>NC_136059.1:772814210-773451013 GCF_964261635.1 Lissotriton helveticus
AGCGGTGTTGCTGTTTCTTTAGGGCAATCAGTTCAACACTCTGCTCCCCATAGCAGAGTAGTTCGTCACACTCTGCGCACAAAAATTTGATGCCCGCAAACACCGGCTGAATGTTAGGGATCATTCTTCCACGGGGTGGTCCCGAAGGTGTTGCTCCACCAGTGGAGGTGCTGCCGCCATCTGTTGGTACATTCCGTGCCAGCTCTCTGACACTCTCCCTGGCAAAGTTGTTAGGGTGTCTTCTTTTGACATGCCGGATCAAATTGGCATTGCCAAAACTATATTTTTTCAGAGGATTGCCTCTGGATAAACTACTCCCACATATTTTGCATGTTACTTTGGGAGCGTTGACTTTTTTCTGTCCTTCTGGGATGTCGTAAAATTTCCATATGAAATGGGTTTTTTTCTTTTGCTGAGGAGGGTCCTCATCTAAAAATCCCTCTGAATCACTGCTGGATGACTCTCTTGCAGCCATTGCTGGAGATCAGAAAAGTAGGAGATAGAGTAGACACAACAGCTCTTGCTCTCTCCAAGTACAAAGCAATAGTGAGAGAAATGGGTGGGTTTCACACAATTTGAAAAAAAAAAAGTAATGAACCAATGAAAAGTGTTATTTTAAAGTCACATGGTTTGACGCGCTTACGCTACGCGCCCCGGGGCGCGCCCCGGGCGTGTATCGTAAGCGCATCGGGGCGCTTACGTTGCGCGATCGTATGCGCTTCCGGGTGCGCTTACGCGGTGCGTCATAAGACGCATCTCGCGGCTACGCGATACGTGTCTTATGACGCAAGGCGTGGCGGCTACGCGAAACGTCACGATGTTGTTTTCGTTCTCGGCAATAGCGCTTCCGGGACGCGTATTAGTACGCGCCCCGGGGCGCGCCGCCAGATTGCGCTTACCCGTGCGTTCACCTGTCCGCGCCCCGGGAGCGCACTAAAAATAATATTAAAAAAAAATAAAAAAATTATTAGATATAAAATTAGATTTAAAATGTATTATTTTTATAAAGATTTGCTATTAAAAAACCTATGAAATTCACTGAAAAAACCATAGGTTATAGACCATATATAGTTAGGAATTAGCATTTACAAAACCTTGAAAATTCACTGAAAAAACCATAGGTTATAGACCATATATAGTTAGGAATTAGCATTTAGAAAACCTTATTTTACTCACACAAAACCATTGAAATTCCATATATAGTTAGTTGCACTAACTATATATCGCGCAACCGCAATCCACTGCTGATGATGTCACATATTACATCATTCATGACATGGTCAGTGACATCACTGATGACATCACTGATGACATCTCAAATGACATCACTGATGACATCATGACACACCAATACCAGTTACTACATACGCACTCACTGATTCCTACGTCTACACACACATTCACTCATTCACCCATACAATCACTCATACATACAGTCACTTATTATTACAACACTATCATATGCACTCATACACCTATGCAGACAGTCACACACTGCCACTCATCCATGGAGTTACTCACACACCAAGTCAGTCCTGTAAAGAATCAATCACACTTCCATTTCTTCATCTATACAGTTAAACACAGAACACCATACTTCAGTGACATCACTGATGACATCTCAAATGACATCACTGATGACATCATGAAACACCAATACCAGTTACTACATACACACTCACTGATTCGTACGTCTACACACACATTCATTCATTCACCCATACAATTACTCATACATACAGTCACTTATTATTAGAACACTATCATATGCACTCATACACCTAGTCAGTCCTGTGAAGAATCAATCACACTTCGATTTCCTCATCTATAGTTAAACACAGAACACCATACTTTTCACACATATACTAACACATACTTACTCTCTTATACAATCACTGATACAAGTACACATTGATATGCACAGAGTCACACACCTCCCAGCCAGCCACACACACACTCAGTCTTCCATACATCCAGTCATTCTTCAATATGTAAAACGTATTTAAACTTTACAAAAACACACAGACACTAGATGATGTCATCAGTGATGTCATTTGAGATGTCATCAGTGATGTCATCAGTGATGTCACTGACCATGTCATGAATGATGTAATATGTGACATCATCAGCAGTGGATTGCGGTTGCGCGATATATAGTTAGTGCAACTAACTATATATGGAATTTCAATGGTTTTGTGTGAGTAAAATAAGGTTTTCTAAATGCTAATTCCTAACTATATATGGTCTATAACCTATGGTTTTTTCAGTGAATATATATATATATGTGTGTATATATATATATATGTATCCACACGCTGGTTCACAGGTCCCCGACCCTTGAGCGCTCATCACGGGTGCTGACACCTACGGCGGAACCATGCCGTTTTATAACATCACACTCTCCCTCCAGCAAGAGGGATAAATGGGCGCACTCCCTTAGATTTGCCACAATTTTCGTTTATTCAAGATTAAATTTGGGCAATGGAAAGCATTTGATCTTGGTCACGAGTCATCAGTGATGTCATCAGTGATGTCATTTGAGATGTCATCAGTGATGTCATCAGTGATGTCACTGACCATGTCATGAATGATGTAATATGTGACATCATCAGCAGTGGATTGCGGGTGCGCGATATATAGTTAGTGCAACTAACTATATATGGAATTTCAATGGTTTTGTGTGAGTAAAATAAGGTTTTGTAAATGCTAATTCCTAACGATATATGGTCTATAACCTATGGTTTTTTCAGTGAATTTTCAAGGTTTTGTAAATGCTAATTCCTAACTATATATGGTCTATAACCTATGGTTTTTTCAGTGAATTTCAATGGTTTTTTAATAGCAAATATCATAAGCTGTCGAATGTCAAGTACGTGGTAAGTAAAAACATTTTCGTGTTTATGCACACTGATCTGCTTTGAATGCTGCCCCCCACCCCTCATTTCTATTAGGAGTACTCTCTCTTTGCAGATAGTGAAGGGTAGTTAACGCAGGCCTTTGCCCACGTTGTAATCCGTCGTGCCTGCTTCTCTCTCCATTTGATTGATTGTTCTCTTTGGTTCATTCTCTATTTACAAACAAGCACAGAGTCGCAATACTCTGTTTAGTCTTTGCAGATAGCGAAAAATCGTGTAAAAAAACAAAAGGAATCGAGCAAAATCAGTAGGCCACTAATGGGATCTCTTTTTGACCTCGCTAAAATAGAAACATTAAGAAAAACCTGTTGAAAATAGCAATGTGTATGTACATAAGCGGCGTCCATTTGTGTTCACAGTACCCCTTGTTGATTGTTTGAATCGAGCATTGAATTGTTCGAAGTTGGTTCTCTTAAGGATCTTCTCTGCCTGCAAACGAGGAAGAATAGGAATATTCTCTCTCCCTTTGCAGATAGTGAAGGGTAGGTAACGCAAACCTTTAACACGTCGTGCCTATTTCGTTCCTCATTGATTGATTGTTTGCCCAAACATTGACTGTTTGGGAATTGGTTCTTTTTGGAGGTATTCCCTGTTTGCAAATATACGTAGGAAAATCTTTGCAAGTAGTGAAAGGGTAGGTAATGCGGACCTTTCTCCCCCGTTGTAATCTGTCATGCCTATCTACTCCCCACTGATTGATGCACCTGTTTCACCCGGACCATTTACTAGAGATACGTCATCTGGCCCGACCAGAGAGCACCCCTAGAGAAAAGGACATATGCAATAATAACGAAATGATCACTGTATCCTGTTAACAGAAACTTTAGCATGAAACAACCTGGAAAGAAAAGAATAGGAAAACGAAAATCAGTAGGCCACGGATGAACTTTTTATTAAATAACAAACAAAGAAACGATAACAATACGTAATGATAAAACCTATTATTGTCCTAGAAACAAGAAACGTTAGAAGTAAGCCTGTAATAAGAAACCTGAAAACATCGACCCTCACTGCCCCAAAACCTGTCTGTCCCACCGCCTGCCACGGCCAAATAACGGCAAACTGGGAAAGATAGAAGTCAGCAGACATCCGCCCCATTCTAGAAACTTCCAAAGGGCAACAGGTTTTCGGCTACGCCCAGCCGGAAGCAACACATATAAGACGGGTCCTGCTGCCACGCCTCGGCCAGGAGATCATCACGTAGGGTGTAGCCGGAGGAGAGGCCGAGGCCAGCGGGACCCGGCCAGGGGGATTGACAACGCTGGAGAGTTGCAGGGGGGGGAATGTCCGTGTCCTCGACCCTCCCCTCTCTCTCCCAGTCCGGCCGCGGTGGCCCTTGACAGTTGCAGGTAGTCCCGCCACATTCTCTACCGGTCCGGCCACCAACGGCCGGGGCCGATGGGATCCGGCTGCAGCCGATAAACCAAGGAACCCGTTCATGGGGCCAGAGCAAGGGGCGTCCGGCCGACATCCACCGGAAGCCCGGCCCGAAGACGGACGGGACATTTCTTCTTTCTTCAATAATGGCTTTGACAACACTGGGGGGGATGTCTTGCACATGCCTCCGACCCCCCCCCCTCGTCCTTATTGCCTGGTCCGGCCATAACAAATCTCAAGCGAGACGCCGTGGGGTGCACTGGGAGGGAGAGACGGTGCGAACAGGCCTCTCCCGCCTCCCCAGTGGAGGCTTCCCACCTGCACCCTCAGCGCTCCAGGCGCCCGGAAAAGGGTTCTTCCACTGTGGCGATGCTGCAACGTCTCGCCCGGCAGGGTGGAGCCCGTCCGCTCATTTGACCCCGCGATCGCCAGTAGCTACCGAACTCTCAAAATGGCGGTCGACCTGGCAAGAGCGGGCCCAGCATAAAGAAATGACCCGGTCACTGGTTGACTCCACCACCGTAGTCCTCCACGACCTTGAAGATTCTAGAGGAGCCGCGGGAGTCTCCGACCCCCGCAGACACCCCCGATGGGGAATGACTGCCATGATCGCCCGTGGAGTGACGAAACTGTATCCGCGGGACGTCGGCGCTCCCATGCTGGCGCCAGCCTCACTTTGAATGACTAGAATCCTGCAGACCTCAGTTCCGGTGAAAGCACACTGTGACCCGGTAGGAAAAATTGTTGCACCCCCTCCCCTTTTTGACTGATAGTTCAAACCACCGATCCTTTCCTTTGCCTTTTTACCAGAACTTTGGACTGCCTCCCCCTCTTTTACATTTTCTAGAGAAAACAAAACATTAACCACTACATTAGCATAGCAGTTGACACCAGAACTGTTTTCAAATTGAAAACCAACAACATCTTCAACAGAATCCTTTTTGTTTCTGCTGTGACCCTGCTACAGCACAGGCATTGTCCCCAGCAGTAATTCTGCAATGCCGGTAAGTATAGCTGTGGTGCCTACTGGACTCACTCACCCCCGCGGCGCCCCACGCCGTTATTTGCTGGGCGGCAACTTACTAGACATCACCTTCGTGACATCCAGATTTCAGTGCTGCCTTGGAACTATTCGCACAACAGACCGCTACTGACAATCCACCCCCCGGGACGCCCCACGCCGGATACCCAAATCAGTGCGGCACCCAGGCAACATCTTCTGAATTTTCATAATTTGAAAGAACTAGTAACATGTCCTCATCAGGAATTTCCTCATGAAAAGTCTGCAATGATGATTCTTGTAACTCTATGGTCTCCAAACATTCGATAAATTCGCCATCAAGAGATTGATCAAAAAAATCATTCAAGTCATCTCCTCCTTGTGAGAATATTTCATTATTGGTGCTGTCAATTTCAATAAATGTATTGGATAATTCAAAAGAAATTGCCACGGTCTCTTCGTTGTTTAAATGTTTTTACTGTTTTTGTTTTGTTGTATATATTTATAAGTTATTAAAGTTTTATAATCCTACTACTTTGTTGGAGTGCTATATATTTTTAATGTGACACATAAATGTAAAAACTTTGATGTACAAAGAGTCATCCCTGGAATCTTCCGCTTCAGGCTCGGTCCCCTCCCCAATCACAATACAGGATGGTTTTCAGATAGTAGGAACACGTGTGGTGTGACGGATCTCATCGGGTGTGGGCCTTGATCTACTATAACTCCTTTGAAGAGGGGTGATTCTTTACAGCTGGGGCCATAAACTACATCTGCAGGGCTAGCTGATAGCCTGGACAATCGGACACAGAGGAAGAGGAGTGTCAGAGGGTGCGGTAGTGAATAGGGCGAAAGGGAGGTGTAGGGCGGGCACAGAGTGTGATTCTCAGGGAAGAGCAGCGCAGATGGGGGGAGGTTTATTGCCCATGCATAAGACAGAGAGCGGGGGTGACCAGTGCCTGGGGAAGATGCTTGCGAGGGTGGGGAGCCATGCTACGAATCGACAGCGTGAAGAGAGTGGGTCTGGTCAAGGCATCTAAAATGGCTGCCGTGCACGACAAAAGTGTGGCATTTCAAAAAAGGCAAGATGGCGCAAACAATGTTTTTCAACACTTCCTCATTTCCTTCGAATCGAACGTTAACAGACGTTGGTGCATATTACCAAAGTTACGCGATATTTATCGCTAACGATGCTTACCAACGAATTTTTTACCGCTAAGCATCGTCAGAAATTATCGAAGATAAACCTTGCTATTATGAAGGTTTCTCGCAAATGCGATAAAAAACGGCCGCAATGCATGAATATCGCTAAAAAGTCAGCGATATTCATGCATTACCGAGCTAATGCTCTTAGCCATGTTATCCACCTCCCATTGGATAACATGGCTAAGAACTGCTCAGGGCAGGTGTTAGTTTTTGGAGATATTCGCGCTTAGCGCGAATATCTCCAAAAGTTGGTAATAGGAGATAGATATCTTGCATGTTGTAATGCAAGTTATTGTGGTATATGGAACTCATACCATAATCTCTCAGGAAAGCAGAAACTGATCCTTTTGGGACCGCCTGAGAAGGCCTAGGGGGTGAGGGGTACTCTACTTTGCCCCCTTTTCACGTTCCGAACTATTTTATTTTACTCTCTTCTGTAATTACACAAAATAGCAGCGATAAGATGCATCAGAGACACACAGTGAGAGAATGGAGGCCGGAGATGAAGAAGACATGTCAAATACACATTGGAGATAATATAGTGGGAGAAGGGAAGTAAATATGAGTAAACTTACCATGTAACATAAAAATTTTGCACTCTATACTATAAGTCTCATTTTATACTACAATCACTTCGCTACAACCTCATAAATTAAAAATAAAAATGAATAATGTCTCAAACAATTTTTGATTTCTAAATATAAATTTATTCTTCTGAATTTTCTAAATTTGAAAGAACTAGTAACATGTCCTCATCAGGAATTTCCTCTTCAATCATCTCATCTGGAATCTCCTCATTAAAAGTCTGCAATGATGATTCTTGTAACTCTATGGTCTCCAAACATTCGATAAATTCGCCATCAACAGATTGATCAAAAAAATCATTCAAGTCATCTCCTCCTTGTGACAATATTTCATTATTGGTGCTGTCAATTTCAATCAATGTAGTGGATAATTCAAAAGAAATTGCCACGGTCTCTTCATTGTGAGCCATTTTATTTTGAAATTGCTTGCTGTAAATTGCAGAAAAAAATAATCACTTTCATTTATCGTTTTTAGTAATACATAATATAAAACTAACTTTATCAAGTATTTAGTATAACAGAAGGACTGCAAATAAATAACAGAAAACATTTTTCAAATTATCTTCAAGTGTACAACATAGTTCCCCTTACAAATTAACAACTCACCTTTTTAAAAGTAGGAGAAGTGTTAGTACTGTGTAAATCAAACACCAGAAATTGACCACCAAAAATTCCTCACAAATGTACCTCAGACAGTAGTATCACAAAATGGCTGTGGTTTCCTCTCATTTGAGATATATACATAACCAATTAACTTTCATCACACACAAATACAAAACCAAAGTAACATTTTAATTGGTTCTAAATTTCAACACTTTCAAATGTGTTTTCCCCATGCAATTTTCCATAGGACATTTAGATACGTCTACAGCCTGAATGGCTGAACGGAATTACACCAAACCGACCGCCAGTAGGTAATATGTGTATATATATATGTGTATATATATATGTGTATATGTATATATATATGTATATATATATGTGTGTATATATATATATATATATGTATATATATATATATATGTATGTATATGTGTATGTATATATCTATATATGTATATATATGTATATGTTTCACAAGTTTGCCCAGAAGCAGGAAAACGCACTCAACTGGCAGCTGTTCATCACGAAGCTTTATTTTGAGGAAAACCTGCAGTTACAGTCCCAAAGTTAATTGTGCCTGACCGGTTTCGGAGTCCTCTACTCCTTCATCAGAGGCGTTGCTGGTTGCTGCAGGTATTTTGGGGCATCTGAAAGCTGCATGCTGATTGGTGTTTTTATCCCTCTGTGGCTTGTTCCAGTGCGCTTCGATGTTGTGAGGCATGCTGGGCTTTGTAGTTTGCCCGAATTCAATTATTACCCTCTGGTGGGACCTGCATGAAACCAGTATTTGTATTCCATTTTCGTACCCTCTGGTGGGCTCAGGATAGTAACAGCATAGTTTATTAGTATGGGGGGGATTGGTGAAGTGGGGGCTGAGATAAAAGGGGGGTCCCAAAACGTGTTTTCTCCATGTTATTTTCCATAGGACGTTTAGACACGGCTACAGGTCGAACGGCTGAATGGATTTATAAGAAATTTGGCAAAACTGTAGAGTCCGGCTCGCAGATTACGCTTTTTGTGGAATGGTGTAAATCCGTTCAGTAGTTGTTGAGAAAATAAAAGTTAAAGTCAATTATATATCTATAAGCGCGCACTCAAGCGGCTGCGCGCGAGCGGAATTTTTTTTTGCTGCGTGACGTCTGTTAACGTTCGATTCGAAGGAAATCAGGAAGTGTTGACCGCCATTTTGTCACTGCGAGTAAATATATTGTCATTTCAAAGCGTTGGAACATGGAAAGGGGAGAAGGTAGAGATTGTTTTGCTGCGTAGGTTTTCTCAGGGTGTGCAGTAAGGACCTTAAACGCGAAAATATATATATATTTTTTTTTCGAAAAAAGTTGCGGGGTGCGCGCGAGTAAATATATTCTCGTTTCAAAGCGTTAGAACATGGAAAGGGGAGAAGGTAGAGATTGTTTTGCTGCGTAGGTTCTCTCAGGGTGTGCAGTAAGGCCCTTAAAGGCGAAAATATATATATATATATATTTTTTTAAAGTTGCGGGGTGCGCGCGAGTAAATATATTCTCGTTTCAAAGCGTTGGAACATGGAAAGGGGTGAAGGTAGAGATTGTTTTGCTGCGTAGGTTTTCTCAGGGTGTGCAGTAAGGACCTTAAACGCGAAAATATATATATTTTTTTTCCCGAAAAAAGTTGCGGGGTGCGCGCACTCGGGCGCGCACAACTATTTACAAAAGTGTGAAAATGGAGATAAATCAGAAGTTTGAGTGCTTTGATATAAGGTGGCTCTGAAAAGAGCCCTTGTGTTAATTGAGTTGTTTCTGCATTTATAAGTAAGTACTGATGCAGAGTCTGATATAATATTGTTGGCAGCATTTTGAAAGGAAAGACAGGGGCCCATTTTCTGGTTAACAGGCGACCAGGCCAACTTTTCACGCCAGGCCCATTCCTGCAAAGTCGACCGCCATTTTTAGGAGATCTGCAACCACCGGCAGTCACTGGGTTGCAGGAGCAGATGGACTCAAGCCTGTCGGGCGAAGCATCGTTGCACCGCCACAGTGGACGAGAACCTGCTGGGTGAGTGGAGCGTCGATGTACCGCAACAGTATGCGAACCCTTTGCTGGGCTCGTGGAGCGTCCCTATATCGCCACAGTGGACGAACCCTTTGCCGGGTGCGTGGATCGTTGGGGGTGCAGCTGAGGGGCCTCCACCTGGGGAGGCGGGAGAGGCTCGTCTGCGCCGCCTCTCCCTCCCAGTGCACCCCACGGCGTCTTGCTGACATTTGTTATGGCCGGACCAGGCGATGAAGAGAGGGGGGGGGGTCGGAGGCATATGCAAGACATTCCCCCCTTGTGGCCTGCAAGGTGCCGAAAAAAGAAGAGAATGGGAAGACAACTACATCTCGGGTAGGGCCCATGCCTTCTCTGGCCGATGGCGGCCGGCCGCTCTTTGCCACAGCCCCAGGAACGGATCCCTTGGTTCATCCTGGGGACAGGCCTTGGCGAGTGGTGTCGCCTCCGGACTATTCACGTAATGGTTCTCCACCCCAGGCCGTTGCCGACGGCTTTTGTAGACTTTCTGACGCTCAAAAACCCTACTAGAAAGCAGCCCAAAAGTAGCCCAACATTGCTACTTTGGGGAAGGAGGGACAGGGACGGCGTCAAGTAGACGGCGAAATGCATTGTGGGTTTGTTGCTGCGGCCGTTTTTTTGTGTGCTGCGTGACGTCTGTTAACGTTCGATTCGAAGGAAATCAGGAAGTGTTGACCGCCATTTTGTCACTGCGAGTAAATATATTGTCATTTCAAAGCGTTGGAACATGGAAAGGGGAGAAGGTAGAGATTGTTTTGCTGCGTAGGTTTTCTCAGGGTGTGCAGGAGGGACCTTAAACGCGAAAATATATATATTTTTTTTTTCGAAAAAAGTTGCGGGGTGTGCGCGAGTAAATATATTCTCGTTTCAAAGCGCTAGAACATGGAAAGGGGAGAAGGTAGAGATTGTTTTGCTGCGTAGGTTCTCTCAGGGTGTGCAGTAAGGCCCTTAAAGGCGAAAATATATATATATATATATATTTTTTTAAAAAGTTGCGGGGTGCGCGCGAGTAAATATATTCTCGTTTCAAAGCGTTGGAACATGGAAAGGGGTGAAGGTAGAGATTGTTTTGCTGCGTAGGTTTTCTCAGGGTGTGCAGTAAGGACCTTAAACGCGAAAATATATATATATTTTTTTCCCGAAAAAAGTTGCGGGGTGCGCGCACTCGGGCGCGCACAACTATTTACAAAAGTGTGAAAATGGAGATAAATCAGAAGTTTGAGTGCTTTGATATAAGGTGGCTCTGAAAAGAGCCCTTGTGTTAATTGAGTTGTTTCTGCATTTATAAGTAAGTACTGATGCAGAGTCTGATATAATATTGTTGGCAGCATTTTGAAAGGAAAGACAGGGGCCCATTTTCTGGTTAACAGGCGACCAGGCCAACTTTTCACGCCAGGCCCATTCCTGCAAAGTCGACCGCCATTTTTAGGAGATCTGCAACCACCGGCAGTCACTGGGTTGCAGGAGCAGATGGACTCAAGCCTGTCGGGCGAAGCATCGTTGCACCGCCACAGTGGACGAGAACCTGCTGGGTGAGTGGAGCGTCGATGTACCGCAACAGTATGCGAACCCTTTGCTGGGCTCGTGGAGCGTCCCTATATCGCCACAGTGGACGAACCCTTTGCCGGGTGCGTGGATCGTTGGGGGTGCAGCTGAGGGGCCTCCACCTGGGGAGGCGGGAGAGGCTCGTCTGCGCCGCCTCTCCCTCCCAGTGCACCCCACGGCGTCTTGCTGACATTTGTTATGGCCGGACCAGGCAATGAAGAGAGGGGGGGGGTCGGAGGCATATGCAAGACATTCCCCCCTTGTGGCCTGCAAGGCGCCGAAAAAAGAAGAGAATGGGAAGACAACTACATCTCGGGTAGGGCCCATGCCTTCTCTGGCCGATGGCGGCCGGCCGCTCTTTGCCACAGCCCCAGGAACGGATCCCTTGGTTCATCCTGGGGACAGGCCTTGGCGAGTGGTGTCGCCTCCGGACTATTCACGTAATGGTTCTCCACCCCAGGCCATTGCCGACGGCTTTTGTAGACTTTCTGACGCTCAAAAACCCTACTAGAAAGCAGCCCAAAAGTAGCCCAACATTGCTACTTTGGGGAAGGAGGGACAGGGACGGCGTCAAGTAGACGGCGAAATGCATTGTGGGTTTGTTGCTGCGGCCGTTTTTTTTTTTGCTGCGTGACGTCTGTTAACGTTCGATTCGAAGGAAATCAGGAAGTGTTGACCGCCATTTTGTCACTGCGAGTAAATATATTGTCATTTCAAAGCGTTGGAACATGGAAAGGGGAGAAGGTAGAGATTGTTTTGCTGCGTAGGTTTTCTCAGGGTGTGCAGTAAGGACCTTAAACGCGAAAATATATTTTATTTTTTGGAAAAAAGTTGCGGGGTGCGCGCACTCGGGCGCGCACACCTATTTACAAGAGTGTGAAAATGGAGATAAATCAGAAGTTTGAGTGCTTTGATATAAGGTGGCTCTGAAAAGAGCCCTTGTGTTAATTGAGTTGTTTCTGCATTTATAAGTATGTACCGATGCAGAGTCTGATGTTGCAGAGGAAGATTCTGTTTCCCTCATCCGTGAAATGAACACCATCTGTCCTATAGATGTCTTGCATGTGGTAACGCAAGTTGTTGTGGTAAATAGAACCCATGCTATAATCTCTGAGGAAAGCAGAAACAGATTTATTTACATGTCTCCTTGCTTTCTCAATGTGTGCACAATGTTGATTGGACCAATTCCATTTCTGTCTTTGGCATATATTGGAATATACCAAGGCAGTTCGAGGAAAAAGTGTCATCAATTGTCGAAAGGTGTCTTTTAGAAGCATTTCCAGACCTACCCCAGTCAATGTGCCAGATCGTTCCCACCACAGTGCACAATTATAAGGTCTGGTTCTGGGAGATGCATAAAAGTTTTCACCAATGGTATTAATTGGTGACATCTTAATCCTCTTTGCCCAATCCACGTTATCTGCACATTTGCTAAATCAAGGTTGGAAATTCGTCTGCTTGCTGCATATTTTCCACTCCAGTGAATATAGCTGTGTCCTAAAAGCCAAACCTTCATTTTCAAGGCAGATGCACTCGTACTCCGATGGGTTCTGGAAGTGGAATGGCAGTTAGAAGCTGAAAGTCAGGATAAAAAAATGGATGAGGCTTGGTGTGGTTGAAAAACAAAAGATGATTGGTTGATTCTAATACGTGAAGATTGAAGACTACGTTGCATGTTAATGTTATGTAAAAGAAAAAGTAGTATTGGGTGTGAAAAAAATGACATGTAACAGAGCTGTGGATAGGCAGGTGTTTCTGGAGGGAAAACAGTGTTAGTTTGCTGTAGAACGTTGAGATATGAACTTTTGACCTGTGCCTTCAGCCAGGTGCAGAATGAGGTGTTACCATGGAAACAGCCAGAGATGGCAGTGGGTGATGGGTGACTTTTATGTGACATTGAAAATATTGTGAGGGACAACGAACTGAAATGTATATTTGAATACAAAATTTTGCGGGAGGAAATATGATTGGCTGAAGAGACATATATGAGTCTGTATTGACTGGATATCTGTGCCATTGAATTTTGGTTGCAGTGATAGCAGCATAATTGAGACTTCCGTCAAACGAATATCTATTTTGTGACTGTCACTGTTGTACATCGTACAAAGCATTGGTAAAGGTAAGTCTGTAATTGTTTGTTTTGTCATGTACCGTAAAAGAAAGGGTTCACGGGCTGTTATAGGCCTGTGGGTTCTAGTATGAGTAAATCAGATTTCACTGAGTCAGCTTTATAGCATTGCGGAATCAAATCGTTACGCCTGTTTGAAACAGGCATAAGGAGTGATGCACCATGCAATGTGTGGCTTGCTCCTGTGCATTACAGTAGACATGGCGCGCTTACGACGTGATTCCTGCAATGTGCTGCTTTTGCGGCACAGATGCGTGACGCATCTGTGTTGTTTTTGGTCAATGGTGTTCCACATTGTAAATGCGGCACACCATGGGTGGCAGAGCAGCGGTGCACATTAACTGGTGCATCTCTGGGGATGCGCCAGTTAACATAAATCTGCCCCTTTACATTTAAGTATGAGCAGGGGACACAGAGTTGGTGAAGCTTATCCAAGGTTAAAAAGAGATGAGTCCTGTTCACTGAAAACTTGGACATAGGACTCACCTCCTCAGCATCGCTGGACACGGCTAAATAATAGCTGCAAAATGTTACTCTTGTTAAACAATTTTACTATTATAGTCTCTGAGATTTGTCTCTTACTCTGCAACATCTCATTGTTGTTCTCTTTCTTTAAAGATAACGACAACATTAACCATGAGTGATAATGAGCAATCCGTTGATCTCGATCTTATCGTTGAACTTGTCATTGAAACATCAGTGGAAGTGGATCCCTTAGATGATTTAAATCCTGAGGATGATGAAGAACATGATGAGGATGCCGATTTGTCAGAATTGTATGACATAGGGTGGGAAGCTGACGTGCTTCAGCATATGGAACTATAAACATTTATTTTTAAAATGTACTGTAAATAAAAAGTGAAAATGTAAACCGTTTCATTTAAAATTAAACATAACTTGAAAAACAGGTTATGTGTAGTGTCTTTAATGAAATAGTCAAATATGCTCATAAAAATATTTCTAAACCAATGAAAAGCTTTATTAACAAGTCACATGACCTGTTATGCTTACGTTACGCGCTCCGCGCCGCGCCCCGGATTGTTGGTCATTCAAACTGAGGCTGGCGTCAGCATGAGAGCGCCAACGTCTCGTGGCTACGCCATTCAGAAAATATTGTTGGCAGCATTTTGAAAGGAAAGATCTGCAACCACCGGCAGTCACTGGGTTGCAGGAGCTGGTGGACTCAAGCCTGTCGGGCGAAGCATCGTTGCACCGCCACAGTGGACGAGTCCTTTGCCGGGTGCATGGAGCGTCGCTGCACCGCAAGAGTGGACGAGTCCTTTGACGGGTGCGTGGACCGTCGCTGCACCGCAAGAGTGGAGGAACCCTTTGCAGGGTGCGTAGAGCGTCGCTGCACCGCAAGAGTGGACGAGTCCTTTGACGGGTGCGTGGAGCGTTGGGGGTGCAGCTGAGGGGCCTCCACCTGGGGAGGCGGGAGAGGCTCGTCCGCGCCGCCTCTCCCTCCCAGTGCACCCCACGGCATCTTGCTGACATTTGTTATGGCCGGACCAGGCGATGAAGAGAGGGGGGGGTCGGAGGCATATGCAAGACATCCCCCCCTCGTGGCCTGCAAGGCGCCGAAAGAGGATCGTCCGCGCCGCCTCTCCCTCCCAGTGCACCCCACGGCGTCTTGCTGACATTTGTTATGGCCGGACCAGGCGATGAAGAGAGGGGGGGGGTCGGAGGCATATGCAAGACATCCCCCCCGCGTGGCCTGCAAGGCGCCGAAAGAGGAAGAGAATGGGACCACAACTACATCTCGGGTCGGGCCCATGCCTTTTCTGGCCGATGGCGGCCGGCTGCTCTTTGCCACGGCCCCAGGAACGGATCCCTTGGTTCATCCTGGGGACAGGCCTTGGCGTGTGGTGTCGCCTCCGGACTATTCGCGTAATGATTCTCCATAGTTGTTTTAATATATTTTTGTTCAAGAATAAAAACGTTTTAACCTGTTATTTTGCTGTTGTGTGGTATATTTCTAATATTTGTCGCTCTGATGTCGTTTCCCCTCCCAAATGTAACATGTGATTGTAATCTACAGCCGGACATTCCGACAGGACATGAGAGCAAAAGGGGGGGGGTCAGATCTGAAGTTGGGCAGGCGATAAGATCTCGTTTTGCTATGTGGGGCTATCTATGTTCGTGATGGGGCCTAAAAGGGGGCAAGATGGCGTCGAGCTCGGTTTCTCTCAGTAGTTTCATATTTCTCATGAGGGGTTGTTCCTAATGTTTCTATTTTAGCAAGGTCAAAAAGAGGTCCTATCAGTGGCCTACTAATTTTGTTCGATTCCTTTTGTTTTCTCTAACGATTTTTAAGTTAAAGTTTGCTAGTACGATACAGCGGCTAGTCCGCATTTTATATATATGTCTTTTTTATTAGGGGTGTCTTCCGGTGGAGTCGGACGATCTACCTCTAATAAACGGTAAGTGTTCCTCTGAAGGAATGCGTCTTGAAAGTGGCTGACTGTAATGTATGATATTTCACTCAGTGACTTTCAGGCCCATGCTGTTTCAAAACTGTGCATGTGTTTGAAGCAGGCGTAGGTATTGACGCAGCATAGAAACTACTAGGAACCAATTGGAAGTGTTGTTTTCAAGTCACATGACTTCACATGCGCGTCTCAGGACGTGTACGCGGTGATAGTATCTGGTTGGAAGTAGCGGTCTAATTCAGGGAAGTTTCAAAACGTGAAAAGGAGTAAATCGAAACATATCCGGATTTAATATATCTTCTGAGTAGTATAAGTTCTATGATGGGTCTATGAAGAAATTTAATAAGTTGCAATCGCGAAGTTTTCCCGAAATATATAGGCGGGTGCGCGCACACGGTCGCGCACGAAAGCTTGGAAATGCGCTATCCATTTTATTGAAAACTGTTGCCAGAGTGCGCACACCGGGTCGCGGACGAAAGTTTAGAAAGGATATTTTTATTTACAGACAAATTTTAATGCGTTAAAAAAAAGGCAAGGTACATACTTTCTAATTCTGTATCGTTTTACAAGGAGTCTCTATGCAACTTGAACAGTGAAGAAAACGGCTTGTTTTCGAAAAAAATATTGCCAGAACTTTATTGACAAAAGTATAGGTTGTATACACGAGATAGTTAGGAATTAGCATTTTAAAAACCAATGAAATTCACTGAAAAAACCATAGGTTTTACACACGTTATAGTTAGGAACTAGCATTTACAAAACCTATGAAATTCACTGAAAAAACCATAGGTTTGACACCAGTTATAGTTAGCTGGAAATTTTACTGATATAAAACCAATGAAATTCCATGTTATAGTTAGTTGGACTCACTATAACTTGCGCGTGTAATGCACTGCTGATGACGTCACATATTACATCACTCATGACATCACTGATGACACCATCCAGTGAATGTGTGTCTTTCTGAAAAATAAATATGTGTTATATATGTATATATTATTGAATATCTTAGTGAATACATATATTAGTGAGTAATGCTTAAATATTTAAATATATGTATTAGTGTTTCACTTTGTGTAGGAACACTTGAGCAGGAGGATTGGGGAAGCAAATAATTCCTCGAAGGAACTGTTTGCATTTCTAAAAGAATTTACGAACCCCTCTGTAAGTAGTTCTATGGTCCCACCTACGTAAGATCTATGTGATAAGATGGCCATTCACTTCAGAGATAAGATAGATACCATCTATAATTCTCTGGGGGGAGTAAACCGCATAATACCTCCCAATCCAAAGGCGATGATCCCCTCTCTACCTAAGCTGGACGCCTTCTCCACTATTACTACGGAGAAAATCAAAGTAGCCCTGGAAGCAATCAAGTCAGGAGCAGAATCAGATTGTGCTCCTCCTTTTGTCATGGCAGCCTTGGCTGCTACCTTAGCTCCTTCATTGAGGGATGTTTGTAACATCTCTCTATCTACAGCCATCTTCCCAGATAAGTGGAAGCACGCTTTGGTGACCCCGCTTTTAAAAAAGCCATCAGCCAACCCTTTGGAAATGAAGAACCAAAGGCCAATATCCCTGCCGCCATGTGGTGCCAAAGTGATGGAAAAGTTGATTAATCAACAATTAACAAGTCACCTGGAGCAGAAGAAACTATTGGATCCCGCCCAATCTGGCTTTCGGGCTGGACATAGTACGGAGGCGGCCCTGATGGAAGTAACGGACATAATTAGAATGTCCTTGGATAAAGGGACGCCTACTATGTTGGTCTTATTAGATCTGTTGGCAGCCTTCGACACCATCTCTCATTCCATCCTGCTTTGCAGACTATAGGAGACTGGTGTCGAGGGGCAAGCCCTGGCATGGTTGGAAAGCTTCTTGTCTAAGAGATCTCAGCAGGTCAAAGTGGAGCCATTCTTTTCAGCAAGCAATCTAGTGGACAAGGGGGTCCCACAGGGTTCCATTTTGAGCCCAACGTTGTTCAACATTTACGTGCCTCCATTGTCTGCAATTATAAGGGCGTCTGGATTTGAGACAATTTCATATGCAGACGACACAAAGGTGATTATCCCATTCGATCTGGATCCTGAGATCACCAAAATCAAATTTAAGACCTGTATGTTGAACATTGCGGCCTGGACGAGGGACAATTTCCTCCAGTTGAATTCTAATAAGACTGAGATCCTCCTGTTCCGGAAGGCGGAGGAACTATGGACTCCGGAGTGGTGGCCGGACAAACTGGGGGAGTGTCCCCGCCCCACTAATCAGGCCAGGAATCTGGGAATCTTGCTGGATAGCAACCTTTCTTCCGAAGAGCATGTAAAATCATTGTTTAGCTCTTGCTTTGGCATCTTGAAAATGTTAAGGAAAATCTTTCCCTGGATTTCTGTGGAGGCAAGAAAAACTCTCATTCAGGCGTTAATTGTGAGCAGGCTGGACTATGGAAATTCCCTACTAGTTGGGGCCAGAGAAGATTTGCTCTCTAGACTACAGGTACTGCAGAATACTGCAGCTAGAATGGTTTTGAATGAGCCGAGACGCACGCCATCGCGTCCTCTGCTGCATGCTCTGCATTGGTTACCCGTGAAGAAGAGAGCGGTCTTTAAACTTCTGATTGTGGTGTTTAAGGCTAGGCAGGGCATAGGCCCGGCTTACCTAAAAAGGAAGGTAAGAGCATACGTGCTGGGACATCAACTAAGATCTAGCAACCAAAATCTGTTGGCCCCATGCAAAATCAAGAAAGTGAGAATGGCTGGGCGGGCCTTTTCCTATCTAGCCCCTTTCCACTGGAATAGGCTACCGGAATCACTTCGTGGTTGCACCTCCCTGGCACATTTTAAAAAGAGCTCAAAGACCTGGATGTTTTAGTAAGCTTTGGCAGTCCATGGGGCCTGCTTTTCTGTATTGCCGGGGGCCGAGAGATCACCTTGGGGATGATTCGCTGCGCCATACAAATGTTAAATAATAATAATAATAATAAAAAGATGGTAGGGTTTTCAGTGAGGGGTGTGGCGATCTAGCTGGCAAATCCCATTAATTGGCATGGGATGAATGTAATAAGGGATTTGAAAGGATGAGGCATCTGGGTTAAGGTCTCGGTTATGCGCGTGGTGATGAACTATTCTGGTCCGATTGCGAACGAGGTCCAAGCGCTGGAACAACTTCATAATCTTGCTATGGGTGCAGAAGAGCTCTTGATCTTGGGGATGATTTTAATTTGGTTCAGGATCTTAAAGTGGTTACTTCAAACAGAGCTAGAAAGCTGTGAACGCCCAAAACTGCAAGGGTGCTGGCAGCTAACAAACAAGACTTCTTATTTATAGATCCCTGGCGTATTAACCACCCAGAACATTTGCAGTTTACTTGCTTTTCACGCCAATGTAATACTGCCTCATGCTTAGACTTTTTCTTATCAACAGTCACGATCAAATGGGGTCCAGCTGAGATTTGAGTGAACTCTTTCTCTGATCATTCAATAGTTTTGCTTCAATACTCCTTGAACATTCTGCCAAAAGTAAGACCTAGATGGCAGTCTTTATCATTGGACCAGACATTGTTAGACGAATCGAGAATCTTTATTAAGGAATTTTTCAAGATTAACCATAGTTCTACCTTTGACTTTGTAGTATGGAAGGCTTTTAGAGCCACTTTTCGCTGTGGGTAATAGCCTACGAGTCCTATTGAAATAATGCACTACCTGGAAAGTACAGGGTTTAAAGTCTGCAGTCAATGTAAATGTAAATGTAGTTGAGCTTATATAGCGCACAGCTACCCGCAGTGGGTTTCCCGGCGCTTGCTTAGGGAACCCTTCCTGGTATTCCCCTGTGAGATAGCAGGGTATCCACAAGGTGAAAGTCAGGCATCCCGCCTCGAGGGGCCGTTGTGGAGATTAAGCAAGCTATTGCCCAGAGTCGCAGAGTGTGAACCCGTGAGTCGAGGAGGCACCGGGGCGAGAATTATCGAGTCCGTGGAATGTTTAGCCCAAGACCCGCCGAGGCGGGGAATTGAACCCTGGTCCAGGACCGATCTCAGCTTCCGGGTCTGCTGCCTCTAACCCCTGAGCCACACTTCTCCACATATCACGATACAAGAGAGTATATGACTCCAGAAGGCAGGGCTTGCCTACTTTCAAGGAAATCAAAAAGGAGCAGTTCTATAGATCAGGATCCTAGTGATTTTTTTTTATAGTCGAAGAGATTAGTACTGATAGAGCATATCAACAGAATATATTTGATGAAAGTCAGCAAAGAGGAAAATATCTTGATTGGTCAACCAGGATAAAAGAGAATAACATGGTGTTAATGAGATTGAGAACCTATTTACCCATACCTTAACAGCTGAGAATGATGAGCTAGCAGAGGCCTTTTTACAACACTATTTTGTATGATAGGGCAGACTCTTAGGCTAGAGCAATATTTTAGCGGACTCCATTTGCCCCAAGCGATGAAGCTTCTAGAAGATCTTCCATTAGATGAAATTGTGGTTTCTGAGGTAGCTAATACACTAACAAATACTGCAAAAGCCTGTGGTACCGATGGCATTCTAACCCAGTTATATAAGCTGTTTGCAAGGGAGTTTTTGGCCTTTTTAACTGATTTTGTTTAATCAGATTATGGAGGGAGCAGATATTCCCAAGTCTTTTAAAGAGTCTATTACTGTTAGTTTCCTACCAATGCTAACTCCTATAGACCATTAAGGTTTTTTAATTCTGCTTATAAATTATTTACCAAAATATGGGCATCTCAAATTATCCCTATTGCCTAAATTATGATCTACAAGGAGGAGAACGGTTTCCTACCAAATAGGTCCATAGCTGCTAATGCAAACACTTTGGTGCACGCTATTGATTACTTTTCAAATAATAAAGATAAAGCTGCTGTTTTGATGATAAATGCCGAAAAGGCTTTTGATTTAGTAAATTGGGAGGGGGGGGGGGTTATTTTTATATTTTGGCTAAATTTGTTTCCCAATCCATTTTTTAAAATGCTTAAGAATCTTTAGCAAAATGCCAAAGCCAAAATTATTATACATTCGAAGGGAGTGGCTTGGTGAGAATTAACTGGGGCACCTGCCAGGGACACCCAATGTTCCCGATTCTCTTTACATTCTTCATTGAGCCCTTGGCAATAACAATATATAATAAAGAATCAATCGTACCACCTGTAAAAGGGAAGTTGAAAACCAAATTGTTTGCTGACAACATTATATTATATCTAAAAGCCGACTGGACTAATATTCAAGGGGTGAGGAACAAAATTCACAACTTTACTGGTGCAGAGGGTTACAAAGTAAATCAAGCAAAAACTGAGCTTTTACTATTTAATGCAACGAGTACTGATCTTCTTCAAGACCATCAGTATCCATGGGCCCCCCAGTGTCCTATTCGGTATTTGGGAATATATGTAACTAACAATTATTTCCAATTAGATCAAATTTATTATGAGGCCATGCTCAAAGTTGGATAGTTGGACCCTACTTCCTCTATTATTGATCTGGAGGGTGGCCTTAATTAAAATGACCATTTTGCCATCATTTCTAGGTCTTTTTTTAAACTCCCTTTCAAGATAAGTAACTTATATTGTAAATAATTGGTTTCTCTTTTCTAAAAATGTATGTGAAATATTAAGTATCTAAAGGTAAATATTTCAGTCTTGCAATTGGATAAAATCCAGGGAGGACTTGTATTACCCCATCTCCAGACCTGTTACTAGGCTGCTGTTGTGGATAATCTAGTTAAACTTTCCTAAGAAATGGCGGTCCTCAATAACTTTTTACTAAATCATATGGTCAAAGAGTCTGCAATTGAATTACCATCTTTTTTTAAAACAGCAAAACACCCCAAAAAGACCAGTTACAAGGTGCTTAATGCATTGGAAAGCCGCATCCAAGCATTCATCAAAATCTGGTGGGTTCCAGCCTGTCACTTGTTTACTTTAATACAGGATTGCACATTTTTAGGACTTGCCTTGTCTAAACCAGCCATGGAATCCTGGAAGCCTAAAGTGTTTACTAGGATGAGGGACTTCTTTATATGCCAAAATTTGAAAACATGACATGAAATAACTTAAAGCATGGCACAAAGACACGCTTATTAGAGTTCAGTTTTATGCAGATATCAGGCTTTTTAAAAGCAAATTATCAGACATCTCCTAATAGAGAATACATTTAATCGAGTACGCAGTTGGTTTCGGATACTCCGTAAATATTCAATACTGGCTTGGATCCCCGAATTTCTACATAAAATCTGTGGACAGACCAATTGAAAGATAGTAACAGGGCAATGGCAAAATATTTGCGAGCTGGGTTATAAATCCCTCATGGCTGCTAATTTTAAAAGAATGTCTTTCAAAATGGCTAGCATATTATATATACCCCTTATTGGTTGCAAAAGATGTTTCAGTCTATTTCGGACGATTGCTTTTAGTGCCAATCAACAGGTAGGGCGGACTGGCTGCATATTATTTTTATGTGTCCTGCACTTTATCAATTCTGGAATATAATTTTACAAAAACTAAGTATACGCTTTGAATGCCGATTATGCTCAAAGCCGCTTTAGTATTATTTGGTACATCATATCAGCGATGTCAATAAATTGCCGGCTCCTTGATATTGCAAAATTGAAAAACAACAAGTGTTCCAACTTCTGAATGTTGGTAAGCGTAAGCGAAAATGAGAGGGACCTAAGCCTTTGAGGATGCATATACAAGACGAGTTAGGAGCCTCCAAGGTTTTTAGCAATTTGGAAAGCTTTTGAGCTATGCAAGTATAATCCGTAATTAAATCATTTGCAATGGCTACTTACGCACTTTTTTAATTAATTCTTAATCGCTGCTATTCCTAGCCAATTTCAGGTTTCTTCAGTACTTTACTATTTATTGTGCATCCTCTAAGGAACTTAGGGCCACATGCAGCAAGCTTTTTTTCTGGCGCAAACGGGCCGATTCACAGCATTTTCTGATGCAACAAAGGCTTTGAATTCGCAAATTACGTAATTAATCACAATTTATTGCAATTACCTAAATTGCAAATGCATCTAGGGAATCGCAATTTGCAATTCCCTAATTGCGTTGCAGCAAGCCTTTCCTAAATGCAAACTGTGCATTTAGGAAATTCTAAGTACCTTTAACTTGAAGTTGAAGGTAATTTGCGCATGCTTTAAAAAATGCACAAAAGTGCATTTTTCAAAGTGGTGTGCAGCGCACAGTGCTGCACATGTGCATACTTACCTTTTTATTGGGGGGTGCTTCAGGGGGGCCTTAGGTCCCCTGGCACCCTTGGAATTGCATTAGCAATTTGTGAATGCATTCCCATTCATTCCTATGAGTCTATAGGCCCATAGGAATTAATAGAGTGACATTACCTAAAAGCGATTTGCAATTTGCAAACCTCTGTTAGGTAATGTTTGGGAATCACAATTTATTTTGCGATTGCTACATGCATAAGGAATTGTGATTCCTTAAAAATCGCTATTTAGGAATCGTAATTCCTTCTGTTGATGCATGTGGCAGTTAATGAATTATTTAATGCTGCTGTCCATAGCCAATTCCAAACCATTTTGCATTTTTTTGTCCATAGTCTAAAGAAGGTTTTAGAGGTAATTTTGCTAAATGATGATTGTATAATAAAGTAGCAATAATAGTACAGGAGATCTGTTGTCCTATGGATGTACCCGATTAAATGTGCCAATTTTCTTATCAATGATGCGGCACTATAGGACTTTATTGTATTGGTTTTTTCTTTTTTAGATGGAGAAATGTATGATCTGCTTTTAATATCAATTGTATTGGTTGCAGTTTTGTTGTGTATCATTTGATGAAATGTGTACTACCTCTGGCTGATATTGTAGGTCTTCTCATATTCTGCTCAATAAAAATAAACTGGGTAGGGTTCCTGCTATTTTAGTCTAGTTTTTCCAAGAGCGTATTATGAAGGCGATAAAAGAGATGAGTGAAATGGGTCGTAAAAAGAGTGAAACATGTGTTTGGTCAAGTGCATATGGATATATTTGGTGCGTTAATGCCTCCTGTTGGTGTGGCTTTGAATGATGTGAAGATTGGTAAGTTCTCTACACTAATGGATCGTCTGGTAAATAATACTATAGGTGCATTAACTAAGAGAAGATTTCATGAGTGATGTAATATGTGACGTCATTAGCAGTGCATTGCGGCGGCGCGAGTTATAGTTAGCTCAACTAACTATAACGGCTGAATTTCTCTGGTGTTGTACGAGTGAAATGTCCAACTAACTATAACGTCCCTGAAACCTATCTTTTTTTCAGTGAATTTCTATGGTTCTTAAAATGCGAATTTCTAACTATAACATCCCTGAAACCTATGTTTTTTTTCAGTGAATTTCAAAGGTTTGTAAATTATAATTTCTAACTATAATGTACCTAAAACCTATGTTTTTTTCAGTGAATTTCAAAGGTTTTCTTAAATAATAATTTCTAATTATGCCTACAGAGGTAGGACATGTGAAGAAAGAGGAAGAAAGGCACAGAAAGAAGCTACAGAAATGTAGAAAGCAACAGAAGTCCAGAAAGACAAAGAAAAGTGCAGAAAAAAGTAAGAGATATGCAAAAGAAACAATAGAGGGGCAGAAAGAGACCTTGTTTCAAATTCATCCTGTGCCCCCAACTTTTTACTGACTGGTACTGGTAGTAACTGACTCTGACTAACAAGGCCCGGAGCCAGTACTATGCAGAAAGACACTTAGAATACAGTGAAAACACCTACATACACTAGGGTACAATATGCGTTGGGGTATCCCTGTGATTAGCATGACCTCCCCTGTACGGCCTTAGTGCATAATAGGTCATGGTGATTTAAACTACCTCTAACTCAGAGGTGTAGAAACAGGCAAGAGAGGTGCATAAACAGGCAGGAAAGGAGCAAAAACAGGGGTGCAGAAAGGGGCAAGTGAGGTGCAGAAAGAAGTAAGAGAAGCGCAGAAAGAACCAACAAAGGTACAAAAAGAGGCAAGAGGGATGCAGAAAAAGGTAGGAGGGGCTCAAAAAGAGGCAAGAGTGTTACAAAAAGTGGCAGGAGGGATGCAGAAAGAAGGAAGAGAAGTGCAGAAAGAGGCAAGCGAGATGCAGAAAGAAGCAAGAGATCTGTAGAAAAAAAGCAACAGAGGTGCTGAAGGAGGCAAGTGAGGTGCAGAAAGAAGCAAGAGAGGTGCAGAAAGAGACAATAGAAGTGCAGAAAGAAGCAACAGGTGCAGAAAGAGTAGAGATAAGTGCAGAAAGAAGCAAAAGAGGTAAGAGGGATGCAGAAGGAGGCAAGAGCAGTGCAGAAAGAACCAAGAAAAGTGCAGAAAGAAGCAACAAAGAGGCAAAAGGAGGCACGAGGGGAGCAGAAAGAAGGAAAAGAAGTGCAGAAAGAAGGAAAAGAAGTGCAGAAAGAAACAACAGAGGTGCTGAAAGAGGCATGTAGGGTGCAGAAAGAGGCAAGAGAAGTGCAGAAAGAAGCTACAGAGTTACAGAAAGAGGCAAGACAGGTGCAGAAAAAGGTAGATGGGGTGCAGAAAGAGGGAAGAAAGGTGTAGAAAGAGGAAAGAGCTGCACAAATAGGGAAGAGGGGTCCAGAAAGAGGCAGGAGTTGTGCAGAAAGAAGCAACAGAAGTGCCGAAAGAGGCAAGAGAGGTGCAGAAAAAGGTAGGAGGGGTGCAGAAAGAAGGATTAGAAGTGCAGAAAGAGGCAAGAGAATTGCTGAAAGAAGCAACAGGTGTAGGAAAAATCAAGAGAATGTAGTGTAGTTACTATGTCCCTGATAGGCGCTGCGCATTGGAATAATATACACTATAGTTTTGACATAGGACTGAGGTCAGTATGTCTATATCGAGTACATTAAACGTAATTATTTTTGTGTGCCAGCTAACTCAGAGGTCACTAGAAACTTCTCGAATTAACAAGAAGGGATTCGTTTCTGACAACCGCATAAACATGACAACTTTGTTTCCTTAAGAATCGGAACAGTCTAAGTATCGTGGAAACAATAGATAACAGTTTCGCTCAGTCAATCGTGCATGCTTCGTTTCTACAGAGTTACACAGAAATAGACGGACGTTTTAAAAAAAAGGGTTTATTGAACAGTTATTTCTCGTGCAAGAGATATGAACTGCTACAATTGTAAGACAGAATGCTTAGTTTCTACAGAGTTACACAGAAATAGACGGACGTTTAAAAAAAAAAAGGGTTTATTGAACAGTTATTCTCGTGCAAGAGATATGAACTGCTACAATTGTAAGACAGAACGCGAAGTATAATACGTACAACGTTAGCAGTAAGATAAAATAATACTGCAATAGGATGGCTTGTAGCTATGACATATTCATAAAAATACATACATAAATAACACAGGCTAAAATATAAAACCTCAACTGGTGCTGCTAGCTAGTTCTAACCCAGTGTACATAACCTAAATTTAGTACGGGTTGAGAAGTAGGTGTTGTTTGCCTATAGTCTACTTTAGCTATAGTTTAGATTGGTATTGCCAAGATTTGCCAAAAGTCCCTCTAGGTTCTTGTCCGCTCCATACCTTAGAATGAGAGAGGTTGGAATCTCTTTCCGGGTCGCGATCTCTAACACCCCGCAAGGGGAGTCAGAAACACTGAAGCTGGATTCTCTGCGAGGAGGATGACAGCGTCTGGTCAGTGCATCAGGCAGGGACTAGATCTCCTTCCGAACTTGCCGTGGTGAACCGCGTCGTGCAAGTATGCAGCTGGATCGTACCGGGCACCGTAGTTTGCCAGGGCAAGTGAAGGTATATTTATACCTTGAAGGTGTTTTTGGAATGCCAGTTTTTTTTTTTTTAAGTGAATTTTATTGATTTTTATATAAAATCATAGAATGCATAAATTTACACTGAGAAAGTTCATTGTAACCCTCCCCCCACTCCTTAGTCTGGCAGACTTCTAAAGAAAAAGAGAAGATAAAGAAAGAAAAATATATAATATGAATACCACATTATGCATCGTTTGGCCCCGTAAAATATCTGTGTGCTGTGCCCTGAAATCAGTCCTATAACTGTCATTGGGAAGTAATAAAGCAAGCTACATCAAACTAAACACATGTATAGAAATAGCACAGCATAAAAATCTTCAAATAAGAATACAGAGGCCATTGCCAGTTCAAATACAGATACAAGAGCAGTTACCAGTTCCGCTATCCAGTTGTTAGATGGTTTAATAGTTAAACCCCATATATAGACTTCACTAAGAGTGACACCAATAGATCTAGTTTAGGTTTAAAGGAATTGCCTATTATTATTATTATTATTATTTTTGCCTTGATTATCACACCATTCTTGTAGCGGAGCCCAGATTTTCAGGCCAGCAGTGCGTTTCCTTCTACCTTTCCCTTTATAGATTGTAATTTCCAGCTTAAATGCGGCTAGTAATCTGGCGAGCCAATGCTAAAATGAGGGTGCCAGTTCATCTAACCATGCCGATGCAATACACATCCTAAAAACAGCCATTGACACAAATATAAATTCCGCCCCTTGTCGATTCCGGTTTGGGTCAGTCGCTCCTAGAAGCATCATTTCAATAGTCAAGATAATGGGGTTTTTCACAACCGCTGATATAAACCTCTCAATATCTAGTTTCAGTTGGGATAGGCCGTCGCAGGTAGCAACAATATGTATACAGTCTGCATTCGGAAAGCCAGTATTGACGTAAAAGTCAGGCATAGGAACGTCATGAATGAACCTCTAAGGAATAGATGTTTATGCATAATAAATGAGTTCTTGGAAAAATCAATAATCCAAGCAAGGGTAAGTCCTAAAGGCTTAAGAGTCTGCTTCTCCAAGAACCCATTGTGACGTAGTTGGACGAATGCCTGTATTTGGTTCGCATGGATAACGCCTAAATAAGGGTTGGATTGCTATGCCTAAATAAGGGCAGCTGGAATTGTGCCTATATAAGGGCATACGTCGGGAAACCTATATACGGTATCTAAATAGACACACCACACCCACTCCACTTTCGTATGAACGACATTACTAAATCCTAAACATGTTAAACATATCTAAAATAGAGTTTCGCATGATTTGCTACATGTCTAAAAACATATTTCCAAAAAAATGCATTTAAAAGTGTTGTTATGCATAAAATGCAATGGTGCTGTACATATTAAAACAATGTATCATTCCAAGCATATATTTACAGTGAAATGCTAAATGAATGAACATACATATATATATACATATGATGAAATGGCTCGTAAATACAGATGAAAAAGGGCCGAAACTATTTCATTTCAGATTACATAAATCAATTGTTGTTGACAAGATGACATATTGTCTCTGGAAGTTTTTTAAACAGTTCTGATCTCTATGTATAGTTCTACTGTAAGCAGATTACTGTGTCAAAAAATGAAAAATACAAATTTGGGGAAAAAAATTAATCAAAGGAAAAAAGTTCCAAAGTTAGTCCTTGTTTTTGAAAAATGAAGGTCAAATTCAGAGTATCTCAGTACACTGTGTGCCAAATCAAAAGTCAGTGTATGGGGATGGAGAAAACATCAAGATTCAAATCCTGTAGACAAAAAGTTGTCTACCATTGTAGGTGAACATTGAATTAACTTGTTTAGAAGACTAACCGCACATAGATGAGAAGCATTGCCTTCAGCATTGGTCGCATCAGCAATGTTCCTATCGGATATTACCTGCAATGCCGGTTGTTTCCTCTCGTACCTCAGCAGTAGCAATTTGCGTCTGTGAGGTCTCAATGAATGCCGTCATCTGAATTGGTAGCCGCTGGGGACAACACAGAGCATGGGCCGTTACAGGGTCCAGCAGAGTATCGACATCCGCAGGCATGACTGATGGGAGTGTCAGACAAATGTCTAGCACGCATTCTTCACCGCAAAGCAGGCAGCGTAGAACAGGTAAGATGCAATCGTGGCAGATTGGTCTGAATGACCGAAACCATGTGATATTTAATTCTCGTTGACGAGTTAAACCCAAAATTTGGACGATGCGCTCACGACACTTCATCTCCAGTAGAGCTCTCTCCACGGTGAACTGGGTGTCGCTGGTGATTTGGCTTGCCATATCGTAGCAGTAGGAATAAAAGCAGGATCCTTGCAACGAGTGCTAAAAGGAGAGCCAGTCCGCCAAACACAGAGTGCACGAAGTTTGGAATTATTCCGAGGACTACTTGAAAAGGTGCTAACAGTCCTGAACACACGTTCCTAACTACATTTACAATACCACTCGTATCAGACATGTTTAAGATACGTTCCAACATTTCTTAGAAATGTATAGGGCAGTTTGTATTCAAAAGGGCAGAAGTCCTTGCGAGTTATAGAACATAGGTTTCTTTGCAGTGGTCAGCGGCACTGTTTGTTGTAAAAGAATGGCTTTCATTCTGCTTAGAGTATCATTTCGCATAGAAGAGATGTTCAGTGAAGGCCATAGAGGCGACTCCTTGACTGTCTGTATTGTGGAAACAAGACTAGCATACAGCAAGTGACCCTGGATGTAACCGTTACTAGATATGTGATACCTGGTAACATGCCATAGCAGCTGTGATCATTCAACATGAGGCAGCTTCCATTTGAAAGTAATCAAAAAATTGGATTAATCACTGCAGCTGGTGAGCCTTGCAGGTGACAGGATAAGTTTGTAGTGGAACCATTGCAGGCCCCGTGTAAATTAATACCCTGACAAAGGAGAGAACCGACTAGTGCGTTTTTACAGTTTGTACAGCTAGGAAACTTCACACCCCCCACTCCAACATCTATGTGTGTAAGGTAAATCCCAAGATGTCTTGATGTATTCTTTACCCAACCTTTCATATTTGCCTGCTGGTATATGTTTTAGGCAATACTGTAAATGGAAAGTTGTAACAGGCAGAGTAATTGTACCATGTATGATCCACTCATTGGCAGTTTTTTCTGCCACAGTGAATGGTAACTTTTCCAGTTTTTCAATGCTCAGCACTGTATAGTCTGCTCCCCTTTGTGCCAGTTGGATCTGTTTATCAGTGAGATTGAATTCTGAAAACAGTGACGTAGTGTTGATTAAACGCCAAGGCACATAGCCTGCACACAAGTTTTGTAGCGTCCAGCCTAATAGCATGCTACAACGTAGCTGAGATTAACCATGTTGCAACATGACCAAGTCTTGTTCCATGATGTCTATGGGGGAAGACACAATGCTGTCCAATGAATATATCCTGGATAACAGAGTCGTAACCCATTGTCTACTACAAAGAGATTTCTCTAAATTAATACGATCAATTTCTTGTATTCGTTCTGCAGTCTCTGCTTGGGTAATCTTCCATATTTCATTATAAGCAGCGTAGATACCGGCATATATGAAAGTTTTTGACGCGGTTTTCTTGGTCCTAGCAAGAATTCCCTAAGGTCTGCGCCTTCTTTAAGTAAAGAGAAGTGTTGTTTTATATCCTGTAGTGTAGCTTTCTGTAGCCAATCAAGGCAAAGTTTTCCTACACTGTATGTTGTTACTACCCCCGGATTCTGTCTTTGAACATATCTTGGGTCTGGCCTACTGATTTTGAAACCCTGTGCTTTGTTCAGGCAACAACCTTGACAGTTGTTTGTGTCAGTGGGCCAGAGCAACCATTTGTTCCAATCTGGATCTGATCTGTTGTGATGCAAAATATTATGTAATTCGACCTCCCCCTGTGTAGTGCTATTACTTGCAGGTATAGGTCTGGTCGGTGTGTTCATGTCTTTGATCTTGGCTAACCCAAGGCAAGACGTTTGTTGGACAGTGTCATTCAAAAACATAATTTGCTCAGGGATGATACAGGCTCTAAACGATACTTCTACCCCCTGTACTCTTTTGTACCCCAGACAGATTTTGTCTCAATGTTGTCTTTCCAAAAGTCAAAACCCTGTCTAGACAGTTGGGCAATAAAGGCTGCAGAATAAATCTGTTTCGTATTTGTTAGCATATTTTTCGTTCCTTTGTTCACATTTTTAAAATAAAATGTTTCTGGATTTGACAAGTTGAACCCTGAAAAATATGGAAATTTCATTGCAAAAGTTTTTGAGCTACCCCTAGGAGGTGTAGGACAATGTTCCCATTGGTTATACATTAATACATTTCTAGGTGTTACACTTTTGTGCAAGAAATGATGACCATAATGGTTATAACAATATATATTCATATGCTGATGAACCCTCTAAATATTCATGATTTGTGAATACTGCAGACATTTCTAGATCGGACATCATGTTATTAACAGTCTTGAAGTCCCAATCATCAGAAAAGGTAATAGAGGTAATCAAGTCACTTTTTTTTTTTTTTTTTAGTTTTCAAAGAACCTTTATTATTCGATACGTGTGTTTACACCGCTGTTTAGCCAACAACCCGGAGGCAGGCAGCATTAGTAATAGCCATCGGGCCACAATGTGTGGCCAAGTTTTGAACACACTTATATATATCATTTAGCATGAGTCTTATGTGAACTTATAGAACCAAACCAAAGGCGCTATTTTCATTTTCGTTCGCAAATTATCAATCAGTAAAGTGCATTGTCATCACCATAATATTGTCGCTTAGTATCCTGTAGCGAGGGTGGGGAGGGGGGGGGGGGGACGGGGGAAAAGGGAACCAGACCATCGAAGGGGGACCGATCCATCAAGCATCCTTGCGTCTCACATCCTACCCATTTGTTCTCCCGCCAACACACCATCTGCGTCCGCGATCCTGCAGCTCCCATATCTTCCATTCCTCTTTTTATTCAGTATCACGAACTTCTCTTCAAGCTTGACACATCCAAACAACCATCCAGCCGCATTCGTCCAAGCTCATCATCCGATCTTTCATTCGTCTACCTCTTCCCCAGTCAGCCAGGTTGTCAGGGGCTGCCAGATATCAGAAGGTCTTGTTCTCAGAGGGAGGAGTTCCCAGTATGTGGGCAGTTGGTCCCGGCAATATAGTGCAGAGTTTACCCATCCCGCTATTGTCGGAGGGGCCCTTCGCTTCCAATGCAGTGAAATCTGTCTTTTCGCCAGTAGGAGCATCATTGCGACCAGTTTTCTCGAGGCACTCAGTATGCCCATCACCAGACCCAGTAAGGCCACTAGTGGATCAGGAGTTATCTGTTCTCCAGTAATTCGTCCCAGTTTCGAAAACACCTCCACCCAATAGTGTTGTATGGGTGCGCATTGCCATGTGAGGTGGAAGAAATTTGCGTCCTCAGACCCACATCTCCAACATCTGGCCTCAGCCAGCAATCCCATTTTCGAGAGATGCGCAGGCGTACGGTATGTTCGGTGTAAAAAATTAAAGTGAATCAGTCTCAGTCTGTAGTTAGGCGACAAATTTTCGAGTTGTGTACAGCAGAACCTCCACTGTTTATCCGAGATATCTACGCCAATCTCCGCTTCCCATAGCGCCTTCGAATTCGGTCTCACCCACGGCGCCGTGTCTTGTGTGATTTTATAGATACGGGTGATCAGTTTGCTCGGGGATCTATTGGTCAATACGTCCTCAAGTGCTGATAGTGTCGGGGGGGCCTCTGGAAACATCGGGTATCTGGCCTTGCATGTTGCTCGCAGTTGGTAGTAAAGGAGCAATTCAGAGGCTGTAGGTATCTCTGATTCGCAGATATCCTCTATTTTCACAAAGGTGTCATCTGGGTAGAGGTCGCTCGCTACCGACAAGCCACATCTGCATGCCCTCTCTGATATTGCTTTATCCTGTAAAGGCCCAATCAGCGGATTACCGCCCAGTGGCATGGAGGGGGCGTATAATTCTGCAATTCCGGCTCTTTTTGCTATGCTTTGCCAGGCCCATCTCACTGTTTCAACCAACTCTATGTCCTCCGGTGAGCGCTGGTATTTATGGTATAGCGTCGCAGTCAAGGGAGTGGGAGCCGATACGTCCATCTCAATCGCCACGTGTGGCTGATACGGGATCGGGTGCTGCCAGTAGTGCAGAAATTGGGCCTGGGCACAGTAAGCATACAGCTCAAAGTCTGGTGCCGCTAGGCCTCCCTGCCGGAATGGCAACGTTAGTACCTTTCACTGAACTCTAGGTTGTTTGCCCGCCCATGTCAGTTCTAGAAGTGCGGAACGGATGCGTTTAAAGAAGGAGAGTGTTAGTGGTAGTGGTATGTTCGCGAATAGGTATGCAAATTACGGCAATATAATCATTTTAGTGATGGCTATTCGCCCTGTGAGGGATAGCGGCAAGGTAACCCACTTTTTTACTTTGGTCTCGAGCCACTCTACCGCCACACCATAGTTTAGGAGCCAAAGATCCTGTATCGAGCGGCTAATATGTATTCCTAAGTATTTCACCTCATTCTCCACCCAATTTATGGGAAATTCCGTTTGACACTTAGCCGTGCCGTCCGTCAGCGGTAGCATTGTGGATTTAGTCCAGTTAATGTCGATTCCAGTCAGGCCACTATATCGCACTAGTTCCCTCATGAGGGGGTCAAAGTTTTCCGCCGGGTTCTGCATAAAAATCGTGATATCGTCCGCATATAGGGACACTAAAAGCCCCCTTGAGGTAAAGCCAATACTGCGTTGGGTGTTATGTTGCCTAAGTCTCGCCGCCAATGGTTCCGTGGCGATGGCAAACAACAACGGCGATAGGGGGCAGTCTTGCCTGGTCCCCCTCGTTATCTGTATAGGCCGCGATATCTGCCCATTTACCTTGACTCTAGCCGTAGGGCAATTATATAGGATACAGATTTTCTGGATGAACAGTCTACTGAAGCCCATTCTGGTGAATAATGTCTGTAGGAACTTCCATTCAAGTGAATCAAACGCCTTAGTGGCGTCCAGCAAGGCAGCTGCAGCGTGGACCTTAGGGTCTAGGTAGTGGAGTAATCCAAACAGGGTTCGCAGGTTGTGCGAGGTAGATCTCCCCGTCACAAATCCCGACTGATCCGATAGTGCTATCATGGGCAACATTGGTTTCAGTCGTTCTGCCAGTAGTTTAGCATATATCTTGGCGTCCAGATTTATCAGAGACAGCGGCCTATACGAGTCTGGGCACTTAGGGTCCTTGTTTGGCTTCAAGAGTGTGATGATCATGGCTTCTCGTAGCGACGGGGGGAGACTACCGACCTCTATCGCTTCCATATACAACTTGTGTAGTCTGGGGACAATAATGTCAGCGTATTCCTTATAGAATGATGCCGTGAGGCCATCAGGGCCAGGCGCCTTACCAGAGGGCATGCCAGCTATTGTTTTGCGTATGTCTTCCTGCGTTATGGGAAGATCCATGTATTCGCGCGCTCCGTTGTTGAACCACGCCAGCGCTATGGTGTCTAGGTATTCAGTGATGACCTGGTCATCCGGCTGCACCCTGGAGGTGTAGAGCGTCTCATAATATTCTTCCATTGTGTGCAATATGTCCTGCGGTGTCCTGATAGCGGCACCCGATTCGTCAGACAGTTCTAAGATATATTCCGCCCCTCTGGGTTTCCGTAGCATAGCAGCTAGTGTCCTACCTGGACGGTCTCCCTCCCCATATCGTCTAGCTTGTGCATATTTACTAAAAAATTTTACTTCCCTCTCAGCTTCCTCTTGATATTGGGTGAGTTTTGTCCTGAATTCAGCACGTGCCCCATCGGTTGGCGAGTCATTCAAAGTGACCTCTAGGGCTGCTAGTTCTTTCTCTAGCCTGTCTAACGTGTTTCTAATGGAACGTAACACTCCTGTCTTCAGCGCCATGCAGTGTCCTCTGGTCACCACCTTGCAGGCTTCCCAGAACGTTCCAGGCGACTCGACTGATCCCTCGTTCAGCGTAAAGTACTCCTCCAGTTTTTCTCTAAGCTCTTCCTTGAAGACCTGATCTAGTAGGGCCTGTGAAGGGAATCTCCAGCTGAATGGCTGTATATATTGTGAGGGGGTGGCTAATGTCACTGCCACCGGAGCGTGGTCCGACAGCGATCTCGGCAAGTGAACAGCCTCTAATACCGACGCATGAAGGTCCCTGGACAATAGCCAGTAATCCAACCTTGACCATGCAGCCCTATGGGCAGTAATGCAGGTGCCCGAACGCGCAAGTGGATGTAACAGCCTCCAGGAGTCCACCAGCGATGCTTCTGTGATGACGCTCCCCAGTGCCTCGGCTGCCTTCGGGTGGTGCTCCCGGGCAGAGCCCTGTCTGTCTACTGTGTCAGATAGCACTACATTGAAATCACCCGCCCACAGTATTGCCACATCACCAAATGTCCTCATTTTATTCCATAATTCCTCATAGAATTCAGGTGCGTCATTGTTTGGGCCATAAACATTCACCAGTAACACCTGGACCCCGCATAGGACCCCCAGCATTAGTATGTATCTGCCTTACTCGTCTCCCAATATCTGGTGTGTCACCCATTGGAGGCCCCTTCGGATCAGTACGGCTACTCCTCTGGCATAGTTCGAGTAAGGTGCATGCACTATTTCACCCCATCTAGTGTGCTTGAGTTGTGGTGCGGTCTTGGTATGCAGGTGTGTTTCTTGTAGCATACAAATATCTATTTGTTTTCGCGATAGGTAGGCCTGGACAAGTCTCGCTTTCCTTCTGTCATTCATCCCCCTTACATTCCATGATAAACATGTTATCGATGTCATTGCAGCATTCACACCAGGGACAGTTATCTCTCTATTCTCTACTGGGTCCCTAGATTCCATATCAAAGCTAGCACATTTAATATGCCTATTACTCGATACATTTGAGTACTCAATGCAATTTCTGCGTGTCGTATACGTCTGGATCCCCCAGTCAACAACCAAGATACCCACAACCACCCCTCCGTCAGGTAGTCAACATTAGTGACAATGCACATAACTCGAGCGAGCAACGGTGATATTTGCAACATTGCGCCTTCACAATAAAACAGCGTAAACCCAACAAACCCAGACCCAGTACCTCCCCACCCACCCGCTCCAACCCCCCAATCAGGTCGTGCATGTATCCCCCCTCTACCCACCCTACTTGAACCAAAGAACAGCAATAGTAGATGGGTTAACCATATTGTGGGAGTCATCCCTCGGGGTACGCAGGTAAGCGCCAACTAACCCTGTACTTGTGACAGGGCGATCGAGCGTGTATCTGACCCTTAAGGCTCAAGGATTCCCTGAACCCCAGGCCTAGTGAAGCGGCTGCCAGCTTCAAGCGGGGAGCTCACGTAAACAACTATTATGACCATAGCATCCCATCAACACAATTGTAAATATAGGCACAGAAATGTCAGCGTGGCGAATAGTAATACAGTGCATCATTCAACATCACTTAGCTGCTCAGCAACACCCCGTTCTTCCTCTGCCAATGTTCCCTTCTGTTCTCTAGCAAGTTGCTTAGCAAATTTCAAGGCGGCCTTAGCGTCAGTGAAAAAAGTAGGTTTTCCCGGCCCGTGCACTCTCAGTTTTGCCGGGTAGATTAAAGAATACTTCGTGCCAGTCTGTTGGAACACCTTTTTCGCAGGCAGAAACTCCCGCCTGGCCGCTTGAACTTGGAAAGTGAAGTCAGGGTACATGGCTATGTGATTTCCTTTATATTGCAAGTCCGCCATGTTACGGGCCAAGCGCAGTATCGAATCTCTGTCCCTGTAATTTAAGATGCGGGCCAGTATGGGCCGCGGGGCTGCTCCCGGTTTGGGCAAAGGGCCCAGTGTGCGATGCGCTCTTTCTACTAGGAACATTGCCGATAGTCCATCTCCAAATAAGTCTCTCATCATCTGTTCGATGTATCGTTCCATATTGGCAATGTCCGTCGACTCCGCCACGCCCTTGATACGGACGTTATTTCGTCTGGATCTCGCTTCCAAATCCTCGTTTTTCATTTGTATCACTGACAGCACCTTGTCCATTCCTCTCAGCTTTTTGTCCAGTTCTGTCTGGCATTCCTCAGTTTCCGTCACACGCGTTTCCAGCACTCCGACCACTCCCTCATGTTTGTCCATCCTTTTCGTCATGCTATCCATCCTGGCAGCCAGTGCGTCCATTTTGCAATCTACGCCTTGCAGACTTGTTTTCAAATCTTGGAACATAGCCTTGATGTCGTCCGCCGGCAGTACAGGGCGGCCTTCCATTGACGGCTCCTGCTCCGGACCATCCTGGTTTGAAGGTTTTTTGGTCGTTTTGTCAAAGGTGATTTTGGGTTGTCGTGTATCAGGCTTACCCCCATGGCGCCTTTATGTGCCGTCGTGTCCACCCACGGCCCACTGTGGTCACCTCTCCACCGTGTGTGATACACGACGAGAGTGTGCACAGAGGCAGCGAGCGCTATGCTAGACCTCAGTTAGGTCCGTTACAGTGTGTGCCTGCTGCAATGATATCTGTCCTATCACCGGGCCTCCGATCCCCGCAAATGCTGCACAGTCTATCGCAGTTTCTGTCGTAATCTCAGATTAAGGCCGACTGACAAGATGGCGGTTCGCGCCGAAATCTCCCGACTCGCCTCGGGCCTCACTTGTAGCCGCACACGATTATGGGGACTCGTCGCGTAGTAAATAAAGTCAGTGGAGGCTAGGCAGCGCACCAAATGGCCACTCACTGTTTCGTAAGGCTGGTGTGCGCCGTCTCTCCGTCCGTCACTCCGATCACTAGTCTGCAGCCAGGTAGTCTCCGTGCGCTCGCAATCTCTCCGGTCGGTGTCTCGGTATGGGCGTCCTGAAAGAATGTGTCCGCTATCACTGTTGCTCAGACCCGGTCCCAGGCAGCTGCCAGATTTCAGGGAGGGCGATCAGTTTTTGTCGTCGATCTCCCGAGCGGCACTTCCGTTGCACTCGCCGCCGGGCCAGCAGCCACTTCCGGTCGGCCAGTTTCAGCGCCAGTCCCTGGCTCTTCGCGTGTCAGTAGGCCTCTCTGCGAGTTAAGAGTAGAGCGTCTGATACCCCCCAAAAGTTGTTGTGCTCCTGCAAATTCGTCGTAGTTCGAGGTGGGGACACTCCGCAGGCTATGTTGGGTCCAGGGTCCGAGTCTCAGGCTCAGGAAAGACGGATTAATAACGGATTAATTCGCTCGATCGGCGGAGCTGCGAGTTCAAGCAGCCATTCCGCTCGCCAGCCAAGCCACGCCCCCAGGTAATCAAGTCACTTAATGAAATTTTAAATAAGTGTGGAATCTTCAAATGTTCCGACGGGACTAAAAATGTCATATTCAGGTTTGTTCCAAACTATACCATCTGGTATAGGAACGGCTGTGATTTTCACTGCTGACAAGTCTCTTGCTTCACAATGGGATGAATTGTGTGGCTGTGGAAGTAAGTTAACTCTTTTACTTGCTATGTCCATTTGAATAAATCTTCCATTTATCAGCATACCCAGAGTTATTACCAGAGCTAACCAAAGTAAAAAGAAGAATATTCCCGAAACAATCCATAGTCAAACCAGATAAGTCTTTTTCAGGAGATAAAAAAAGTCTGCTGCTTGTTCTTTGAAAGTTCTTTGTGCTGGCGTTGTTTCAGGTTCGCTGGGATCCTCAGAAAACTTATCAAAGTTAATGAAATAGCCAGAGGCAGTTCTGTCAATTGTTGGAATTGCATCAGGATTCATTGAAATCGATGGAACCTCTTGATTACTTGTTACTTCGTTGTAGACAGGTGTATCAGAACTGTTATTTGGGTGTCAGGAGGAACGAGTTCCATAGCTTTGTTGCTTAGTCCTTCATTTCTCACTGTAGAATCTTCAAAGGTGATGAGTCTCTCAGTTTTAACCTCTAGGAATGTAGCTAGATGAGTGCGTTTGATACATTGTTGGATTCCACTTTGCCTACTGCTTAGTATCGGCCACATGGTGTGGTTTGATCAGGTCGATGGACACAAATCTTTTCTCCTTTTTAACAGCAAGTGGCCGCAGAAGTACTTGATCCATGGATGCTAGGACAGGTACTGGTTGTCTGTAAGAAGGCCCATATTCCTTCTTGTCCGCGATTTTTTCTCTGACTAGATCCCCAAGCTTTGAGATCCAGACAGGCCTTGCTGGGACGGCCGGATTTTCCAGAGTGGTGGTTGGCTTCAGGAACACGCTTTGTTTCGATCTTAGTTCATTTAAGCCCTGTAAAACAGCCGAACGATCTTTGATATCAAATTTCTTATTTTCCACCACTGTGCCGTGCATGTCAAGGTCCGGTACCCACATTCTAGTCCTAAATAGGACCTCATATGGAGTGACACCCCCTAAAGAACTTCTTGGCAAATTGTTTAATGCACGTTGGAACCCATAAAGATGTATGACCCACATATCACCCGAACATAATACCCTAGCTGTTATAGACTGCTTTATGTCTTCCCGGTTTTTTCTTTCCACAACAGAATTTCTCCGCATCAACACCGCTTTGTTCCTGGATGGGAAACTATTGATCATATCCGCAGGACAATTACCCTTTTCAACTATACTAAGGTCACAGGAGACCCTATGGCACTGTTTCTGCTGGATGCAGAAAAGGCATTCGATAGGGTCTCCTGGCCTTTTCTATGGGCTGCCATGGCAACAAATGGTTTACGAGAAGGATTTATCAAAGCTTTCCAAAGTATGTATTAAGAGCCCATTGCTAGGATATCTATGATGGGGGCTTTGTCGGGGTCTATCAAGATATCATGGGGCACGAGACAAGGGTGCCCATGCTCCCCTTTACTATTTGCTATCTATATCGATCCTTTAATCAGGAAAATCTTTGAAGACCAAAGAATTGGACCGGTATGCACTAAAGGGTGGGGGGTAAAAATTCTAGTGTTTTCTTATGACTTAGCTATCATCACACCTGCCCCTTGCACTGCCCTGGTGGTACTACGTAGCCTAACCATCCAATGTGGTAAAAACTCTGGTTATCTTTTTTAATTTCAAAAGTTTTTTATTGGTTGCTTCCAAATAAACAGTACATACAGTAATTAAAATGAAGACAAGAAGACATAAGACATAAACAACTGAAACTAAATGAATAAATATAAATGGATGTCATTGGTAGTCAGTCTGGTATGGCAGTAAAACATATTACAAAACAAGTTTTAGATACAAGTAATTGCAAGTGTAGTATCTTATAGGTGGCTGAGAAGGTTAGCGAGGGTCTGAGGAGTGTCCAGATGGTCAGCAGGGTGAGCCCAGTCCGGTGTATAGGGCCACTTAAGTATTAGACTTTATTAGTGGACAGTAGAGGAATGACGCTGGTCTGGAAAGTCGGACACTATTGGGATTGGAGCGTGGAAGTCATGGTGGTTTATGTGAACTAAAGTAGAGGTCAAGAGTTTCCCACATGTGTCTGGTGGAGGATTTCTACGGTGAGCTTTGGAGAGCTACGTTATCAGCCCCTCTTAGGTTGGTGACCCAATTTAACCAGCAGCTAAAGGAAGCCTTACGTGTGTCTCTCCAATTGTTAAGTATTATCTTGACTGCCGCTGTTAGAAGAAGGTCTAGGAGTGCCCTATCTATGTCATTCAGTGAGTCCGCTCTTGGGGAGCCGAATGCTAGAGTAGAAAGATCTCTCTTTGGTGAGTATGAGAAATGAGAAGAGTTTAGAGATGAAGTCGAATAACCTATCACAGAAAGGTATCACACATTCGCATTGTATTAATAGATGTTCAAGGTCGCCTACTTTGTCGTTGCAGTTCCAGCAGGTGTGATCGTCTCTGATATTGTGTGAGTGGAGACGGGCCGGTGTCCAGTAGGCCTTATGTTGTAGCCAGAACTTTGTCTGGGAGAGAGCTGGGCTGATCTTGTTTTTCATGGTTGAATTTCAAGTTTTGGTCAAGTCTAACTCTGAGATCCTGGAAGAGTGTGATTCCCTGAAGAATTTGAGTTTCTTATTAAGGGCAGACTGTTGTGTGCGTATCAGATTATATAACCAGGAGACCTGGTGGCTAGATTATGAAGTTTCAATAGGTATCTTGGAAGGGAAGGGGGGACAGTTTTGCTTTAGTTATTGCTGACTTTATTTTTAGGAAGTTATAGAATTCGAGAGGGTCTAGGTCGTAATTAGCCTGTATTTCTCTAAAAGAAAAAGGATAGGCTCCATTTAAGAGTTGCTGGGGAAAGAAGATACCTTTGTTAATCCAGGATTCGATGTGTAGAGTGTTCCCTTTGTATAGTAGTTTATGGTTGTCCCAAAGGGATTCAAGATTAGACCGCTTGATGCTCTAATAGTTTGTCTGTCTTTAACAGAGCCGATCTTGTGTTTTTGAATATGGGCTTGGAGCAAGTGACCACATTTAGATTTGAGGTTAGAAGGGCCGCTGGGGTGATATCCATCAGGAGTGTTGCCTCAATGTCTAGCCACACAGGGGAGTCTACTGATGGCAAAAGCCAGTATGAGCCTTGTTTCGCTAAGAATTTCGTCTAGTAGAGTCTAAAGTCAGCTAGGTTGACCCCTCCCAGTGACTTATCCAAGGTAAGTTTTTTCATGCTAATATGTGCCCTTTTCCCTTTCAATAAACATTTTGAGAGTAGAATGTCTAGCTTATGGTGGAAGTCCTGAGATAGGAGGAGGGGGAGCATAGTAATAATTAAGTTGTTCACTAGGGGAGAGATCATCAACTTGATGGCTTCGATCCTACCCCACCATGTAATAAATCTTGGGGACCAAGCGTCAAGAAGAGATTTAATTTTCTCTAGGGTAATATTTTCGTTGCATTAGAGCGTCTCTAGAATTGTGCTGCCGAATTCGATTCCTGGATACTTGTTTTCCCGGCTGCCATGTGAGGCCTGAGTCACCCACCAAATCACGTGTGCCGAAAATATTCAAAGGTTTGACTTCGGATTTGTCACGGTTTAATTTGTGCCTGGAGTGACTGGAGTATCTTTCTATGGTAGTCATCAGGGCTTTGATGGATTCCTTCGGGTCCTCTGTGACTATGAGGATATCATCCGCGTATGCGGCTAGTTTAACTTGAGCTTCTCCGAATTTTAACCCCCTTATTTCATCGTTGCGTTTGATATCCGTGATTAGTGGTGCTAAGGCCAAGAGGAATGGTGCAGGGGAAAGAGGACTGCCCTGTCCGATGCCTTGTTCTAAACAGAACGACTCCGATAGTGTTCCATTAATGGCGATTTGGGCACAAGGGGCTGAATAAAGAGCCATCACTATGTCGATTTATGTGTCTCCAAGGATAAAGGATGACCTGCAGTGTTTTAAGAATGACCATGATACCATGTCAAATGCTTTTTCAGCGTCCAGGGTAATGGCAATAGAGGGGGCGGGTGTTATTTTACCTTTCTCTAGGATATGGCAAAGTAGTCTAGTGTTGTCATTAGACATACAGTATTTGAGGAACCCTACCTGCGAGTTGCTGATCAATCTTGGAAGGTTTGCGTTTAATCTATTGGCTAGGATTTTAGCGTAGATCTTGCAGTCTAAGTTAATGAGTGAGATTGGTCTATAATTCTTCGTTAAGAGGGGATCTTGACCTTATTTCGGAATGACAATGATAGTGGCATCCCTCATTGAATTGGAAACGGAGCCCTCTTTAGCTATAGAGTTAAATAATTTTAGTAAGGTGGGTTGTAGGGAACTGTCGAACTCCTTGTAAAAGGAGGCCGAGAAGCCGTCTGGGCCTGGTGCTTTATTGCTTTTGAGGGATTTTATGGAAGTCGAGATTTCTTTTTCGGTGATTGGGCTCCCTAATGTATAGCTATCTGCCTCTGTCAGTTTTGGTAGGTTTAATGAATCAGGGTATTTAGTGCACTCAGCAGAATTCATTATTTGTTTGTTTTTGTACAAGTCCTCGTAGAAGTATTGAGAGGCTTTTAGCATTTCATTTTGTTTGGTTAGGATGATGTTATTTGAGTTTTTAATCGAGGAGATAGTAAATTGTCTCAGTTTGTGTTTGAGGTATGATGCCAGTAGTTTGCCTGCTTTGTTCCCTTCGCACAGCTTGAGTTACTGAATTTATTAATCCACACTCAAGCGCTTGCTCACTATTTTGTTGTATTCGTATTTTCTTTTAATCAATTGGTCAAGGGCGTCTTTGTTATCAATATCTTCAGAGTGAATTGTTTCGAGGCACTTGATTTCTTTCTCTAGGGTTTCAAGTTCGAGGTTTTGTATTTTGTTGATCTGTGCTTTGATGCCAATAGCGACTCCTCTAATGGTTGGATTAAGAGCGTCCTATAAAGTGGAGGTGTTCATATCAGGGAGGTCATTTTTCGTGATATATTCTTTTATTGCGGATTCTATCTTCAATTTGTTTTTTGGATTGGAAAGTATCTCGTCATTGAAGCGCCATCTTTTTGGGGGTAGAATGGGGTGGGTTCCCGCGAGGTTGGTGCTGATGCATGAGTGATCGGAGACAAGTTTGGAAGCTATATCTGTTTGGTCTATGAGGTGTGAAAACAAACGAGAGTAGGATGTAGTCTATCTCAGAGTAGGAGTTATGTGGGGCTGAATAAAATGTATAGTCCCTCGTGTCTGGGTGTTGGAGGCGCCATGAATCCTTTAGATTAAACTTGGAGCAGATTCTTTTGAGGGACTCGTGTGAGCGGGTGGAATGGTAATTGCATTTAGATTGACTGTCTATGTGAAGATCTAATGACAAGTTGAAGTCACCACCGACAATGATTAGATCTTCCTGGGGGAGGCTTTCGAGTGTGTTTGAGATCTTCTCTTAGAATCTGGGTTTGTCTGCGTTAGGGCCATATATGTTGAGTATATTAATGGGGTTGTCGCCTCTCTGTAGGTGTGTGACTAATAGCCTGCCCTCTTCACCGTGTGTGTGTGAGATAGTAGTGATATTGGGTTTTTTGGCTATAAGAGTAATTACTCCTTTTTTCTTGTGTTCTCCCTGGAGCATAGAATATGAGAGATCCATTTGTGTCTGAGGAATCCTATATCCTCATCTGAAAGTTTCATTTCTTGGAGGAGGATGATGTCACCCTTAGTTTTTGCTAAGTACTCAAAGACCTTCCTACGTTTCACCGGGTGGTTGAGACCTTTAACATTTAGAGATACAATAGTAAGGTCATCTGCTAAGATTTTATTCTGTGCCATCTAAGATGCTACTATCGCTATAAGGATGGTGAATCTTATGAAGGATATAAGGCTAAGAGTGTTGCAACCCCTGGCTGGTAAGCAGTGGTTTAAACGTGTAGGCAGGATCATAATTTGTAACCATTTAGAGACACTTCTCAAGTTGTTGTTCGAGAGACTACTGAAACTGGGCAAGTATACTAAGTCGGGCTCACCTGATACTACAACACAGTTTGAATAATAAAAAAGACAAAAATAGAATAAAAACAGTAAGGAAACAGCCAAAATTACATTTACCCCCTGACCCACCCCTCCTCCTTTTATCCCCCCCAAATTAATCGAATGCAGGAGCTGCAACGGCAGGTCCGTCTTCTAGCAACTTGGAGGAATACATTTCAACATTGTCTCATCAGTAGAAAACAGTTGTAAGAAGAGTAAGCGAGATAACATTTATCAGAAGAGTTGTGATTACATCTGGAGGCTAGTAGACTAGAGTGTATCACATGGTTAATTGTTGGTAAACGCGGCCGGCTGTTACAACCTATACAGATGTAGCACAGAGCGAACATGGGCTTTGTAACCGGTATATTTGGTATACCCTCAGGACCTTTTATGGGCAACACTTCATTTTACATAAAACGCTTACAAGGCTTAGGATAAACAGGATTGGGACCCATAGCAGAGATTTGCGTGTGCCTTGTCAGTCACCCTACTACCATAATATTCCTAAAGGGTATAGAGCTTAACAATAACAAGTGAACATTGCAAAATATGGAATTCTATGTCTAGACACTTAAGGCTAAAGAGTTATGGCTGAAAATGTATGCAAGTGTTACAGCATTAATGTGTGGGCGTAAAAGTGGTAGAGCAAAGGATATCAAGTCTTCCTTTTGTTTGATGATCCTCCAGAGACGTCCATCTCCTGGCTGGGAGTTTCCTCTAGGTGTTGCGCCAGATCCTTGGGGTTGGTAAAGATGTTTGGTCTACCATTTTCCACAATTCTAAATTTCGATGGGCCTGCGAATGAAAATTAAATGTTTTTCCCCTCAACTTGTCGCGCAGTTGTAGGAAGCCTTTTCTTGTGTCGACTTTTTCCCTTAGAGTAGTCCTGTGTAAAGTTTATCCGCTGGCCTTCCCAGTTCACTTGATGATTCTTCCTGGCGAAGCTTAGAATGGCTTCTGTGTGTTGCTAATGGAGAGGCTTACAAATCATGGGTCGAGTTCCTTTTCTATTTGTGGAGTTGAACGAAGGAATTCTGTGGGCTCTGTCTAGTTCGAAATCATGTTCAAAATCTATCCCTGTTATCATAGGTATGCAGGACTCAAGGAAGGCCACACATGACCCTGATCCTTCTGGAATACCAAAAATACGTATGTTCCCTCGTCTGTTTCGGGCCTCCAATTCCGCATTCTGTTTCTTTTCTTGAGCTCATTTGTGATGTTGTGGAGGTAATTGATTTTTTTATTAGCTTGGGAGGTGGTAACTTCAAAATCGCTTATTTTTTGTTCAGCGTCACCTATTCTCGTGTTCATGGTATTCATATCTGCACGAATTGCTGTAAGTTCCATTTGCATGGAGTCTGTGTTTTGTTTTGTGGATTTTGCTAGATCATGGACCTCCGCTAGCTTTTTTAGTATCATGCCCATTGTGCTGTTTAGGTCCGGTTTGGCCTTTATTGGTGAGTCCAAGGTGGTTGGATCTGGTTTTACTTTCTTGTAGGAGGTTCTGCTCTCTTTGTCTGCCATTTTGGACAAGTGTTGAGATGGGTGGCCCCGACTCTCTTATTGGCGGTCACAGCTGTTTAGTAGTCCTCTTGTTACGGTAAGACAGGCTCAGTCGTTAATTCACCTGTAGCGTTTCTGAGGACAATAGGGCAGTTGGGTCTGTTGGCTCCGTTGGTCCCGCTGGTGACCTAAATATGGTACTACCCTCTTCTCATGTGTGAGAATAGCTTAGGCAAAAGGGTTTATCCAGTGCACTCTCTGAACTCCTTATATATGTATAGGCCACGTGTGACATGGATCAGCCCGGAAGCGCTGAAGAGAAATCTGCAGTGGCGCGAAGGTTCGGTGTCACAGTGTGCTCAAAGTGTGGAGGACCTGATGGTGGGCAGGTGTAAATGGCTAGCTTCGAAGCACTCGAGACTCACCGTGTGAAGAGACCTCTCTCTTGGATGCTGATTGCGTCTGATTGACTGTAGTACCTGTAGAGTCAGAAGTGCCAGTGGATCCAGTGGTGCCTGACACTGCGCTGCGTCGTCAGAAGGAGTTCAGCGTTTGTAGCACCTGCAGAGAGTGCAGATCGGTAGAGGATCGGTAGAAGTGCCTGCAGAGACTGTAGGGGGTTAGAGTCTGCAGCCTTAGAGAAGAAGAGCTGATCATGTGGTTTTGGTGTCAGCTATTTTGAGAGCAGGCTCACAAGGACCTTTCACAGACCTGGTAACATGGCGCATATACCCAGTTAGTAGTTCAGTGGCAGAGTGACCAAGAGCTGATGGCGCTGCCCCGCATGCCTTTGTTTTCTGCTGTTTGTGGATGCGCAGGAGTGTTGTCAGCCATACAGTCCCATGCGGCATAAAGGGATCAATGAATTGGACCGCAAGAGGCCATTTCAGGGTCAGGCAGGGCACGCCGTGACAATGTGGCTCCGAAGCAACAGCGCAAGTGAGTTGAGGGTGAGACTGGAACACCCACCTTAGTTACCTGCATAGCAGGTGTTTAGCAGGTGATGCAGGGTGGTGCGTGGTCGGCTGGTTAGTGGTGAACAGTTTGGTTAATGGTTCTTGGCTTGCACTTCAGTGCAGATCGAGTGAACTCGCGGCCAATTTGTAAGTGCCCGGTGGACTCCGTGATCTAATAGTCTCTTTTTGGGGCGCAATCAGGGTAGTTCCTTTGCCGTTCTATGCCATTCAGCCGTGCGAAGAATGGTGTTTGAGGCTGCGAGTTGGCCGTGCTTGTGGGAGTGCTTGTAGAGACTTGACGGGCCTTTGATTCACTCCCTGATTGCCGCCATTGCAAGGACATTACACAATAGGGTTGACCCAATGGTACTGGGACCTGGGTATTCAATGTTGCATATGGGGGGGGGGGGTTCCAGTCAGCGCGATTTTCAAAAACAAACAGAAATTATTGTAAAACCATGTACATATGACTAATAACACAACTTAAATGAGTGATGTTGTTTATTCACATCCTCATTTGTATACAATTCATGTATATACTTCATACAAATAAACGTTGCACCCAAAGTGAGGCGAGAAGGAAAAGGGAGGGGAGGGGGCGAAATGTTGAGTGATTCATGAAGGATAAGGTTGAGTAAAATAGTATTCAAAGTCAAATGTGGTCACACAGAAACATTTTTTGGTTGACATCACATGGGCATGTTATTATAGCCCCATACATCTCTAACAATTCTGAAAGCCTATCCCATATAATAAAACACAGTTGTAATGATCTGTTGATTGTGGGTAGGTTTTATTAAAGATGGAAAGTCGACGTTTCGACCCCTGGTCAATGTAGGCTGATTGTCACCTTACTTTGGGGTCTTCATCAGGACTAGTGCGTGATGTGGGGGTTAGGGCACCAAAAAACCACCTTGATTGAGTGGCAGCCTTCGCGGATAATGGTTGGGCCCGTAGGCTCCTTGAACTCAGAGAGCGTGTGTAATCCTCTTATGTGTTGCACAATTTCGGTAAACAAGTATTCTGAAACCTTCTCAGTGGTAATCAATGCATAGGGCACCGTGCTTCAATCGTGATGCAGCAGAGGGCCCGTCTCTCACGCGTCAGTCGTGAAGAGTGCCATTGCAAGGACAGGCGTCCCGGCGGGGGGAACTAAACTTTTTACTGTGCAGTTCGCGGGAACAGCGTACAGCGCTCAGCGCTCACCTTCAGGGCTACTCTGCAGCGCAGGTCATTGGGTGCTGAACAGGCACCATGGCCGTTGACACAGCCTCTTAGCGAGCTTCTAATTAGATCTGGACAGCGCCGCCATTTTGAACATTCCAGACTGGGACCGCTCACCGCATACCAAAATTGCTATTTCGGGCTGTTCTGGTTCTACAATCCAGGATAAGTTGATCAGCGGGTAGTCTCCATACTGTAGTGATGTGAAAGCTGGTCTCCACTCTGGTGGGCTCTCCGTTAATCTCCAGATTACAGCCTATTTTGCTCCTCCGTGTGCAGAGCGACGGGATTAGGCAGCCTTTACCGCTGCCGTCCAAGCCACGCCCCCACTCTCTGGTTATCATCTTAACGAACATAAAACCCAAATTGTAATAAATGAAAAAATTACTCTAGATGACCATCGAATAGTTCAAATATATAGGAGACCTACTGTCTGATACTGAAATATCCACGTTTGATGTCGTAAAGGAAAAGTTTGGGACCGGAAATAATAATTTTTTTAAATACCTGCAGATAAGGGACTTTCTATCCAAAAGCTACTTTCTCGTAATAGAAGTCCTTTGATGGATCTGATTTTGGGAGGTCGATCAACAATGTCTATACTATATAAGCTTATTAATAAAGGGATGAGGGATGATATGTCTAAACATTTCGATAGGTGGCAAGCGATGCTACAAGCAGGGCAGGAGGAGTACGAAGACTCTCTTCAGTTTAGGCAGACAGCCTGTATTTCAGCAAGCTTGCAAGTACAATGATTTAAGACATGTTGTCATCTTTATATCACTCCGGCTCGAATCTATAGATGGGGTGGGCCCTCAGGTATACATTGCTCTCGATGTGGGTTCCTTACGGCGGACAGTATCCATATCTTTGCCACCTGCCCCAAACTTGTCCAACTGGTGATCGAAATCAGACAACGTCTTGACTCCATATTGGGTTATTCTGTTATACTTACCCCCATACTATTTTATTACGGATTAGCAATCAGGAAATGGAAGAATCAGATCGGAAATTGGTCTATATAACAATGACAGTATTTCGGCTATGTCTAGCCAGTGTATGGCTTGATCAGAATCCTCCTTCTGTACATGTCTGGTTTGGTAAATTACTTTCTATTTATAAATGGGAGACCTCAGTGTTTAGAAGAAGGGGAATTAGGGCAAGGGCTAACGGGTTAAAGATTTGGGAACCCTTAACTAGATGGATCAATATCCAGGAGGATTAATAGATATTTTACCCCATGGTATGCTAGAATAACATAGGGCCAAAGTATATGTATTTTGATGTGCAAAAAGGTCTCTCTTTTTCTCTGTATTGTATTGTTTTGTAGGGATCCACCGGGGTGGGGAGTTGGGGGGGGTATACATTTTTAAACATGGACTTCAGTTATCTATGTATTGTATAAAGTGTAATATTTTGTTTGTTCTGAGGTCCTAATAAAAAAACTTAAAAAAAGATTTCCCTCAGGATGGAATGGAGAAGAATACCGCAATGCTACGCCCAGACTCGCCATGGCTTCTTTGTAAGCTCGAGAGCTAAACGCAGGACCCTGGTCAGAGTGTAGTGTGCCTATTGTGTATGTTCCGATAAAGACTTGCAAATCTTTTATAACAGTTTGAGCGTCTGCCGAGCGCTGAGGCCACATCCAAAGAAACCTAGAACACGATTCCACTGCGACCATGATATATTTATAGTTACCATCCCTTTGTAAGGGACCGCTGTGGTCCAGATAAACGCACACTAATAGTTTGTCTGAAATTAACTGCGGCGGCTGCGCCGGACGTTTCACAGTAGAGACTTTCATCTTTTGGCATATTTCACTGTCCAAAACATAGTTTCTGGTCTGTTTCCTGGCCACCAGTATCGCTGTTTTAATAACGATACTGTGGCGGAAACACCTGCATGAGCAGAAGCGAGCCCTTCATGTGCTGCTAGGATTGGTCCTAATCTATGTTCCATGTTTGGAAACACCCTATCCCCCACTCCAGGGATTCGAGCAAACGTAACATTGTTTGTATCAATTATATATGAGTATTTGAGTGGAAACGTTTTAGGTAATGCTGCACCGCTGCCTTTGCTTGAAGCATTGACAGCCAGTGTAATTTCACTGTCTATGTTCGTTTTTGAACGAGTGATTGCAGCTACGGAAGCTTTTTGGACAGCCCCCTTCGCGGCTTCGTCAGCCAATTAATTCCTTTCAACGTGAACGCCATCACGTTGATGACTCCGCAACTGAACTACTTGTTCCCAAAGCGTTTTGTGCTTTGAAACCATTTTGAAGCCAATTCTGTAAATATTCATTGTAAGATTTAACACAGTAAAAGGAATCACACACTATGAGTGTGGGGAATTCGCAATCCGTATTTTCAAGTGCCATTATGAATGCTTGTAGTTCAGCTCACGGAGCTGTACAAACTCCTAGAGATTGCGTTTTTGTGACCATAGGTATGAATTTGCCATCGCGCATGCGACCTTTAACGATCGTGCATGCAGCTCTATAAGCTTGCTTACCCCCGAAGCGGGTTGTGCAGATCTGTCAGTATGAATTATAAATTTGTACTGATCAAGAGGGAGAATTTCAGTAGGCAGAGGTCATTCGTGGTCGTACTGCAGGGATGCTTGTATTTTCAAATAAGGATCAAAAACATATTCATCATCAGTTGCAGCAAGAGAATTAACCCATTGTATCCATCTTGGATGTAAAGCTTTTGCATTCAGAATGCTCGCTTTTGTAACTGTCTCTAAAGCTGGTGCAGGGGTTACGACCATAATGCGTTTCCCCTGTGCTAGGGCTCTTTCTTTTGCTACAGCGGTTTGAACTTCTGTCAGAATTTTTTTTGTCGATGTAAATTTCATTTTTGCTTGTATGCAATTGGTACTTTTTCACCTCCATTAAAAGTTAAGTAGGTGAATCCGCATTGACCCGGAATGATTCGGATCACTAAGTTGCGTATGTTTACGCGTGTTTGTAAGTGATTTGCTGCTAACATATCAGCTTGAAGTGAACGCAGGATATCTGTGTGTTCCTGTGTCCAATGTGTGATTTTAAAATCAGGTTTGATTAATTCGTAGAGAGGTTTAACCCTTTCTGCGTAGTTTAGAATGTATGTTCTTCCAAAATTCAGGAAACCTACAATCGACTTTAAGTTTTTTAGCGTTTTTGGCGGTTGAAGCAGTGCACACTTTTCTAAAAAGTTGGCTGCCAGTCTTTTGCCATTTGATAGTTCATATCCTAGAAAAAGGACGTTGAGATGGGCAATTCTTGATTTCTTGAAATTGAATTTGTAACCCTTTGCGGCTAACCCCAGTATAATGGTGTTCACCCTGTTCAAATGCCTATCCAGGTCATCGTCTGTCATATACATAACATCGACATATGACAGTGCCTCGTCATCATAAGTTTGTAGTAACTCCATTACTCTAGCTGAGAATAACCCCGGGCTGTTCTTAAATCCTGTGGGAGTCGACAAAATTTTTATTTTTTATTTTTTATTAATTCTTTTTATTAAACTAAGTGTTAGCAAAAATCACAGTACAGAGGTAATATCATTTTACCAATAGCACATCGGGGGGTAAAAGAAGAATACATGAACACATGATTAGAGACGTTATGGGGAAGAGGGCACATCGAAATCAACAGTTCTGGGTGGCACACAAATCTCTCCTCTGTAACGATTCCAGGGACCCCATACCAATGACCATTTCCGAGGGCATCCCCTCACTAGATAAACAGTTTTTTCTCTAAACATACACCAGTCCAAGTTTTTTTCCCATACTTCCACCGTGGGAGGTTGTGTGGCTTTCCATAGCTGGGCAATGTTTCTCTTCGCAATCATGAATCCCAAAGTAGCCCAATGTGTCTGTGCTGAATTTAGGTCGGTTGGCTCCCATATTAACAGGAGGCACCTCCTTGCTTCCGGAATCAAAGAGATCCTCAACACCCTATGCATGATGTCATGAATTTTGCGCCATTATTCGGAGATATGTTTACATTCCCAAATGATGTGAAGAAAGGAGCCCGTCAGGCCACAGTGACGTCTACACTGACCATAGTCCGACAAGCCCATAAGCACCAGCCTGGGTCCCGTGATATAGACCCTATGCACTACCTTTAATTGAACCAGCCTCAGCCGAGCCGGAAGAGCAACCACTTTTGGGGAGGACACTGCCACCTGCCAGTCCTCATCGTCTAATTCTATACCATCTTGGACCCACTTAGCTCTCAGCACGTCAAGCGGGTCAGCTCTGTGATTGATTAATTTTTTTATAACTTAAGGATATCGTCTTTTCGGGGAGGTGACCGTCAAGGATTCTGTCTTCAAGCTACGAGGCCTCCGGGGGCTCCACATCCCTGGGGAGTGCAGCCTGGAGCGAATGCCGGACTTGTGCATAACGAAAATATTCAGAATTTGTCAATCTATATTCCGCCTGCATATCTGCAAACGATTTGATCCTTTCCTTTCCCCAGACATCTCCAATGGTGGAGATCCCAATTAGATCACATTTATCGAACCCTTTTGTCCTCCAAAGGTTGCCCAACTTCCCCGAATCGAAGAGTGGGGTGGCCAAGGTCAGTCTATCTCTCCAACCTAATGAACTGTTAGCATCAAACCAGATCTGAACAGCATGCTTGGTTGGCCCCGTCAGACCAGGTTTCGCTATTCTCGAGTACAGCGCTCTGCTATAGGCGTCGACAAAATTGACGCTGGGTCCCCATTATTGAGAAGGTTCTATGTTTCGACAAAAGTAACCATTTGAAATATCTAATGTGGTTTTATATTTTTTACGCACAATGTTATTCATTAATGCTGTACTGTGTGTGCACTGCAAATGTTTTACAACAAGAGTTTAGGTGTCTGTAATCCAAAACTAGACGATATGAATTGTCTGGTTTGGAAACAGGAAACTAAGGATTGTTCATAGATGAGGTGCATGTTTCAATCCACCCTTGGTATTCAAAGTTGATCTAAGCTCTCCCTGACCTGTTTTTCTAGCTTCTTGCTTAATTGGATACTGCCTTTGTGCAGTTGGTTAATTTTTTAACTGGATCTTGTGGTGAAGTGAGTCCAAATCACATCCTACATGGTTTTTATATAATGCTGGGGCCTGGGCAACTGCCCATTTCCTGGCAAAAGTATATTTTAAATGTACTGGAACATGGTTGGAGAAGGCAGGCATAATGATGTCTTAGCCATGTGGGCATTCCCTGACAAATTCTGGTGGCCAGTCCTGTTCTGCTAGAAGTATATCATAACCCTTTGAAAGTCGCTCCCAAAAGAGTACTTTCACTTTTCTTGGTGTGTCTCCCTCAATCCAGAGTGTTATTTCATATAACCTATGTGGAGAACTAATCCTGGTGTCTGCAGTCTCAACTTGAATGTCTTCATTCAGGTCCACTGTCTCCAGAAGTCCCTTCAGATTCTGGCGAGCTATTGTGACTACTGCTGCGCTGTCCAACATTGTCTGAGCCCATTCTCCGCTCTTGAGCTGTGTTCTCAGAATCCTCGGCATGTCTGATTTTTAGACCTCCTACTTTCTTCTTGGAGAATCGAAATTTGCCTAGCTTATGTAACGGTAAGTTTCAATTCTATTAAGGACACGGAGGCGAGGATTATGCTATTCTTCCTTCGCTTTATTAACATCATAAACTCCATAGCAGCTCAGGAAAAATATTAACAAAGAACAAATGCTTTCAAATAAAGCAGTTGAAGTAACATTTTTTCCATAGTCCAAAACCACAACTCCCAAGAGTCTCTTATGCACATCCAGTCCATAGTCCTTCCACCATGTCTACTACAGCTAGATAGCCAGTCTCCTCTCTCTGCTCTTCCTCTTTCTTCGCGCAGATCACGCATTCGCCTCACTGATCCTGTTTAGCTCCCTCGTTGCCTGCCAGAAAAAACGGACAGCTTAAGCGAGGAGTCACAGGAGTGAGACAGCATGACAGAGGAGCATCATATGTTAACAAATAGAACATAACCGCATAGAGGAAAACACTTTACTTACTGCCATACGGGCGGGTAGGAATCACTGCGCATTCTGGGTGGGATAATCCTCGCCTCCGTGTCCTTAATAGAATTGAAACTTACCGTTACATAAGCTAGGCAAATTTCGATTCTATGTCAGGACCGGAGGCTTCAGATTATGCTAGTTCAAAGCTTACTCACCACCAACTGGGCCAGATCCACCACCGGTTTAAAATAAAACCTTTTAAACGTGGAATCCGAGGACCAATCTGCAGCTCGCATTAAATCCTCCAAGCGAGCACCCACTGCAAACGCCTTAGAAGCCATGGCCCCTCTGGCAGAGTGTGCTCCAAAAAGTTTCGTATTGATGCCTGCTTCTTGCATGACCCAACGCACCCACCTTGCAATGGTGGGGGAGGAGACAGCTTTGTGTGGCTTCCGCAAGGCAATCAGCAATTGACGTTCGCCCGGAGGGCGGATGTCCAAGGTCATATCTTCGTAAGCTTTCAAGCATTGCACAACACACAACTTAGGAGTGTCCAGAAAAGCTGGATATGAAATAGAGCGCGACGCCGACTTTGTGCGACGCCCCAAAGTAAAAGTAACCCCCTCCGGGGAGAAGATTGGCGCCGATATATCCAACGCGCGCACATCCGATACACGCCTGCAAGAAACCAAGCACAACAGCATGGCTAACTTAGCTGAGAGCTCCTTTAGAGACAAGTAGGTGTTGGCTGGCCATGAAAGGAATAAATTCAAAACCAAATTGACGTCCCAAAGGACCGAATACCGGGGTTCCGGAGGCAACGAAAGACGAATACCTCGCAGAAGTCGGCAAACTAAAGGATGTTCTCCGACCGGAGACTGATCGATCGGGTTGTGACCCGCAGAAATCGCAGATCGAATCGCATTAATCGTCCTATAAGCAAGGCCATTAGAGGCCAGTTCAGCCAAGAAATTCAAAATGGGAACGAGGCCCGCGACCAAGGGATCCAAATCCCTTCGAAGACACCAACGCATCCACTTAAGCCAAGCGGATCTGTAGCGCTTCGTCGTACTATCGGCCCATGCTTTGGAGAGAAGGCCCTCAGCCGATCCCGAAAGGCCTGGGAGCGACCAACGTCTCCTGAGAGCCTCCACGCCATGAGACGGAGCGAGCTCCGCAAGATGAGAGGGTGCGGCTCCTGATCTGGATTCCGCAGGAGAAGAGGAAACAGGGGGAGTAGGATTGGAAAATCCCAAGAAAGTTCCAGAAGAACCGGAAACCACACTTGAGACCTCCAGAGCGGTGTAATCAGCACCAACTCCACTCCTTGGCGGCGTACCTGGGCCGCCGTCCGCACCACCATGGAGAACGGGGGAAACGCAAACGGTTTTTCCCGACTCCAATCCTGCAGAAAGGCGTCCGTGGCATCCGCCAGGGGATCCGGCCTCCAACTGAAAAATCTCGGAAGCTGGTGATCCAGGCGGGACGCAAACAAGTCCACCGAAAAAGGACCCCAAAGGTCCTGGAGCCATTGGAAGACTCCGGAATCCAGTTTCCACTGACTGGCATCCCTGAGGTACCTGGAGTGCCAGTCCGCTACCTGATTGGCCTGACCCGGCAGATACTCCGCCGTCACCGCAATGTGACGCTCCAGGCCGTACTCCCAGAAGTCCTTCGCCAAGTTCGCCAGAGTGCGAGAACGAGGACCCCCTAGGTGGTTCACATACCGAACCGCTGAAACATTGTCCATCCGGAGTAACACGCAGGCCTTGATCGAATCTTTGGTCCAGCAACGAACCGCAAAGGAGCCCGCCAGGAGCTCCAAACAGTTGATATGCAACCGTTGTTCGTCGGAAGACCAGGTGCCGCCGGTGGAGAAATCCCCGCACCGAGCGCCCCAACCCGATCTGCTGGCATCGGATTCTATGACGAGGTCCGGGATTGACCCGAAAATCGCCCGACCATTCCATGCTTCCATGTGAGAAAGCCACCATGACATCTCCTCCTTCACCTCCTCCGTGAGGGGTATCAACTGATCGTAGCTCATTCCTCTCCGGAGGTGTTGGGCTTTGAGGCGTTGGAGCGCCCTGTAGTGCAGGGGCCCCGGAAAGATCGCTTGGATGGAGGACGACAGGAGTCCCACCACCCTGGCAACGTGACGCAAAGACGTAGTGTCCTTCGTGATCGTCTGCCGCAACAAATGCCGGATTTTTGCAATCTTCCTGGATGGAAGGCTCAGAGCGGCCTCCACAGAATCCACCACGAATCCTAGAAAGGTAATTAGCTGAGCGGGCACCAGTACTGACTTGGAGTCGTTGACCACGAAGCCCAGCCGTTGAAGGAGGTGTACAGCTTGCCGCAACTGCCCGGCCAAAAGCACCGGACACTGCCCCATGAAGAGAATGTCGTCCAAGTAGACCAACATTCGTACTCCCTGGCCTCTCAGATACTCCACCACCGGGTGCAACACTTTCGTGAAGCACCAGGGGGCCAAGGAAAGGCCGAACGGGAGGGCCATGAACTCGTACACCCTGTCGTTCCACAAGAACTGAAGGAAACGACGATGCGGCGGGTGGATAGGAATCACCAAATAAGCATCTTTGAGGTCTAGCCTCACCATCCAATCCCGCGGGAGGAGCACGTCTCGGAGGAGGTGGATACCCTCTATTTTGAAGTGCCGGTAGACCAACCACCCGTTGAAATCCCTGAGATTGATCACCGGTCGCTTGCCCCCATCCGTCTTGTCCACTAGGAAGACATTGCTGACAAAACCATTGGGGTGGCGCGTTGATTGACGGATGGCGCCCTTGCGAAGCAACTCTGCGACCTCTCCGTCTATCAAACGCGCATCGGACTCTGAGAACACCATCGGCCGTGGAAAAACCTCCTGAATAGGGTGGTCGTAAAACTCTATGTGAAAACCACGGACGGTTTGCAAGACCCAAGCGTCGGCAGTGAGCAACTCCCATTCCTCGTAAAAGGACGCCAACCGCCCCCCTATAGGAACTTGATCCAAACAAAGTACACTCACCGGTGGTATTGTTGGGTCCGGAGTTTTTTCGATAACCTCTGCCGCCAAAACGCTGTACTCTGGTGGGGTAGAAATTATTGAAGTTCGCAGAGGTCTGGTACTGTCCTCTGCCGGAGCCTTGCCCTCTATTATTGGTCTGTTGGCCACGGCCAGTCGCGCGGCCCCTGCCGCGACCGGCCCCACCGGAGAAATGCTGGTGAAAGACTCGCTTAATGTTGGATTGTGCCCTGTCCAGCGAGGTAAAGGTGGACACAAATTTGCCCAACTCCTTAATGAAAGGCTCGCCAAAGAGGCCCCCTTGGGCCACCGCGCCCGCCTCAGAGGAAGCCAAGTCTCCCAATTTCGGGTCCAACTTAATTAGCAAAGAACGCCTGCGTTCGGTGGATAGGGCGCAGTTGGCATTCCCCAGGAACACGATCACACGTTGTGCCCAGTTTGACAGCACCTCCGGGGAAATGACCGTGCCATTCGCCTTCGCCTCCTCCGCCATGTCGAGGATTTTCGTGGCAGGCCCGACTGCATCCAACAACTTATCCTGACACGATCTCCAGGACCGGTCAATGCCCTTGCGGGGGTCTTTCATGAATTTGGCCAGGAAGGTGGCCATTTTGGCGTCCAACTCGGGGGTCATGGCCACCTTGCCGTCCAAAGTGGGCCTCGGGCATTTCCCCCGCAAGCAACCCCTAGCTTCTTTCTCTAGGGGCTTGCGCAGGCGACCCGCAACGAACCTCGCCACAGTCTCCCCCGGTGCCCAGGCCGCAGACCGAGGGTGGACAATCTCGTCCGGGTCCAGCATGCCCGATTCATCCCGAGGGAGCACTGCCGCTGGGCCCGAGGGGCGCCAAGAGCGCACCGACTCCCCGTCGTCATCCGTGTCAGGGGAATCGTACACCGGGGACGAGGGGGCCGTACCCATATCTTCCGCGGGCTCAGGGCCCGACAGAGGCGCAGGGGGGGAAGCAGTCGCCTTAGCCAAAAAGGCGTCCCGGAGACGCTCAAAGGCGCCCCTGTCAACCCCCTGCATCCCTGAAGGGGAACCCTCCCTACAGGGTTTCTTAGGAGGTGGCGGGCGTTCGCCCGACGTCCCTGGGGGGTCAGTAGGCGCCCCCAGATGCGCAGACGCTAACTTAGCACATTCCTCCACAATACGTGCTGAGAGGCGGTCCTCCATGGGCCCCACCACCTCAGTCACGCAGCGGTATATGGAGCTATCCACCGCTTGATAAAATTCATCATCTTGGAGGTAAGAGTAGGGCTCCTCCTCATACTGCTCCTCGTGGGACATACCAGAAATCGCCCAAACAACCTACAATACAGGCGGGACAAAAGGGGCACAAACCCCCAAAACAGTAGCAACTAGGCACCAAAAGCACCCAAAAAGGGTGTACCGTAGCTTTAAACAATGTGGGCAGACAGGTTGACTGCAATCAATATTAGGGCCAACAAACGTGGCAGATAGGGTGGCACCTACACCCCAGCGCGCGGACCCTCCACACCGGGACCGGGTCTAACTGCCCCTCAAGCGCGCCAAGCCACACTTTCTTCACACGGTGCACACAAGCGCCTGCAGGCGTTTCCGCGGTCTAAGCCGCAATACAGACCCCAGCGGGCGTCCACAAATCGGGGAAATACAGACCCGGTAACCGGGCGTCAGAGGGGCAGACGAGGGCAGGCTCCGGCGCAGACAGGCTCCCCAGCGCGGCTCCCGAGATCGTAGAGACGCGCTGAGGAGTCGGCGAGACGCGCGGGCGCCCTCTGGCGGGTTCTCTTGTCACCGCGCCAAACGGGGAAAAGAAAAGTCGCGTAGGAACGAATCAAGCGTTCCCGCGGCTGAGGGCCCTGAAAAGGAAACAGCGTTACACAACGCGACAAGCCCCCAACAATCTAGAGTAACGGCAACACATTTTTGCAATCACCGAGGAACAACACAAAAGCACTTATCTGGCTGCGGGAGCAGCGAAGAAAGAGGAAGAGCAGAGAGAGGAGACTGGCTATCTAGCTGTAGTAGACATGGTGGAAGGACTATGGACTGGATGTGCATAAGAGACTCTTGGGAGTTGTGGTTTTGGACTATGGAAAAAATGTTACTTCAACTGCTTTATTTGAAAGCATTTGTTCTTTGTTAATATTTTTCCTGAGCTGCTATGGAGTTTATGATGTTAATAAAGCGAAGGAAGAATAGCATAATCTGAAGCCTCCGGTCCTGACATAGAATTGAGGTTTTGGTTTGCTTTTCTGAACGTGTTGATCATCTTTGGACATCACACATTCTTCTTTTTGATCTGATCGTCCTCTTGTTTCGGATGTCTGTGATGCTATCTGAAAGGTACGAGAGGAACGTGTATCAGTATCTTGATACCTGTCAGGTTTTCTCAAATTATCCCTATTCCTGAGGTTGTACCTCCTTTCAGAGGGCTCCTTTTGAGGAGACCTACCTCGGGATTGAGGACGTTTCTCTTTTGAATGTTGTTTGTTATTTTCCCACTACTTTTTAGAAGTGGTAGGATTGTTTTTAGTAAAGGCCTTTTCAGGACTTTCAGACAGTTGTGGTTTAACTGGTTTCCCACCCAAACTGTCTCTACCTAATTCCTCATAGGATTTTTCAATTATTCTAGCTAGTTCTTGTGGTTGTTCTGTTAAATCAAATTCCCTATATTTCTGGTGGATTGCCACTGATGCCGATTCTCCTTTACTATTAGATAATATTATTGTTGAGACCTGGTTATCATTTTTCAGTAACTTTATACCCAAATTCAGAGCAGGCTCTGCCCCGTATTCATTTTGAATCTGTTTCAGGACGTCAGGTATTACCGCCATAGACAGAACACCATGTGTTTTAGTGTAGATAGCATCAAAGACTGTATCCCAAGTGGTGCAGTCTTCCAGATGTGGTGTTATCCCCGTTGGTAAACAGATTGTTAGAATTCTATGTTTCTCATAAGGGCTAGTATTAGGGAATACTGCTTAGATTTGAGTAATTTTTTTTAGCTATCCAGAACGAAAATTGTTCACGTTTTGTGGGTAATTTACTAATGTCTGTGGAGTAATTTTTTGTGTGTTCCCCTGGTGAGAGGTTTGTTTTGGAATAACTATTGGTAGTTGGACTGTGAAAGTCTGCATGACATATTGGACTAATTGTCTGTAGATTTTGATTAACTCTTTCAGTTGAGCAAGTAATTCTACGTCTGTCATGTCTTCAATTTCAGGATGAGGTGTGTAACCTGCTAAAACCTGCCATGTTGATCCTAGTCTACCTAGTGGACCGAGCCTGGTAATGTGATTTAAATGTTTTAGGGCGCCTTTAAACCAGAGAGCATGCTCCTGGTATGTGAGTGGAATTTCAATATCCTCGAAAGGAATATATTCCTCTGGTGGATCATCTTCTTTGTAGAAGTGAAACATTTTCGTTACTGGATGTGATTCAGGGAACACTATCCATGAGTAGAATGCCTCTGTCTGGTGAGATTCATGTGACTCAAATTACAAAAACTGCTCTACCACCTCTTGGTGTTAGGCCATGTCTTATAAGTTTTAGAGTGATGGCTCTCCTTAAATTTGGAGGAATGATTATAGTATTCTCATTGTTTTCATTAAAACCTGTATAATGAAAATTTACTGCGACTTCGTTGGGTACAGTTCCTCAGTTTTTTTGCCGTTATTAGACATTGTTTAATGAAAAATGCAGAGCAAGTTTCAAGGGAACAAAGATAAGGTACACAATACTTTGGAACACTGTATCCTTCAACGTTGAACAAACCAAACAGCTAATACATAGGATTTTTGTCCTACTCCGCTATGGCGGATATTATCTCTACCCACTCCAGATGTCTTGTGGAGTATTATGAGTAGAGGGTCTCTGAGAAAAGCACGACTGAGTTTCTTCAGTATCTAGCATTAAATTAGTGCCTTACCAAACCGTTGGACGCCATGGAGTGTAGTTCCTATATCCCTGATAGGCTCTGCGCATTGGAATAATGTACACTATAGTTTTGACATAGGACTAAGGTCAGTATGTCTCTATCAAGAATATTAAACTTAATTACTTGTGTGTGCCAGCTAACTCAGAGGTCACTAGAAACTTCTCCAATGAACAAGAAGGTATTAGTTTCTGACAACCTCATAAACATGACAACAAAGTCTCCGAATCGTGGAAACAATAGATAACAGTTTCGCTCAGTCAATCGTGCATGCTTTGTTTCTACAGAGTTACACAGAAATAGACGGGTGTTTCAATAAAAAGGGTTAATTGAACTGTATTATTTCTCGTCAAGAGATATGAAGTGCTACAATCGTAAGACAGAATACAAAGTATAATACGTACATACATAAATAATACAGGCTAAAATATAAATACTCAACTGGTGCTTCTAGCTATTCTAACCCAGTATACCTAACCTAAGTGTAATACGAGGTGAGAAGTAGGTGCTGTTCGGCTATAGTCTAGTTTAGCTATAGTTTAGATTGGTATTGCCAAGATTTTCCAAAAGTCCCTCTAGGTTCTAGTCCGCTCCATACCTTAGAATGAGAGCGGTTGGAATCTCTTTCCGGGTCTCGATCTGTAACACCCCGTAAGGGGCGTCAGAAACACTGGAGCTGGATTCTCTGTGAGGAGGATGACAGCGTCTGGTCAGTGCGTCAGGCGGGGACTCGATCTCCTTCCGAACTTGCCGTGGCGAACCGCGTCATGCAAGTATGCAGCTGTATTGTACCGGGCACCGTAGTTTGCCTGGTCAAGTGAAGGTATATTCATACCTTGAAGGTGTTTTAGGAATGCCAGTATTGACGTAAAAGTTGGACATAGGAACGTCATGAATGAACCCCTAAGGAATAGATGTTGATGCATAATAAATTCGTTCTTGGAGAAATCAGTAATAAGTCCTAAAGGCTTAAGAGTCTGGTTTTCCAAGAACTCGTTGTGACGTAGTTGGACGGATGTAGGTGACCATGCCTGTATTTGGTTCGCATGGATAATGCCTAAATAAGGGTTGGATTGCTATGCCTAAATAAGCACAATGGGAATTGTGCCTATATAAGGGCATAAGTCGGGAAACCTATATACAGTATCTAAATCGACACAACAAGAAGTGCAGAATGAGGCAAGTGAGGTGCAGAAAGAAGCAAGAGCAGTGCATAAAGAACCAACAGAGGTGCTGAAAGAGGCAATTGAGGTGTAGAAAGAAGCAAGAGAGGTGCAGAAAGAAGTAGGAGAAATGCAGAAAGAAGTAACAAAGGTGCAGAAAGATGCAACAAAGATGCAGAAAGTTGTAAGAGAGATACAGAAAATGGCAAGAGAGGTGTAGAAAGAAGGAAGAAGGGTGCAGAAAGAGGCAAAAGGGGTACAGAAAGATGCAAATGAGGTGCAGACATGCAGAAAGAGGGAAGAGATTTGCAGAAGGAAGCAAGAGCGGCTTGCACACCATTAGTACCAATTTAACACCCAAATTTAGCAATAAGTTACAGGTGATCATTCTAGGTTTGCAAAGGGCCTTCCACTATGCTGTACCACTTGTCACTGCATTTTTGGTAACATTTGAGCTAGAAACAAGGCTTTTTTTTCAAATCTGCAGATTAGGGAGCAGATGATGAATTATGTGGCTAATGCAGAAAATGTATAACTGTGCAAAAGTCAATGCAGCCAAACAGTTGCATAATTCCAGTGGCCCTGCTCATACCTCTGACTAGGTCCACAAACGCTCCTCATTGTTCCTTCTTTTTTGTTTCTCATTGAGTTTATAGTTTAGCTTCTATGGAAACGAGGAAGACTTAACCTGAGGTTATCACTCCACAACACAGACTACAATACCACATAATAACACTCCACATAATTCCTATACACTAAATACCACATACTTTCTATTCACATAATTTCACTGCACAACATACCACATAATTCCACTACACACAATGTACATCCACTCTACACCAAAAAACATTAGTAAAAACCTTTTACATTTACAACGCCAATAGCTTTGACTCTTGCATATGCGAAACCTAATACATTGGGAATGCTTCTTTTACTAGTAGAGGTTTTTGTAGAGTGGTGGACAAAGGGTGCTGAGCCTCCAACCAGCGCTCAGGAATTCCGCTGTGTAGGACTTACAGGAGGTACCAGGAGGGCTTCTTGGCCCCCAAAGTCCCTCAGGAGTAAAGTGGACTTCACCCCCCCTATCCCGTAGTCTGTAAGGAGGTACGTTTGCAGAGTGGTGCAGAAAGGGGTGGTCACCTCCGAAGACGTCTTAGCAATCCCACTGTGTGGGACATACTGGAGGTAACAAATGGGGTAGTTGGCCACCAAGGACATCCTTAGGGGCCAACTACCCCTCCTATTACCTCCAGTAAGTACCACACAGCAGGATTGGCAAATTCTCATAGCAGGCCACGGGCCCTTTGCCCACCACTCTGCAAACACACAACCTGGTGTGCTCTTGGATGGGAATTGAAGTCCCCTTTGCTTCTAGGGGTCCTTTAGGGGGCCAACTAGCCTTCCTCTAACCTCCAGTAAGCCCCACACAGTGGTATTGCTGAGAGGTGGACACAGGCCACGCCCCCTTTCTCCACCACTATGCAAACGCGCTCCCTGGCGCGTTTTAAGTTGGGGGATTAAGTCCCCTTGAATACTGAGAGTCCCTGAGGCCCAACTAGCCCACCAGGTACCTCCAGTAAGCGCCACACAGCTGGATTGCAGAGAGGTGGTCCAAGGCCACACCCCTTTTAACACCACTCTGCAAACGCGCCTCTTGGCGCACTTCTGCTCGTGGGATGAAGTCCACTTGTGTCCTGTGTTCCTCAGGATACAAGAGGACCTCGTCGCCCCACCAGCAGTTGTCCAAGTGGCGCGTTTGCAGAGTGGTGTAAGAAGCTGTGTGGCACTTACTGGAGGTACCTGGTGGGCTAGTTGACCCACAGGGACCCTCAGCATTCCAGGTGACTTAATTCCCCAACTTAGAACGCGCCCCCTGCAGGGAGGGGGCAGGGCCTCCAGCGAGTTGCCGGTTTCTATTTTCTTTTTCTTACACTTTTGACCCCGGGACCCCATCCTCTGGGGGCTGGCAGACTTTTACATTTTTTAATTATTATTTTGAAGAGGGGGTCGCATGGCCCCCCTTCTCAGGCCAATTATGGCCCGAGGAACCCATCCCCCGGGGCTGGCCTTTCCGTTTTTTTATTTTAAAAATATTTTTAATTACAGGGTAGGGGGGCTGCGTGGCCCCCCCTCCTGGGCCACTTCTGGCCCCGGGTACCCCATCCCCAATGGCCCCCATAGTCCCAGCCATCTCCCTGCCTCCTGCTGGAGCCGGCATTGCTTTTGCAAAAGGGGAACTGCTGACATGCAGCGCCCCTTCTGCAAAAGCAATCTGCAGGTTTCCTGCTCTCGCGTCCAAAAAACAAAGCAGAGTTTGCTATGGCAGGGCGGAAGCCGTGCTCCCGCCATGCCATAGCAAACAGCAATGTCCTGAGGTGGGAACCCCGGGACATTGCTGTTGTCGGACCTGGGGGGTGGCGGTCCCCAGGGACATCAAGGGCTCCTGGAGGGGGCCTCACAGCTCCCCTCCCATCACACCATAAAGCCCCGTGGAGGTGGTGGTCCCTGGGGGGGCCGTAACGGACCCCCTCATTTGAACATTTAGTGCCCCGGGGAGGTGGTGGTCCCTGGGGCAGTGTGGGGGAGCTCAAACCCCCCAAACTAAATATTACTTATAGCCCCGGGAAGGTGGCAGTTCCTGGGGCTAGGGGTGGCCCGCGAGGCCCCCGCCTTTATTTTAATTATTTCCCGGGGAGGTGGTGGTCCCTGGGGCTGTGGGGGGCCCCCCACGCCATAATTTAGTATTGCCCCCGGGTCCTGGCCCACCCGGGGGCTTTTTAACAAACTAATCGCGGGAGACCACGCTTCGTTTTTTTTACCAATTTCCGCTGGATTTGTGCACGCAGCGTAAATTCGGCCGAAGTTATTAAAAGAAACTGCTATTTTGGGCCTGGGGTCCTTATAGGACCCCCTGAGCAGGCCTAGGCGGTCAGTGTGTTTCTACCCTGCACCCTTTTCTTGTTTTTTAACCTTTTTTTTGTTTACTGTTTTCTTGTGACTCAGTTATCGAGTCACAAGATGGCTGCCAACACTTCCTGGTTTGGAGTGTTGGCAGCAAATCAGAATTGAGCTTGTGCTCGGGAGGGTTTGCGAACCCTCCTTGGTGCTCAGATATATACATTTTAAATTTTTTAAATTCTCAGGAACTGCTGAACTGATTTACACCATTTAACAAAAAGGTCGCTTTCTGAACCAAGAGCCAATATTTTGCCAAATTTGGTGTAATTCCGGTGTAGCCTGTTCCAAAATGTCCTAAGGAAATTAACATGGAGAAAATGCGTTTTGGGACCCCCCATTTTTCTTGGCCCTCGCTTGACGAATGACCCTGAAACTTTCAAGACAGGAGCTGACCGGAGCGCCCCATTAGTTTTGAAAATTTCGCGAAGATTCATCAAACGGCGCCACAGATAGTGGCAAAAGAAAAACGCTTTTAGAATAGAAACACGGTCCTTACTATAACTAACTACTGGCGACCGCCAGTTGGTAATATATATAAATATATATATCCTCCTGCAAATGAGGGAATCTCTTTGCCTCTGCATCCGCGACACAAAAAGGTGTCATTCAGACAGTGTGTCCCCTGAGTGCAGCCTTTTGGAGGGGACAAAGGGAGGTTGCATTCACCCCCCCTTCCAGACATCCCCCTGCAAGTGGGAGCAGTAACTGACTGCACCCGCCTACTGGGGGATCTCTGCCCCCCTCTCTTGCAGGCAGGTGCACCCGAAATAGTAAATCGTGGAGTGGCTGATTAAAGCAGCTGCTCCCTATTTCACTGAATGTGCTGCACCCAGGGTAGGTCCAAAGGCAGCGTATGCATTTTATCCTGTTCAAGGGTGTGCCGTGGCCAAACATGAACAGTGCGCCTGATTCCTGATGTAGGACCAGATTTCAAAAAGACGTATTCAAGTCGTTTTGTCAGGCATGCTCCACCCCTCTGAGTCTGTGAGCAATTGCTTTATGTTTTGTTCTCAAATACCTGTGTTAAAAATCAAGCCCTGCTTGATAAGGACTTGTTTCACATGTATTTTACGTCACTGACGTATATGGTAGCTACACCTGAATGAGGTTATGTTGAGATTTGAGGAATATGTAGTTCTACCGCAAGTCTTTCGATCATTGTTGTTCAATTCATGCAATGCCTGCTTATTCTTAGTTAGCTCTATTGAAACATAAAACCTTTTCAGTGCTTAAAAGTTCAGATTGGCAGCCTGACTCTACTAGTATGTCAAGAAGAGGTTTGTAAATAGTAGCTTATTTATTTGTCTTTACCGGCCTAGCTATCTGAATTCCCTATCCCTCTTGTGAGGACCAAGCCTCTGATCTTTGAAGACTGAGAAGAGAAGTTTTAAAACTGAGAATTGGCGTTAACCCCTGTTACACTAACCATGAAGTAAAAACAGTAATGATCAAAAGTGGGAAATGTAACTATTCTCTGGGAACAACGTGTGATTTAGTACACATTTTATTAGATTGCCAAATGGTCTTAGATAAACTGAAAGAAATTTTACGTCCAATTTTTATCAAGCAAAACTTTTACTGGAAATGAATAATTTAGATATAGCCTGTGCTTTTGGAAGGTTTATACAAAAGTAAAAGAATTTCTGAAATGTGACTAGCATCTCAAGGTCGCTTGCCTACAGGATATAGGTAGGATTCATGGCTGAAAAGGATTATTGTTCTTACCTTGGAAGTGCAGGATTATGCATTTAAGGCTGTGCCCTAATGTAAAGTTTTCAAATAAGATAAAAGTAATTTGAAATGGGCCCAATAATGTATTTTATTTTAAACTTATGATACTTTTAGGATGTTTTTAGGGATGGAAGCTAATAATGAATAATTTTAACGTGACTCTTATGATGTGGTTTTGTGGTGTCATTTGTTATTTTTATGAATTGTACTTTATAAAGATTTTTATGTTTAAGGACTATATTGTCCGAGTAAACTTTGTTTTGAACTGAACTGAACTCTAATCTTTGAACACTCACTTTCTGAGTGAAGCTGGCACTATTCGTAAACATGTTGCTTGCATTGTACGCTTGTTTTGGAAATTATTAGAAAGCCTCAACACTCAACCTTGTTAGTTAACCATCACTTTTTAAATCGAAAAGTTGATGTTAAAATCGGTAAGGAGAGGAAAACCTGCCTCTCTTACAATGGCAGTTTGTTCTGGCCGTACTGTTAAGTGTTTGTTTTGCGCTAGAAAGAAACAGCCAATATTTCTTGATTTACTACTGACAACAGACTGTCAATATGAGAAAAAGAAATCTCACTTGTTTTCGCTTTCTACTTCATTCATGTTTTCGACACATTTTATGACTAGCCAGTCATGTTTATACACACCTTTGTTAATTTGGCGCCATATTTTAAATTGATTCATAAAGTAAACAGTGTTTGCCGTTATTAATTAGATTTTATCAGATAGTTTAACAATTGGTCAAAGACGGTGTCAAAAACGTTGTTGCCCTACCATGCTTTTTGTGTTTTGTATGGAATCATTGAAAACTTAGTCCAGTAAATCTTTTTTTTTCATATGCAGGGCCAGTTATCTATGCTACAGGATAAAATAGATCATTTAGAACGATTGTTGGCGGAGAATAATGAGATCATTCACAACATAAGAGAATCTGTTATATATTTGAGTGAAAATGTAAAAGAAACTCAAAAGAAGCCGGATGCAATGAACCTAAGTGAAGACATCTCTGCAAGCTTCCTGCAACCTGCTCCAGTTGTGCTTCCGATTGAACCAGAGGATTGTCATTTTGCTCTAAAAACCAGTAGGCCAGATTCAGATGTCCAGGTAAGAGTTCAAACATTGTTTGTGTTTAATGTAAATGAAGGTTTGCGTCTCATGTGTGATAAAGGTTGTGTGCAAGGCCTGATCTAGCCTATCCTTTTGTATTTTTTGAAACCAAAAGACAATTACAGAATTTAACATTTAGGGTGTTTATGTAAAAATATGTGCCTGTTTTCATGTTTATTTCTAAGAAAAAAAATCCATAGCACTTTTGCTTGACTGAATCTTTTGCGTGTAATATGTTGCATTTTGAATTGTACTTAATGTGTACTACTTGTACAGGCACACAATTATGTGCTTGCGAGTAAATGGCCGTTGCTTTAAAGAGCTTCTCTGTAGCCACCTCACAAATTGTATGAATTTTTTGTGCCAATGAAACCTCCAGTGTTGGAGTACTATGATAGCATTAAAAGCACTGTTTCTTGATACTATGTGCCTTTTGAAAGCTGTTGCATTATGGCAAATAGAGGGGATGAATAAATGGAATTTTCCCATATTAGCGTCTTCAGAATTATTAACTAAAGGGAAACTTAAAGTATAGAAAAATTAAAGAAAGTTGAGTTTGTCTCTTTGCATTTTCAACTTTATTGAAACTGAGATTGCAGAATAATAACACGCACACGCTCCCACTCATCCAGCCATCCCAGCCACCCAGCCATCCCACTCCCCCATCACCTCACCCCAGTCTGCCTTTAACTTGATGGCTACTTGTAAATCGGTGTCTTTTTGTCTTCTGTTTGTAATTTATGAGCATGTTCTATAACTCTTGACCAGTGAAATACTGCTTACCATGAAACATGTCAAAACCGGACCGTGCTTATAAGGCATCAGTAGGTTGTTTCATGTTTATGTCCCACATAGACCATTAAGACTGCCATTGTCTGCTTGGATATTGCTGACCCTAAACTAAGTACCTAGAGATATATGGTTTAAGAGATGCTAGTTAAGTATATCATATTTTTATACAATACGCAGCTCTAGCTAACATATTTAAACAAGTATGGCTCACATACCCAGCGATCCCAAAGCTGACGCAGACACTAGACATTCTACTCACGTGCGGAGCAGGCAGACGCCTCATATCACTACTGTATAGGGCTAAGAGGGAGGATGCCTGTGCCCCTCCACCCAGGGCGGTTGCTACTTGGAACGCCGACCTTGAAATACCTCTGGAGGACAAGGACTGGAGGGCGGTGGGTGCACTTACACATTTGGTCTCCTGTAATGCCCGATTCCGGTTAATCCACTCCAATTATATACACCGCACAAATATGACCCCAGATAGACTACATCGCATGTGCCCCAACAGATCCGACTTATGCCCTAGGTGTTGTGGGGAGGGGGCTAATTTTCTGCACCTGGCTTGGGAATGTCCTGAGGTTAGAGGCTTCTGGATAGAGGTGGTGGAGCGGATTAGAGGCAGTGTGAGTGGGCGATTACAATTGACACCGGCCCATTGCTTACTGGGGTTAATACGGAAACCTAAAAAACAAGCCAAGATAACATACAGACTCCAGCAATTACTATTAGTGCTAGCCCGGCGCAGAATTGCTATTGTGTGGATGGGAGCGTGTGCCCCAGGGGTTTTAGCATGGATGCAAGGTGTGTGTGAATGGACTTTAGCTGAGGAAGTGCACATGAAGAGATGTTGCGAAGATGAGAAATTAGAGGAAGATTTAAGGCTCTGTAGGGAACTTAGCCATGATCTGCTGGCCAACGGTACTCAGCCAGGCTCCCAAAGCCCATCATTAGTGGATGGCCGGGCAGGAGTCTCTGTTAGGCAGCTGGTCTGATCTCTTGAACTGTACCACCATATTCAAAGACTGCATGATGTTTAATGCTGCATACGTTTCACACCTGTGGTTTGTTATTGTGTAAAACTGAAAATAAAGTTTCTAAAAAAAAGTACATCATATCATTATTGATATACACTGAGAGTTATACTGTAGTATAAATAAAAAAGTAGATTGTTAAACTTAGCTGGATACTAGGCACTGTACTTTTTGGTAATGTTCAATGCATATCAAACACACCAACCTTTATCCAGTGGTCATTTCAGATGGGACGCCCATGATGCCAAATGTCAAGTTGTATGACAATCCCGCAATACTAGGCCGTTTTTTCCATTTTGATTCAGTTTATTTGTTGACAGGAATGTCACCATCTTTGATAGGGTTTATGCAGGCTTTTGTCGAAAACTGCATATTCTGTATTTTAGTTTATTGTACATTCCCAGTGCTAAGAGGGTTAAGACTCAAGCTGTACAATCACTCAATCCCGGTGACCTGTTAGTAATAGATAGACTTTATATTGGCGGATTCAGTGACAACCTCACCCCTACCATCACAGAAGGTGCCTGGTTTTGCTTTTCCATGTGTAGCTTAGAACCGCAGGTCATTTACGTCCCAACTTTATCTTTGAATAATATGAAGTGATAAAAGTACTTAGCAAGAAGCTTGAATTCTTTTACATAATCTTGGAAACTGGTGTCCACTTAAGTAAAGCGTTGTTCCTCCTTAGATACTTAAGTGAGTTATCTTTTTAAGGTCTCGCCTAAAAATGTAGCGCATGCGTTGCTCGCCTGGGTGAGACCTATTGTCGCTTTGGTGGGTAAAGGGGGACAGGATATGTGCACCCTTTCAAGACAGCACATGTGCGCGTATGGCTTAAACAAGATGTGCACGCGGATGGCTCTGCTCTGTTGCTTCCTCTCTCCGCACGCAGGACAAAACATATGCACGCGCTCTGCTCTTTCTCGCCGCACGCAGGACAAAACATCCGCACTCGCTCTGCCTAAACATATGCACATGCTCTGCCTACCTCTACTTCCTCACAAAGATCTCCTCAGCACTTTAAAAAACACAGTCTGTTTATATCCACCAGAATTACCAGGGGTATCATCCAGCATTTAGAAAAAAAGGGGGCTCTTGCAATGCAGTCTTATTTGATTACAAACCCCGCCCTTATTTCAGAGCACTAGGTCAGCAGAGCTGCTATAGAGCCTAAGAACGAGGTCAGCAGAGCTGCTGTAGAGCCAGAAAACTAGGTCAGCAGAGATGTTGTAGAGCCAGAGAATCAGGTCAGCAGAGCTGCTGTAAAGCCAGAGAAATCAGGTCAGCAAAGCTGCTTTAGAGGGAGAGAACCAGGTCAGCAGAGCTGCTTATGAGATAGAGAAACCAGGTCAGCAGAGCTGCTTTAGAGCCAGAGAACCAGGTCAGCAGAGCTGCTTTAGAGCCATAGAGAACCAGGTCAGCAGAGCTTCTTTAGAGCCATAGAAGCAGGTCAGCAGAGCTGCTTTAGAGCCAGAGAACCAGGTCAGCAGAGCTGCTTTAGAGCCAGAGAACCAGGTCAACAGAGCTGCTCTAGAGCCTAAGAACCAGGTCAGCAGAGCTGCTCTAGAGCCAGAGAACTAGGTCAGCAGAGCTGCTCTAGAGCCACATAACCAGGTCAGCAGAGCTGCTTTAGAGCCAAAGAACCAGGTCAGCTGAGCCGCTGTAGAGCCAGAGAACCAGGTCAGCAGAGCTGCTTTAGAGCGAGAGAACCAGGTCAGCAGAGCCGCTGTAGAGCCAGAGAATCAGGTCAGCAGAGCTGCTTTAGAGCGGGAGAACCAGGTCAGCAGAGCCGTTGTAGAGCCAGAGAACCAGTTCAGCAAAGCTGCTTTAGAGCCAGAGATACAGGACATTGGGGCTTATTTACAAGCCCCTTGCGCCGCCGCTGAGTCACTTTTTCCCCACACAAAAAGTGAAGCACCGGCGGTGCAAGGGACTTGTAAATGGGCCCCATTGTGCCCATTCGAAAGCAATAATACAGTTGCGTAACCCTCACACCACTGAAAAGGTGAAATAAAGCACCAGTTTCTAAAGTTATTGCTCTTTCCACAGTTACTGGTAACTCAAGTCTCCTGCCTGAGGTCTTCTACATTTATTGTAATTTGAAACTTCAGGTATCAAAATGCAAAGTTGTGTGAGCTATTAGCCTTACACTGGCTGAACAACTGCCTCCTACCATAGGACTACTACGAGTGTCTACAAATCTAACGTTGTATTTTGGGAAGTAAATGATGCACCTCATGCCTGAAACATAAAATAAGCATTTGCAATGCAATAGGATTGCATTACTAAAAGTTTGAGCTATTGACGTTGCAAATGATAATGTTTGTTAGTTTTTATATTTTTTTGTTAAAAAATATTGCAGCAGTAGCATAAGTCATGAAATAAAATCCACGTAGACCACCAGTACCACCACCACTAACACCACCAGTACCACCACCACCAGTAACAATACAACCACCACCACCACCACCACCACCGCTACAACCACCACAAGTACCATAACCACCACTACAGTTATTACTATTACTACTCTGTGGTGATAGTAATAATATTAGTGGTATTTAAGGTACCTGTGGAAAGTTACTATTATAAATTACAATCCCTGTTAATTTTTCAAAAGGCATTGCCATTTACAATACCAATAGCTCTAAAACTCGCAGTTCGAGACCTATTGCTTTGTAAATGCTTTTTCATTATGCAGGAGTTGAGTGTGTTTGGTTCAAGAGAAGAGTCCTAATCTTCTAGACCATGAACTGCAGGTGAAGATCCATTTTTTTCTGGACTCCCCGGGGTTCTTGCTTCCTCTTCAGAATGTGACCCAGATACACTTCCACTTAAAATCTTGAAATTAGATATAACCGATTGAACCTTCAATGCTGAGGTGTGTCCTTTTCTGGAGTTGCACTGGAACAGGAATTTTTTGTACGCTGAGTTAACCAGGCCACGTAGGAACCAGGGGATGCTGCAGTTCACTTTACCAAGAGTGTCTAAGCAATAGAATCACTATATTTTCCATCACCAACAAGAAAACAATAGTAGACGACAGACGGAATTCCCCTTCTATTCTCTCTACCCTGGTTCCATTATTATTGGATTATTTTCTTCATTTTGATGTGGCTTGTACATATAATATTGAAATTTTGCTTACCGCGGATGTGATTCGGTTGAACTTGACCATGAATAGACATACATCGCCTATCAATAAGAATTGATTTGCCGGAACAGAACCCTCAACTAATATTTGTCTGAAAAACGGGATACCATTTGTACAACAGCTCGTTTTTACGATTATATCCACTTACTCGTTAACAACGGGAGAAGACCCAAGAACATCATCTATAGTGACTATATTGCCCTGAAGAAGTCCCTTGAGGACGAAACGCGTCGGCTGTAGATCCTGTGTATAGTTTTTCTTTTCAACTGACCTGAATAAAGAACTGTCAAGATTACAAGAAATAGCTGATGTGATCATTTCTGTTGACTTTATCTGACTTAACAGTTTCTAAAAACGTTGAAGTGGTGCACCTTGACCTTTTTTTAAGCTAAACAGGAATTTTGGAGTTCATGCAATACATAAATATGCTGTTGTCCAACATCTCACTGCTGGTCAGTTTGGTTCAGGAGACTCTCGCTTGTAGGTTCTCTTTCCTTTTTGATGCAGGCCATAATCTTAGCTTCTTCTCAATGTACCTGCTGATTTGTTCGCTTACTGCCTCTGCTACTTCTGCATAGCAAGTGCAGTTTGGGATATTTAGCATAGTTTTAAATTACTAGTAATTCCGTTTAGAACACTTTATTTATAGATTGCTTATGAAGTGAATTGTTAACCTATGAATTTGTCTGCATTTGCTGACATTATTACCTCACACTTAGCTACGTTTAATTGCTGGTGATGTTAACTTGCAAGACTTGTTCAGTGTCTTTTGGCGCAGAGCATAGGTCTTGAATGTCAGTTGTTACTTCAATCATTTACATTAGGAGTCATTACTTTGTGGTTTTCAAATCGGGAGTGCCTTTACTTTACATGGTGTTGCACCGGGAGGACTTTACATTGTATGCCTTTACATCTGCAGACCTTTACTTCACAGGTATTACTTTTAACCCCTTTTTAGGTCTTGCGCTTTCAGAAATCGCTTCAGATGCTCCGCCCATGGCCTATTGGTGTCGGTTACCCGCACCGGCCGCCATGTGGTTTCAATTATCGTGCCCAGACACTGGCGCGATCATTGAAACCAGATGTCTCTCTGTGGCGCATGTGCGCGCACCACTTGCAGGCTTGTTCTTTTTTGGATCCATTTCACAGGGAAGCAACTAAATAAAACAAGCATTTACAATGCAATAGGTCTCGCGTTTGTGAGAGTTTATGCTATTAGTGCTATTAGTGCTATGAATGGATAAATATATGTGTATGTATATATATATGTGTGTGTGTGTGTGTGTGTGTATAAGTACACACACACACACACACACACACACTGCAAATCTTTTTGGAGTCAAAATATTATGGTCTAGCTCTGTATCCCTCTTGAGGCTTGTTTTACTGGGGCATGTAGCTTTTTATCGTCTGCCCTTTCTTGATCATGTTATCAAGATGCTCGCCAAACAATTTACATCCAGAAAAGGGAATTTTTCATAAGAGGTTTTCTGTGAGCCATCCACTTTCCATGACCGCATTTATAGCTAGCTTGCGACGTGCTACCACTGTTGACACATCTGCTTCTGCGGTACTGAGGGAATAGTTTGAAATTTTGGAGAAGAATATCACCTGTTGTTCCATGACCGATGAAATAGGAGTAATATCTGCTCCTTCATCTAACAGTTGTGTTTGCCCTTGGAAATTCTTATTAAAAACTGAACTGTATAGCTAGCATTGGCTGCTGCCCTAATAGCGGAATTTGAGGCAGCATACAATCTCTTCAATGCTAAATCCACTCTTTAATCAATAGAATCTGATGGTGTGGCATCTGCTGAAATTCTGGTCCCCTGCGTGTAAAGGCCTGCCATCAGAGAACCCAGTTGATAGATCCACAAAAGCCAGTATCGTGTACTTTGTGGAATAGAGAAGTGGAAAAATGTGCTTGTCCACTTCTTTCCACTCAGTCACCATAACTCTTTTAATGCTGGTATGCAGCAGAAGAGATTTGGGTGGTAATGGCAGAAAAAATCCTCAGCCGCATCCAACATTGAGAGCTCTGGGAAACCCCATATTAAGTCTAAATGCTCCGTCACCCTTTGAACTCTGCCCCGTAGATAAATCTCCCTTGACCTTTTCCTCTGTATCAGGATCATCAGCGGCCTGCACTGGAGCTTTCTTAGGTGAAGGAGCAGACCCTCTCACTTTAAATGTAGCTTCCACCGACTTCTGTATACTTTGCTGCAGGTCCAACATAGTAGGAACTGACAGACTAGGATCCTACAAGACAGAAGAGCTGTCTTTCAAATTGTGCCTTTTCTCAGCACATTTCTTTGCTTCCATAATCACACAAGCACTACCATACACTCTCAATCTGAGACATTTCCTTAAATATTGTTGCCATGCCACAATTTAGCAAATAAGAGCTGCTTTAGCCAAGGAAGAGGCGGGCTCTCACTATCCATGTATTTTTTGTACCCCTGTTGCTAGGCATACTAAACACGTCTGAGTGCTCCCTGAACATGCTCGCTCGCTCGTTCTCTAAAATTCTTCCTGATTTGTGTTGTTCAGCAACCCGCTGGCCAGTCACAGTGAGGCCTTCAACTAGCCATTCAAATGTGTTTAAGAGTAAACATGGCGTAAACATACTAAAGATGAATTTGCTGAACTTTCCGGACACCTAACTGCGACTTTTGTAATTGGCTTCGCTTAGCTGAAGTTCTTATCCGCGGTCAGTCTCCACATATTGGGTCTGCTCAGGCTGGACCTCCTACACTGATCTACAATGTTCTTTATGAGGTTACATGGAGATGTTGCAAGAGAATTTGGAGGTAGCTAACCAAATAATTAGTGCTACAGTAGGCACAACAGAATTTGCAGCAATTGGATATTGCCATGGCGTGTCCATAAGACGATCCGTGTGGGTTTGTTTGACCACTTTAAAACCTGAGCCACAATTAAAAATCATAAACTTGCCATTTTCTGGAAAATCTCTGTTTGACCAGCATACGGAGAAGGAAATGCAAAAAATGACAAATAAGGCAGAGACATTAAAAGCTTTGGATTCTTTTGACCACAATACAGATAAGGAAATCGAAAATAGTACCAGCATATGGTTCAAATCCTTCATTGGCCTTACAGTCATCACCAACAGCAGCAATAGTATCCACAATATTAGAGATACCCATATCAACACCAGTTATCAAAACCAAAAACAATCCATACAAATTTGCGATTCTTGGGGAAGTCTATCTTTTGAGCCAGCCAGTGACAATCTAATCCCCTCCAGTGTTACCCTCTTCAGTGGAAGGAGCAATATCCTTGCATATGACAGTCGTCTCTAATCACAAAACACAAATGGGTACTAAATATTGTAGATTGTGCATATTGTCTACTTTTCAATTTCATTCCGCCACCAAAACAAACTGCAAATGAGCAGCTATCTATACGAAAGAAAAAACACATCCATCCTCTTAAGGAAAGGAGCCACCAGGAGGGGTCCGACCAAGCTCAGTAGTGCCATCAGGGGAGTTAGATCAAGTTCAATCTTGATCATTTGTGACAGGATACTTAATGCCTTTTCCCAGTAAGCAGGTATGGGTGCACAGTTTCAAGCTAAGTGTGTAAAGTAAGCAAGTTCTGCTGCGCGCCAAGTGCTGCAATGGGACCTGGAGGAATAAAATGTAGCTAACAAATGGGGGTTAGGGTAAGCTTGGTGCAGGTATTTTAAGTGCAGAAGTTTGTGTCTGTGATTATTATAGACCATTCTAGTCTGCTCTCGGCAATAGTGCCACGTTTTATGCAGCAGTGGGCCTCCCAGATCTCTCTCTGTAGTATCCTGATGTTATGGATTGCCTCTCCCATGTGTCCCTGTCCCTGGCTGCTCAGCCTGTGTGAGAGTTCTGAATGGAATGTTTGGTGTGTAGGCTATGAGTGGAATGCTTGGGTGACTGAATGAGAGATGACAGTTGATGGATGAGGCTGAGCAGCTAGCAGGCTGCTCCAGGTGGGGTTTTGATATGACTTATACCTGGACTTATTCTACCTGTGTACCTGCTTACCTGATACCTAAATAAACCTACGTGGACCACACTCCAGTGTGGTCTCCTGATTACTACACTTATTTTTGGCGACCAGGTGAGGACGTCCCCACGCTCTACAGTGGTTCAAGACTGGGTCCTATTGGAATAGCAAGGTTTCCATTTTTGTGAGAAATTTTAATGTGTCACGTGAAGTTTTTCCAGGCTTTGGGAGCAAGGTGGGAAAAGGTGCAACCCCCCACCGGCTCTGGCTGTTTAGCAGTGGGAGGGAACGTGGGTGAGCAGGGGGTTGGCAGAGCTGAGGTGTCTGCTTGGGTGTGGAAGTTGATGTGACTGTTCTGGTATGCGGTGCCTTGCTGGTGTAATGCTCTGTAGGTATGAGTGAGGAGTTTGAAAAGGGTGCATTTGTGTATGGGGAGCAAGTGGAGGTCTTTGAGGTGGCTGGATGAGTGTGTGCATTGTGAGAGTTTGAAAATTACAATTTCCTTACCTGATGCATAGCATTTAAAAGATCGGTTGCTGTAAAGGCAAAACTCTTCTTTAAACTGTGCAATCCCCTAAATTGTTCCTGAAATTATTGGATTATTGGATTGTTGCTGGAGAAGCGTGACGACTTGACGCAGAAACCGCGGTTCGGCGCAGTGAGCTAGCAAGGCGATAGCTGGTTGTGCTGCGGACCCAGGACCCCCCAGGCCCCTGAGGGGCCTCCTCCTCGTAGTTTCGTTGTTGTCCCACCAATTTTCTTCAAGGGCCTGGAAGGGGCCAGCCAGGAAGTGAGGAAGCGGGAGCTGTGCTGTGTGGCCCCGTTGTAAGGGAGAGGCCCTTTAATCCTCGCTCCCTGCCACCCTCTCTTTCCTCACCCCGACTCCGCTAATACCTGGGGTGAGGCCCAACGACTCGGAGCCGCAGAGGGGGGCATGCTGGAGTGTAGTGCAGCATCTCAGCAACGAAGACATTTTGCCACAGCAGAAAGACAGGAGGAAGACAGAGGGACGTCAACAATAGCCCCGGCTGCAAATGAACTGAAAGCGGTAAGGTGCAAGTGGTGCAAGCAGTGCAGGTAGTGGCTGGGGGGAGGGGTCTGTGAGCATGGTTGCCATTAGCAAGCAGCAGATGAATGTGTGCTCAGGTGGGTGGCGGAAGCTAGGTTTGGGTACGGCTTGCTGCTTCGCCATGAGTGCCCTGCGCGACAGCGCCTCTAACCTCCCAGCATCACGACAGCCAGACAAGAAGCACAGTGCACCCCGAACCTACTCGCATCTCTCCTAGTAACAGCGTGATAACTCAATATTCAACCCCAGAGAGCACCACATGCTTTAGATTGCTAGACTCAGTAAGGGTAAACCCCCTCTACTCCCCTACAGCCCAGGTGCTCCTGCTCTTGCACATCTACTACCACGTATCATAAACCTGTCGTACAACCTGTAGCGCAACAGAAAGACAGAAAGTCAGCCGTAACATAACCAACAAAATTTCTTGTGGCAATATTTACTGTGGGGTAAAAAGGCCAAGAGAGCCAATAAAAGCAATCTCTACAGCTTGCATGTCTCACGACAGCCAAACCTCATGAATTCTCATTGTCTAGTAGTCGAGCCCAGTCCGGCTAATACCAACTAGTAGGGCAATGAGATAAGATATGACAAGGAAACAACCACCTCTTCCAACAAAGCGAAACCTGAAGCCAAAACCAAAACCTAAAGGCGCAGCTCCCCCCTCGGGTTGCTCACCAAAATCACCTCGGAACCTAGGAGCGACACTAATATCACCAACTTATTCAATCTTTGGACCAATGAACTCAACTGGAAAATGTATGTTTTTAAAGGATCCCACCGCAATCACTTACTCTACACCGGCCAAAGTATCTGGACTCCTTAAACGTCTGATGCCGCATAAACTAACCTCTATGCAGAACGAAGATAAAAAAGACAAAGAAGAACACAAGGCAACAGTAACTACAATTAATACAGCTCTTAACAGCAGTAGCAGCAGCAATGAAGACATCCTAGTGATACCAGACACCGAACAAGAGGTTATAAAACCAAATTGCTGGAGCAATAAGGTGCAAACTATTCAAGCTCAAGTTCATACGAGCACTGAAGAGCATCTTAAGTATGCAGCCCCAACAAGTAGCAGCAGCAAAGATGCTATACCAGTGACAGCAGATCACGGACCAAGAGGTTATAAAATCAGACTGCCGGAGTAACAAGGTGCAAATCATTCAAGCACAAGTTCGCTCAAGCACAGAAGCGCATCCCATGTCTAGGTTTGACTCAAGGAAAGACAACAGACTGGAAACTATCTGTGATGCTGAAAAGCCTAATGATCATCCCATCCTTAGACAACAACCATTGAAACACTATAAGAATGAAGTCACTTATAACACAGTTAATTTAAGCGACTCCTGAATGGAGTTCCAATCAATATTGAACAATAAGGAAATATTGCAGGCAATAGGAACCACCTCTAAACCCGTACAACTTTGTAGCTCCCCAATGCCCCTGTGGAAGTGCAACAAACCACAGTAGAAATATCAACGAGAAAAAACACCAACTCACCGCAAGAAAAGGGTCAAATCGATAAAAGTCCAACTGAGGTTCAACCAAGGAACAAGACGACACTCCGTCTTATAGACCAACATCAAACAATAATAGATATAACGAGCAGTCGGGTAACAAGGATTCTTACTTAGCAAACACTGTCAATAATAAAAACAAATCATCTGGATGTTTCAACTGTTGACAAATATCCATTGCCTCTAATTAAATCAATTGTGTAACTTAATTGTATAATCAGATTGTACTGTTTTCTCTTTGTATATATGATTATGTTTTAAATATTTACCCTTATCCTGATGCACTAATGATTTTAATTATAAAATAAGAATGTTTTTTGATATTTGAAATAAACAAAATACAATCAAAATAAAAAGATTTTTGATATACAAAAAATAACTGAATATTGATAGTCATTTATTAAGTAATAATGCACTGTTTTTTTTAATAATTATCATTATGTTGTCCTGCAACTTGTAAGTTTTGTGATATTGTACACTTGTTGCTAGTTTCCTTTCTTTCCTTTCATAATAATAAAAACTAAGCCACCGGTGAGCAGTGGTCCAAAACGGACAATACAACAGATAAAAATAGTACGTATAACCCATTTGGTTGTATAACGGAACAAGCAGGGGTGCCTCAATACTATTAATCATCCGATGGGGAGGAACCAAGAATTGGAAAAAAAATTGGAAGTCCTAGCAAACCTGCACGCTTCATTAGTAAAAGCTTTGCATACTTCAGTTTGTGCATTTAATATGCAGTCAGATAAACTTGACATTCAAATCCACCTGATGAATGTCATAGCAGATTACATCTCTGGTATCAACACCAAATTCGCTCAATGATCTGCCACTTATCTACAAATAAAAACAAAACACCTATACCGGCGCAAGCACTCAACTGTGCGTGTTGTCCAATCTTGGAAAGACTAAGTGAACCACCAACAATACTAGCAAGCATCCTTCAGCAGTGAAAGCAGTCAGTCTAGCTTCCAGCATCACATAGTGCAACCATGAATTAGTCACTGAGTGGGGAAAGTACTTCACAATTTCCTGTCCCGCTACACACCCAACCGAAAAGCCATCCAGCAATTAGCAAAAGGACCAATGCTGCGGAAAAAATGATGAGGCAACTCCCATAGAATCAACTTCAATACCACCTGTCACCCATAACGACACCTTCCGAACTCAAGCAGACCAACAAACAATGCCCCAGGTTGCCCAAATAAACACCCTCCCTCCCCCTCTAATGAAAAGACAGAAGACACATGCCAGGAAAGGTAGAAAGCACCTCCATAATAACAAAGTGCCAAAACAACAGGTAAATGATATTTACCCAAACTTCAAAGGATGTCAAAGTCCGGCCATTAGCAACTGCCGGGCTGAATCGAGATCTTAAAGAGGATGGGGAAGCATGTTGCAAAGATCAACTGGGGTCATCGGAGTCGTTAGCTTCATTACCAAGTGAATCGCCAGAGGCAATTAGCTTATACATGGCCAATCTGAGCTCTGAGAGTAGCGGTCTTCCATCAAACATAACTCAATAGAAGAAAAGAAGTCTAGAGCAAGCAGATCATTGTGCTCTGTGGGCAACTGAAATAAAACTAAAAATTATAAATGAACAACAAGCTTCCAGAAGTTAATGACCATTAGCACAAAAGAAGATAGCCGTTCCCATATAAATCCAGGCCCAGTTCCACAGGCTCATACAGAGGTAAATAATGGCTACAGAGGAGACAGGGAAGTGATCTCACAAAGAGGCCAGCAACCTGGCAGGGACCTGAGAGACCAGGTATTGATCAAAATACACTCGCAAATTGAAAAAGAGAGCAGCAAAGAACCGAAAGTGCAGTTTAGAAATCAAAGTCCTAGATCAGCATCTACAATTCATTCACAAAATAATGATCATAAACAACACTCAAATAATAGGATCCTTTTAACATCACACTATTCATCACAAGGACCACAAAATTATTTAAACAGAGGTAACATCTTGCGCTTAATGGCAGCCATACCAACGCTAAAGCATTTATCATCAACAGACCTGTTGGCAATAGTTTCTGGAGTAGGGGATCTCTGTGTATAGTCATAATCTAGTGAATAGTCCCGCCCATGTGCAAGGACCCCGGCAATCAAAAATAATCTCTTAAATTGTCAGAAAATTGCAGAACTGCAAAGACACTTAAGAGAGAATTTAAAGACAAATAATGCAGCCTATATCCACAGGCTACACTGTCCAGTACTTCAACTAGAAATTCCACCAAAAATCCACAAACAGCAAAGCCTGTCCAGATTTCCCTTGCTTTAACAGCAAAAACCCTCTGGAATGATAGAGAGGAAGGAATGGACAGACAAGCCCCATAGGCTGCCATTATGTGGCTTAAATAGGATACTGTGCCTTTAAGAGAACTTTCCAGAACTTCTCCCAGTATCCCAGAATGCACAGCAGGTCCCTCTTACTTTCAGTTCATTTTTCCGGCTCCTGCTAACAGGACCCTGGTGCATTGAGCTCTCCCTTTTTCAAGGGTTTATTGGACGTTTGTGCACTTTTGGCTTTAAAAGTGTTTTCTATTGTGTACTTGGTGTTTCCCTACACTGCTGTTTATTTGTTCAGGCTTTATAGGGCTCTAAAATGCCTGCTCTGTACGACAAGTGCCCTGCATGTGGGGGAAACGGCCACTACAACGAGGCCGTTTCAACTAAAACCATAACCACGCATGCATTACAACGCATGCGTGGTTACAACGACAGCCTTTACCACGCATACTTTTACTACGAAGTACGTAGTAAAGGCATGTGTGGTAAAGGGTACAAATAAAAAAAGGGGGGGTTGGGGGGGCTAGCCCCCCCAAAAAACATAACACTAACCTTTAAAGAAGATGTGCAGGAAATCGGCGGCGCAGGGGAAGGAAACGGGCGTTTTTTTTTATTTTTTTTATGACGTCACCACGGAAAAAACGTGGAGAAGGAATAGCGTGAAAATAGTGTTCCGTTGTAACGCATGCGTGGTAAAGGCATGCGTTACAACGGAGTTCGTTGTAATATCATACAACCGCATGTGGAAGGAAGAAGGCCAAGTCTGATCCACACGACGTCTGCATACTCTGCCTCCCTGAAGCACATGTCCCTGAAGATTGTGACATCTGCCAGACCTTTACTACAAGGACCCTGAGGGACAGGCTGAAGATTAGGCTTCAAGGCCTGGAAGAGAGGCGACTGCAGGCTGCAGGTGGGTCTGGGCAGGCTGAGAAGGCTCCCTCTGCCCCTGCTGAGGTCTCTGGGGGGGGCTCCTCAGAGGCAGGAAGCCCAGCAAGAGATCTCGGTCTCCGTCGACGTCGATCGCATCGACGACGACGTCGAGAGGGATGACGACGGTGTGTTCCCCTTCTCCCCGGGGCTCCGGGTCGAGACAGCGTGGACGGTCGACGTCGAGAGGCCTGGGTAGGCCGCCGTCGAAGTCACCGCCAACGGCGTCTTCGTCGGCGTCGAGCCATCGACGTCGAAGAAGGACCGACCGGCACCGGCGCTCGCCGTCGAAGCGACACCGCCGGTTCGCCGTTGAGGGGATCCTCATCGTCGAGGACCGCGAGGAAATGGTCGACGCGAAGGAAAAGTCGACGAGGTGGCGACGATCGACGTCGAGGAAGAAGCACTCAACGTCGAGGAGACGGCGTTCGACGCCGGAGTCGAGGGGTCGACGTTCGACGCCTGAAAAACGACGCTCGACTTCGAGCAGAAAGAGGTCGGCGTCCCCGAGGGGTTCCACCTCCCCTAAATGGCACAGAAGGGATTCTGGCGCGAAAAGTCACGCTGGATCTGGTGAAGGACGCCGGAGGCGTCGCTCACGTTCTGGGGGGTCTGGTTCGCAGTCTCCTCCCCCGAAGAAGTGACCGGGCTCGGTGTACTCGGTGGTCTACACACCACCTCGGCCTAACACTCCTCCTCCTCTACCTAAGGAGGCTCCTCCGTCCAATCCGCCGCTACCTCCACTACCTCCGCTTCCTCCTGAGGGGAAACCTCCTCCACCGGTCCCACCTCGTGGGGACTCTCCTCGTCCGGAGGTACCTCCGGTCCTACCACCGAGATCGGTGTCACTGCCTCCGCTTCCTACACCGCCTAAAGGGACTCCAAAACCTAAACCCCAGGATAGGCCACGGAAGACGCCCCCATGGAAACCGGTGGAGCGCCCACGTGCTGGGAGATCGCGCTCTCGTTCCAGGAGGAGGGAACAATCGCGCAACAGGTCGTCCACACGGTCGAGACGACGACACAGGACGCACAGATCTCGTTCACGGACAAGGTCTTCAGGGACTATTCTCCGACCTTGTCGGATTCGCCAGAAACGAGGGTGTCACCGATTGATGATCTGGTGTCTTTCCAGGACGTACTTTTACGAGGTGCAGCGAAGTTGGGCATTGCCTTGACGGTGCCCACGCCCAAGACATCGGTGATCTTCGAGACGCTGCACCAGAAACATTTGTCTCGGCCGTTACTACCACTGGTACCGGGCTTGGAAGAACCGGCCATATACCTTTTTCTCACCCCGGCGGTGACTAAGGCGGCACCCTCGAGACTGCAGAAAAAATACCGGGCTCCGGAATCGGATCCAGCCTTTCTAAGGGTGGAGCCCCCTCCAGATTCGGTGATTGTGACGGCAGCCCGTAAGCAGCATGCCACCACTCCGTCCTCCAAAGTTCCACCAGATAAGGAATCTAGGAGGCTGGATTCGTCTGGAGAAAGGTTTGTGGGACTTCGGCGGCTTCCATGAAGGCCGCTAGTGCCACGGCCTTGTTGGGACGGTATGACCGAGCCCTCTGGGAATCCCTACAACAGTTTGTGGAACATCTACCGCGTGACAAGCGAGAAGACTTCCAGGAGGTGTTGAATGAGGGGATGTTGGTGGCAAATCAGGTCATCAGTGCTGCAGCCGACTCTTCCCTGCTGGCGGCGCATGGTTTCTGCCATGGGATTAACCAGCGAAGACACGCCTGGCTCCGCCTCACGTCCCTAAAACCGGACGCACAACAAAGGGTTGCCAATCTACCGTTCTCTGGCGAGACCCTGTTCGGAAAACACGCGGATGATGAAATGGCCCGCATGAAGGCGGAGGCCGAAACCCTCACGGCGGTGGGTTTAGAAAAACCCAAGGAGACCAAGAAGTCGTACCGCCCGTTCCAACGGCGGTACGGTGGCCAAGGCAGAGGGCGTGGACAGTCTTCGCAACAACAGTAGCAGCAACAACAGCAGCAGTTCAGAAGACCGTTCCAGAAGCGCCAGAGAGGTAGAGGCGGCCACCAGTCGGCAACAGCGACTAAAGGCCAGACCGGGTCTAGGCCCTGAGCGCTTACTTCCCCTGCAACTGTTACCCACTCCGGGGCATTCAATCTTTTCTGGCAGAGTGGACAAAAAATTACTCAGGACAAGTGGGTGCTGAATATTGTTTGCAATGGATACAGTCTTCGGTTCACCAGCCCGCCTCCATCAATCCCACCGGTCAGCTCGCTGTTTCAACTGCACGAGCTCCAGGCGGAGGCAGATATCCTGCTAAGGAAAAGGGCGATAGAAGACGTACCTCGGTCTCAAAGAGGAAGAGGTCTGTACTCCCGGTTCTTTCTGGTTCGAAAAAAGGACAAGAAAGAGTTCAGGCCCATTCTGGATTTGCGGCAGGCAAACAAGTGGATTCGCAGAGAAGTTTCGCATGCTGTCGTTGCATCATATTTATCCTCAGCTGCAACGGGGAGACTGCCTGTGTGCCATAGACCTCCAGGATGCATACTTCCACGTGTCCATTGCATGCAAACACAGAAAGTTCCTGCGATTCCAAGTCGGCACCAATCACTATCAATACACAGTACTGCCATTCAGACTGAAGTCTGCGCCGAGAACGTTCTCCAAGTGCATGGCGGTGGTAGCGGCTAAGCATGAGCGCAAAATCCGCTCCGATCGCGGATTTTGCGGATTTTCGGTAAATCCGCGATCCGCGAACTCTCGCGGATTTACCGAGAATCCGCAATCCGCGATCGGAGCGGATTTTGCGGTCAAAAGTTCAAGCCTGCATAATTTACGATGGCGCCGGCAAGCTGCCAGCGCCATCCTCAAATGGTTACTTAATTAGCTTCGACAGGAAGCTCTAATAGATAAGATACAGCAGGGGCTCGAGCGCCTGCTTTCTTTTAACAGTTGGAGCTTCCTGTTGAAGCTAATTAAGTAACTATTGCAGGAAGGCGCTGGCAGCTTGCCGGCGCCATGGTAAATTATTTCAACGGTGCCCTAGTTGAAGCTTTAATTCAGTGACTCATTGATCAGCCCAAAAATTAATCTGCTGCTCTGATCGGTCTCTGCCCTTTTATACACACAAGAGGCATGCTCGCATGGACGCCCCGTCCGTTTGGCCCCGCTCGAGGTGTGCACCGTCTTCCCGCCATTTACCCACTATGATGGACATTTCACTAAAGGGACCCCTGCGCACTTCGGCGCGATTGCATAGTAACACACACTTGGTCGCTGGAACTAGTTGAAGCGCAAATGCAGTGACTCATGCATCAGCCCCAAAAAAATCGTGAGCGTTGGGAGGCTGGGCAGATGTGCCTTCTTCCCAAATATACCATCGATGCTGCTCTGACCTTTTAGACACACAAGAGGCATGTGCGCTCGCGTGGAAGCCCCGTCCGTTTGGCCCCGCCCACACACTCGAGGAAGCCCCGCCCCCAATCCGCAAATCCGCTGAATCCGCTAAATAGGCGGATTTTGCGGATCCACGATCCGTGGATCCGCTAAATCCGCGAATCGTGGATCCGCAAAATCCGCCCATGCTTAGTAGCGGCGCACCTGAGAAAGAACAAGGTGTTTGTCTACCCGTACCTGGACGATTGGTTGATCAAGGCCTCCTCCTTCTCGGAAGCGCAAGCTCACTTCCAGAAGACGTGCGTTCTACTGAACAAGCTGGGGTTACACATCAACATGTCCAAGTCGGTCCCGACTCCGGTCCAGTGCATACAGTACTTGGGAGCCTCCATCAATACGCTGTCAGCAAGCGTGTCTCCTTCAAAGGAGCGACGACTATCACTGCTTCGGAAGGCTCAGGCTCTTATGACAACTCCATCTACAACAGTGAGGACGGTGTCTTCTCTACTGGGATCGATGGCCTCTTGTATCTTCCTCACGCCTCACGCACGGCTGCACGAGACCATTGCAGGAGTGCTTGGAGGATCAGTGGGAACAGAGGAGAGGATCTTGGGACGACAAGATACGACTGTCTCTGCATGCTCTTCAGTCTCTGAAGTGGTGGTGTTCGGCGGAGAATCTCCTGAGAGGGGTTCCCTTCCACAAGGACATTCCCACGCAGACTATCGTGACGGACGCATCTCTCCACGGCTGGGGGGTGCACTCCGGAGACTTACAGATTCAAGGGACGTGGTCCCAGACGGAGTCCACGTACCACATCAATTTCCTGGAACTCAGAGCTGTTCACTTGGCCCTGAAGGCCTTTCTTCCGTCCTTCCAGACCAACTCCCTGCTTGTACAGACGGACAATACGACCACGATGTATTACCTCAACAAGCAGGGGGGCTTGAGATCGCGCACCCTGTCGCAGGAAGCACAGGCGATCTGGCACTGGCTTCTGGCCAGAGGACTGACGATAACGGGTACCCATCTACCAGGTGTGCAGAATGTTCAGGCAGACGCACTGAGCAGACTGATTCAGGAAAACCACGAATGGGTCATAAACGACGAAGTACTAGGAGAAGTCTTCGCAAGGTGGGGGACTCCAGACGTAGATCTGTTCGCCACCGCCGAAAACAGCAAATACCGAGACTTCGCCTCCAGGTACTACCAGCCGGGGACGCTGGGGAATGCGTTCTGGATCAACTGGTCGAACAGCTTTCTGTACGCTTTTCCACCCATTCCCCTGATTCCGACGGCTCTCATCAAGCTGTCCCAGTCCAGGGCGCGGATGATACTGATTGCCCCGGAATGGCCCAGACGGTGGTGGTTCACGGACCTGCTTCACCGGTCTCTCCTTCCTCACATGCGGCTGCCGTGCAGGCTGGACCTTCTCACGAAGTTCGGGGGGCAGATGTTGCACCCCAACCTCTCGTCTTTGAGTTTGGCAGCATGGCTCCTGAGATAGTGCAATATGGCCATTTGAATCTCCCTGCAGATTGTATGGACATACTGAAGGAGTCTAAGAGACCTTCCACTAGGACTTCTTATGCGTACAAGTGGAAGAGATTTTGTATCTGGTGCAAGTCCAAGAACTATGATCCGACGACATGTAAGGAAGATGTCATCCTTCCTTATCTTCTACAGTTGGCGCAGTCTGGCCTTAATGTCCATTCCATTAAGGTTCATCTCGCTGCATTGACTGCCTACAGGAAATGCCCTTCACAGACTTCCTTTTTCCAGATCCCTGTGATCAAAGACTTTCTGGAAGGCTTGAAGAAAGTGTTCCCTCCTGTCAGGCTTCCTTCGCCTTCATGGGAATTGAATGTGGTGCTGTCCAGATTGATGAAGGAACCTTTTGAACCTATTCATAAGGCTTAGTTGCAGCACCTGTCCTGGAAGGCGGCGTTCCTCGTGGCCATTACATCGGCCCGCAGGGTGAGTGAAATTCAGGCGTTGTGTTGCCAAGAACCTTATACTGTATTTCATGCTGCTAAGGTTGTTATGCGTACTCACCCTAAATTTCTTCCCAAGGTTATTTCTGATTTTCATGTCAACCAGACCATAACTTTGCCTACGTTTTTTCAGAACCCTTCATCTCCAGCGGAAAGGTCGTTGCATTCCCTGGATGTTAGGAGGGTGTTGAAATTTTATCTGGATAAAACCAAAGATATTCGTAGGTCAGACCAATTGTTTATTAATTATGGATCAGTCAGGACGGGTCTTGCGACCTCTAAGCAGTCTATCTCTAGGTGGATTGTGTCCTGCATACAATTGTGTTACCAAAAAGCTAATAAGACCTTAGGGGGTAAACCTAAGGCTCATTCCACCAGGGGCAAAGCTTCCACGACAGCTCTGCTCCATAATATTTCAATTGCAGAAATCTGCAAGGCGGCAACTTGGAAGCCGGTCCATACCTTTGCTAAGCATTACTGCCTGGACACTGATCCCAGGGCAGACGCTCAGGTTGGGCAGGCTTCGCTGCGAAATCGGTTCGCACAATAGTGGTGTTATTTCTCTTTTCTCCACAGCCGCTTTGGTGTGGGGATGGGCTTGCCATTCTATTCACTAGATTATGACTATACACAGAGATACCCTACTACAGAAGGAGTAGTTTCTGTCCTGTAACTCCAGTTCTGTAGTAGGGGTATCTCTGTTATAGTCATAAGCGCCCTCCCGCCTCACCGGTGGAGAGAAATGTTCATAAAAGGAATGCTACAGGTCTGGCGTGTTACGCCTTCAAAAAGAACTGAAAGTAAGAGGGACCTGCTGTTCATTCTGGGATACTGGGAGAAGTTCTGGAAAGTTCTCTTAAAGGCACAGTATCCTATTTAAGCCACATAATGGCAGCCTATGGGGCTTGTCTGTCCATTCCTTCCTCTCTATCATTCCAGAGGGTTTTTGCTGTTAAAGCAAGGGAAATCTGGACAGGCTTTGCTGTTTGTGGATTTTTGGTGGAATTTCTAGTTGAAGTACTGGACACTGTAGCCTGTGGATATAGGCTGCATTATTTGTCTTCAAATTCTCTCTTAAGTGTCTTTGCAGTTCTGCAATTTTCTGACAATTTAAGACATTATTTTTGATTGCCGGGGTCCTCGCACATGGGCGGGACTATTCACTAGATTATGACTATAACAGAGATACCCCTACTACAGAACTGCAGTTACAGGACAGAAACTACTCCTTATCGACCACGCGAACAATAATGGAATGGAAAAAACTCTTGCAATCTGGAAGACGGATGAAATGGTCTCAGCCATTTTAAAAGCGGCCTTGAACTTTGAAGATTGGGGTATATCTCTCTCTATTCCTCCGAAACAACATTACCCCCTACCCTCCTATCCTCGAATAACCCTAGAAGCAACAAACTGAGCACAAGCTCAATTTTCTCTGTATTACGAGGTGCAAAAGGTAAAGAGGGCAACAGTCCACAATTTCAAAAGTCACAAAATACAACCTACTTCGTACCTCGAAGACAAGACTTACAAAGAGTATGACACGCAATAACGCATAGGAAACCAGAGATCCTCCCAATCAAAATCTTGTCGTGGAATATAGCAGGCGCAAAGATATGCCTGTAGGATAACAGGTCCCCTGAGAATTAGGATAGATATGAAATTGTTTCGCCACACGAACGCAGCAGTTTGGCAGACCTGAGGGCGACCTCACTGCTTACATTTCTACAACATTAAATATTTCTTCTGTCCAGTTGCCAACCTCCACAGCAGACATGCAAATAACAAAAATGGAGTTGGGGGTCTAAGCAAGCTGTAAGCACCATTATTTTTATCACCCTTTATGCATTCCCGAAACAAAAGATAAAAAAAGAACTATTGAAAACACGTATTTCTACTATTGCAGAACTCCGGTTAGAACAACCAACCTGGGAAATTATCCTAACTGGAGACTTTAACTCAAACCTAAAACACACACTAGAAGAAGACCATAATATAACTGCAGCGAATGCAATCTGGGCTGTACAAACGCAATTCTCCCCATCCTCAAATGGTCTGACTCTGGAGGACAACAACTAGTAACAGATCTTGAACATCTAGGGATGCGTGTACTAAATGGAAGAACAGCACAGAACAGACCACCGACCTGCACTTATCATGGCCCTCATGGAAGTTCTGTCATATACTACACAATAGTAACTCTTCCGCTTTTAGTGCAAGTAAAACATTTTCTGATCATATACACCACTGAGAGCGATCATTCGCGTCAACATTTAGTATTAACACCAACATTTCTAAGACATATAGAGGCCCCTACTGAGGTTTGGTCCACAAAAACAATAAATCTGAAGCGATTGCTATGGACAAACAACACATTATCTCACATAGCTACGAGGGCGAAAGATCTGATGGTAACCCTTGAGTCACATAAAGCTTGACGATGATACCTGGGCCACCTTCCTAGTAAACCTTTCACAGTCAGTGACACCGACAAAATCGCAATGTAGCAAAAGGGCACGCTATTGCAGATTCCTAAGTTAACAGCCAGAAGTTTAAGAAAAAAACGATCAGGTCTACAAGGCAACATAGCGCAACCACTTGGGAGCAAATACGACAACTGAAGAAGCAATACAAAAAACAAATTTGGGACTATAAAAGAACACAACGGGAGAGCTTTTGGACGAAACTACTATACAGTGCTAAGCAACCGAACATCAGAGCTCTCTGGGACCAAGTGAACTCCCTAGCTAGAACGTCTAAAGTGTTAAACGTGACCTTTTTTACAGAAAGTGCTTGGGTACAACACCTAATCGCCACCTTCCAATACCAGCCGAGGGTGGGACCGAGTCCCTTGAATGATCAATCCACCCCCTACTAGAGGACCAAAATACTACCTTGCACCCAAATATTTTACGGGCAGACCAAACACCGTTAGTGGTCTCGAAAAAGCAGAGTAATAGGGTTGATATATTCTCCGAGACGGCCAAAATAGCAGGAATAAATTCAGAGTGTGACTGGGCAACACACCAACTATTCGCACCCAACTCCGAAGAAAAAATCTCCAAGGTCATAGCATAGAGTATGCTCACCGGGGTCCGGTTCCAAACGGCATACCCCAAGCAATTTATAAGCAAGATCCTAATTCCTGGGCAGCTAGGATGTATTGTCTGTTTCCCTTGGTGGGCACAACGAGTCGCCTCCCAGAAAGCTGTAGAGGCTCAATAATTAATCCTGTATTTAAAGGAGGGGAGTTTACTGACCCAGCCAACTACCGACTGATTGCTTTAATAGAAGCTGAAGCAAAATAGTATGTCTCCTTGATTTTAGCAGACTTAATAAGCTGGTCCGACACTAACAAAATAATCCCCATCAATCAGTCCGGCTTCTGCCGGGCATAGGTACAATCGCTAACGCCCTCGCGTTAGGCCTAATTGCAGACAAAAGCCTCTGGCAGCGAAAGAAATTACACCTATGTTTTGTTGTTTTCAGGGCGGCATTCGACCGAGTCAGTAGACTCATTTCATGGTGTAATTTGAAGCAGCATGGTCTACTGGAATCGATATTGAAACCAATAATGGAACTATACACTGACATGTGCAGGTAAAAATAGCATATGGTAAAAAGCTCACTAGGAAAATCTGTACAAGTTAGGGACTAAAGCAAGGCTGCGTCCTGGCCCCAACACCTATTCAACCTATTTATGGCAGTCTTATCACCAAGGCTGGACGAGGTCAACTCGCATCCTCCGTTTCTGGGCACACTTTCATTAACACACCTGTCCTACGTGGATGACATCGTGCTCCTAAGCTACACGAGAATCGGATTGCAAAGAGCAATTAATGAGCCAAGACCGTGTTGGAAATAAACATAAAAACAAAAGTCATGATCATAAGTCACTGTCTTCATAAACAAACATCATTCATAATTAACAACGCGAGGTTGGAAGTGGTGAGCAGTTATAAATACCTAGGGATACATCTGGATAGAAAATTATCTTTTCAAAAGCAGAATGAGGCCACACAGAAAGAAGAGCAAATCCCTCATATTTGCATTCTGCACTTGGTCAAAAAGCCTAAAAGGCCCACTGTTCACTCCACTACTAGCAATCAATAAAGCCAAACATTTACCAACTATAGCCTATGGAAGTGAACTCCAGCATGGGAATGATGCAGCGATCCTGGACAGCCGTCAAATATGAGTATACAAAACGGTATTTTCCTTGCCACACGACTCCTTGCTGGCCTAGGTCCAGTTAGAGTTTGGGCTAAACAACAACTATACAAAAGGTACGTGGCAATAAAAAACTGGTATAAAATCTGATCAAACGAGGGCTCGAGATTATTAATGCAGCCTGGGCCGCTCTTCAAGGTGACCCTCAGTCTGCCTGCACAAAGTATTTGCAAACATCTTTAAAAATCACCAGGGGGCGTGGCCAAGATGGCGGAGTGAGAGGACGCTTCTCCTCGCGGCTCCCCGATCCGATTAGGCCCAAGCCCTGGAACATAGCCTTTTCTCCCCCCGCTGGCGTTCAGTAGCGCCGGGTGAGGTGGTGGAACCCTAAGCGATGACTTTGACAAAGAACTGGCCTCGGAGCGGTCCTGGCGCAACCTGCCGGACGACGACGGAGATCGAACCCCGGAGATAGGGGTGACAGAAGCCGACCGCCGGGAAACAGAAGAAGGCGACACGGCCGACTGCGCACCGCGCTAATCCTCGGCCCGGTGTAGCACACAGTGAAGAGAAGGACTCTGCGGCGCCGAGACTGCCCGGAGTCCGGCTTGCGGCCCGACGGATGGTTCGGCGCCGAGAGAATCGCTGCAGGCGGACGCTCGCCTGGGGCGACCTGCAGCCGAAGGGGACAAGACCTGGAGATCGGCCCCGGGCCGGAGGCCTGAACTCCCCCAAGAGCTCCCCCCGGACACAGAGGCGACGGAAGAATAGAAGGGATCCCGTGTGGCCTAGTGGGCGCCGGAGGTGGGGCGTGACCCACGCTGGCCGACGGGCGACTACCACACTGAGGACGCCGGGGCGCGACGGCGCCAGCATAGCTACAGGGGGGAAAGCCCCGAGAAGCCTTCGGCTGCCTGCCTACACAGGGGGTGTCGGAACAGGCCGGTGTGCCCTGCGACTTCGACCGCATCCAGTGCCTAGCAGGGCCCAGCTAAGACGACGAACCGGACGGCGGCACTGGGGGCCGCAGCTGCGGCCTACCGGCGAGGCCTCTGGGGGGAGCACGTCGGTGTGGGGCGCGCCCGGCGACCCGAGAGTCTCACAACTGGGCGAGGGACCCGGCGGTGTCGGCCGCTCCAGAGATCGGCAGAACCCGGCTATCACGACGGACAGAGCAGCAGCTCTCGGGGTCCGGGTGCGGCCTCTCGGCGGGGCCCCCGGCAGGGGGTCTCCAGAGCACGACGGGCAGGAGCTGAACAGCGGAGGTATGGCCCTGCTGCACGGATGAGTGGAGGCTGCATGAGAGCAGAAGACTACCCCTGCACCCTGGCCCGGAGGGGGAACCCTGGCGTGCATGGACTGCATTGACTGCTGATAACACGGCACTAGGGGGACCCTCATTGTTAACGGGTCGTAGCAGCCGCGGAACCCGAAGATATGTGCCGGACTGGAGAGACCTGCGGAGCACGGGAGCACGGCCCGGAATACAGACAGGTTGGCGAGACCAGAGATCGCGGTAGGGCAGAACAGAAGGGCTGCCACGGAAGGACAGCGGAGCGGACCAGACTTGTCCGATCACGAGGCCACCACCCAACGAGGTGTCACCGGTTTGCTACAGGACTAAAGGCACGTCTCCAATACTCCGAATTGCGGCGGACATCCTCGTGCGCCGCGTCTCCTGGCGGCGCAGTGGAGGGCCGGCTGCCTGGTGGCAACGGACAACCTGCCTGCATACGGAGCTTCCCACCAACAGTCTCGGAACAGTGGACTGGGGCCGGATCTGATCCTCGGGCCCTAGCGGCACTTCTCCCGACCACAGTGAGAGACGAGTTGGGTGGTATCTAGCAGAGCTTTCTCAGTAGATCACGGGAGACGTCTGGAGAACCTAACGTAGCGGAAGAGGTGGGGCGAGGGATCTGGCCCACATCCTTACCACGATGACAGGCAACAGAGGTAACAAGAAGGGAGACCGCACGCTCCCAGAGATGCTCAACAGGACCCAGCAAAGAGGGGACAGGGGGCAACCATCACCAAGCTCTGCCAGAGGATCACAGAACATGAACGATGGGGAGCCGCCGGTCACTAGATCCTTCCTGGAATCCCTCTTCAGCACCCTCAGGGACGATTTTCAAACTCTGAAGCAGGAAGTAGCGGGAGAAGTGCGAGAAATACGCAGAGAAGTAGACGGCCTGGGAGAACGGGTGGCCACCGTGGAGAACACGAACCACCGACTTGACGATGAAATCGTGCAGCTGCAACAGGAGGTGTTACGCCTACGAGACCAACATTTGGACCTCCAAACACACAACGAGGACCTCGAAAACAGGTCTCGACGAAATAACATTCGGGTCCGCGGAGTTCCATCTACAGAAGAGGGCACGGATGTGGCCGGTTACTTAAGAGACCTGTTTAGGGAACTCCTGGGAGAGCCGGCGGATTTTCCCATCCGGATTGACAGGGCGCACAGAGTGGGACCACCGAGGCGTGCGTCGGCACCGCCACCGGACATTTTGGCTTTTTTCCCAGACCTCCCATTGAAAGAGCGCATCTTGGCAGAGGCGCGAAAGAAACAATCCTTTACTTTTCGTGGCCATTCTGTTGCTCTATACCAGGACTTGTCCGCTATCACCCTTCAGAAGCGCAAAGCATTTAAGATAGTGACCGATTTTTTGAGAGAGCACGAAATGTCCTATACCTGGGGCCACCCCTTCCGCCTTATCTTTAAGTGGAATGGCACGATGCACCAACTACGATCACTACGGGAGACATGGGAGGTTCTAGGGATCACTGCAGAGGAAGATGATACCACCACGCCACGTCAAAGGCGTGGCTCCAGGGACGGCTGGCAGAGAGTGTAGAGGAGGCGGGCGCCCGCCACCCCCTTGAGACCAGACTCACCCACCATTAGAGCCAGCATGGCGAACGCTGTGTCCGAAGTGGCCAGAGACACGGCTCCCATTGGTGATGTCGCGTTGACAGCGTAAAGAAGCTCCGGGGAGAACATCATAGCCTTACTGATGTTGCAGGTTTGGGGTCCGGGGGTGGGGGGCCGTGGGGAAAAGACAGTGGCCGGACGTCCACACAGGTAATTCACCATAGACTTGTCCACTTGGGACATGACTGGGACTAAAGGTTGTTGGGGCTCCAGGGGAGCACAGGGGGGGAAGAGGAGAGGGGGTTGGGAAGGGCTGGTTGTTTGCAAGAGGGAATTGTTGGCTGGGGAGTGGGGGAGTGGGGAAGGGGGAGGGGGGATGGGGATGGGCGGTTCAGGGGAAGTTCAGGGGGAGTTGGGGGGGGGGTAAAGGTCATCCAGTGCCTTTGTTGCATCTACTCTGGCCTGACAGGGCCCCTGCACGCTACTTATCTCAGAGCCGCCCTACCTGGGTTCCGATTCAATGCTTACGCTACAGTTGCCCCTACAATAATGGCAGCCCTTAAGGTAGTAACCCTTAATGTGAAAGGGTTGAACAATCCAGTCAAGAGGAGGGCGGTCCTGTCTCTGCTAGAAAGCACACAAGAAGATATCTGTCTCTTACAAGAGACCCACTTGCTAGCCCGTGATTGCCATAGGATGCGATCTCACAAATTTCCAACACAATTTTTTTCCTCCAACACCAGCAAGACAGCTGGGGTGGCAATCCTAGTGTCCCGAACATTCAAGGGGGAGGTTTTACAAAAATTTGCAGAACAGAAAGGGAGACTTCTAGTGTACAGGGTTAAGTCAGGAGGTCTGGTGTTCACCATAGGGTCGATATACAGCCCCAACGAGCATCAAGAGCGATTTTTTAACTCGGCCTTAGTGGACATTACAGCCACCTCAGATAGACACATTATCATAGGAGGGGACCTGAACATGGTCTTCGACTCGTCTCTAGACAGGTCGGCGCAGAGGTACCCACAAACGGGAGAGATTTCACAAGGGGGTAAATCCCAATTAGAGGACCTAGATCTCCACGATCTCTGGCGCCGTCTCCATCCCACCGACAGGGACTACTCCTATTACTCACATGCACATAAGACATATGCGAGATTAGACCACCTCTTGGTCACGGGGCCAGTCTGTGACCTAGCTACGGCATCTGAAATGGGGGTTCTCTCCTTATCAGACCATGCGCCCGTTACAGGCACCTTTCGCTTACCGCCGGTGTCCTCATCGCGTGGGGTTTGGCGCCTCAGGGATACACTACTGCATAAAAAAACAGTAGTGAAGCACATTGCAGACTCAGTCCGCGATTATCAGACCCACAATGATAATACCGACACTTCATTGGCGACGCAGTGGGCAGCCTTAAAGGCAGTGCTCAGAGGAGAATTTATAGCAATATCGTCAGCGGAGAATAGAGAACGACAACTCAAACGAGACGAGCTCACACACAAAGTAGGCGAGTTGGAGCAAGTACATCAGTGCACGGGAGCCCCTAGGGTATGGAGGCAACTTAAGGCAGTGAGGAAACTCCTGTCGGCCTTGGATACAGACAGAGCGGCGTATGCGGCGTTGCGTCTTAAACATGCGTATTACACGGGGGGGACAGATGCGGCCGGCTGCTTGCGAACAAACTCCGAGTGGCGCATCAACGGCAATTATTGAAGGAGCTTTTGGTCTCCGACGGCGAGACAGTTACGGAGGACGACCAGATAGCGGAGACTTTCCGTCAATACTATGCAGAACTATACGCCAGTGAATCCCCGTCGCCACATACGGAGGCTGGCTATCTGGACTCGGTCGCCCTCCCTTCCTTAGCTCCGGAGAAAGCAGAGTACCTGGAAAGGGACATTCGGGTTGAAGAGGTGATTACAGCCATCTCTAAACTCAAGCATGGGAAGGCTCCGGGCCCGGACAGCTATACATCACTCTTCTATAAAACATTCTGCTCCGTGCTAGCCCCTATCCTTACCCGGCTCTTCAACTCATTCTCCGCTCCTGGAGCTATCCCACCTGATCTACTCCAGGCAACTGTGTCGGTCATCCCCAAACCAGGGAAGGACCGGGCTCATTGCAGCTCGTACAGACCGATCTCTCTCCTGAACATTGATCTCAAGCTGTACACTGGGATCCTTGCGGCTCGGCTCGCACTTCATCTGCCGGGACTGGTTGACCCGGACCAAGCAGCATTTGTCCCAGGGAGGCAGACGGTGGACAACACCAAGAGAGTGGTTCACATCCTAGAGAAAGCCTCCCGGATTCCCGGGGAGAGAATACTGTTAGCCGTAGACGCGGAGAAAGCGTTCGACCGGGTACATTGGCCTTATCTAGAGCAGGTCCTGGCAAAGGTGGGAATTGGGGAGAAGTTCCGCACCCTAGTGTTCAATTGCTACAGATTCCCATCGGCGGTAGTGCGGGTGAATGGCTGCAGCTCCCGGAGGTTTTCAATAGAGAGGGGCACCAGGCAGGGGTGCCCATTATCCCCGCTACTTTTTGCTCAATATATGGAGCCTCTTGCTCAAAGGATACGTCAGAACCCGAACGCGACAGGAGTGAGGATGGGGAGATATACCCACACTATTAGCCTCTATGCAGATGACGTTATACTGACACTAGCTGACCCGAGGAGGGCGCTCCCAGCGTGTATTGCAGAGCTGGAGGCTTTCTCATCGGTCGCGGGATTCAAAATGAATATGGGGAGGTCCGCAGCCCTTGATGTCTCGTTGAACGCTGCCACGAGAACTGATCTCCAGAACCTCTTCCCCATGCACTGGTCTTCAGATCTTGTACCTTATTTGGGCATCCTTTTGACGCCCACCCCGCCCGCTATGGTAACCGCCAACTATACAGCTTTGGGAATAAAATCAAGGAGGAACTGGGGCGCTGGAACAAAGGCACACTGTCCTGGCTAGGCAGGATAGCAGCGGTTAAGATGACGATCTTACCACAGGTTCTATATTTGTTCCGGGCCCTGCCGCTCCTACCTCCCAAGGGGTGGATTCAGCAGACGCAGGCGGACCTTGCACGCTTCATCTGGCAGGGCCGCAAACCTAGGCTGAAGAGGGCTCTCTCCATGCTAGCCCCTGAGGCAGGGGGTCTGGGTATACCGGATTTGCGCAAGTATTTTCAAGAGGCACAACTGCGATATCTCGTGAAGTGGAGCAGATGGGAGTCAGATAAACACTGGCTCTTCCAAGACCAGGCAGTAGCGGGCCGGCCTCTACAGGAGGTGCCCTTCCTACGCAGGACACACCGCCCCCCCAATCTGTACGCGTCTTTCATCACGCGAGTCCCGCTGCAGGTGTGGGATGCCACTAGTGTTGTTCATGATCTCACCACGTTCCCCTCACCGTTTACACCATTGGTCGAGAACCCGGATTTCACCCCCGGGATGGAACAGAATGCCTTTAAGCGCTGGCGGACTGCGGGGTGCAGGGCGCTGTTCCATATGTACGCTCCAGAAGGCATCATTCCATTTCAGGATTTCAAGCGCGACTATCAACTACCTGAAACGGAGAGAATGCGTTATTTACAGGTGCGCCACTGGGCGCTGCAACCGCAGGTGCGTGAATCAGCGGACAGAAGGCTTTTACCTTATGAGAAGTGGCTTGTGACACGCACTTCGGATGCGAAACTGATCTCGGATTTCTACAAATTTTTGCAGCCTCCTTCCTCTCATCTTTATAACCCGGGTAGGGAGCGTTGGGAACGGTAACTGGGGAGGACATTGAGTCACGCAGAGTGGGACCAGATTTCATATCGGGCGCGACATTCCGCATACCACACAGGACTTACCGAAACATTTACTAAGGTGACTACCTACTGGTACTACACCCCAGAAAGATTGCACGAAATGAATCGTAGTATCGAGGATACATGCTGGCGGGCTTGTGGGCAGGTAGGCACACTTACACATGTGTTGTGGGATTGCCCTTTGCTACGCCCCTACTGGAAAGAGATCTTAGACGAGATTGACACACACTTTGACATTGAACTACCACGCTTCCCTGCGTATGTATTGCTGGGCTTGCCCAACCGGTTGATGTACCCCCTAAAGTCCCGAAGAGGCAGGCAGATTGCAATAGCGCTGGGCTCGGCTGTTCAAAACATTCTCATACACTGGCGCACCACCACACTCCCCTCTATCACGGGCTGGCTGCATAGATTATGGCATGTCCTGGGCATGGAGAAGTTGTCACTCACAGTGGCGGGAGAGGTGGAGCAGTTTAACGACCTGTGGCAACCGTTTCATTCACTGCTGGTTACGGAATTTAAAGAACTCGCATGTCTACGGTTTCTTCGACTTTTGAGATTAACGTCACCTGCAGATTCAGCTGATTTGATGAGGCTTAGAATGGGATTAGCCGGAAGGGGAAGGCAGCGAAGGAGGGGTAAGGCGGGGGGGGGGGCGAACTAGGCACTGGACGGGGGAGGGAAGGGAGGAGACAGAAGAGGTAGGAGGGGTGAGGGGAGTTTGAAAAGGGCGTTGTTTATTTGTGTATTATTGTCGCTGTATGCGCATCGAACGACGAAACCGGATGGGCACTTAGTTTGCAGAGACTTTACGCACCAAATGCGCTCCTGCATGGCTGTATCATAACACGAATCCTTTGCGACAACTGTTTCTTGTTTTTGTAAATGTCTCAATAAAATGCTTTAAACCTAAAAATCACCAGTATGGCAGACCTTTGGCAGCGGAACTTACCTCTTGCTCCAATTCAGCTTATTATAAAGGAGGCAAAAAAGCACTTGCTCTTAGAAGATAAAGCAATGCTCAGCAAGCGAGCCCACACATGGATGGTATTGCACTGTTACACAAAATAGGAGCCAGCTGCTTATCTGGGTCTCCCCTTTTCCCCATACTTAAAAACGAAGGGCCGGATGTAGGTGGGAGATTTTGGCCATTTACCGTCCGGTAACGGCCGAATTTGTACGTTACCGACCGGTAAATGGCCATGGAGATGTAGGGGGATAAAAAACATGCATTTTCGGTAATTTTACAGAATCGGTAAAATTACCGATTCTGTATATTTTACCGAATCGGTAAATATACCGGTCGGTAAAATTACCGAAAATGCATTTTTGGTATGTAGGTGCCAAGTTTTACATTGACACAGGGCTTTGAAAATCGGTATTTTACCATGCAATACAATTGCATGGTAAAATACCGATTCAGGTGTACATGCACATCTGTGCATGTACACCTGTGCCATGTGGCACACATACATGCCCTTAGAGCATGTATGTGTGCCACATGGCACACAAGCCTGAAACAGGGGTGCCAGAGGGTGTCAAAGTGACACCCCCTGCACCCTTGCAAAATTCGGTATTTACCGATTCGGTAAATACCGAATCGGTATTTGATATTGAATCCTATGGGCTTCAAGGCCCATAGGATTCAATATCAAATACCGATTCGGTATTTACCGAATCGGTAAATACCGAATTTTAGCGATTCGGTAAAATTTACCGAATTGGTACCTACATTAGAAATACCTACTCTTAATTACCGAATCGGTAAAATTCGGTAATTAAGAGTCAGTATTTCTGATTTTGCTACATCTGGCCCTAAGTTATTACCACTACGAATGGGGCAGTTGCCCTCCACTGCAGACCTGCCCCGCTGGAAGTACCAGGACTCAAAATCATTTACTCTTTGTGGGTCAACCACACAGGGCTTTATTCATTTAATATGTATCTGCCTAGCCTTACTTAGGTCTGCAGCGCCGTAAACTGCTGAAGAGACAGTTCAACGAAAGAAGCAGTCGCTCCTGTAGAATTGCTATATTAAAATGCCTAGATCCGAACGACCCGCAGCTTAGTTGCCAATTGATAACATTTTTAATCAGCTGCGAGAAAGACCTAAAACATTGACACAGGTCATGCACAGCGTTGCTCTAGAGGCCAGTGTCTGTCTTTTAACACCAACTGCAATGTATAAATCAATTATTTTTTACGTACTGTATAAACTAGGTGGTGCATCTGCCACTCTTTTCTACCGGACACCTCCAAACTGAATACTTTAAAATAAAAAAGGGATTCAAACATGGATTTTAACATATTTCTTTCTGCATGAATTTTTACGGTATAATGTATTTTGTCTATTGGAACATTGTTTTGGTTTTAATTAACTGATCAATAACATTTTTGGAACTTGAATTTGAATGTGTTCCTGAAATTACAGGATATTTCCAGTTTTTGGAGTGCATTAACTGCTCTCAAAAGAGTTACCTACACGCCTCACATTAACATTAAATCGAGCTACATTGTACACCATCGCCCCATTGTGTGTGTTTTTTTTCTCCTTCACATGGAAGGGATCTTCACGAACATTGCAAGCATAACTTTTGCAATAGCTAACTGTGATTATAGGAATGTATGACAGTAGTAAATTCTTCGTACTTCTAATGATGCAACTGTCATTAGGGTTGATTTTAGTGACATCTAACATTTACTTTTATAAGAATGATAGCCGCAAAATGGTGGATGAATGTTGTCCACCGGAAAGAATACCAACTCCAACTTCCTCCTTTGCTGTTTCTTATTTTCAGTACTGTCTAAGGAATACGCAAGGTTTCCTGCCAGAGTGGTGTCTTGACAGCTTACCTGCTCTGCATGCAGGTAGTTATTTCTGTTTTGCATTCTGTGGAGTTGACTTTCCCAGGCTCCACTCTTCGGTGGGAAACGGCGGGCTTTAGTCTGATTGAGCAGACCATTTGTATCTGGAGGATGCACGGATTTGGATCAATGGTGCCTGATCCTGTTCATAGGGGCTATAGGGCAGACATAGTAGTTGAGGAGATTTGCCACTCGTGTACCTGGTCTTTTCCTACTGTTGCACTGCAAACTGGGCCAAGTACAACCCTTTCAGCTCTTGAATCTCATGATAGCTTGATGAATAATCACAGGCTTCTCACGGAGGTAGTGTAGGGTGCCTGATCACAGCATGCCACAGTCAACCAATAAGCACAATGATGTTTCTGTCCTACACAGTGCTTATCATTTAAGGACAATAAAGTACTTTCAATCACAGCAAAGTAAATACTACATAATCCAGCTGTTAATACAGTACATGCCAGTGCCCCTGAGCATGCTCCACCCTTGTGACCCTGATCTCTTTTGCTAAATTCTCCTGGATAACCCTTCTCTGGGTGGGCCCCTTCTTTTAGTAATCGGGTAAAAGCATGAATTGGGCTCAGAAGCAGTCCTTAATTTCACCACAGTTAGATGTGTACTCAGTTTATGTTTTTTCTCAAGGCTTAACCCCCCTTGGTGTAGTAGGTAGATAATTGTCTGTTTTTCGCTCCTTTCGAGGAATTCTGGTGGCTGCAGTGAATGAGGATATCCCAACGTTACCTGGTAGACCAGTTGGCTTAGTCCTGTGTTAGCAGCAGCTCTGCTGTAAGTGTGGTTCCAACCACAGGAATTTCCTTGGATAAAGGTGATGTAGTGGACCCTGTTTAGGCTGATGCAAGAATCCCAACAGGTGCAGTCTCACTCGGGTCAATGGCAGTAGTAGTACTGATCAGACCAAATGTTGATCACAGCAGATGCAGCCCTGACCAGGCTAAACGTGCTTGTCTTTCTCAGTCTGCTCTCCAGACACATCCTTTAGAGTGATTATTCTCCCAGCAGGCAGCACTGGTGCTGTCTCAAAACTGGAGCACTCACAATGAAATGCGAGGTTTCTGCACCTAATTGTCATCACCCCAATTGAAGGCCTAATCGGGGACACAAAAAGGCAGACCTGACCTAGAAACTTGTCACTTGTCTGGATCTCATCCAACCAGGAACAGAAATTTAGACAGTGCACTTCCATTACCTGAGAGAACAGTCCTCATCCCCTATCTTGCGCTGCGCTAGTGTAGGGGCATTTAAAATAGATCCTGCTGGCTTCAGTACTCAGAAACACACTACTACATGGTGTATTGCAACCACTGCTTTATGCTCTGCACCAGGACAATAGTCCTTTTTTCATAACGAGGGCAAGCTTAGTACCCCTCCAGATCATATATATAGGAGAGGTCCAGGATTTCACATTGTCAAGGACAGACTAACGCCTCTGCACACAAATCTAGATTTGTGTGACACCTGGGCTACAAAAAAAGTCAGAATAACAGATATACTTGCAGTTGGCACCCTAGTCAGTAGAACCCACCCATACACCATGCAGGGGAAATTGCATTCTGAACACATACACAACTTGTTTTAGGTTCAAACGAAAGAGTATTAGACATAATGCATGAGCACAGCTGTTTCACCAGTCAAAGGTAGAGTTCTGCTCCTTATAAAATTATCTATTTCAGAAGAAGACCAGATCAGCTAAAGTGTGTGGAACGTCACATGTGTTGGACCTAACCAGTTAGTACTGGTTAAGGTCAATAAACTTGAAACTTCAGACCTTGAAAGGAAATCAAGCCAGAGATTAAAGTCGCCTAACCAAAAAGGTTTTAAAACCTGAAGAACAAATGGCGAAAGGAATTTGACCCAGGCAATTCTAAAATGGCTAATTGGGGCAAGAGGCCAGCACATCACACAACATTTGACTGAGAGGGTAGTTTTTAAAGCAGTTGTAATTATGATATGTAAGTATTGTAGTATGTCAGCAGGAGAAGCACTAATACCAATTCAGTTGTGCTGCTTTAGCCACATTGTTTGAATGTGCGGATTTTCCGCAATAAATACTTTGCTGCTTTCAAAAATACTCTTAAGATTTGTTGATTCTCTAGTACTGGATCTTTCATAGATTCCCATTCTTGAGTCCTTCCCCGTTGTCATAGTTGGAGTTCCACAGTACCATAGTTAAACATTTTAATATAGTAACATAGGCCAAAATGGTACTACAAAGTCTCTTTATTAGACTGCCTATGTCCTTATTTCAGGACCAAACTTAAACTATAACTATTCATGAGAAAGCACCCTCTAATAAACTCCCAACAAAGTCTGAATCCATAGATTTTCTCCTGCACGTCGTGTGAAGGTGTTCTCTCTTAGACCTGATCAGTTATATACTAAGTACTATTTTAAAATAAATTGTATTATTTTAATAGCAAAAGCACCATACATTGAAATGTCTCTCTAACCCTATGGCCGTAGTGGAGTATTCTTCTGTCAGATTCTTATTTCAAGGAACTCTTTGCCTTTACCCTCATCATAAGGTAGGAGGGACAGCTGCTTTTTGACATCTAAAGAAATAACTTCCTATAATGCGTTGAAATGGGCAACAATATAGCAAGGTACTTCAGATGCCCCTATTGCCCTCAAAAAAGGCTCTCCTTGAGTCTCAGAAGGACAGTTCTAAGGAGAAACACACTTTGGTATCTAAAGAAATAACTTGCTATGGCGCTTTGAAATAGCTATCAAAGGGGCAAGGTACTCCAGGCGCTCTCAGACCTCTTAGAAAGACTCATCTCGAGTCTCAGAAGGACAGTTCAAAAGAAACGCAAAGGCCTCTCAGAAGCTTTGCTGTCAAGGGCTATAACTCCTATGTTTTCACCTGGAGTTCGATCTTCCTAAGTCACCATACATTGACGAGGATTTCCTCAACGCACTGTCAACTACTGTCCTTATTACACATGAGCATGCTATCAAGGACAGGGTTTAAACATTTAAAAGTAAGCATTTACTTGCCAAAGACCATCATCTTGTTGGAGTACCTCTGCATCGTTGCTGATGCTCGTCGTCAAGACCATATTCTACGGCGATAAAAACATGGTTGCAGCAGTTGGCTGCATTGTCGATCGGTGCATCTGGACTTGTCCTCCTTGACGACGGCATGTCAATGGCGGTCTGATGACTGCTCCTCGTGGCATTCCGACAGCGGTTGTCATCAACGCTGATCGTTGACTGCCTCGTCCATACCATAGCATATACAGTGGTAGGAATGGTTCATTCTCACAAGGTGAAGACATCCACACCTTATTGAATGTATTAATAACCAATATATACCTGTCCCCATAGGTTCTAAGTGGTTTAGAGACATGTCTATGACATTCATACTATACATTTTAAGGAACATTCTCCACTGCAATATGCTGGTCCATAATATAGGTTCTGAAGGCTATGGCTATCTACCCAACCCACACCGGGTCCACGCTGGACTCTCCTCCAAACAAGGTCCATGCCTTTCTAACCAGTGTCATTAATTCATTACCTATGAAGTGTTTTATGTGTGGGGATAAGGTGTGACAATACTTTGGAAACTAGCCACAATTGTGGCTACGTTGGTGCGAATAGTTACAAGTTAGAGTGCTTTTTCTACAAGTCACCCTACTCCGCAATATTTACTTACCCAAGTGGTTCAGGGTCACCAGATGATTGCCCGACACTTGACAGCACCAGATGATTGGTATAGTCACCTGGGCAATGCCCCAACGGTTCTCCTTGATTGGGGCTATTTCAACTTCGGTTCAGCTATTTCTGTTCCCAATTTGGGTCCTACTGACCATCTATTGCCATCGGACATGGGAGCGTTAATTATGCAACACCAGGTGATTCTGGGTTAATATCTTTTGGACATTACTGCATTCTGTCGGCTGGCAGTGTCACCAATATGGAAATGACACGTGGACAATGCTTCCCAGACCATACGTGGTTTCAACGGTAACAAGTGCAACTGTATCACTTGACACCTTTCACGTAAAGGATTGTCCTTGTAATAGACGGACAATTCACTTTTCTACTCTATTAAGAGAGCCTGTCTTGTATCCCATCATGTATTTGCAAAGCCCAGTTGCTAGCAACGACAATATAGCTAACCGCCTGAGGAAACAGACCGGAGTAGCAGAAGCATGGCCCAGTGAGCGATGAAATAGAACATATCTCCTTGCCCCAGTCATACCATGTGTGTAAACATTTCTGCTCATCTTATCCACTGAGAAAGAATACCTTTAGCAAATATGTATTATATTAGTCGTATACGTCATTCCCTGCAGTTTCATTACAGATCGATACATCAAGGGAACATCTTCCTCTTCTTTTTTTCGTTCTTCACTTTTGGAAAAAGGAGCCCTCATCATCTTTCACAAGGAACAATAAAGAGTGATCCCTATTCCCAAAGACCCGTGGGTTTCTGCTCCTGCTTAAAAAAGAGAAAAAAGGCCCATCTTGGACCTCACAAATGCTTTCTATCTCACACAAGGTCCATTTCAGTACACCTGTACAGGTCGTTGCTAGGCGCTATGTCTTCACACCCTTTTCCTGCGACGCAGTCTGTGACCGTAACAAAAGGAACTTCAAAACCTATGAATACAAACAGACAGATAGTTCCAGGATGTCCTAAGCATCAACGTTCTAAGGTTCAAACTTCTAGAGCAATGGTTCTCAAATTTCAAGGTTCCCAGAAACCTTCAGGTGTTTGCTCGGTTCTCTAATTCTATACACATGGGGATTTCTCTCTACAGTTCTAGCCGTACATTATGTTTGACTTGTAAACCCTGTACGCATCGTCTCCAATGCAGAAAACAATAACTATTAGAAGCTGGAATTTCCAACATCCATAATCTTTTAAACATAGTCTTTACGGCATAGCTAGACTTGCAGGATGCTCATGTCCACATTATCGCACATTCTCCAGTTGCATGATCTCAGTACCAGCTACCCTCTTGCAGTACGTTATCATATCTTTCCCAGCCATGGACGATGCGCTGCAAAAACTCCAAAGCAGCCGGAAACGTTCGAGGTCACAAACATTTCCCTAAATTTTCTTTGTCCTTAAACCGGGTCTCCCAGTATATGTTTGGCTGTTGGTCACTTTTCCAAGGTACATGCAACATCAATATATAACACAAGGAAAGGATACACCTAATACTGAAGAATATCAAACTTTTCCCCCACCCATGGATCTGGGTTTAATCCATCATTATTTTGCTCACCACACTATTCCAGTTTAGACCCAGCCATATGCTAATCAGCATTCACCCTGCTCCTCATGGCAACAGTCCAGCTTCACCTGCCAGGACAGGTCCTCCCAGACCGAATACAAACACCTGGGCGTCCCCATACCATTTGGGATGAGAAATGCATCAATCAATCAGTCATTTGTAAAGCGCAGCTCTGTCACCGTGGGGGTATCTGGTCTCTGTTTCTCCCTCGAAGAGCCAGGTCTTCAGTCTTTTTTCTGATGTCTACCAGCGAGGAGACTGTACGGAGTTGAAGGGGAAGTTTGTTCCATGTCTTGGCAACAATGTAGAGACATCACTTCTGTATCTCTTTCCAAGAAACTGTTCAATCAGGCACCTCTTCCTAGATGTTTGAAAGCTGTGAAGTTAGCCTACAAGACCCAGAAATATCTCCAGACCCTAACAGGGGTCTAACCTGCGTAATGCTCTCAGTATGGCCAAGAGCCCCTGTAGTAATGGAAACCAGATCAGTCAGAACTATACAGACTATTTTTACTTGGGTACATCACGACAACATCTCTTTCCACTAAACAATAAAGACCAGTTTTATATCAAGGCATACCTTCTTCCAAGGTTGTAAGGAATTAAAATATTCTTCAGATAATTCAGATTTTTTTGGTTTTCTCCTATTGCTCATACCGATGATTCCCACCAACAAGGGAAATGAACCACTGTTGCCACATTTCCAATACTCCTAGGTGGCCAACAACACAAGTTTACGGAGATACTCATGCCCTCAAACTCCAATTACAGGCATATCCCTCTATGCCACTCGTATTACCATGATCCACCGCCAGGTTCTGCACCCAACCACTCCTCGTCTTCTCATTTTACCACATACCTACTGAAGTTTACCAGTTCAGGATCATACACATACCTTGGAACGTCAGATATCCTATACTAGGAAACAGAGGAAATAACAACCAAAATGTCCAAAATAAATAGAACTCATTCTGCTTATACCATCAGCAGTGTACCATAAACCATTCGGAAGCATCACCAAGCTAGACTCTGCTTTGCCTTCCTTCTGTCACAAACTCAGTAGCAACGTGTATTTCACAACAGTTTCTAGACGGGGATATTCACCTATAGCTCTGTTTCTCCCTCTCTCTCTCTCTCTCTCTCTCTCTCTCTGTTCCAGAAGACGTATCCAGCACTCCTTCAGGAGTTCTTGACCTTTCCCACATATCTCTAGTTGAAGGTAACTTTTCTGTAAACCCTCGCTTCAGCTCGCTGAGTCTCCAAATGCAAGCTTTAACAGTGCAAGAGTTTTACTTGTGCTCTGTTTGAGCAACACTTGTTGTTTCTCAGCAAAAAATGTTGATTATCTCATATCGATAAACCTATCATAGTTCATATTTCTGTCCCAGTTCCATTGTCACCAGCTATATATTCGCTCTAAACCCTAGATATCTAACAATGTTCTCATCCTCTTTTAGGTACTTCTGTTTATATTGGAACAAACAATTAGGGCTGTGGGATCTGCTACTGCTGTCGTAGGGGTTCATCTACACAAGGTACTCCAGTAACAAGCTCAACCATTGCTAGATGTTTTTCTGCAATTTTTCAGTTATACCTCCATCACTGCAGGCTTCTGACAGTAATGTGCTATTGCACACTATACAAACCTGGTTTACACCCTGGCTAACCTTGTTTGCACATGGTCCTTTGGATAGGAACTGCTGCACTGAAAATTGAAAGAGTTCATACCAGCTCGCGCAAGTCTAGAGATTCAAATCATCTCGATGTAGTAGTACAAGCTATTAAGCAGGTGGGTTAAGGCATCTGTTCCTTTAAGGCGAGCATCTATTTCTAAGGTATTTATTAAGGAGGTTATTTGTATTTTTTTTCCACATTTATATAATTCTATCATCAGAAGCACACAACTGCTGTTTTTATATATCACAGCTCCAGTTCCCACCCACTGCTGCCGAACTCTTTAAGGCGGGTGCCGTTCAACGTGAGGGTAGGTATCACGGACAATATCACAGGCTCCACTCGGCACTCTCGGGGTGAATGGATACATTTTATTTATGGAAACGCGTTTTGAAAAACATCCTTCATCAGTGCTTCAAATGGTATCACAAGCGCATGACATTGAATTCCTTAAATACTGCAAACACGTGACTCATTGGTGTATTGCAGGTCATAGAAAGCAAAAGGGGAAATGCGATCTCCAATTTCGGCTGTCATATTGGGCGGTCAGTTTTCCCTATGATAGTCAGTTTATATAAAACAGTAATGTTCCACGTTTCATTGTCCTCATTGCCACGCACCTCCCAATGCCGTTCGCGGCTTGTCAGGCGCCATTCACCTCTCGCCTTACCGCAGTTGCAGGATAGATAACACTGGTGGCAGTCCAATTCCCGCTCAACCAAGGGTTTGACTGAAGTGAAGTGCCTTCGCCATGTACCTCTGGAAAAAAGGGTAGGGTACACGTGAAGGTGAACTACCCATGTAGGTGGGCCCTTTCCTTTCTTCCTGTAGTGAAAAGAGAAAAACAAAAAAAAAATTAAATGTGAGAAGAAACTCACACTTTGCATAGAAATGTTTACAGTTTCTCATAGATAACTATCTTAAGGGATTAAAGAAGACATCAGAGAGCACAAAAGATTTAGTGGTTACAAAACACAATAAGATTACATTGTATACAGATGTATTCACAGCTCTTCATCTATGTTGAGCCCCCCAGGGCTCTTCGTCTGAAGGTCAATAATGTATTCTGATTCACATTGTCTCCGTTTCAATGTTCTATCTCCTCCCCTATGTGGTCTGGGGATGTGTTCCAGTATGTAGAAACTGAGTAGATTGCAATTCGAGAAATGATGCTGCTGAAAATAACGTGCCACAGGATACTGCTGGTCTTGAATAGTAATTGCCCGCATATGCTCAAGCACATGCTTTTTAACTGGATGTAAGGTACTGCCAATGTACCTGAGCCTACACGGGCATTAAAGACAATATACTACAAAAGGTGTACCACATGTGAGAAATTGTGTTATCCGTTTCTTTCTGTCATCCAAAATGATAAATTCTTTATGCATATAGCTATTCTTGCAGGCCTTGCTGTTGCCACAAGGTAAAAACCCACACAGACCCTGTTTAGTTATGGTGTTATAGACTGTAATGTCACTGTGTATGAGTTTGTCCCTTAAGCTTATTCCCTTCCTGTATGTGATAATGGGTTTCTCACTTATCAAAGGACCGATATTCGGGTCACTTTTAAGTATCTCCCAGTTTTTAGACCATATGTTCCTGATATTTTTGGAACTCCTGTTGTAGGTCAGGATAATCCTAGTAGTGTTCTCCATACCACTCTCTCTTTCTGAATTATCCGCAGTCATGTTCTGTGTATCTTTATGTTGTACTGCGTCCACTTTCCAGATGGCTCTATTCAGTACCCACTGCAGATAACCCCTGTTTTTAAACCTGTCAATCATGATGTTTTTCTCTTCCATGAATGCTGCAGTGGTACTACAATTTCGTTTTGCCCTCCGCAGCAGCAAATACATATATATATATATATATATATATTCATCTATATTTATATACATATTTAGGTTAACTTTAAGTCTTATCACTTACTTCAATGGTATATTGTTTTTACCTACCATCTTCTAAGGGTACTTAACTTACCTACAACACTGCTTGCTAATCTGATTTAAGCATGTGAATCTATGGAAGATTCAATAGTGGATAAGAGAATGAGTTACTTACCTGTAACTGCAGTTATCTAGTATTGGTATATTTTATAGATTCACATGTGACCCACCCTCCTACCCTAAAAGGCTCCCCCTATAGTTCGGAATAATTTATTCCCACTTGTGCCAGAAAATCTAGAGATTCAGCCTTTGTTGGAAGTGTTCTAGAGAGTCCTTTTTCCTAATTTCTTATAGTTGAAGTTTGGCCTTTTTTAAATAAGTAATAACAAAACATAGGTGATCCTTGAGGAATCATTCAACTGTAACTTATTATTTAAGAGTCGTCACACAAGTGAACAACATTTTTCTCAGAACTCAGAGTTTTCCATCAATAAATAGATATTTTTATATTAGAATCAATCAGTTTAAACACAAAAAACTTTATCAAAAGAACATAGAAACACATTCATTAATCATTATACCCAATTCCTTGGGGAATAGTGGGTTGCCCTATTGATCTTTCAGACTTTTTAAAATGAGGGCATAGATCGGTAGGCTATTTAAGTGACTTTGTAATGCCATATTGGCTTATGTTACTATATTATACTGATTTACTATAGTACCGTGGGACTCCCACTTTGACGACGGAGAATGTTTCAAAAGCATGTAAATCTGTGAAAGATACCAATACTGGATAACCGCAGTTACAGGTAAGTAACTTATTTTCTTCTTTGTACACAGAATATATTGTAATATCTATCCCAAAGGAAAACAGTGAACGTTAAAGCTACTGAAAATATTATTGAATGTGAGAACGAAGCAGGCTGCTGAGAAAATGTGGTTTGCCAAGCAAGACCAAAGAAGACTGAGTAATGTGGCTTTCTAAAGCGGGGTGGTGAGCAGATCCCTGAATCTAATTTAGGGATTTACCAAATGTTTAATATATACTGCTGTTTGCCTATTAAGGACATTCTTTTTCCGTAACTTTGTACTGCACCTTTTTGAATAACAGGCACCTTCTTCCTAGTTTTACTTCTTACAATTAAAATAGAATCGAAATGACACCTGGCGCTTTCAGTAAAAAACTATTATTAGGGATAATGTGACATCATATAGACCTGGGTGGGCTAAAGTAAACCTAAGATTCCTCATTGAGTCTTCTTTTATGAGCTGACTTACCTTCTCTGTCATTGACCAATGGTAAAAATAATGTAAATTGTACATCAGCCCTTAGTAAAGTTATAAAATGGATGCAGATTGCTTGTCCTGCTTGTCATGGAATTACCCTTTTCAGTTTACGGACCACCTTCTCATTTTTACTCAATGTTCTGTTTCTTATTTTAGATGCTGAATGTTTATGACATGCTTCCTTTTGATAATCCAGATGGTGGTGTTTGGAAACAGGGATTTCAAATTACATATGAGGAGAACGAATGGGACAGTGAGCCTCTTCAGGTGTTTGTTGTGCCACACTCACACAATGACCCAGGTAATATCAGCATACATTTACGGCAAACGATTTGTCAGTCACATTTTCCTAGCAGTTGAACTATCATCAGTGTAGCAGGTACAGGGTAACCAGAGCCCATGAGTATGAGGGGCTCACTGCACCCCCCTCAAGTCCGTCTTTTAGTATCCAACCAGATGGCATAGGGGCCATTTGCCTTGCTTGTCTTACTTGCCTTACACAACACTCTATACTCCGTTTGAGGAGAACTCTACTATCACAAACATGCGTTGCTTACAAATGCACACTATAAACATCAAGATAGAAACTTAATTTTTCCTTCATTTTTCTCTTTTTCTGTGCTTTGATGAAAAAGTTACTGTTTATTACAAAGGATTTCCGGACAGTGATACCATTTTGTGCTAGCTGAGCAAATGAGTGGGTTTTCTTCAAGCGAATGCTGAGGTACATCATACTGAAGACACTTGTTCTGCAGTTCCTTTTATTGTTAGTAAAGGTCTACTGTCAATCCAGATAGACAAAAAAAGGTTGGCTTTTAGGAAACAAACGATTAAAGAGCAGCAGCTCTTTTGAGTTGTTGAAAGCACCTCCCTCTTTCATGACGGTTTATTTCACTGTGCGCCTCTAAAGTACTCTAGTTGTAATGTATCCTATAACGTCTAACCAGTCATTTTCTAACACTATCATTTAACTAAGCCTCCTTTAATGGAAAGTCTAGGTTTGAATGACTTTAATACTGAACTGTGTAGCATATAATAAAAAAATGAATGTGGCCATAAAGTTGATAATAACACTAGGAAGCTTTTGCAGAGAATGAGGTTTGCAGGCAGGAAAGATTCTCAACAAATTCGAAGTACTCTCTTTAGGTCGAAGCACTAGTTAGTGTTTAATAAAATGTCTATCGGTAATCACTAAAGAGACTAGGAATCGTGTAATTCCAGTGGTGTTTAGTGATTTCCGATCTTTCAAACTCCACCTCTGATAAAGTTTTCTAAAAATGTGAATAGTACCCTAACACGCTCTGAAATTATGTAGCTTTTTGTTAGGGACTATATCATTATAACCTGCTGCAGAGGGCAATACTGTTTAACTGCCCCTACTCCAGTTTTGAAGTTGAAAAATATTTTGAGTTTTATAATCCAGCAACAAAAATACAATCAAAGAATAATAGCAAAATAAAACATATATAGGATTACCTATATAATATCTTATATAGTCTTGTGATATTTGACAACTTAGCTAATATTAAGAAAAAACATTCAGAGTCTTCCAGATAAAAGATGCAATAAAAAGTGGCTTCTTATTAAAAGGGAATTTATTTCCATTTCTCTTAAATAATATCCACTTTCACCAGGAATGTGGAGATGTTTAGTAAGCAGATTTCCATTTCCTAGTAATTAATTTGATAGCAGAAGAAATTAATAAACTAAACAGTCTAACATCTATATTCAAAAGTGAAAATGTAACAAATGAATATTTACCAATAATAATTCCACATAAAAGTTGATTTTACACCTGACAGACCAAAATTTACAAATAATTGGACACTCAAATAGCATATATTTCAAGTAGCCGGGTTCGGTTTTACAATTCCAGCAATATGGTTTCTCAAACGTTTTACATTGTATAACTTAGCAAGAGTCCAATAACAGTGTTTGGCCCAGTATTGGAACTTTCATAGAACTCCCATGCTTTGTATCATTCCCCATCGTCAGAATGGGAGTCTCGGTAACCAAAAATAACATAGCAGTAGGTACAAAAGAGAAAGGAAAGACCTAGGCCTCATTCCCTTTTGTAGCATATCCGCCTCTTTTTTGTAAAAGAGACCAAACTAATCATCACCCAATCAGAAGAGCCTCACCACTTAGAACCCTCCTGAAGGAACCTCAGAGCCTCAGATTTTCTCAGCCGTTGTGTATTAGTAACCATATCTGCTGGAGGCTGAGCTTTCCTTGGGGAGGCGGGCGGGCGCATGGGAATCTATGAAAGTTACCAATACTGGGGAACCAAAGTTACAGGTAAGTAACTTGTTTTCTTTCCCCAGTATTGGAACTTTCATAGATTCCCATGCTTTGTATAAGAGTAGCAAGCAGTAAGCAATACAGTACATTTTGTGGCATAAACATACATTGCAAAAGCCATCAGTATTCCAAAGATACAAAATGTGCAAACAAGGAAGGAGGGATAGAAAAGGAAAGCTCACCAATCAGTGGAAGAGGTTCCTCAGTACCGCTTGGCCCACAGCCGTGTTCTCTTGCATCAAGGAGTCCAAGCAGTAATGTCTTGTAAAGGTTTGCACGCTGCTCCATGTTGCAGCCCTGCAAATGTCTTTGATGCGCACTCCGCAAAGAGTGCCGATGAAGAAGCCACAAATCTTGTGGAATGTGCTCTAATTATGCTGGTTAGCGGCTTCCCCGCTGTTGCGTGGCAATAGAGAATGGCACTAGAGATCCATCTTGCAATACTTTGTTTTGAAAGAGGCAGGCCCTTGCGAGGACCCCCAAAAGCAATGAAAAGTTGCGAGGATTTACGGAATTCCTTGGTGCGATCCAAATAAAATTTCAAACACCTTTGCACGTCCAGAGAATGCAGTGACCCTTAAACTGGTGTTGAAGGGTGAGGAAAGAAATATTTAAGAATCACCGGCTCTTTTAGATGAAAATCCGAAGGGACTTTAGGTATGAATCTTGGATTAGTCCGTAAGATTACTTACTGTATTCCTCTTGAATTGGAGAAACGGCTCCTGAATTGTGAGAGCTTGTAGCTCTCCAATGCGTCTTGCGGAAGTGAGGGCAAGAAGGAGAGCTAACTTCCATGAAAGGTATTTCATATCCGTGCGATGAATAGGCTCAAAAGGGGTCTTCATGAGTTGTGTGAGAACCAAGTTCAGTTGCCAAGTAGGAGGCTGAGGCCTCACTGGAGGATAAACTCGAAACAATCCCTTGAGAAATTGTTTAATTATCCTTGAAGACCAGAGAGAAGGTCCAGATTATGAACGTCTGTACCTAGAAATTGCCGCTAAATGAACCTTTATTGAAGAATGTGCCAGTCCAGTTTTAGCTAAGGAGAAGAGATAAGGCAGAAGTTGATAGGGTTGAGACGTGAAGGGATCAACACCTTCTACCCTGCACCAAAAGCAAAATCTTTTCCATTTCAAACTGTATGTTTTATTTGTAGAAGGAGCTCTAGCCTGGTAGAGAACCTGTCTAATTTCATTGGAGATGGGAAGATTCATGAATTCTCGCTGCTCAGGAGCCATGCTGTCAGGTGCAATGAAGCTGGATTCGGCTTCTACTGGGTTGCCCACATTTTTGCCAGGATTCACATGGGGGCCTATTACGATGTTGGGCGGATTGCCACCAACAGGCTGTCGGTGGCAGTCCGTCGACAATTGGAGTTAGCGGGCCAACTTCCGCATTACGATGCAGTCGGTCAGACAGCTGCAGCCTGGGAAAAAGGCTGACGTGTTGAATAGGATCGGAGATCCCATCGAGCGTTGGTCGGACAGATAATCTCCAAATGGCGGCCTTTTTGCTAAGGCACCGCTGTCGGGATTGTGATATCATGTCTTTTCATGTCTGACTTTCCGACATGAAAAGGCTGCGAAAAGTGACTTCCGGGGCCCCTAGCAGGGCCTCATGTCCCTCCATCGCCTCCACTATGAGGCCTGGGCAAACAACCATGCATCGCGTGGCAGGCACCACATGGTACCTGCCACACTGTGAATGGCTGTTTTAAACGTGTATTTTTTCTATTGTGGTTTGTGCTGCATCCCGCAGCACAGTCTGCAAGAGAGAAAAGACACTTTCCGACCGCCGTGAAGGCGGTTGCATTGTAATAATGGAAGCAGGACTGCTTACTTCTTGTCGGGCTATTCCGTTTCCGCTATGATGTTGGGACATCGTGTTGGGCCTCTAGTTTTAATAAACTGCTAGAATTTGCATCAATCAATTTTTATGTTTTAGAAGCATTATTACCAGATAAGCTATGCATAGTTAAGTACAACTCGGGAGCCAAACATTGAGGACCAGGAAATAGAATTATAAATCAGAAAAAAGATAGAAACCTATTACTGCTGAAATAGTTTAAATATAAACTATGCCATCATGGATCCATTTTTTTCCAGTGAGAGGTCGGCTTATTCAGCTTAATCATGGGATTATTCCATGAAGTTACCTTGATAGAAGATGCAATACTATTACTAAATGTTTCATCAAACTTAATGTTACATTTTTAGTTACAGAGATTTAAAGAATAAAACTTTGCTTTTTTAAGATCCATAGTAAGAATTGATTGCAAATAAAAACGTTTTATATTTCGTTTGGAGAAAACCCTTAAGAGTGGTAATTGTGGGTAGGGATTAGAAAACCAATTAACACTTTGCATTGTTAGAAAGGGAAAAACAATACTTCTTAAAATCTGGGATACCGAGTCCCTTCTAATTCTGAGATTTGTGAAGCTTTTTTTTTTATATATTATTTCAAATAAATTCAGCAACAAATTTATTAATATTGGTCAAAAAGATGTTTCATAGGTAACATTGATAGCATGAGATGCACTTGTGGAGCTATTACTATTTAATTGCCTCAATTTCCCTCACCATGATAGGTTGAAGGAAGACATTTTAATTAATACCTGTTTTGCAATTTAAATCACCGGATTTTTTATTGAATTTAAAAATAAATTCTAAGATAATTAAGACCCGTGGTATTCCACATAGTGTGTGTGCCATGTAAAATATACGTAGTGTCAATATTTTCAGAGGAATGAAAATAAGTTTTATTGATGTATACATTTTATATTGATACTAATGCATAACCATCAATAACATCTCATTTCACTGGTATGGTATGTATAGGGTAGAAAAACTTCTGCATAAGCAGAACCTTTGAGAACTGTATTAATTGATGGTAATGCTAGTATTGTTCATAGATGTACGAATAAGAGTTATTAGTGGTTTACTGGCTAATATGAAAAGTAAGGGGGATAAAGAACATCAATGACTAGTGCCTCTAAACAGGTGAAAAGGGGAAGAATTAATGTCATTAGCAAAGATAATTGTGGTTAATTGCAGTCAATACAGTGCTTTAACCATAGAAATAAATGTAGCACCAAAAACAAATTTTTGCATAGTTCTAAACGAAAACGTTCAGCTGACCCTATCAAAAGCTTATTTTCAGCATCTAAATCTAATGTGTAATGGGACATTTACATTTCTTTAAGGAGGTGATAGTGTGACATAGTAATCTAGCATTGTGTGTGGATAATCTACCTTTCCAGAAACCAGCCTGTTCAGGATGAATAATATGGTTCAGAATGAGACGTGGTGATATTTGAGGATTAATGTAGGATCTTTATCTGGTTTAAGAAGCACAATAATAGTTATTTCTTTAAAAGATCCCTCCACAGAAGCTTTATTTGCAAATTCCTGAAACATTGATAGTAGGAGAAGAGAAAGTTGGTTCATCAACGTTGAATTAACTTCTGCTGAAATACCATCAGTATGTAGGGGTGTTCTGGCATTTAAAGTTCTAATTACATTACAGACCGCTTTCATATTAAAAGGAGCATAAAGAATACTTCTGGCAGAGTGTGATAAGGATGATAAGTTGCAATTTACTAATAATTTATTTAATGTGGTATCCTAAATATCATGAGGTTTACTGTAAAAGTTTGAGCAAAGTTTCTGACATTGTTTAGCTATTTCCATGGCAGAGACAAGTAAATGCCCATCTGTATTTCTTATAGCATGTATCTTTTTTCTTTTAATTCATATGTAATTAGCAAAAAGTGCTTGTTTTGCAATGTTTGCATTGAATTGGAAATAGACCTTTTGTTTGCAAATAAAAAGACCTGCTCTTTTACTAAGTTGAAGTATTATATTCATATCTTACATTTTATAATTGTGTTTTGACTTGAATGTCGGAAGATGATAGACACATATTTTCAGATTTGAAATGTGCTGGTCTAAACTAATAAGATTTAAGTTGAATGGGGGCGTGGCCAAGCAGCATGGCCGACAGGACGTGAGCTCCTTCGGCTCCCTGCCGGCCGCCACTTTAATCCTGCATCTATGATCCTTCTAGCCCACCTCGACGTGTGATTTAGGGTCCCACGATCCCGGACTGCGCTGGGCTCTCCCCAGGCCCGTTTTGAGGCAGCGGGCGGGCGGATTGCTGGAGTGCTCGGCCCGGCCGGCCTGACGCGGACCTGCTTGAAATTGAGGCCGGGGACTGCGGCCTATCCCCGGGCATTGGCCTGCTCCGGACGCGGGAGGACGACTTGTCATCGGGGCCTCCCGTAGTCACCGGGGCGCCGGAGTGGCGTTGAGGTCTTCTGGAGACAGGGGGCCCGAGTGGATTGTCCCTGCTGCCCGTCGGCTGGCCCGCAGTGGGGGTGGTGGCCGGCCCGCTTGGCGACGGCGCCGCTGAAAATTGAGGCCGCGGATCGGGCCTAGTCGGGCCCGCGACCGGAAGTTTACCGGGGGCCCACTGCCATCGGGGACCGCCCTGGCTGCAGGAGATGGGCACAGAGGAAGGATTGGCGTGCAACCTAGCTCGGGTGGCACTGTGAGGAGCTACCTGGGCCGGAGGCTGCGCCGGGCCGAAGTGACGCATATAGCCTGGTGCGGAGGAGCCCACTGCCACCGGGGCCCTCTGCAGCGACTGGAGTGCCGCAGCACCTGGAGCCTTCTGGTTATCTGGGGCCCGGTCCCCATGCCCTAACTGAGTCTTGGCCCGGAGGTGGGGCGGCAGCCTGTCCGGTTCGGGACAGGGCCGCGCAAACTTGAGGCCGGGGACTAAGCCTACTTATTAAGATTGCGAGTGGAGTATACCCGGGAGGCCCTCTGCCATCGGGGCCCCCCCCACGTGTGGAAGCAGTAACGGCGGTTCGGCAGAGGCCTGGTTATCAATTGCCCGGAGCTAGGGCAGCCTGTGCCCGGACCGGGGGCTGCATCCTAGGCCCATGTGACACATCTCTCCTGGCGCGGGGAGACCCACTGCTGCGGGGGCCGTCCGCTGAGACTAGGGCATAGGTCTTGTGACGAAGCGTTCAGGCACCCGGTGGCCCGGAGAGAGTACCCTTGAGGACAGTGTCCTACAGTTGACGGAGGAGTGTGTATCCTGTAGCTGCCCACACATGGCGTCCCCGTGGGCTGAAACCGAGTATTGGGCCTAGTTACTTCTTGTGACCCATTGGAACCTGTGACGCATACCAACAGTCCTCTTTGGACTCGGTCTGCCCGCGTGAGGGAAGGCTTGGTTAGGTGGCCGTGGTCCCGCGAGCCGGCTCCTACAGGACGATTTCCCCAGGGAGACACAAGCCAGTGTTGGACGGGTGACGTCCCTAGTCATCGGGGGGCCCGGATAGTGATATTGTGGACCTAGTTGGCTGGTGCCCGGAACGTGTGGGACATCTAAGCGTTCTGCTGTGTCGAGGGTCAGTGGAAAGGAGACGTCTGGGAGGACCTCTGTCGCTGCCCAACACCATAACGCAGTATACTACGCAAAGAAGATGCAGAAGGGAGAGCGCGCCGCAGTAACATTCGTGTGCTGGGTATTCCAGAACGAGCGGAGGCGGGCAACCCGGAACGCTTCCTTGAGCACTGGATTCGTACGGTATTGTGCCCTGAAGGTCTGTCGGACGTCTTTGTGATAGAAAGAGCCCACAGAGCGTTGGTCCCACCCCCGAGGCCTGGAGTCCCTCCACGGGCTCTCATTGCCAAAATCCTAAACTACCGCGACAGGGACTGCATCCTAAGAGCGGCAAGGGAGTCTAAGGACCTTACATTTGAGAATACAAGGGTGTACATCTTTCCGGACTATACGCAATTGGTTCAGGAGCAGCGCAAGTCCTTTCTGGCAGTCAAACAAAAGCTCAGGGAGACGCATCTACAGTATATGCTGCTCTATCCAGCGAAGCTCAAGGTTATCTCCCAAGGGAAGACACACTTCTTTGAAGCTCCTGCAGAAGTGTGGGATTGGCTCGAGATTCGGGGGGATGCCCTCCCTCCTGGAGAACGGGCAGGGGCTCGTAGCACATGGGGGATCAGACCGCGGAGGCGACGCAGCCGGAGACGACGTCGGGGTTCCGTACGGATGAGAGTGTGGAGAGCAACCGAGTCACCGTGAGAGAAGATGGCTCCCTCTGCATGGATTTGCTGGCGTCGAACCGCTTGCCGGCGGCGTCTCAACCTTCCTCTCTTGGGGAGATCCTGGTACCAGACACATTACTGCCCACTGCGGAGGTGGTTTCCCCGACCAGTGCAACGGTATCGGAGACAGCTGGAGCGCAGGGGCAGGAGCCAGAAGGACTATCGTGAGGAGGGGACTCTGGCACTACATAGATTGCTGGACTCTGGACACGGTGCTGGACACTTGTTGGACAGTAAGGGGGCTATGGTTGATGGGGGGGGGCACTGCCAGATGCTGGAGCTCGGGAGCGGGGGGTGCGGGTGGGGGTCGGGGGGTTGTGCGAATGATGATCTCCTTCATTGTCAGAGCTGGGGTGGGGTTTGCTTTTAGGTCCTGATGGGCGGCCTGGTGGGGAGTCGAGTGGGGGGGTAGTTGTCTTCCTGGTTTTCTTTTGTTTTGTGAGTAGGTTTAGTAAGGGAGACTGATGGGGAAGCTGTGTACGTCCTGGCACCAGTGCGGGAAGGGCATATCGGCAGGTTTGGTTGTTGCTAGTATATTGCTCGTGGGTGGGGTTGGGGTTGGAGGGGGATTGTTGTTGGGGAAAGTTGTAGGCATCGCATGTATGACACGTTGGGCATGGGATTGGAGAGACACAGAGTTCAGTACGGGGGGAGGCGGGACACATAGTTAACAATGGGATACAAGTTTGTGAGCTGGAATGTGAGGGGGCTCGGTACTTGCACGAAACGATACAGAGTACTGTCTTGGCTTCGTAGGCATCGGGTTTCGATTGCATGCATGCAGGAGACTCATCTTACTGAGGATGGGGCGCAGAAGCTGGGTAAGAAAAAGCAGGGCCAGGTGTTCCATTCTTCTTATTCCTCATATGCTAGAGGGGTGTTGATTTGGGTAGCACCTGGGGTCCCGTTTGAATTCCAGTACGTGGAGGCAGATATTCAGGGTAGGTATTTGCTCCTCAGGGCTAAGTTGGATGGTAGGGATGTTACCCTTCTGAATACGTATGCACCGAATGTGGATGATCCAGGTTTTTTCCTGGCGCTACAGGATATCCTGGTTGACGACCTAGAGGCGCCACTTTTCTGGTTGGGAGACTTTAACTGTGTTCTGGACCTGGTCCTAGATAGATCTCCACCACGGGAGGGCACGAAACCCCGAATGACGGGACAGCTTCACGAGGTTATGGAGAATATAGGGGCTGTCGATATCTGGCGACAGGCCAATCCGGCGCTGCAGGTATATACCTGCTTTTCCCCCACTCATAATACACACAGTCGCCTTGATAGGGTACTGGTTGCTAACGCAGAGAGCAGCTTGACTATGGAAGTGACACATCAGGCGTGCTACCTGCCCGACCACTCCCCGGTGGTTTGTCTGGTGAGATGGGGAGCTCCGGTTTCCCGTCCACGTACTTGGAGATTCCCCTTGGACGTTCTCTGTCACTCCGTGGGCAGAGCACATGGTGAGGAGGCCCTGACAGATTATGTAGACCTTAATTCGGAGGTGGGGGACCTGTGGCTGGCCACTAAATGGGAGGCCCTGAAGGCCGTGGTGAGGAGAGCCTGTATGGGATTGACATATGGAGTCCGCAAACAGCTTATCAGGGCCTTGCAGACGGCGGAGGAGGGGCTATTTCGTGTCCAGACCGCCGGGTCTCCTGACGACCTACAGCACACGGACCAACGGGTAGCCCAAGGGAAGGTCCATGACATACTGGATCGTCTGGATAAGTACACCCTCGGCCAATATAGGCTGAGGCTTCATAGAGAAGGAGACAAATCAGGGTGACTGCTGGCCTGGATCCTCCGTAAGGAGCAAACCCTGGAACGTATAGTGGCTCTACGAGACGCCCGTGGCACAGTGGTCCACTCGGAAAGGGAGATTCTTGAGACTCTTGGGCCCACCTTCAGCGGGTATATGCCGAAGACCTGGGCGTCTCTGAGCCCTCTTATTCCCCCTATTTGCAAGGGCTGACCCTCCCTTCTATCTCTGCACCCGCTCAGAAGGACTTGGATGCGGCACTATCAGCAGAAGAGGTGCGGGGGCCCTCGCCCGCCTGCCGCGGGCAAAGTCACCGGGCAGTGACGGCTACCTGCCGGAGTTTTACCAGGAGTTCGGAGCCGTGATGGCGCGTCTTTTGGTGCAGGTCTACACCGAAGTCTTTGAGACCGGATCGCTCCCGCGGAGCATGTCCAGTGGAGAAATCTGTATGATCCTTAAACCGGGGGGACAAGCTCGATCCTTCCGCATATCGCCCTATCACCATGATTAATACCGACGTTAAAAATGTTACTAAGTTATTGGCCACCCGTTTGGCCCCGCATATGGCGCACTTGGTCCACCCGGACCAATGTGGCTTTATTCCTGGGCGTAACACCGCCATGAACCTGAGGCGCTTGAACCATATCATGCATGAGGTTCAGGGGTCGGATAACCAGATGGTGCTCGTATCAGTTGACCTGGCCAAGGCGTTCGACACCGTGGACTGGGCTTACCTACAGGAGGTTCTCTGGGTGATGGGCCTGGGCCCGAACTTTTGCCGTTGGGTCCGCATTTTATACAACTCCCCCAGAGCTCGGGTGAGATTGGGGACTGCGCGTTCGGAGGAGTGGCAGTTGGGGCGGGATACACAACAGGGGTATCCCCTTTCACCACATCTCTTTGCTCTAGCGATGGAGCCTCTAGCCGTCCGGATCTGTTTGGAGATGTCGCAATGGGGCATACAAGTGGGAGATACGTGTAACGTTGTCTCCTTGTATGCAGACAATGCCTTGTTTTATCTGAGGGCCCCGAAAGAGGCACTTCCTGTGTTGCTCAATCAGTTGGATAGGTTTGGGGACACGTCGGGGCTGCGGCTCAACAGACGTAAGTCTTTGATTTACCCGCTGTCTGGATTCGTCTCGGTGCCCAAGGACGATTTGCCGGAGCTCGGGCTCCGTTGGGAGACGGATACTTTTCGTTACCTGGGGATTCAGGTGGTGCCTACGGAAGCGAGATCCCTGGCCTGTAATATTGATAAGGTGTTTCAGTCCCTGCAGCGCTCGGTGTCCTTTTGGAACACCCTCCCGCTGTCCCTAATGGGCCGACTTGCTGTAGCTAAGATGGTGATGTCGCCTAGGACTCTGTATATACTGCAAAATACGTTGTGTCCCCTCCCCCCTAGGGTCTTTCGCACACTGAATGCGCTCCTTACGTCCCTACTTTGGGCGAACCGACGTAGTCGGGTTGCCCTTCACACAGTGGTGAGGTCCTTTGATGAGGATGGCCTAGAGGCCCCACGCTTTGACCTGTACTATTATGCTGCGCAGCTGCTGCCGGCCGCCAGATAGTTTGCAGAAATGGATGTCTGGGAGACGCAGCTGTTGGCGGGTAAAGCGACGGTGCAGGAGCTTCAAGTGGCATTGATGCGGGGAAGGGGGGCAAGTACGACTTTGCCCTACATCGTGAGACATACGGCGATCGACTGGCACCGCTTCGTTGAGAGGGTGCTCCGGGCGGCGCCCTTCCACAGGGACCTGTCACTTTGGATCCTGGCGCCCATGGTATCGTTGGAGGAGCAGATGTTCTTTCGGGCCTGGCGGTAGGGGGGCTGTGAGACCCTGGCAGATCTGTACCCAATTGAAACCTTTTTGACATATGAACAGGCGGAGGAGGCTTTCGCCCTGGGTAGAGGACAGTTCCTGCATTACCAGGGATTGCGGGATGTGGTGAGGTCGCTATGGATACAGTATCTAGAGATTCCCCCAATGACTCACACCCTGGACATTATACTGTCTTGTGGCAGAGGACGTCGACTTATTTCCCTGCTGTATGCGGCCATGCGTATGGACTCTGCCCCGCCGGTCCCACCGGCGTGGGCGGCCTGGGAGGTGGATTTGGGAGCTCCGGTGGAGCGGGATCAACGCAAGCGAATAGGGACCCTTACAAAGAAGGTTTCTTGTAATGCGCGCTTTAAGCTAATACATTTCAATTTCCTGCACCGCACCTATCTCACTCCGATCTTATTGCAGCGTTACTCCCCGGGTAGGAGGGATGAATGCCCCAGATGTGGCGCGGGGGAGCGGGGTTCCTGCACTTGGCCTGGGGATGCCCAATGGTCCAGAGTTTTTGGGGGAGGGTGGTGGAACATATTATTGCCACAACGGGGATTCGCATTACACTGACACCTTTACACTGCTTGTTGGCGTTGGTACCTAGGCCAAAGAAAAGGAAATTGTCTTATAAATTGATGCTGGTGCTGGCCAGGCGTAGGGTGGCTATCACTTGGATGGGTCAGAGGGCCCCAGAGATTCCCAAGTGGCTGAGTGATGTGTGGGAGTGGTCCCTGGCGGAGGAGGCACATATGCAGAGCTGTAGGAGGGACAAGAGGCTGCAGGAGGACCTGTTGGCATGGTGCGTAATGTGTGCCTCGATAGGGGTCCTGGACCATGCCTCCCATAGTGAGTCAGAGGGGACGAGTGTAGAGTTATTCTCCCCGATGGGTTCAGGCACTGAGGAAGATAATGGGGACGCCTCCGGAGTCGCGGTGGAGGCGGAGTGAGGTGTAGGAACTGACCCAGTGCTCGCAGGACGCTAACTGTTGTCTGATAATTTGCAATGTGTCATGGGTAACTATGTATCTCAGTGTGACCTCTGGTCAACCAACCGTGCCTTAATGAGGCTGTCAATGTGCATATGTGATGTTCTGATGCCAATAGGGGGATGTTATTTTTTGTTTATTTTCTGTGAAATGACAAAAATAAAGTTGGAACTGTCCTCTGGTTGATTATTATGTAAGTGTTAAGAGATAATAACTTGTTTCAGTGTACTTTAGATAGTACAATATCCGTATTCATTCTCCATGGGTGCTTATATTTAGGAATATGTGAGAAAGTGGCTCTGTATATACTGGACCAAAGTAAGGTACAGTGTGTACAGAGTCCACAATCCCCAGAGGTTTGACAGAGGCTAAAGTTAGATATAACCTTACTCTCTAAAGTGGTAGCTTGGTCGAGCAGTAAGGCAGTATAGGAGGACCGTGTAAAGCATTTGTTGTACACACTCAGTCAGCAAATGGTGTCACACACTCAAGAAATGAACTCTAGGCCTATTGTTTTGTATCAAAAGATATCGTTTTATTTTAGAACCAACAAGGTATCAAAATATACTTTCTCAGAATGAGTTACTGTAGTTAAATACTTTTCAAATAAGCAATAGACTTTTTGATTACAATAGTTACAGTTTGTTGCAATAAGCAACACAATTTCAAACGCAATGAAACATTGAGCTCAATGGGAATTTCCAGTTAAATGCAATTAATTACTTAGTAGATTACTTTTCTAACCACAGGACTGGATCCTAGATTCAGTCCTGAGACATGTCCTGTAAACAGTTAAGTAAAAGCGTTTTGGTTACAATAGTGATTTTTAAGGAATATTATTGTATTTTCAAAGTTGACACATAAACTTTTCAGTGAAAACCAAGCAATGTTATCCTGTGGGAGGAAATTCACCTAGCAGGTAAGTAGCGTTATGATTACTTTTTCTTACTCAGTGTTGGATCCTGGATCCAGCACTAGTGCATCTCCTGTAAACAGTTGAAGGAATGCGTTTAAATCAAACAGGCTATTTTTAAGGAATATTTGTAGTTTCTGAAAATCGACACTTGGAAACTTTTCTGATGAAAACAAGACAATGGGTTCCTATGGAAGGAGATCCAAGTTACTGGTAAGTACGGTTAAAATTACTTTTCAGGGTCAGTGCTGGGCTAAAAGATGCAGCACTGGGTTCTCTCCTGATAACAGGTGAGTAAATCGGAATTAGTTTTTTGGCTGATTTTAGGTGAATATTTCAAAGTTCCAAAACTCCACACTTAAAAGAATTTCCAATTGAAACCAGTCAATGTTGGCCTTTAGAAGAAAAGTGGGTTATCTGCTTTTAGGTAAGTACTCGACTTGCAGAGTTAAGGTCCTGGGCATAGACTCAGGTGTCTCCCAGGGTGAGGTAGGTACAGTTGGTACACCCTCTGCGGCACAGGGGCAGCCGGGTGCAGAGGTAGGTAGGCCCAATGTTATCCAATGAGAGGCAGGGGGCCTTCGGTTTGTGGCTTGTAGCAAGCAGGCCACGCGGCTGTGGGTAGTAGGTTAGGACCAAGGTTGCACGGCCAGGGGCACTCTGGCGGCTGGGTGCAGGGTGCTTTTGAGCCGTCGGGCGCTCAATGTTATTTAATGGAGATCTTGGAAAGGAAACAAAGGCTGCAGGCTCGGGGATGGAGATTCTTCATGAGCGACCAACACTTCGAGGGGTAAGTTGGGATCTTGGAGGATAGGTAGGCACCCCGGAGTTGGGCACAGGGCGCCGGAGGGTGCCGGGTGCAGGGGTGTCTTTTCACGTCGGGAAATCTTGCCCTCTGCTGGTCGCGGTTGGAGGGGTCCCTGGTTCTGAGGCTGCAGGCGTCGTCAGGGTCATCAAGGAGGGTCCTGGGCACTGGATTCCAGGTCAGAATCGCCAGGGGGATGTCCTCAGGGTCTTTGTCTACTCGGGCACAGGCTGGCCTCGGTGGGTGCAGAGTGTGCTGGATTCGCGGTTCCTTGCTGGCACCAGGGGAATTGCTGTTTGAGCAGAACCACTGCTCATGGGAGTCCCAGTCTCTAAGAGGGTCAAGGCAGGCAGGTCCTCCGGGGATCTTGAGGTTTCTGTCAGCAGGAGACGCCAGGGTTTAGCAGGAGCAGGTTCAAGGATCAACAGACCTGTAGGGCTGGGCCAATTCAGTTGGTATTGTCCTTTTGTTAGCAGCTGCACGGCAAGTCTTCTTCTTGGTCTTCTTTCTTGTTTCGAAATCGGGATCTGAGGAAGGAAGGTTCAGGGTGCCCCTGAATACTAAATGTAGGGGTGTTACAGGTAGGGGCTTGGCTGGGACCAATAGGTCCTTGTCCTGGGGTGAGTACACCCCCTCTCCTGCTCCTCTCCTGTGGGAGGGGGGCAGGAGCCTATCTCTGATGGGGCTGTGCTCCCTATCCTCAAGATGGCCGGAGCCCGGAGTTGTGCTTCACCTCGCCTCTCCCACCTGAGGGGTGGAGTTGGCACAGGCTGGCACACCCCCTTTCCTCACGTAGGGTTTCCCGCCAGCCTTTCCGCCAGAGTGGGGGTCAGAACCGGTGGGTGCCAGTTGTTGAGTACAGCAAGTTGGCTGGAGAAGCTCACAAAGGCGGTATGCCTTTGAAGCTTCCCCCTGCCCATCCTGGGGGAGGAAACCTAGCACCTCGCCCAGGATGTGCATTGTTGCAGGCACAGGAGAGAGGGGGCTCTCCACCCAGGGGTCCAGCAACATGTCTGCTTTGTGGCAGCCTCTCAGACAAGACGTGGATTGTAGGTTAGGTTTCAGGGGGCATCTCTAGGATGCCCTCTGTAGTGCATTTTACATTAAATCCCACACTGGCATCAGTGTGGGTTTAATGTGCTGAGAAGTTTGATATCAAACTTGTCAGTCTTCAATGTAGCCATTATTGTGCTGTGGAGTTCGTGATGACGACCTCCCAGCACCATATACTCTTAATGGCAACACTGCACTTACAGTGCCCAGGAATAGCCCTGGGTACTGTAGGGGCACAGGGTTCATGCACCTGTGCCAACACCACTGGTATAGTGCACCCAGCTAGAGGGGTGACTGAGGTATGCCAGGGCAGTGAGTTTGTGGGCATGGCACACAGGGATGTGTGCCATGTCGAATCTCTGTTTAGTTCTGCACCAAGTCACCCAGCCTGCAAAGGCAGGGTGTGTGTGTCAAGGTACAGGGCCCCTAAGGGTGGCACAATAAGTGCTGCAGCCCTTAGAGGTCTTCTCTGGTCACAATGCCCTAGGTACCTAGAGTACCATTTACCAGGGGCTGACATGTGGCCTGAGATGCCAATTAGGATTTAGTTTCAACACAGTTTTAGGGAAGGAACACAGGCCCTTGGCACCTGATTGGCAGGAGTCCAGGGCACACTCAGTCAAAGCACATCAGCAATTCAGCAAAAAAAGGGGGCATAGCATGCAAGAAAGATGGCACTTTCTCACAGAATATCCTTAAGTGTAAAAAAAACAAAACAAATTAAGGTATGATCTGAAAGGGAAACATCATTAACAACGAAGGCAGTACTACGCGTAACGTTTACAACGAGGCACTTACCACGTAAACGTCTTTCCAACGCGTATGCCTTCAACGATCGTATTTACCACGAAAAAAAAAAACGAAGGATTAAATAGGGGGGTTGGGGGGGGTCTCCCCCCCCATAAAAAAACGATCCCGCCGTGCCGAAAAAAACAGTGTCATAAGAGAGGAAGCGGAATAAACTTCCGCTTCCTCTTTATGACGTAAGAACGACGTGGCAAAGAAGATGAGGGGAAAACGAATTCCGTGGTAACGCATGCGTGGAAAAGGCATGCGTTGCAACGGAATTCGTGGTAACGACATATAACCGATCTGAAACCGTCTAATTTAAGATTTGAAATTGAATGGCATACATTGTTGGAGGTAAGTAAATAGTAAATTCCTTGAATATGTGGAATGAGCATTAGAATAGAAAGTAAAATCCTTATCAGTGGGAGTTGTGAGTCTGTCAGTCAATTAACAGAGTATCAGCCAGGAATGCTTTAAATAGTGCATATGAACATGGGGGGGATGCAATGTAACTGTTGAAATTCTATCTAAAAGTGGGTCCGATATCATGTTAAAGTCTCCTCCTTGAATACCAGGACAATTCCAATAGTAACATTTCTGAAGAGTTGATTTATTAAAAATGAGGATTATCTTGTGTAGGAACATAAACATTAAAGAAATGAATGTGGTATTTCTCAATTGATGTTTGAACATACACATATCGACCGTCAGAATAATGTTTGTCATTTTAAATGGCAACTTATAACTTATGAGAGATAAGAATATAGCCACACTATTTTTAGGCCCCTGCATAATTTGTCATATAGGCCAGAATATTATCATCAATGTGAGTTTCTTGTAGAAAACCAATATCTACTTTACATTTACATAAAGTGTTATATTTTTCATTTCTTTATTTGATGATCAAGACCTTTAACATTTAAAGTTGCTTTTTTTTAAGTATCTCTATTTGCCATAATGAAAAGAAGAAGTAGGAAAGTATAGAAAAGGACTAGAACTGAATAGAAGGAATAAATAGAGACAGTAGTCCATATGGAACAGCAAAGAGATATAACCCTGAGGGAATACAACACTAATTAAATCATTGAGATAGTGAAGGTACAATCCAAGATAAAGATAGAGCACCATGGTACCTGCTGAAGAAAAGAAAATGACTACAAAAGCTATATGACTGAAAAAACATCCTGTATCAAATGTAGAAGCTTGAGAATCCTTCACAAATAGAGCATAATTCAAATATGCAACCAGATCTGCAGGCGAAGAGAAAGACTTAAGAGATATAATGTTCACATGACTGGTGGATCAAAAAGTCTGTATTTGTAAACTGCTTCACAAAGTCGTGGACAGAGATCTGAAAATTACTTACACAGTGCAACAGAACTTTTAGCAAAGTCTTGATGTATATATATATTTTATTTCCCTAAACTTTTAAGGATTGGAATATCCCTGACAGCTTTGTGTATTATTATGAGATGGTTATAATGCAAGACTTTAAATATGACATGTTGCTGTTTAGATTGGTTAGGTTTGCGATTTGAGGGTATGCAATAAGCTTTATCTATTTCAAATGTTGTTGTATTTTCAATAAGGATGGCAATAGATTTTTCAAAAAGGCTCTGCAATTCTGACCCTGAATATTCCCAGTCAAGTTGAAGTTATGCAAGTTATATGTACGATTATTACTTTCCAAATCCAACAGCATCTTTTTCATAGACACAAAGATTGTAACTTGAAACGCCAGATGAGTAATTGCAGCTTTATTATCACATATATGTTAAATATAGATAGGTAGCTGTGAAAAAACACAACAGATGTCACACAGTGCTTCACTGGTCATGGTAGAAAGTCTACAGAAAGAATACTTGTTAAATGACTGTTTATGCCCCTGCATAAGGGGTTATGCTGGTGTTACTCCAAAGAATAACAACCACTATATCCTATAACAGTATTCTGGTGTACTCCGCAACGTGCTTAAATAGCACTGTTTGAGGACAAATAACCAGAAAAGTTAGTCCGTAAGTCCAAGGTCATAAAATATATTTTCCTCGTCTTTATCGTGTTTACACGCTTCCAACCGAGTGCATGATCATCCGCTTACACGTATCATGTCCTCAATAGGACATTTTCAAAGCGTGCGACTACAAACTAGATTTCTTATTCCTTTAACAATAATAGACAGAGTAAGACGATTTAGGTGCCACAGTATTATGAGTTTATTCTAAGCGATCTCTCCTGTGGCCTATTTGACTGCTAGATTCTTCCTAATAGTAAATGTAGTTGTCTTCATCTGGTTGTCATCAATATTGTGGTGTAGCTATTCAGCCATGGGTTAATTTTTTTGGGAGGACAGGATAGGTCTTATCAGGTTTCTCTATTCCAGTGTCGCCCATGACTGAATAGCTACGCCACTTCAGTGTGAGCTTGAAAATATTGATGCACAAAGATGAGGAAAACGACATCTTTGTCACACTCTACAGATTTAAATCAAATCAGTTGCCTCTGACCCATTTCTTTGATTGAGACAATTTATTAACAATATGTTAAAAAGGAGCCCTATTTTATTTTTATATGCTGGGGTTAAATGACAATGTTCTGGCCAGATCCAGTTGTCAAAACTGTTTTAATGCACACATCTTATCTGAGAGATGAAAATCATTCTGAGTAACCAGTCCAATTAAATCCCTACCTACCTCTCTTTTCTGGCAATACTAGGTCCAAGTCCCCAAGCACAGTCATATTCTTGCTTCTGCACTCGAGCAATTGTGTTTCCTTACCTCATTGAATCATGCTCATCCTTCCTACTTCACTTACGGTGTAAATATGATAATTTGGGATAACAAGCGTTTTGAGAATTCTTTTAGAGCAAACAATGATACTTTTTTGTTGTCAGCATAAGATCTACAATTCATCCTTTTGTAAATTGATTCATCAATGAATTGAAAGTTGTTTCTTCAGTATTAAGATATATGATTGCAGAGTATAGAGATCAGTGGAATTTGAAGTCGACTCTTTGAGGATCCTCACTTCATTGTCACTGGATTGCTTAGCTAATAAAAAAAGAGGCTGTAATCAGTTTGATATAAATGGTATTAAAATTCTATCAAATCGTACTCAAACAATAAAAATCAGACCAGATCCATGTCTTCAATCTGCTGGAGGATATCCCTTCCATATGCCATGGCGGAAGTTTTACTTTCATCATCCAGGTACAGTTCAGGGACACTGTGGGGTAAGCCAGATTCATCACAACACAGGAAAATGTTAAAATTGTAGGATTTATTCCTGTTCTTATTCACCTTCAGCCCTTTCCTTGGGTTTTATTAGTCTTGATCTCTTTTCTGAGGGCCAGTGGTGCTGATGAACACTGTCAACGCCAAATACCTATTTTACATCAGATATATAGAGATATACTTTCATCATCACTCTGTTGGCTGTCTATCAGACCATGTTTACTCTGATCTCTATATTGCAGTGGTCTGGAACCAGTTAACAGACAACTTTAGGAGGCATCCGCTCAGCACCCAAATGGAAATTAACCTAATCACCTTGTTTTCTGTACTTGGGGTGCCTCAAGATGGCATCCTTGATATCTTATCTGTGTAGAGAATGCCACAATTGTGCCTCGTGAGTGGGCAGAAATTCAGGGTATCTGGGAGATGGGCTCCTATATAGATAATGAGAGAGGTATTGCAGTGCCTTCCTTCTAGCTCCTATATTATAGTGGCCTGCAAAAGAAAAGTACAGTTCTTAAGGTTGGTTTACAGATCTCCTTCACCCTCCGCAGATGGATGCCATTCTTCGTTCACAGAGCCAAACCAGCATGAATGAAGAGTGTTACCCCTCTCAGTACAACTGCACTATGTCAGTGCCTAGATCCTGAGTAGTTGGACATGGTCCTTTCACCACCTATCCCTCTCCTCAGAGAACCTGGGTAGTGTCTGTAGCATATGGAAGGTCCCTGCCATGTCCCCAAATAAGGACAAATGGTTGCAGCCAGAAGGTTGGCTGGCTCAGTTAGAATGGAAGCCTTCAAAAAGGGAAATGAAAATGTTTTCAATGGCAATGAAAGAAACCACATGACCAGAAAGACAAAAACTTTGTGTAAAGTAATACAGAATCTGCAAAGCCGCCAATAAAATATATAGAATCACTACTCTACATGCTACCAACTCGATAAAAGAACTATTCAAAATTAAAAAAGAATCTTGAATAAACAGACTGCACCATTGTTTGTACCAATCACTCTCAAGAACAGTGCAATTCTTTTGCAGAATTCTGGACAGAAAAAGCCAAGCAGCTGGACATTCACTTCCTAACAAAAAAATCAGCAACCACATCAGTATTTTAACAGAGCTACAGCCACAGTAACAGCACATCAAAATCACGGCTCACTGAACGCCCTATCAATAAAAGAAACACATGAGCTAAAAAATTACCATTGGCATCACTGGCTCTCCTACTGATCTCTCTCACCCATGTCTATTGCTTAACATTCTTGAAGCTAATTCTGCTGCCAAACCCGCCAGAGAATTAATTCATGAATTCATGTCGGCTGTAGCACTCTCTAAAAAACAAAAAATGCCTTGCATTTGCCAGTCCTGAAAAAGAAAGTATTTGACTAGGAGAATCGAACAAATTCTGGAGCTATTTAAAAAAACTATTTCTGGGTAACCTAGCAGGAAAATCAGTTTATATTGAAAGCTCCTATTTCCTAACAAAAAGAAAACCTTTGTCACGAATCAGCAAACCTGTTTTGACCTGGTAGAAGCACTGAATCAGGAATGACCTCGTGAACACAGTAGGCCTTTTATATATATATATATATAAACAAGGGCTTGCAGCCCGAAACGCGTTATGCATTTCCTGTAACAAACATCTAACCTGGATTAAAGAACTGTTATCTAATCTGGTGGTCCGTCTCCTGCTTGGCGCTTCGCTGATCTGTGTGGTTGGAAGTGGCGTTTTGGAGTTCCTCGTGAATATATAAAGATATATATATATATATATATATATTCACTGAAAAAACCATAGGTTATAGACCATATATAGTTAGGAATTAGCATTTAGAAAACCTTATTTTACTCACACAAAACCATTGAAATTCCATATATAGTTAGTTGCACTAACTATATATTGCGCACCCGCAATCCACTGCTGATGATGTCACATATTACATCATTCATGACATGGTCAGTGACATCACTGATGACATCACTGATGACATCTCAAATGACATCACTGATGACAACATCCAGTGATTATGTGTTTCTGTAAAGTTTAAATATGTTTTACATATTGAAGAATGAGTGGATGTATAAGTGTCTGAATGAAGGTTTTAGTAGGTGCGTGATTGACTGTATGAGTGAGTGATTAAATGCGTCTTACTAAATGCACGGGTTAGTGACTAAACTGTCTGAAAGTGTGCATCAGTATGTCTGTTGTTGTGCAAGCTGCTGCATGTGTTGATCAGTAGCTATATAAGTAGCTATATGGGTTATTGATTGGTTGCACAAGTATTTGTATGGGAGACTGAGTGTGTGTATGGCTGGCTGGGAGGTGTGTGACTCTGTGCAGATCAATGTGTACTTGTATCAGTGATTCTATAAGAGAGTAAGTATGTGTTAGTATATGTTTGAAAATGTAAGTTACTCTATGTTTAACTGTGTAGATTAGAAAATGGAAGTGTGATTGATTCTTTACAGGACTGACTAGGTGTGTGAGTAACTCCATGGATGAGTGGCAGAGTGTGAGTGTCTGTATGGGTGTATGAGTGCATATGATAGTGTTGTAAAGATGAGTGATTGTATGTATGAATGATTGTATGGGTGAATGAGTGAATGTGTGTGTAGACGTAGGAATCAGTGAGTGCGTATGTAGTAACTAGTATTGGTGTGTCAATGGTTTCAAAAATTATACTCTGTATTTAACACTGGGTGTAACAGAGGTTATATTAAAGTGTGAGGAGATGCATTGTATTGTCACATTAATGATATCATCATTGATGTGACCATTGATGTCAAATGAGATATCATCAGTGATGTCATTTGAGATGTCATCAGTGATGTCATCAGTGATGTCATTTGAGATGTCATCAGTGATGTCATCAGTGATGTCACTGACCATGTCATGAATGATGTAATATGTGACATCATCAGCAGTGGATTGCGGGTACGCAATATATAGTTAGTGCAACTAACTATATATGGAATTTCAATGGTTTTGTGTGAGTAAAATAAGGTTTTCTAAATGCTAATTCCTAACTATATATGGTCTATAACCTATGGTTTTTTCAGTGAATTTCATTGGTTTTTTAACAGCTAATATCTGTAGCTGTAAAATGTATTCTTCTTTAAATCCAAAAATATATTTTATATGTTTATTAATAATTTTTTTTTTTTATATTTTTTTTTCTTCGTTCCCGCTTCGCGAATCGGGAAACTTCCCGTTAGCTGACCTTGATGCCGCGAAATAGACCGCGAGCCGGTAAACGTTTCTTTACCGCAACTGCCGCGTTAGAAAACAACATCGTGACACCTCCCGTCCACATGACGTTTCGCGTTGTCGCGTGATACGTCATATGACGTGCTACGTTAGCGAACTGGTACGCGAAGCGAGGCGCAAAGCGCAGGTTTCTGGAAGCACACCGTGAGGCCCTGCAAAGCGCGTAACGTAAACACAGCAGGTCATGTGACTTGGTAATAACACTTTTCATTGGTTCATTTCACTTTTGGTTTCCTAATGATGTAAGACTAGGTCATATAATCTAAAATGAACACTTTTCATTGGTTGAGAACTATTGTTTTTCCCAAATGATGAAAATCCCTCCTTCTTTCCTCACTCTGACTTTCATCATTGTGAGAGAAAGACCCTTTGTTACCAGTGAGCAATGGCTTCTTTAGTAGCTTCAGCTGGTGCTTCCCCACCACCTCCACCACATCCAAGGAAGAGTGGACCACCTGCTCAAGTTATAATTCAGCAAGAAGAGGAAGAAGAGGAACAGGACGAAGAGCACGAAGAGAGGCACTTTTTGCCTGAGGAGCCCAGGACGTCTCACCGGAAAGAAAACTTCATTTGGCAATTTTTTTAAATTCCCAAAGGTCAGAAAAAAGTAAATGCAAGATACGTAACTTGCCTTATATGTCAAGATAGACTGTCCAGAGGGACCGACAAAAAATACAGTTTCGGAAACTACACAATGCATCGCCATATGACTAGGTGGCATCCTAACAACTACAGTGCTGCACAGTTTCGTAACGACCTAGATAATCTCCCTATTATGGCCAGAAGATCTGTTGTACCGGAAGTAACGGTACCAGAGGGCAGGGAGATGGTGCCAACTATACAAACGAGATTTCGTGAAGTAAAACAAGTCTGCGTACATTGCAGTGGATTCATTTGCTACGGAGAAAGTAGCATCACTCTGATCAACAGAGCTATTGACAATCATGCTCATGTTTGTCCGAAACGCCCCAAACAATAAATTCTTTTTTTTTTTTTTGTTGCTCCTGTTGAGCCCTTTACAATGAATCGTTTTCGTTGCCCCCTCCAAAAAAAAAACTCAAAAAAATATAAAACTGTTCAGAAAAATTAAAAAAAAGTAAAAAAATGTTCAGAAAAATAATTAAAAAAATATAAAACAACAAAAACAATAAAAAAAAAGTTCTTTTCAGAACTACCTCCCCGGTATTAAAAAATTGGTACAATATTTGGAACTGTGCCAACCTCTATTTCTCTTAGTTCGCTTCCCAGTTCGCTCGCCGGTACGCGAACCGGAAGCGAACCAAAAAAACAGTAAGTATAAGGGAAGGAAACAGACAGTTATGTTAAAAGAAAGACAGCTATAGGGGAGTAAACTAGAGATACTATTACCCGTAATCCACTGCTGATGATGTCACATATTACATCATTCATGACATGCTCAGTATGTATGGAAAGGGGCAGATTTATATTAACTAGCACATCCCCAGAGATGCACCAGTTAACGTGCACCGCTGCTCTACCACCCACAGTCTGCCGCATTTACAATCAGATAGGACAAAGCTGCATCAAAACCCTGCGCCTGCTTGAAGCAGGCATAGATCTTGACGCAGGTAGGGTGAAAGCTAAAGCAACAACTAAGTGTCGTGTGCAGAAGTTGCAAAAAAGGAAAAATGGCGTTTAAACCAATAATGAGCCCATGCTAACTTAACACAGTGTAAAGATATCCAGGATCTACATCAGTTTGGGGTTCACGAACCTGGCAGGTAAAAGGCACTGAGGCTTTGCACCGTGCATATCTCATCCCAAATCATATGTTGTTTGTGAATTAAACAATTTCCCAGACCAAATGCTTTGGATTGGCTACTTCTAAAAAATTAAACACCCCTACTATCCCGGAGTTAGAGGAATATGATGGTTGGAGTAATTTTACTCGGTTGTCCATTAAAGATTTACAGGCCCTACTCCATAATTCTTCCTTTAACATTTCCAGTATAAATCCAAAAGGTTGGCTGCTTTGGCAACGTGCCTTATCCACGGTTTAATAACGCTGCCTTTTGCTTTATATAAGTTTTCAAATTGTATGAAATATATACCAATAGGTCGTTATGCACCTTTAGGTAGTGGTTTTCTTCATGAGGTCTGGTCGCTTCCATACACATACAGATGTTTCAAAGATGATCAAGAAGTTTATCTGAATGGAGAGGAATGCACTGAGACGCCAGATCATTCACTAATGTGTAGGCACATACAGTTACACGGTTCATGCAACAAACACCGACCAAATATGGCTTGCGTGTTGCAAGGCACGCCAGTTCCTGCTATCATCCCCACGTTCAAGTTGTTGGAAAATGGTAGTTATTTGATGCTCAATAATGAAGATTGTTCTGGGTTAATTAAAAGTATTCCTTTTATCGTAACAGTAAGTGAACGGGTTATTTGCTGCAGAAATGTTCTATTTCCTCCCACACATGAACATAGGGAGTTTTCAATCTGGCCACAAATACCAACCTTGGGAACAGATTTCAACGGCATGGCAAGAATAAGAGCTCTTTTGTCTCAGAGAGAGGTGGCCTTGAGTTCGGCCCGTGAAACTTTCGTGCTTCACATAGCGAACACCCGTACAGAGGTGCAGACCCTTTTAAATACAGATTTGCCTTTCCATTTCAGCAAGATGGTTCGGACTATCTTTAACGCGTCCTCCACAAAGGGCCTGGCGCACTTTTTTAAAGTTGTTAGACCAGTGGTCTCGTGACTTCATTTGAGAAAATCTTTGGAGTCATCCCTGCTTTCTTTCATTCTATTTTTTCCACTGTGCTTGGTGGATTCCCATTTTTACTTGCATTACCAGCGGACGCTCTTGTGCTTTTTTACATTTTTAAATATGGATGTCCCTCCTGTGCAAGCTCCCGCCCTGCAGCTGCTGACGCTGTTCCGCAATCGCATGCTTGAATATTATGGCACAATGCCGTTGGCGATATTAAGCACGGCATATGGATTATCTTTTCGATTCTCCTACTTCACCTGTGTCCAGCCTGTATTTCACTGCCTGACCTGTGATTTCGATTGGGCCATTGATTTGTGTCTCTGCGGACCGGTTTCTCCTGACGTCGACTTTAATCAGCTGATGACTCCTATCATTACTCACGAGTTGGTTTGTCCTGGCGAAAGGATTATGGCTGTGGCATTGATGCATGGACTAATTGGTCCCTGGAATTTACTGGCGGCAACACAGTCTTTCTTGGAACAGAGCTTTCTTGAAAACCCACCGAGCTGTCCTCTGATGGTGATAGAGGATCCGGTGCTGGGAGAGCACGTATGTTCTTTTCCGCTTTTAAATTGGATGGCTGAACTCTTTTCGGATGAAGACGGTGACTTCCTATTGGAGGCTGTTGCAGCTTATTTTGCATACACAGTTATGTCATAGACCTTTTTCATGTTTGATATGCTGAGTACTAGCATTTCATTGACAATTCATTGACTTATTTGTCAAGTTTTTATTATTTAGCTTGCCTATTGGCTTAGGCCTCGATAAAGTAGTTGGCTGTTTTATTTTTCTTTAGTATTAAATTTTCCTAGTTTTTAATGTTTTACCTTGCGGACCGTCCACATATAAAGTTGCAATCTGCTCTCATGAGATGCCACTTCTATTATCTTATTCAGTTCGTTTCCGGATCATGGGGAAGTGTCATCTAGATCCTGGATATCTTTACACCGTGTTAAGTTAGCATGGGCTCATTACCGGTTTAAACGCCATTTTTCCTTTTTTGCAACTTCTGCACACGACACTTAGTTGTTGCTTTAGCTTTCAACCTAGTAGTTCATCGTGGTTTACATGAGAATAATATGTTATTGCTCTACTATCTGCTTTGCTTGTTAAACTATATCTGTACAGCGACTGCTGAAGTTTCAAGAACAACACGATACAGAATTGTTATGAGGTCTGATCTCCACGACTTCATACTCATAACATAAGTGCAGCTTCTGCCAATTCTGGGCATGAGGCGGGTTTTATATTGCTTTGCCGAACACACATACACAACACTTGATGCGGTTCACATGAAGAGAGAGCTGGTGTATGCTGATGTGATTCCTTCAAATGTAAGACACTAAAGTATGGGCACGCCCTAAACCAACACAAAGAGACCTTCTTAGCAAATAATATAATATGTGTATTAGGGAGGGTCAGATATAAGCAGCCGCGGGCCGTGGAGGGAGTTACGGTGAGGCAGGGAGGCGGGGAGGGGGAGGGGCAGGGTGGAGCCCTCTCCACCCTGCCCCTCCCCCTCCCCGCCTCCCAGCCCCACCGTAACTCCCTCCACGGCCCGCGGCTGCTTATAAGTGTTGCTAACTCTTATTCATTTACAGCATGTTAACATACTGTCACCGTTCGCTTTTTATGTACTAGTAACTATGCTGGTAATTTTGCTACTGATAATATGTGTACTTCTATTATCTAAGATACTACGCCTGAGAAGACGGCATTAGTAAATAAACATTTCAAATACACATGTGTTCTTCTTAACTCCATGTTCTGGTTTCTAAGAAATATATAACGACCGACTGTTCATGAGTTCCACGTATCCTGAGATACTATAAGTTCATATTCTGGATTGTCTAAACATTGAGAGTTTGTTATATCCAATGTGACACTGTACCTAGCTTGCTAAGGGGTTTTTGATTACTAAGGTGAGTTTTGGGGCACCCTAATTCGCCGAGGTTCCAATCCTCTGTCCACAGTTCTGTGTGAGAACAGAAACCCTGCGACAGGGACACCCCTGAGCCTTGCTGGAGCTTCATCACACTTGCGATACAACTCCAGCAATGCGCCACCTTTACGGCACAGATACGTCACGCATCTGTGCTGTTTTTGCCCCATGATGCGCCGCATTGTAAATGCAGCACACCATAGGTGACGGAACAGCGGCACAGAATGACTAACACATCCCTGGTGATGCGCCAGTCATCATAAATCTATCCCTATGCTTCTTATCTTGTTAGAGATGAACCGCCATATGTATCATCAAAGTTTTTTGCATTTCCTAAATAGCGAACTTTAAGGAATAAATAGCGATTCTTTACCATTCCTAGTTTGCGATGAGCTATTTGCTAATTACAAATTACCCATTCATTTCCATGCAGCAGGAGGCCCATAGGAATGAAGGTGCAATTTGCGATTAGCAATTACCTCATCGCAAATTACGAATTTTTCCGAGGGTGCAGGGGTGTCTCAAGAACACCCTGCTGCACCCCTGAAAAAGAAATTTGGGGGCATATGGCGCACATAAATTTTGAAAACATTCCTTTACTTCAAAAACGATTTTCAACTCATAATTTGAAAACACTGCACATGGGGAAATGACTTAAAATGTCCTTAAGACACATAAAAGCGTTTTTTGATTGCCTTTGCAGCATGTTTCAGTCACCTTTAACATGCCTATGTAACGCAAACATTCAAAATCTAAATTTGCCATGCACAGGTGGGAGCATATTTACAAGCAATTTGCTCCACAGACAAACTTCTTACATTGAAATGGGAAAAATAACATCAGAGACTCTCAATTACCTTATAAAGAAGCAGACACCATTATGTCCTTGTCATCAATATTAAAACCATTGCTTTTTCTCAAAAACGATTTACAAGTCATAATTTGAAAACACTCCACAGCTCCTATGCACATAAAAACCCTGTCAGTACTAATACTTCACATTTTCTCCAATTACAATTTCTCAAAGAAACAAAATCTATTTGTAAAACACTTGAGACAAAGCAACATTTGAAAAACACAACTTTCTTCATAATTTTCTCCTTAAAGCACACTATTTTCTATCTAAATTAAAGAAATCTTTTCTCACCTTAGCAAATACTTTGAGTTTCAAAACAGTCTCAGAAACACACCAATTTGTCTTCAGCAGAGCAAAAGGTATGCACTCCAGAGTCTGCAGCTATCAAAAGCACAGAAATGCTGTAATTCTTCACACATATCTCTCATGTCACCCAATCAAAACTCTTCCCTCACTTTTTTTCAAATGAAAACCCTTCCCCCCTCTGCCATTTCATGCCTTTTCTGCATGGCAACCACGTCTTGGAAGACCTCTGGTGTTTGCAAGTTCACACAACAATGTTGCAATTGAACTCTGAACTCTCAGTGCACCTCATATCCACTGCATTCTTTCATTTAATGATTTTTTCTTCACCACTCAAAATACATCTTTCAAACAACTCATCCATGCACCCTAACTTTCTGTTTTCAGCAATCAAAATCCACCAATCACTGTTACTGCTTCATTAACACAGAAACTCCACAGTTTTTTTCATTTTAAACTCTTATTTTTTCAACTGCCATTTCATTGCCACACTTCATTTGACTGCAGGAGAACCTTCTCTCACCATGTTTTCTGTCTGGATTGTTGGACATAGTTACATCTATTGGGCTCAGAGGTATGCTGAGAACAGGAATTTACCTAACCTCAATTTACAAGATGTGGAAATTAAGTGGTTTGGCCACAGAGGATTAAAATGTCACCAATTGATACCATTGGTGAAAACCTTTATGCATTTGCCAAAACCTGACCTGTTAATTGTGCACTGTGGAGGTAATGATTTGGGCACTTTGACTGGGGTAGGTCTGGAAATGCTTTTAAAGGACACCTTTGAGCAATTGATGGCACTTTTTCCTCAGACTGCCTTGGTATATTCAAATATATGCCAAAGACAGAAATGGAGGTGGTCAAACCAATTTTGTCCACAAATTGAGAAGTCGAGGAAGCATGTAAACAAATCTGTTTCAGCTTACATGAGAGACCATGGAATGGGCTCTCTGTACAACAATAACTTGCGTTACTACATGCAAGATATCTACAGAGGAGATGGAGTTCACTTCTCAGATGAGGGCAACAGAGTTTTCATTTTGAATTTAAGACTGTGCATTGGTACCTACTTATAAGTACCTAAATGTACCATAAACCCAAAAGCTCTTCTCAGAGCTACCCTACATCTGATCACTCACAATTATTATTTTACTCTAACTTTTTTTCACTAATTTTCAAGAAAGTACGCTCCCCAGAACGCTTCCCGGTTCGCGAACCGGGCGCACTCCACGCAAAAAAACTAAAAAAACAATATATTTTTTTTTTGCCCTGCGAGACCCTTTTAAAGCCTCCACATCAAACCTAGGGGGTCAGGGACGACCTACTATGCCCCCTTATGGTCATTTGCCCCTTCGCTTTGGCCTCCTCTTGTCTCTCGATCCTACCGAGAGACAAGATGGCGGCCGCTACGGACTGTTTGGAATGTTTACAGACGCCGAAGAACCAATCAGCTTCGCAAAGCTCCGAAGCGGAGCGCTGTTACAGATATATATCTTTTTTTGAACGTTAATTTCTCAAAATCCACTGGAGCACATATATTGAGACCTAGCAAAGGCACATCGGGCTACCAGTCCCTACAATTTTGCCAAGTTTCGTGCAAATCCATTCAGCCGTTCGATTATTATTATTTTTTTATTTTTTTGCCCCGCGGGGCCCTTTTAAAACCTCCACATCAAACCTAGGGGGTCAGCGAGAATCTACTATGCCCCCTTATGGTCATTTGCCCCTTCGCTTTGGCCTCCTCTTGTCTCTCGATCCTACCGAGAGACAAGATGGCGGCCGCTACGGACTGTTTGGAATGTTTACAGACGCCGGAGAACCAATCAGCTTCGCTTCACAAAGCTCCGTTGCGCGAAAAGTACGCGAACTGGAGCGCTGCCCGGTCCGCTGTTACAGATATATATCTTTTTTTGAACGTTAATTTCTCAAAATCCACTGAAGCACATATATTGAGACCTACAAAAGGCACATCGGGCTACCAGTCCCTACAATTTTGCCAAGTTTCGTGCAAATCCATTCAGCCCTTCGGGCTAAAAGTGAGGCCAACCGCCCTATGGAAAACTCAATGTTAAAAACACGTTTTGGGACCCCCTTTTTTCTCGGCCCCCCCTTGACAAACCCCCCCCAAATTTTCAAGGGCTGCTCAGAAACAAAATGTGCCATTTTCCTGAAAATTTCAGCCAATTCCATCCACAAACGCCAAAGTTATTAGACATAGAATTTTCAAAAATCCCATAGAGAAAAAATCCTAACTATATATACCTACTGGCGACCGCCAGTAGGTAATATATGTGTGTATATATATATATATATATATATATATATATATACTTTTTTTTATCATAGTTCAATCCAACGATTGTATTAAGAACGCACTCACTCGGGTTTCTTGGAAGTTAAAGCGGCTTTATTGCAAGCTTGTCCTACCCAATGCGTTTCGCCTTGACATAAGGCTTGTTCATGGGATATGCATCACATAAGACAGATTTCTTTTATGTGTCTAGGCACACAGTTACTTCCTGTTTGGCAGTGAAGTGCATTGTGGTTATTGTGGTTTTATATTGCATACAAAACATGTAAGTTTCAAAATAAAAGTGCTTAGGATTACGTGCATACTGTGATCATTTAAAATTACAATTTTAAGGCAAGGCAATATTATTTCATAGACTGGTGTCTTAATTTAAATGACATTTGATATTTCATCACTCTCTAGTGAGTCGATATATTCACAACAACTAGTTCTAATAATATTTGTCTCAGAATACTCGATATGATGCTAATGCTTTTAGTCTCTCATTCAATGTTTATCCGTTATTGTTCATTCATGCTCCCTGGTGAGCATATATTTTTTGCCTTCAAGATATCGGGGTTTATAAGTTCTTACATTTACTTTACAGATGTACATAAAGTTCTTCATTTTGGTTTAACCTTCTGGGGTCTAGGGTTCTGACTCTCAAGATGTGTTTAGATTCTTTTAGTCGTAGGACTTTCTTTCGATCTCCGCCTCTTTCAGTTGCAGGAATTTGTTCCAGGACCCAGTATTTCAATGTCTCCCAATTGCTGTTATGGTCCTTTTCCATGTGTCTTGCAATCGCATTCATGTGATCTTTATGGAATGTTGCACCAACATGTTCTTGGATTCCTTTCTTCACCTCGAAGATTGTACTCCCTATATATCGTTTTTGACATGGACATTCCACCATATATCACAAATGTACTTTTGCAGGTAAGATGTTGATTTATTTTCCATTTGCTTTCATTTCTGATTTCAATTTCTTTTTTGGGGCTGGCTATTTTGCATACTTTGCAGTTTTTACACGGCCAAAAGCCCTCCCTTTGTAGCCATGTCTTGTTAGGGGTATCTTGGAAGTGACTGTGTACTATTCTGTCTCCGATGTTCCTTGCCCGTCCATAAGTTATGTTCGGGTGGTCTCCTATGATTTGTGCTAGGGAGGGGTCCAGTTTTAGAATTCCCTAGTGTTTTTTCATGATTCTTGTGAGTTTGTTGTTTTCTGCACTGAATGTGGTTATCATCCTTATAGGCGCTTTGTCAGGTTCTTCATCTTTCCTTTTGTTGATTGTCAGAATATCTTGTCTTTCTTAGGTCATAACTCTTTCCAAGCTTCTTTCAATGATTTGAGTTGGATATTTTCGTTTTTGGAATCTACAAATTGCCTGTTGACTATGTTTTATAAATTCATTGTCTGCTGAACAATTGCGCCTCAGTCTGAGAAGTTCCCCGTACGGGATGCTCCATTTGAGGGACTCGCAATGAAAACTCTCTCCATGCAATGTCGCATTTGTTGCCGTTTTTTTTCTATGCAATGTCGTTTGTAGAGAATTTTCTTCAACATATATTTCTGTGTCCAAAAACAACTCTTTCTGAGCTTATTTCATACGTGAATGTTAGGTGTGTTGGACTGTTGTTCATTTTTTCAAAGTAGATGTCAAATTCGTCTTCCGTGCCCTCCCCGATGATCAAAAGATCATCTATAAATCTCAGCCATAGGATGCTCTTACTGCGAAATTTCAGTGCTCCAAGCCAGTGTTTGCTCAAACCAACCCATTGTTAAGTTTGCATAATTTGATGAAAATGAAAATCCCATTGCGCGTCCTCTTATTTGTTTGTAGACTTGTCTATTGAATAAGAAGATGTTATTTTCGAGGCACAATGAGATCATTTTGTTTAACATGATATTATGTTCTTTGTACTTAATGTTTATCTTTGCCCAGGAACAGACCCCCCAGGATATAGCGGCATGGATTAGCAAATTTAGCGGCACAAAAATGGAAATTTAGCGGCACAAAAATGGAAATTTAGCGGCAATTTTGCGGCATTTTATTTGGCCCTGGACCTTGATAAAGCGGCCTCCAGTGACCCCATTTGTCACCCGTCCTTCCTTACACTCTTTCTGCCTCCCATTTCTCCCTCTCTTAGTTGTGTTTTGCCGCTTTTAGCTCCTCTATCTTCCTTCCTGTTACACTCTTTCCACTGTCCCATTCAGCTTTCTGTTTCTCATGCCCCTTCCTTTCTGTGCCTCATTCACTCATTCTCTCTCACACACACACATCTTTCTCTCCTTATCGATATCTCTCTCATCAGCCCAGTCTCTTATCCCCTGTCCCTCTCTCTTTCCATCTTCGGATCTCTCTAGCACCCTGCCTCTCTAGTTCTCTCTTGTCTCCCTCTCTCCCTTCCTCGCCCTCTCTTCTCTCTCTAACTCTCATACTTTCGTTCTTCCAGACACTGTCTTTCTTCCCCTTCCTCTCTCGCCCTCTTTCTCGCGCATTCACCCTCCCTCTTTCTCTCCTGCTCACTCCTCTCTACTTTTTTCCACCTTTCAGTTTCATTCGCCCAGTTTCTCTCACCCCATACTACCCTTTCCTTCTTTCCCACCTCTATGACTTCTTTGCTCACCCCCCCTCTCTTTCACCCCTTCTTTCTCGTTTCACCTGCCCCATACCCTCAGTTTTCATTCTTGCTCCTCCTCTTTACCTTTGCGCTCCACCTTTCACCTTCATCCTCCCAGTTTCTCTCACCCCTACCCTTTCCTTCTTTCTCCATCTCTGTGACCTCTTTTACTCACTCCCCCTTGGACCCCTTCTTTCTCTTCTCACCTGCCCCATACCCTCAGTTTTCATTCTGGCTCACCCTCTTTACCTAGCGCTCCACCTTTCACCTTCATCCTCCCAGTTTCTCTCACCCCTACCCTTTCCTTCTTTCTCCATCTCTCTGACCTCTTTTACTCACTCCCCCTCTCTTTCACCCCTTCTTTCTCGTCTCACCTGCCCCATACCCTCAGTTTTCATTCTTGCCCCCCTCTTTACCTTTGCGCTCCACCTTTCACCTTTATCCTCCCATTTTCTTTTACCCCTTCCCTTTCCTTCTAAACGCCCCACTCTCCCTTGCTTTCACCCCTTTCCTCACACATGTGCCCCCAGCCACTCCTCCTTTCTTTCACCCCTTTCTTCTCCTCACACGTACCTCCAACCCCTCTTTCTCTCTCCCTCCGGTCTGTGATCCTCCGTGCAGGAAGCCGACTGTCTGATGCAAGCTTGCACCACCGCAATCCCCTGACACCTGCCAGAGCCGAGGATAACAGGCGGGGGCGTGAAAAACTAAGCCTCATTAACAAGTGAAAGGTCTTTAAATGACCTGTGAAGTACTCGGGTGCGGCTGGCAGTTTTGAACTGCCAGCCGCACCCGATTTAAAGACCTTTCACTTGTTAATGAGGCTTAGTCTGACTCTCTGTGTGTGTCCCGGGAAGCTGCTGACACACACGAGTGGGGGGGGGGGCGGCGCGCACAGCCAGGCATTCTTTGTTTTGCTGTCTCACATGTTAATATCGCGGCCAATATGGTTTTTATCGCGGCCATCGCGGTAATCTGCCGATTTCGCGATTTTTTCGTGAATCGCGAAATCGCGATAAACTGGAGGGTCTGCAGGAAGTATTTACAATTGGGTGTTCAATGTTGGTGTATAAGGACACTACGTCCATAGTTATTAGTCTGAAGGAGGGTTGCCAAGTTATCTCTTGTAGCTTTGTAGCAAATCTGTTGTATCTCTTATGTAGGAGTTGAGATTTTTTATATATATATATATATATATATATATATATATATATATATATATATTCAAACTATTCACTCGGAATTGAGGCCGCTCACCACTCGCAGGTCGGTTTTCAAAACATTTATTAAAGGTTTATTAAAGGACCGCAGAGGAGAGAGCGAGCTCCTTTGCAATGGCACGGCAGGCAACAGAATTGAACATGTCGTTTGCAACCCTGGAGCAAACTGGAGGGCGAAAATCGATCCTGAATCAGCACACATGAATCGGACCCATTGGAGGGTAGCAAATATGCAAAAGGACTACATCTCCCAGCGAACACTGCAATTGACATTGAGGCACAGCTGGGGCCAATTACAATTAGAATAAAGCACGGGGAGATGTAACCGCAATGATTTGGACTCATGTGATGCGGCCTCTGATGAGAAGCGACAAGGCTTCGAAACGCGTAAGGCCAAAGGACAACAACACAGGACTTGCAAGCTGCATGTTTCTTTAATAAAGGTTTTGAAAACCGACCTGCGAGTGGTGAGCGGCCTCAATTCCGAGTGAATAGTTTGAATGTTAACACGGCGGCTCCGGCCGTGGAGGGATCGCACTGCCTAGAGGGTAAAAGGACCGCAGAGGAGAGAGCGAGCTCCTTTGCAATGGCACGGCAGGCAACAGAATTGAACATGTCGTTTGCAACCCTGGAGCAAACTGGAGGGCGAAAATCGATCCTGAATCAGCACACATGAATCGGACCCATTGGAGGGTAGCAAATATGCAAAAGGACTACATCTCCCAGCGAACACTGCAATTGACATTGAGGCACAGCTGGGGCCAATTACAATTAGAATAAAGCACGGGGAGATGTAACCGCAATGATTTGGACTCATGTGATGCGGCCTCTGATGAGAAGCGACAAGGCTTCGAAACGCGTAAGGCCAAAGGACAACAACACAGGACTTGCAAGCTGCATGTTTCTTTAATAAAGGTTTTGAAAACCGACCTGCGAGTGGTGAGCGGCCTCAATTCCGAGTGAATAGTTTGAATGTTAACACGGCGGCTCCGGCCGTGGAGGGATCGCACTGCCTAGAGGGTAAAAGGACCGCAGAGGAGAGAGCGAGCTCCTTTGCAATGGCACGGCAGGCAACAGAATTGAACATGTCGTTTGCAACCCTGGAGCAAACTGGAGGGCGAAAATCGATCCTGAATCAGCACACATGAATCGGACCCATTGGAGGGTAGCAAATATGCAAAAGGACTACATCTCCCAGCGAACACTGCAATTGACATTGAGGCACAGCTGGGGCCAATTACAATTAGAATAAAGCACGGGGAGATGTAACCGCAATGATTTGGACTCATGTGATGCGGCCTCTGATGAGAAGCGACAAGGCTTCGAAACGCGTAAGGCCAAAGGACAACAACACAGGACTTGCAAGCTGCATGTTTCTTTAATAAAGGTTTTGAAAACCGACCTGCGAGTGGTGAGCGGCCTCAATTCCGAGTGAATAGTTTGAATGTTAACACGGCGGCTCCGGCCGTGGAGGGATCGCACTGCCTAGAGGGTAAAAGGACCGCAGAGGAGAGAGCGAGCTCCTTTGCAATGGCACGGCAGGCAACAGAATTGAACATGTCGTTTGCAACCCTGGAGCAAACTGGAGGGCGAAAATCGATCCTGAATCAGCACACATGAATCGGACCCATTGGAGGGTAGCAAATATGCAAAAGGACTACATCTCCCAGCGAACACTGCAATTGACATTGAGGCACAGCTGGGGCCAATTACAATTAGAATAAAGCACGGGGAGATGTAACCGCAATGATTTGGACTCATGTGATGCGGCCTCTGATGAGAAGCGACAAGGCTTCGAAACGCGTAAGGCCAAAGGACAACAACACAGGACTTGCAAGCTGCATGTTTCTTTAATAAAGGTTTTGAAAACCGACCTGCGAGTGGTGAGCGGCCTCAATTCCGAGTGAATAGTTTGAATGTTAACACGGCGGCTCCGGCCGTGGAGGGATCGCACTGCCTAGAGGGTAAAAGGACCGCAGAGGAGAGAGCGAGCTCCTTTGCAATGGCACGGCAGGCAACAGAATTGAACATGTCGTTTGCAACCCTGGAGCAAACTGGAGGGCGAAAATCGATCCTGAATCAGCACACATGAATCGGACCCATTGGAGGGTAGCAAATATGCAAAAGGACTACATCTCCCAGCGAACACTGCAATTGACATTGAGGCACAGCTGGGGCCAATTACAATTAGAATAAAGCACGGGGAGATGTAACCGCAATGATTTGGACTCATGTGATGCGGCCTCTGATGAGAAGCGACAAGGCTTCGTAAGGCCAAAGGACAACAACACAGGACTTGCAAGCTGCATGTTTCTTTAATAAAGGTTTTGAAAACCGACCTGCGAGTGGTGAGCGGCCTCAATTCCGAGTGAATAGTTTGAATGTTAACACGGCGGCTCCGGCCGTGGAGGGATCGCACTGCCTAGAGGGTAAAAGGACCGCAGAGGAGAGAGCGAGCTCCTTTGCAATGGCACGGCAGGCAACAGAATTGAACATGTCGTTTGTAACCCTGGAGCAAACTGGAGGGCGAAAATCGATCCTGAATCAGCACACATGAATCGGACCCATTGGAGGGTAGCAAATATGCAAAAGGACTACATCTCCCAGCGAACACTGCAATTGACATTGAGGCACAGCTGGGGCCAATTACAATTAGAATAAAGCACGGGGAGATGTAACCGCAATGATTTGGACTCATGTGATGCGGCCTCTGATGAGAAGCGACAAGGCTTCGAAACGCGTAAGGCCAAAGGACAACAACACAGGACTTGCAAGCTGCATGTTTCTTTAATAAAGGTTTTGAAAACCGACCTGCGAGTGGTGAGCGGCCTCAATTCCGAGTGAATAGTTTGAATGTTAACACGGCGGCTCCAGCCGTGGAGGGATCGCACTGCCTAGAGGGTAAAAGGACCGCAGAGGAGAGAGCGAGCTCCTTTGCAATGGCACGGCAGGCAACAGAATTGAACATGTCGTTTGCAACCCTGGAGCAAACTGGAGGGCGAAAATCGATCCTGAATCAGCACACATGAATCGGACCCATTGGAGGGTAGCAAATATGCAAAAGGACTACATCTCCCAGCGAACACTGCAATTGACATTGAGGCACAGCTGGGGCCAATTACAATTAGAATAAAGCACGGGGAGATGTAACCGCAATGATTTGGACTCATGTGATGCGGCCTCTGATGAGAAGCGACAAGGCTTCGAAACGCGTAAGGCCAAAGGACAACAACACAGGACTTGCAAGCTGCATGTTTCTTTAATAAAGGTTTTGAAAACCGGCCTGCGAGTGGTGAGCGGCCTCAATTCCGAGTGAATAGTTTGAATGTTAACACGGCGGCTCCGGCCGTGGAGGGATCGCACTGCCTAGAGGGTAAAAGGACCGCAGAGGAGAGAGCGAGCTCCTTTGCAATGGCACGGCAGGCAACAGAATTGAACATGTCGTTTGCAACCCTGGAGCAAACTGGAGGGCGAAAATCGATCCTGAATCAGCACACATGAATCGGACCCATTGGAGGGTAGCAAATATGCAAAAGGACAACATCTCCCAGCGAACACTGCAATTGACATTGAGGCACAGCTGGGGCCAATTACAATTAGAATAAAGCACGGGGAGATGTAACCGCAATGATTTGGACTCATGTGAGGCGGCCTCTGATGAGAAGCGACAAGGCTTCGAAACGCGTAAGGCCAAAGGACAACAACACAGGACTTGCAAGCTGCATGTTTCTTTAATAAAGGTTTTGAAAACCGACCTGCGAGTGGTGAGCGGCCTCAATTCCGAGTGAATAGTTTGAATGTTAACACGGCGGCTCCGGCCGTGGAGGGATCGCACTGCCTAGAGGGTAAAAGGACCGCAGAGGAGAGAGCGAGCTCCTTTGCAATGGCACGGCAGGCAACAGAATTGAACATGTCGTTTGCAACCCTGGAGCAAACTGGAGGGCGAAAATCGATCCTGAATCAGCACACATGAATCGGACCCATTGGAGGGTAGCAAATATGCAAAAGGACTACATCTCCCAGCGAACACTGCAATTGACATTGAGGCACAGCTGGGGCCAATTACAATTAGAATAAAGCACGGGGAGATGTAACCGCAATGATTTGGACTCATGTGATGCGGCCTCTGATGAGAAGCGACAAGGCTTCGAAACGCGTAAGGCCAAAGGACAACAACACAGGACTTGCAAGCTGCATGTTTCTTTAATAAAGGTTTTGAAAACCGACCTGCGAGTGGTGAGCGGCCTCAATTCCAAATGAATAGTTTGAATGTTAACACGGCGGCTCCGGCCGTGGAGGGATCGCACTGCCTAGAGGGTAAAAGGACCGCAGAGGAGAGAGCGAGCTCCTTTGCAATGGCACGGCAGGCAACAGAATTGAACATGTCGTTTGCAACCCTGGAGCAAACTGGAGGGCGAAAATCGATCCTGAATCAGCACACATGAATCGGACCCATTGGAGGGTAGCAAATATGCAAAAGGACTACATCTCCCAGCGAACACTGCAATTGACATTGAGGCACAGCTGGGGCCAATTACAATTAGAATAAAGCACGGGGAGATGTAACCGCAATGATTTGGACTCATGTGATGCGGCCTCTGATGAGAAGCGACAAGGCTTCGAAACGCGTAAGGCCAAAGGACAACAACACAGGACTTGCAAGCTGCATGTTTCTTTAATAAAGGTTTTGAAAACCGACCTGCGAGTGGTGAGCGGCCTCAATTCCGAGTGAATAGTTTGAATATATATATATATATATATTCACTGAAAAAACCATAGGTTTCACACCAGTTATAGTTAGCTGGAAATTTTACTCGCATAAAACCATTGAAATTCCCACGTTATAGTTAGTTGGACTCACTATAACTTGCACGTCTGCAATGCACTGCTGATGACGTCACATATTACATCACTCATGACAGTGTTTTAAAAAAAAAATTGATTGGTTAACTGGCTTATTAAGTGTATCTTACTGAATACATATATTAGCGAGTAATGTTTAAATATTTAAATATATGCATGAGTGATGTAATATGTGACTTCATCAGCAGTGCATAAGTAAGACTGTTAGCGCTCTAGTTGTTCTTTAGAACACTCTGGGACATTCTGTCATTGGGCTATAGTTGGGCTACATCTGGCTGATATTTGGGCTACATTTGTTTTTTTTGTCTCTGGTGGCCATCTTTGGGCTACATTGGGCTACATTGGGCTACAACATATATATAGCCCAATATATATTTTTTCAAAGTTAATTTTCGTAAAAACCACTGGAGCATATATCTTGAGACATAGCAAAGGCACATCGGGGTACCAGTCCCTACAATTTTGCCAAGTTTGGTGGAAATCCATTCAGCCGTTAGGGCTAAAAGTGAGTCCAACCGCCCTATGCAAATTAACATGGGGAAAACACGTTTTGGGACCCCCCTTTTATCTCGGCCCCCGCTTGACGGATCCCCCCGAAACTTTCAGGGAAGGAGCGGAGCGCAGCGAGGCAAAGTTAGGGAAAATTACAGGCAGATCCCTCATTCGGCGCCAAAGTTATTCCCAATAGAATGTTGCGGATTTCCTATGGAAAACGATCCTAACTATAACTACCTACTGGCGACCGCCAGTAGTGTGTGTGTGTGTATATATATATATATATATATATATATATATATATTACCTACTGGCGATAGCCAGTAGGTATATATAGTTAGGATTTTTTTCCTATGGGATTTTTGAAAATTCTATGTCGAATAACTTTGACGTTTGAGGAGAGAATTGGCTGAAATTTTCAGGAAAATGGAACATTTTGTTTCCGAGCAGCCCCTGAAAATTTGGGGGGGTTTCGTCAAGGGGGGGGCCGAGAAAAAAGGGGGGTCCCAAAACGTGTTTTTCCCATGCAATTTTCCATAGGGCGGTTGGCCTCACTTTTAGCCCGAACGGCTGAATGGATTTACACCAAACTTGGCAAAATTGTAGGGACTGGTAGCCCGATGTGCCTTTGCTATGTCTCAAGATATAGGCTCCAGTGGTTTTTACGAAAATTAACTTTGAAAAATATATATTGGGTTACATTGGGCTATAAATATGTTGGAGCCCAAATGTAGCCCAATGTAGCCCAATGTAGCCCAAAGATGGCCACCAGAGACAAAAAAAAACAAATGTAGCCCAAATATCAGCCAGATGTAGCCCAACTATAGCCCAATGACAGAATGTCCCAGAGTGTTGTAAAGAACAACTAGAGTGCTAACAGTCCTACTTATTACAAAGGTATGGCACACCTGAAGCCATCTTGATTGGAATAAAGTGGTAACTCTTAAAACATTTAATTTAAAAAGGAACAAAATGAGGGGGTTCATTTTGCCATAGAAAGTATGATTAGCGAATATATGACGAAATCCCGCATACCATCAGTCCGCAAAAAAAATCCTGCATGTACTATTAGGCCGCAAATTAAAATAACGAAAACTTTTAGAACGAATATGCCTTTAGCATACACTAAACAACTAAACTACCCTAAACCCTAAAACACTACCCCCAGCATGACCCTACACTACACAAACAGTACAACACTACCCTAAACCCTAAAACACTACCCCCAGCATGACCCTACACTAACCAAACACTACAACACTACCCTAAACCCTAAAACACTACCCCCAGCATGACCCTACACTACGCAAACACTACAACACTACCCAAAACCCTAAAACACTACACCCCAGCATGACCCTACACTACGCAAACACTACAACACTACCCTAAACCCTAAAACACTACCCCCAGCATGACCCTACACTACACAAACACTACAACACAACCCTAAACCCTAAAACACTACCCCCAGCATGACCCTACACTACACAAACACTACAACACTACCCTAAACCCTAAAACACTACCCCCAGCATGACCCTACACTACACAAACACTACAACACTACCCTAAACCCTAAAACACTACCCCCAGCATGACCCTACACTACACAAACACTACAACACAACCCTAAAACACTACACCCCAGCATGACCCTACACTACGCAAACACTACAACACTACCCTAAACCCTAAAACACTACCCCCAGCATGACTCTACACTACGCAAACACTACAACACTACGCAAAACCCTAAAACACTACACCCCAGCATGACCCTACACTACGCAAACACTACAACACTACCCTAAACCCTAAAACACTACCCCCAGCATGACCCTACACTACACAAACACTACAACACTACCCTAAACCCTAAAACACTACCCCCAGCATGACCCTACACTACGCAAACACTACAACACTACCCAAAACCCTAAAACACTACACCCCAGCATGACCCTACACTACGCAAACACTACAACACTACCCTAAACCCTAAAACACTACCCCCAGCATGACCCTACACTACACAAACACTACAACACAACCCTAAAACACTACACCCCAGCATGACCCTACACTACGCAAACACTACAACACTACCCTAAACCCTAAAACACTACCCCCAGCATGACTCTACACTACGCAAACACTACAACACTACGCAAAACCCTAAAACACTACACCCCAGCATGACCCTACACTACGCAAACACTACAACACTACCCTAAACCCTAAAACACTACCCCCAGCATGACCCTACACTACACAAACACTACAACACTACCCTAAACCCTAAAACACTACCCCCAGCATGACCCTACACTACGCAAACACTACAACACTACCCAAAACCCTAAAACACTACACCCCAGCATGACCCTACACTACGCAAACACTACAACACTACCCTAAACCCTAAAACACTACCCCCAACATGACCCTACACTACGCAAACATTACAACACTACCCTAAACCCTAAAACACTACACCCAGCATGACCCTACACTACGCAAACACTACAACACTACCCTAAACCCTAAAACACTACCCCCAGCATGACCCTACACTACACAAACAGTACAACACTACCCTAAACCCTAAAACACTACCCCCAGCATGACCCTACACTAACCAAACACTACAACACTACCCTAAACCCTAAAACACTACCCCCAGCATGACCCTACACTACGCAAACACTACAACACTACCCAAAACCCTAAAACACTACACCCCAGCATGACCCTACACTACGGAAACAATACAACACTGCCCTAAACCCTAAAACACTACCCCCAGCATGACCCTACACTACACAAACACTACAACACAACCCTAAACCCTAAAACACTACCCCCAGCATGACCCTACACTACACAAACACTACAACACTACCCTAAACCCTAAAACACTACCCCCAGCATGACCCTACACTACACAAACACTACAACACAACCCTAAACCCTAAAACACTACACCCCAGCATGACCCTACACTACGCAAACACTACAACACTACCCTAAACCCTAAAACACTACCCCCAGCATGACCCTACACTACGCAAACACTACAACACTACGCAAAACCCTAAAACACTACACCCCAGCATGACCCTACACTACGCAAACACTACAACACTACCCTAAACCCTAAAACACTACCCCCAGCATGACCCTACACTACACAAACACTACAACACTACCCTAAACCCTAAAACACTACCCCCAGCATGACCCTACACTACGCAAACACTACAACACTACCCTAAACCCTAAAACACTACCCCCAGCATGACCCTACACTTCGCAAACACTACAACACTACCCAAAACCCTAAAACACTACACCCCAGCATGACCCTACACTACGCAAACACTACAACACTACCCTAAACCCTAAAACACTACCCCCAACATGACCCTACACTACGCAAACATTACAACACTACCTTAAACCCTACAACACTACCCCCAGCATGACCCTACACTACGCAAACACTACAACACTACCCAAAACCCTAAAACACTACACCCCAGCATGACCCTACACTACGCAAACACTACAACACTGCCCTAAACCCTAAAACACTACCCCCAGCATGACCCTACACTACGCAAACACTACAACACTACCCTAAACCCTAAAACACTACCCCCAGCATGACCCTACACTACGCAAACACTACAACACTACCCTAAACCCTAAAACACTACCCCCAGCATGACCCTACACTACGCAAACACTACAACACTACCCTAAACCCTAAAACACTACACCCCAGCATGACCCTACACTACGCAAACACTACAACACTACCCTAAACCCTAAAACACTACCCCCAGCATGACCCTACACTACGCAAACACTACAACACTACCCTAAACCCTAAAACACTACCCCCAGCATGACCCTACACTACGCAAACACTACAACACTACCCTAAACCCTAAAACACAACCCCCAGCATGACCCTACACTACGCAAACACTACAACACTACCCTAAACCCTAAAACACTACCCCCAGCATGACCCTACACTACGCAAACACTACAACACTACCCTAAACCCTAAAACACTACCCCCAGCATGACCCTACACTTTGCAAACACTACAACACTACCCTAAACCCTAAAACACTACACCCCAGCATGACCCTACACTACGCAAACACTACAACACTACCCTAAACCCTAAAACACTACCCCCAGCATGACCCTACACTACGCAAACACTACAACACTACCCTAAACCCTAAAACACTACACCCAGCATGACCCTACACTACGCAAACACTACAACACTACCCTAAACCCTAAAACACTACCCCCCAGCATGACCCTACACTACGCAAACACTACAACACTACCCTAAACCCTAAAACACTACCCCCAGCATGACCCTACACTACGCAAACACTACAACACTACCCAAAACCCTAAAACACTACCCCCAGCATGACCCTACACTACGCAAACACTACAACACTACCCTACACCCTAAAACACTACCCCCAGCATGACCCTACTCTACGCAAACACTACAACACTACCCTAAACCCTAAAACACTAGCCCCAGCATGACCCTACACTACGCAAACACTACAACACAACCCTAAACCCTAAAACACTACCCCCAGCATGACCCTACACTAAACAACCACCACAACTCTACACTACACTAACACAACACTACACAACACTACACTACACAATCACTAACCCACGAAAAAATTAACACAAACCCACTTACCTCTCACGTCATCGTGGTTTTCACAACGCAAATGCATTTACCATACATGCCTTTAAAACGTAATTCTTTGTAAAGGCATGCGCGATAAATGCACATGCGTTTTGAAAAAATGCGGGATAATGGTATGCGAGGTCAATGACCTTGCGGGATAATGGTATGCGGACTGAAAGTCTGCGGGATAAAAAATGCGGGAAAATGGCTGCAAACCATGATTAGCAGCAGACTTCCCTGGTGAGCACTAGCTTTACTACAGTGATCTAATGAGCAACTAGAGTGCTAACATTCAGAATTTATGGCAAATGTGTGACACATCTGAATGCCTTCTTGATAGAACCAAAGTAAACAAGCATTGAAAATGCAATAGATCTCGCCCTCGTTTAAGTTAAAGCCATTCTGTTTGTAATGAGGTGGCTTTTTAGCTTTGCTTTTATTAGTGTTTTTAAAACTTTCATGTAAATAACATGCATATGTATGCATATATGTATATGTATGCATGCATTTATATTTATATTCACTGAAAAAACCATAGGTTATAGACCATATATAGTTAGGAATTTGCATTTACAAAACCTTGAAAATTCACGGAAAAAACCATAGGTTAGAGACCATATATAGTTAGCTGGACATTTTATTGACATAAAACCAATGAAATTCCATATATAGTTAATTGCACTAACTATATATCGCGCACCCGCAATCCACTGCTGATGATGTCACATATTACATCATTCATGACATGGTCAGTGACATCACTGATGACATCACTGATGACATCTCAAATGACATCACTGATGACATCATCTAGTGTCTGTGTGTTTTTGTAAAGTTGAAATATGTTTTACATATTGAAGAATGAGTGGATGTATGGAAGACTGAGTGTGTGTGTGGCTGGCTGGGAGGTGTGTGACTCTGTGCATATCAATGTGTACTTGTATCAGTGATTGTATAAGAGAGTAAGTATGTGTTAGTATATGTGTGAAAAAGTATGGTGTTCTGTGTTTAACTGTATAGATGAGGAAATCGAAGTGTGATTGATTCTTCACAGGACTGATTAGGTGTATGAGTGCATATGATAGTGTTGTAATAATGAGTGACTGTATGTATGAGTGATTGTATGGGTGAATGAGTGAATGTGTGTGTAGACGTAGGAATCAGTGAGTGCGTATGTAGTAACTGGTATTGGTGTGTCATGATGTCATCAGTGATGTCATTTGAGATGTCATCAGTGATGTCATTTGAGATGTCATCAGTGATGTCATCAGTGATGTCACTGAAGTATGGTGTTCTGTGTTTAACTGTATAGATGAGGAAATGGAAGTGTGATTGATTCTTTACAGGACTGACTAGGTGTGTGAGTAACTCCATGGATGAGTGGCAGTGTGTGAGTGTCTGCATAGGTGTATGAGTGCATATGATAGTGTTGTAATAATGAGTGACTGTATGTATGAGTGATTGTATGGGTGAATGAGTGAATGTGTGTGTAGACGTAGGAATCAGTGAGTGCGTATGTAGTAACTGGTATTGGTGTGTCATGATGTCATCAGTGATGTCATTTGAGATGTCATCAGTGATGTCATCAGTGATGTCATTTGAGATTCATCAGTGATGTCATCAGTGATGTCACTGACCATGTCATGAATGATGTAATATGTGACATCATCAGCAGTGGATTGCGGGTGCGCGATATATAGTTAGTGCAATTAACTATATATGGAATTTCATTGGTTTTATGTGAATAAAATGTCCAGCTAACTATATATGGTCTCTAACCTATGGTTTTTTCCGTGAATATATATATATATATATATATATATATCTTTAGATGGATGCTCTCTTAATATCAGCTAGATTAAAGCTCACCCATGAGCTCCGAAAGGTGAGGTAGTCCTCAATCCATGACCCACTTTCCACTCAGGGCCCCGCTTACACACGGGCGCCGTGGCCTCCACTGAAGGCGTGGTGCGACTCAGCACCCTTCAGCTTTATTCAAACATGGCCTCAGTGGGCGTGTCTCTCTGCTTCAACCAAGCAGTGCATTATGGTAGTTGTGGACCTCACCAACATTAATAATGTCCAAGTGGATGCCGCCGTGTATTTTAAAATAATTCAAAGTTGTAACCACAGTGGGTTGCTGAAAGATGTTTGCTCAGCTACTGCTAAATGTCAATTCACTCACTCTTGAGCCACTGTAGTTACAACTTTGAATTATTTTAAAATAAACGGCGGCATCCACTTGGACATTATTAATGTTAGCGAGCACCACACCTGTTTGAATAAAGCTGAATGGTGCTTCACTAACCGCTGCAGCTGTCTTTTACTCAGAAGGCTCGTGAAAAATAACGAAAGTTTGAGACACGTTGGGCCATTGAAAAACTAGCGTGAGAGAATGTGGCTTAGCTGTGTGCCTTATTCTCATCTTGGAGAGTAACCTGACGTGTGCGGCATCCTCACAAGTGGCAAGCTTTGGATTTGGATGTTTAGCGGCCTGTTGCCGGGTCGCGAGGCTGCCCCGCCCTAATTTGGGATCCTTCCTGCCCGACGGTGTTGGAGCAACGGATTAAGGAACGGAAGTCTCAAGAGTGAGTGAATTGACATCTAGCAGTAGCTGAGGCGAGGGTACGGGAGTTGCCGTTACCTGGCCCCCAAAATAGCGGGCCTAAGTTGTAGGTTATAGGGTGGCTCTAAAAAGAGCCCTTGTGTTCATTAGTTGGAGCTACATATAAGTGCAGATGCACAGCTTCAAGTTATTCAGGAAAACTTGATTTCCCTGATCTGTGAATTGTACTCCATCACTTCTGTAGATATCAGGCATATCAAAACGTATGTTGTTGTAAATGGACCCCATTTTGTGGTCTCTCAGGTATGCAGACACAGCTTTGTTGACTTTCTTCCTAGAGTTTTCAATCTGGGGACAAAATAGTTTTGACCATTTCCACTTCTGTCTTTGGCATATATTGGAATATACAAAGACAGTTTGAGGCAAAAGTAACATCAGTTGTCCAAAGGTGTCCTTCATAAGCATTTCCGAACCTACCCCAGTCAATGTGCTTAGGTCGTTTCCACGACAGTGCACAATAATGAGGACAGGGATTTGGAGATGCATACAGGTTTTAACCAAAGGCAATAATTGGTGCCACTTCATACCTCTCAGTGGAAACCATTTAATGTACACATTTTGTAATCCTAGGTCTAAGTCAATACGTCTCTGTTCTGCATACCTCTTGCACCAGAAAACATAGCTATGTCCTATGATCTACACTAGCATTTTGAACGTATGTCTGGAAGGTATGGAACATGTCTGTAGCTCATGCAGTTCTTACGTAGAATAAGAGATATGTTTAAAGATGGGGAACTAGTTTTTTTCACATACAAAACGATACCTTATTGGGAGATGAAAAGCGTTGTTTTTTAAAAGTAAAGTGCACATTCGTTTTGTGGAAAAGCATCTTTGTGATTGGTTAAGAAAGAGAAGTTTGAACGTGGAGTACATATTATAGGATAAAATTTGTTCAACTCAACCACACCTGCTACTTGCATTTGGAAGGCACTGTTGGAAATTAAAATAATCGTGAACGTTTAACCTGCACGTGCCGTTAAATGATCGAGAAAATGTTGCAAAAATTATCATTAGGTTTAGAAAAATTGATGAACTTTTAACCTGCACGTGTTGTAGAATGTTCTAGAAAGTGTGTTGATAGAATACGTTGCACTGCTGACTTCGATGTGTCGTTGAATATGAAAAAAACAGTTTATATGGAAAATTAAAAATAAACTGATAGAGAGAAGTTTTGAAACGTAAAATAATCTAGGAAGTATTCTAATTTGTTCTTTACATGTATTTATGTGTGGAGGAGCAAAATTATAGAAACAACAGCAGCAGGAAGAGGAAGAAGCAGGGAGTGGGGGATGGGGAGATGGGCACAATGGCACACATGTACAATCAAGTACAGCACAAGTATAGACAAACAATCGACAAAATGAAACACACCAACAAGGAGCATAAGTCACACAACCCGGAAACATCACACCACTGAACGAGCATGGAAGTGAAAAGCACGCTGCATTCATACATGATGTGTACAAAGGCCGGTCGTCGGTTTTGTGGGATGTCTACTACCATGGTCATCATGGATGAGATGCCCAGCATGTGGCTCATGGGTGGGTTCACTGTGTGTTACGTTGCCAAACAGCTGCTCCTCCCTCCCACGAGCCACCACACTTTTGTACAGTACGCTGTTGTATCCTGTGCAGTCGTATGACACAGCCTTGTAATGCCTATTCGGGCATGTCCTGTGGCATTCCAACTACACCATGAGAGTGCCGTTTGGTGATGGTGCATGCCACTTTACCACATTGTCTGCTGCGGCTCTCCTTTTGTACCGCTCCCGTCCATCACCACCCCCTTTTGTACCGCTTTGTTCGCCATAAGTTTGGCTAAAGAATGGTGATGGATTAACACCAGATCTGTTGACTGTGTGTGAATGTTTGATTGGTTCAGATGCTCCGTCCATCACCACCCCCTTTTGTACCGCTTTGTTCGCCATAAGTTGGCAGGGTATGCTCAGACGTGAGTCCCTTGCTCACTTTGCCACTGGATTCAAGCAAGCCGGGCTGAAGACGGCTGAAATGCCAGAAACCGGTCCTCGGAAGCTTGTTTCCGGTCCAGGAAAGGCATGGCTTGGCAGTTCGGGCTGGACTGTTCCCATGAGGCACAGGGTCAGACTGATTTGCATATGGCCATGTCTGAACTGGGGTGGCAGAGTGGGCTAAAGAACGGTGATGGATTAAACCCAGATCTGTTGACTGGCTGTGAGTGTTTGATTGGTTCAGATGCTCCGTCCATCACCACCCCCTTTTGTACCGCGGCCCTTGTGGCGCGCCACACCAGAACACAGAGAGACTCTTACTGCACTTCCTGCACACGACATGTCCGAGACGCCCCGTTTCACTTGCCGGATAGGTACACCCTAGCGCTGACCTGTGTACGCCGGACCAGCACACGTGTGTTGTGCTTGCAGGAGGATGCGTGCGTAGCTACATGTCCAGGGTCACTGCCAACGCTGAGGTGACATGGTAACGTCTGCTGAAGACAGCACACTGTGATGTTGCATGGCCCGTGCCTATCATGCTAACACAATGCCCACACAGACACACTTGCTCAGATGCAGGTTTGGGGGGCGTTGGTGGTCCTGGGGTTGTGCGATGAGTCTTGTGGCCCTCATGGGTATCTCCATATCGTGCTCATTGACTCTATGGCATCTGTGGAAGTTCTGGTGTGGCTGTTGGCTGTGTTTTCTTTCATGCTGCAGGTAGTCATCCTGCTTAACACCAGCAGAAAGCAGGTGTAAAATTCCTGGTGGTAACGTGGGTTATCGGCGGAATTAATTTCGCGTTGCAGTTGTGATGTCATTTTTTCGTGTGAAGAACAATATATGGACTGGGCAGTGTATCCTGTCAAGATCCAGCACCTGACGCAGTATTCCTCATCAATATAAATACAATGAGATTTCTTCATTGATTTTGTGTGTACACTGTAAGTGCAGACACTACCTCAGTGCAATTCAGTACAGGATTTTAGTATTTAGAATAAATCGCAAAGGTGCACCCCGTGTCTTTTTGCACGAGAACGGCTACTCTGCATTTCATTATTAGCACTTTAATGCAACTACAGTTGAGATAAATATAACACAGTATTCAGAAGTTGGTGCAAACTGTAGAGATCACCAGTATTCCTGCGATAAGTGCTCCAAAATTTAACACCATGGTGGATACCAGCAAATAACAGTAATAAAAACATGAAAGAGTCACACACCAGTTAAAAAAAACTACGGAAAAGGTTAATAATTTTTTTTGTGAAACTTAATTTTTTTATAAACATATATAAACCATAAACTATTTTCACATTTTATTTTTTTATTAATATATATATAAAAAATAAACAAATAAACAAAATGTAACAAATATAATAGAAAACAGCAAGGTGGAAGACTCCTGTGGAGACTGGAAAATAAAGCACAAAATAAAGACATGTGTGATGCGCATACCAAAGGACTAAGAGAGAGAAACCGAGAAGGAAAAACATGCCAGAGAGAAAAAGAGAGGGAAGAAAAGAAAGGGAGTGAGAAAGGGAGAGAGAGATAGAAGGAAAGGAATGAAGAAAGAGAGAAGAGAGGGGAGAGAGATAGAGAGAGAGAATGTCGGCTCTGCACATCCATGAGCAAATAATTACCTGGTGCCAGCGGAGTGTGCAGCAGTGGGCGGACTGCACGTGCCTGTCAAAACCCTGCCGATCTCCGATGTGTTGCTGAGTCCTGAATGGCGGAGACCACATCAGATTCTGCACGGATCTTACAGATGTCGCTGAGTCCTGAGTGGCGGAGACCACATCAGCTTCTTCGCGGATCTGACAGATGTCGCTGAGTCCTTAATGATGGAGACCACTTCAGCTTCTCCGCGGCCCGGCAGATCTCACACATGTGTCTGAGTCCTGAGTCGTCAATGACGGAGACCACCTCAGGGTTTGGTGCCGCTACGCCTGTGGAACTCAAGTTCGTGCCACGTGGTAGTTGGCTCCTGATGGCCACATGAGTTTGGGGTGGCACTAACCCTATGCATATGAAGTCTGAGCCAAGGGGATGGTAGGCTGCTGACGGCCATACAGCTGAGGATGCGACTAATCTTCTGCGCAACTTTTCATGGACTCTTTATGGTTGAGACCCGTGGAGCGTTCGCCAGGTAATCAGCACCGGCAATAAAGGATGTGACGTTGTCGATCTATTATACATGCGCCTGTGCCGCATGTGCCGGATGGGTGTGGTGTGTGTGCAATCCTACCCTCAGGGAGTGGCCGTGAGATGTTGAGAACTAGACCACTGATCTGCACACCAACAGCGAGTACGCACCTGTAGCTATGTGGGGCCAACGTTTGAACGTAATCGGAGTGGCGTGGTGTACGACCGAACAGGGCAGGGATAGATGCAATGACGTGAACTGCTAGTAGTACTGCGTCTGGGAGTTGAGCGGACGGGCTGCAGCTGTTCCGCTGCGAGCCTGGGTCCGAACTGTTCATAACTCACACTACATAAGTATTGAAAAACAATTTTCTGATCTAGTCCATCAGCTGGCATCTGTCCGAGACATTTGTGAAAACATATCGGAGTTCTTTCTGTGAGTGATACCCCTTTGGCACTCCTTCTCCCCACATTAGCAGCCAATGTTCCCTCTTCCCACATTACAACATACCCCAACAACCTTCTTGGGCCAAGAAGTATCCCTGTGCGGTTGGACAAAGAAGAATCTTAGTCATGTATAGATTTACATATAAAAAAAATTATTTAAAGAAAAGAACAACAAATAAGACTGAAGGCAGTCTGGTACAGTGGTCGCTGCCACAAAGTTGGGGTCGCTGCCGTTCAGGACTCAGAACACGGTTACACATGCGGGATTGGTTTGTGTTCAATAGGGTTAGTGGTACCAGAAGCATTGAGACTGTATGAGGCTGTGATGATGCTTGATGTGGACGGGTCGCATGGGAGCAATGTGTCTTGCCTACTGGATTGCGTCATGTGGAATCGGGATTGTATCTGAATTGTGAGGCCTGCTGATACATAGTCTAGGCCAGAGGTAGCGATGAGGAAGGGCCCACAGCCATGTGCATACATTGGTGGCCCCACCGGCTTGCGTAGTGCAGGTTCAGTGGCACCACTTGTCGGCAGACTTCAATCTGTAAATACCCCTCACAAATCGAAGGGAGTGAGGTGCTGTGGTCGCTGCCACAAAGCTGGGGTCGCTGCCATTCAGGACTCAGGACACAGTCACATGTGGGATCGGCTTGTGTTAAAGAGGGTTAGTGGCACTACGTGTCGCCGGCCTTGCATATCAATATATGCCTTACTGATCGAAGGGAGTGTGGTGCTGTGGTCGCTGCCACGGATTTTGTGTCACTTGCATTCAGGACTGAGGACACAGTTACACATGTGGGATCGGCTTGAGTTAGAGAGTTAGTCGCGCCACGTGTCGCCACCGTTGCATATGCAGATATCCCTCACTGATTGAAGGGAGTGTGGTGCTGTGGTCGCTGCAAAGCAGTTGGGGTCGGTGCCATTCAAGACTCATGACACAGTTACACATGTGGGATCGTCTTGTGTTGAACAGAGTTAGTGGCAGCACGTGTCGCCAGCCTTCCATATGGCAATATGTAAAGTGGTAGAATCATACTCTGACGAAAGAGTGATTTTTCTTGAGAGTTTTTAAATTGTGGAGTGTGCAGTTCTGTTTTGTAAAGGTTCAGTAGTGTTTCTCATTGCTATGTCACACGCTTATCTAAGCTTTACTTCTGAGCTTGTGTCTCTTGTGTTTCAGCTGCCAGTGCTTTACTTGCATTGCTTGCCTTCAAGCGCATCTTGTTGATGGACTGTATAATTTTTGTTGCCTTTGAATCATATTCCCTATTTGTGAAAGTGGATGTACACAAGTAGGTTCTGTTATGTTCCCATTAACTTTAACTTATGTAGGCACTGGGCCTGTCTGGTAAATAACTGCAACTCCTCATAAGTTGCTTGCTTCGACTGCTCCTCATAGTATGGATAAGGAGCCCAGTGTGCTTCGTTCTTAATGTGTGCTGTGTATACTTACGTGTTATGATACTGGGCTGTGTGAGTTTTAACTGTAGTCTATTGACTCTATAATGTACAAGGAAGGAAGAGATGACTGTCATTTTTGTGCACGCTGGCTCTGGGAGGCAGAGGAGTGAAACAATGAGAGAAATACAGGTATCCAGATGGGGAGAGGATTTGGCCTAACAGCTAGGGCGGTTGACCTCGAAGTAGGGAAACTGGGTTCAAGTCTCGGCAGGGATGCTCAATATCCTGTAATTCTGGGCAAATCACTTAATCTCCCTGTAGGAGGCTGGCTTAGTATATGGTGCTCACTTACGTAAGTGTAGCTCTCTGCACTAATCCAGACAACCATTATAGTGATTTTAGTGGTCTTAGACAACCTTAGAAAGCACTTGGTAGCTGTGGAGCGCAGCCTTCAGGCTTAGTCCAGAAGGAGTGTAGCGCAACTTCTTTTTCCAGGACCTATAGGTTAAGTGAAAAAGAACCACGCAGTATAGTTATAAAAAATATGTATTTATTACTAACACTCACAAACAATGTATTATCTCCTACCCAGAGATATAAACCCCAAACACACAATACTTTGTCAATAGAATACTTAAATAGCACAGAATACACAGTGGTCGCCAGGGGGAGGCCGAACCATATACTAAAATAGTGGAATGTGAACCACGACTCATGTCAAGAGTTGTCCCAGAAAATGTAGAAGATTTAGGGACCCTAGGTGAGTATCCTTTAACCCCACGGAGGTCGTGTGCAGTGTGGGAACATGACCGAGTACTCAATTCAAGTCAATGGCTAAGTCGCGGTTGCAATTTTAAAGAAGGACCCTTCCCAGCGGACCCTGAAGAAACCCAGTGGAGGGCGGAGGGTTGGAGAGCCACTCCACCCATGGATACCCCAGGAATCAGGATACCTACACCAGGTAAGCCGGGTGCATAGGTGCGAAGTGGCATCAGAAACCACCATAGCCCACAATGGAGGACTGCAGGAAGATGCCGCTGATGAAAATGGTGAGAAGAGTCCTGTGGAACCACGACGTGGATTCAGGTTGAGAAGTACCTGCAAGCAGAGGGGAGTCTATGTCTCTCAGGATTGACCAGGAGACATGAAAGACGAATGCCCACTGATGTCGGAGATGCAGGATAGCTGATGGTGCCCTTCAAGTTGCAGCTGTGCGGACCAGGCGATGTTGTGGTAGACCAGGAGTTGTTTACGAGCTGTCCCACGTAGGATGTCTAGAGCCAAGGAGTCGGTGTCCGGCAGAGGCACTAACAAGCCTTGGCAATGACAAGCAACATAGTCGTAGAAAAAAGGTGATGTGTCGGGACCAGCAAGGCCCAAGTGACTCACCACGAGCAGGTAAGTCAGATCAGGCCAGAGCAAGCAGGGGAGCCCACTGGAGCCAAAGAAGACCCTTAGGGGGACCCACAGGCCCAAGGCACAGGAGTCGCAAGAGGGCCTAGAGCAGCTCACCAAAGGATGAAGGCCCATGGTGCACAGGATGAGGTGCAGGCGAAGATCTTGTCTGGAGGAGATGCTTGAGGCTGGAGCTTCTTGAATCCCAAAGATATCTGGAGGAGAGAGTCAACCACCCTTTGCAACAACAAGTTGACGTTGTGCCCAGGGTTCTGTTCCAGTGGTTCAGACAAGGGATACTGGCCTCAAAATCAGTAAGAAGACTGTGCAGGCCTCAATGGAGTTGCAGAGCCACCACCTGTGTTGCTGAGCCTTACAGAGTCCGTGGGAGCCCAGGATCAGTAGATCGGTCAGCTTCGTCATGGAGCCTGCAGATGCAGGGGAGTGACTCCTTCAATCCAAGGGAGATTTCTTCAGGTATCTTGGATGTCCACAGTTCATGTGAAGAACCTGTGTGGAGCACTGGCACAGACGTTGCAGCAGACTTGCTGGACGAAGAGACCAGGAGCAGCAGGAGTCTTCCCAATTGCAGTCTCGGTTCCCAATGCGAAGTTCTGCGTGCCCAAACAGTTGAAGAAGTGGGATTGGATTGGAATCTTGTCCCACGATCAAGCTAGGGATTCACCCACAGATAAACTCTTAAGTACCCTAAGGAAAGGGTTGGGACGATTCAGGGGTCCCTCCCAGAGGAGGGGCTGGGCAGTGGGGAGGATACTCCCATGTCTTTTGTCCAGTTTCGCACCAGAGCTGGAGCCAATGGCTCCCTGAACTGCTTTGAAGTGGGAATGCAAGGAGAGCACCAATATTGTCCTGCCTTCCCCTGCTCCAGCAGTATGAGGGCAGAATCTTGTCTCTGGTCGGCAGCAGCCATGGTTTGCTGTCCAGTTCTAGAAGACTGGTACCTGTAGCACTGAGGGCCTCCTGTAGGAGCTTTACAGTGCATGGAATCATAGTCCTACACTGTTTACAGTGTGGGGGTATGATTCTAACATGTTTGATACCAAACACAACAGGGTTTGTTACAGCCCGTTTAGAGACGGTCATCGCGTAATGACACATGGCCACTCTATGTATTGTAATAGCTGATGCACTTACCACCCAGGAGAATGAACTCCGAAGGTTGTAGGGGTGTCCTGCTCATGCAGGGGCACCCTCACACTTAAAACCGAGCACCCTGCCTTCAGGATTGAGAGGCCTGTCTTAGGGATGACCTATAGGTTTTAAGTGCAGTGACCTCAGGTCGTAACTGGTGCTATCACCAGTTTACACAGGCTGCAATGGCAGGTCTGTCATCACAAATTCTGTTGTCTCTCACGGGTGGCATAATACATGCTTCAGCCCATGCGATGCCCCTGGTGTACCAATGCCCTGGGTATCTTAGTACCATATACCAGGGACTTTCAAGGGTACACCAGTAGCCAATCTGGAGTGGAGTACTCACCATGTCCAATTTAGGGAAGAAGCACAGAGACTGGGGTCCTGGTTTGCAGGATCCCAGACAGACTAGTCTGTAAAATATAATGACACCAGCAAAATGTGGGGGTGACCGTGAAAGCAGATCCTACACTCCCTGTTGATAACAAAATATTAACGTGTCAATCTGTAATACTACTGGGGCTCGTGTAATGCGCTCTGATACCTTCGGGTCTGTTTGCGCTATATAAAACTCAAAGAAAAACACATCTTTCCATGGATGAGATAGTTTTATACAAGGACATTCGGCTTGATTTCGGCTAGAGTGTGCTTTTACTGTATGGTGGAACATTCCATCAACTAGAGACAGCTTTACATAAGGCCCTTCATGAGAGATGCATATAAAATCGCATTTCCTGTTAAGAGGTTATGAACTCTCAGGATCTAGAGCAGGGATACTCACAGTATGGGCCAGGAGCAGAATGCGGCCTCCTGGTTAACAGCAGCACCTTCATTTTTAAAGACATCTACTAAACGTAAAAATATAATAAACTCTCTGCAAAATTCAAAAAGGTTTTTTTCTCTAACATGTGAAAGTGTTTCAACTTAGTACATAAGGTTATGACTGCTGTGAGAGGCTTTTATTAGAAGTGTTAATTTTCAATCATGAACATGCCAATATTTATACTGGCCTGCCTTGACAACAATGCCATTAGTGTACCACGAGACAGGTCATTTGTTAGGTGCACCCTGTGTTGAACAAAATTATAGTTTATTAAATCAAATACACTCAAACGTTTTGTACAGCACACATACTGGCGTCATGCATTTCAAGGAGATCTCATATGTGGAAATGAAAAAAAGGGGACAAAGTGAAATAAAACAAATGCATCGGATAACAAAATTTGTAGGGGAAAGCCAGGATTGATCCCAGTTTTCTAGTTTCTCATAGTGCAATTCAGCCACTAGATGACTATCTCTTTCCTTCATATGTTTTACATCAAAAGTTAATGATTTGTCTTTAATTCTTGGTGCATCAGGCTACAGTGTGGGTGGCAGATCGAAATAACGTGAAGGTTCAGTTTGTTGTCCACATAAATGTACATACTTCCACCTACTCCCACTTTCCACCACCCCGATCCACACCTTGCTGACAACTATGTCGCCTCCGGGCATGACACAGCCCATTCTTTTTAACGCCTAGGGAATTGTTTGCGAGCACCCATGATCTAGAGCGTGCTTTCCTCCCTGTACCAGATTGATTGTGTATATCCTTTAGTGTAAAGGTGTAAAACCGTTGCATATGCACATCCACAGTATTTTCTTTCTGTGACAATTCATGTTGTACTCTGTACAAATCGCTGTCGCTTTTCGATTAAAAGGCCCTATGGCAATTGCTCTGGATGTTTCTTTGTTAGTTTGTTGGATCTCATGTGTTTGGGAGCGTTTAAATCAGAGTGTTTAGAAAACATTAATTGAGAATCTGTTCCCGAATAGATTCACATGCTTCAATTATTCCTGTCATTCAGCTGGAAGTCTTGCGGTAATGATAGTGACCAGTGCAGTGCTAGGCACAGCTTGGAAAAGCTCAAACACGTCCCATTGCTAACTAGTTCACATCATTTAAGAAGAACCAACCTCCAACAAATAAGGAAGCAGCTCAGAGAACACCCTTACCCCTCAAGGGCCACCATTCTCCAGAGTTCTCACCGCACTTTGTGTGAATGGAGTCTCCCTGAGCTCTGCTCAGATTTTTTCCATCACAAAGAGATTGACATTAATGTTTGTCTTTTTTTTATTGTCAATTTGATTGATTTTGCAAAGAGATCGTGATAAAAACATAAGTACAAACAGTACAGCATGATCAACAGCACCACAACATGTGACATTCGGCAAGTAAAACAGTCATGCGACATTATACATTGTTGTTTCTCCATCTTCAGTGGGGCATATAGAATTAGACCTGGGAAGAAAAGGAAGTTGATCAATCTAGCATTCCCAACAATTTACCCCAGACCTTCCGGTGTTTGGCCGGGCAAACTCCTGGTCTCATATAGTGGTAGCTCCTGTGTGGCGCACCAGTCCACTCCTCTGCGCCATTTAGTTATAGGGGGCAGGGTGGGATTCTTCCACGTCATTGCGATGTCGCACTTGGCCTCTAGAAGGGCGGTCCCTAGAAACATTTTGTCTGCTCTTAATCTGTCTAGCCCGTCATTGACACCAAGTAATATGTTCAGGGGGTTGTGTGGGACCTCCCATCCCAACACCTCTGTGAGTTCTGCTTCCAGGGCAGCCCAGTAAGAGGTTATATGTGGGCAGGACTAACCATGTGGAAGAAATCTGCGGGTTCAGCATCACATCTTGTGCATGTTGTGTGTGGAATTAGGCCTGTTCTGTGTAGGCGGGCAGGGGCGGGCAGGGGTAAGATAGGCGAAGTCTAGCTGAGACAGTGATGGTTTTGGTGGCCATCAGAGCGTCTCTCCAATCCTCCTACTCCAGAAGTCGCAACGATGTCTCCCAATTAGCTCTCAATGGTTCAAGGGAGTTAGGAGCATTATTAGTTAGGGAACGGTATATACGTGAGACTCCTCCCCTCCTGGGGTTACCCATTGTGATCTGAGTTCTAGGGTGCTGTACTCTGGTAGGCTTTATATGCATTTCTGTAGTAGGGGATCTCTGTGTGTAGTCATAATCTAGTGAATATTCCCACCCATGTGCGTGGACTCCGGAGCAATCAAAAATAATCTCTTAAGCTGTCTTCATTGCAGTCCTGCATATACACTTAAGAGAAAATTAAAGACAATGCCACTCCCATTTGCTACTTTCTAGGTATTGTATGTCGATAGGTGGCGTCGTTGAGTTGAGCAGAGCAGTGCAGTGCAGAGCCGAACCGAGCCTGAGGAAGACCGAGGGAGCGAGCCAGGGTGCGGAGGAGCTCTTTGTTTCGCCTTGAATGAAATGAATGAATGAAATTAGATTTATAAAGCGCAATGATGCCCGAGAGCGTCCCAGCGCTATCGAACAGGGAACAACTGAGGAGAGTACCGAACTTTAGGAGTCTTGGGGGAACAGAAAAGTCTTGAGAAGCTTCCGAAACCTAGGATAGCTAGGTTCCGTGCGTAGTCTAACAGGAAGAGCGTGCCACAGGGTAGCCGCATTGACAGAGAAGCGGCGTCCCCCTGTTCGGGCCTTCTTAACTCTCTGAACTTTGGCTAGGTTTCCATGAGCAGAGCGAAGAGTCCTGGTGGCCTTGTAAGAATAGACAAGACTCCCTAGAATGGGGGGACCCTTCCCCTGTAATGCCTTGTGGACGATACAAAAGGACTTGAAGTTAATCCTCTCCCGAATTGGCAGCCAGTGGAGAGCTCTGAGGGCGGGTTTGGCAGAGGTTCTAGGGAAGTGCCAGTAAGCAGCCTGGCCGCTGAATTCTGGACCCGTTGGAGGGTGTTAATGGTAGTTGCTGGGGCAGCTAGATAGAGGGCATTGCTAAAATCTAATCTAGACAAGATTAGCCCTTGGACAAGCAGCCTTCTTGAGTGGGCTGGTAAGAGAGGGGGAATCTTCCGGACAGATCGAAGTAGACCAAAGCAGATGCCCGCTGTTTTTTTCGTATGGGTCTTAAATGACAGGTCTTGCTCTAGCCAGACCCCAGACTTTTTAGTTTGTTCTTAGGGGTAGGAAGGTCACCCAGGCTGGCAGGCCAGATGGCGCTGGGTATGGATGTTATATGATGACCTAGGAGCATAAGCTCTGTCTTCGCTCCATTCCGTTTGAGTCGCGATCTGCTCATCCATGAATGAATTTCTGAGAGGCACAAGTAAAGTTTTTCTGTACAGTGCTTCTCTTGGGATAGTGAGACGACTAGTTGGGTGTCGTCTGCGTAAGTGACAACTCTAATTCCAAACGGAGTAACCACCTCCTTCAGATGGGCCATATACACGTTGAACAAAGTAGGGCTCAACGAAGAGCCCTGAGGGACCCCACAGTGGAGGGGGGTTGGTTTAGAGCGTACGCTGCCTTCCCATACCTGGAAGGTTCGGTTACTCAAGAAGGATGTCAGCCATAGCAGCGCCGTTCCCGTGACTCCCAGACTGGTCAAGCGTTGGATTAGGATTCTGTGGTCTACCGTATCGAAGGCTGCACTCAGATCCAGGAGGATCACCAGCGCTGGTCCTCCCGAATCCAAGATGCACCTTGCCTCCTCGACCGCAGCTATCAGGGCGGACTCAGTGCCCTGACCTGGGCGAAATCCCGTTTGTGAGTTACGTAAGAGCCCATTAGATTCCAGATGAGAGGAGAGCTGCTGGTTAGCAATTTTCTCAGCGATCTTGCTAATGCCTGGTAGCAAGGAGATTGGCCGGAAATTGGCCAGCTCTGAGGGATCCAGATCTGTTTTTTTTAATAGAGCTTTTACCACGGCTTGCTTCCAGCTGGGGGGAACTATTCCCTGAGCAAATGAGGCGTTAAGTAGGTCCGTAGCCAATGGTGAGATAACAGTTGAAACTCGTTTCAGGATGTGCATCGGCGCAGGATCGCAAGGGGATCCACTTTTTAAGGAAGTAAGAGTTTTTTGGAATTCCTCCCTAGACACCGAAGAAAAGGCATCAAGGAGGGGGGCAGAGCTATGAGCATTCGATTGCACGGGGTCAGAAGCTACATCGCTTTGTGGTAAGGTGTTTAATATGTTTTGGATTTTATTTTTAAAGAAGACCGCTAATTGGTTACATTTAACTCCAGCCACATCCTGCACGACCGGGGGATTAGGTATTTTAAGGAGGTCTTTCACTATCCAGAAAGTTTCTCTGGAGGAGTTAGAGGAGGTTCTAATTTTTTCCTCATAAAAAGAAACTTGGGCCATTTTCAGAGAGGCCTTATAGGTCCTTATCGCAGCCCGATAGTCTGCTTTAGAGTGGGGGGCCCAGTCTTTCCTCCACGTGCGTTCCAAATTTTTGCAGGTTTTCCTTAAGTCTCTGAGTTCCGGTGTATACCAAGGTGATTTAAATACACTACTCTTCTTTCCTATTCTTTTACGGGGAAGGACGTCGTCCAGGGAGTTGGTCAACCACTTGGAGAAGTTTTTGTCCGCCTCTATGGGGTCTGGGTCAGGGGGGTGGGGGGCTGTCTGCTCCATTCTAAGGGTCCAGCTCTCCGTCGAGAGTTTGGACCAAGCTCTCTCTAGTGATCGTGATGTCGGGATAGAAGGAGACTCCGTATTAGTTTGCCAAATAAACGGGACCAGAAAGTGGTCGGACCAGGGCAGTGGCAGGGGAGTGCTACATTCTAAGTGTGCAGTGTTTGTGAATATAGGATCTAGAAGGTGTCCCTTAATGTGAGTGGCGTCTTTATTTTTTTGGGTCAGCTCAAGCGATTTGAGATCGAGCTTGATCTCCGTTGCCATCTTATCACTAGGATCATCAAAGTGAAAATTTAAGTCCCCTAGTAAGATAAAATTAGAGGCTGCTGATGCAGGAGGAATGGTATTCTCTATTAGGGAATCCGCAAATTCACCTGGACTGCCCGGGGGACGATATACCAAGATGCCAGAGGCGGATTTGTTCGGGGTGATTTGTAGGCTGAACTGAAGCCTTTCGCCTATTACCTACCCCAACTCGTCTTTCTTCCCCCCTCCTGTCCCCCGAGAGGGTATTGAGACTGTCTGCAGGGGCGGGACCGGCAGGACCGGCAGAGGCGTGAGAGACGAAGGTCCCGCCAGAGGGGTGAGCCGCGAGTCATAGTTACGAGCCGTGAGCCACGACCACGACCGGCAACTCTCGAAGCCGGAGCCGGAACAGCCGCACCCCGCTGTGTCGACATCCCACACCCACATCATTCCGCAAGGTGAGGAGCTGCGAGGGGGAGGCTAGGGAGAGGGGTGAGGGGTGAGGGGTGTTCCACTGAGGTGCACGGCCACAACAGGGCGGCGAGGCACCCATCCGCCGCGTTCTGCCCCTGCTCCCTCGCTCCTCGCTCCCCCCACTCACCTGCAGGGCTCAAGGGAGTAAGGTGTAGAGAGCCCAGACACCAGACAGAGATCAGCCAATCAGCCAAACAACCAGCAATCAGCGAGGCAGGCAGTAGCAGCCTCAACCGCTCACAGACAACTACCTGCCATTAAAGACTGCTCAATCCCAAAAGGGAAAGAAGGATCTAATGTAGTCTGCCAAAGCAACACAAAGCAAACATACAAGAAACCCAAAAGAAACTCAAAGCTGTGCTTAATTGTTTGAACGGACTCGTCAGCAGCCGCCAAAAACTAACCTAAACTAACCCAAAACTGACGGTACCACTGTCTACACTAGCGTCACCACCAAAAAATCGGCATTCACATCCCATAGCCAACTAGGAGGAGGCATAACGCCCAAAAGCGGCATAACGTGAAAACCCACACCTAACACCAAGGAAAATTATCAGGACAAAGCCATTTGGAAAAAAGCAGTTAAGGACGTAACACCTGATACCGGTGACCACCGTTTTAACCCACCACAGAGGGGGCCAAGCCGACAATGAGGTCCGGTAAAGGGAGGCGAGCCACAATTTCCGCCACCAATACGACCAATCCCAGGAAAAAGAAAATCAAGAACTCCAAGGCCCCGAACGAGCCGACTGAGAACACCCAAATCCAGACTCCGATTACCCCGACTGGATGGGCTCAGGCCTCTGATAAGGCCCTCGCTACCCCAGGAACGCCCAACATGCTGCTAGTAGACCTAGACCCAGATCTAGGCTCAAGAGAGACCGGAAAAAGGACCACCTGGAAGCAATCTGCGCTCCAGGGGGAAAAAACATTCCAACCTAAAATCTATTCCAAATTTTCCTTCATCAAATACGCAGGAGCATTACTTCACCTTAACATTAATCACCAATCGAATCTTCCCTCCCCGTTACACCCTCAGCCATTAGATGGCGCATCAGGAAACCTCCCAGCCCCATTAGCCCTGCCAGTCACTGACCTGCCTACCTTACCAACTGAAACAGGGGAGAGAGGATACCACCCTTTAAAGACGCCGATCAATTCAACCGCAGAGACCCCAAAAGAAGCAAAGGGACTATTGGCATCTACTGAATCCCCCCTAATCAACCCTGGAAAAACCACAGGAGGTCATTCAGAACAGTCCCTGTTAACCAATGAAACCATGATCACACCTGTTTCTCAGTCACCTCAAGAAGCCGAAAAAGCTTCATCAATGGAAGCACCCGGAATCCCCCTAGAGCCTGCAATAACCTTTCTACATTGCCAGTTCGCAAGCCTTCCTCCAGTCACGGGACCCCCCCGCTCCTTCTCCTACAGCATCAGATGTATTCCACTTTACAGGCTTCACGACCCCTCCTTCTGAAGATAAAACTGATACAAAGGCAACCAGAGAGCTACCCCCTCCACAACCTCAGAAATCCTACCTTATCAATCCCACTGAGTGCAATATCAATTTTAACAAGTATAACCACAATCAGGAACATAAAAACAAGAACGTAATCTCCCTCACTTAGCTGACAGAGCCGAAAGAGAATCATTTCTCCATCAGAAAAAGCGCAAATCACAAGCTCTCGAAGCCCACTCTGGCGGAACCCCATTCTGAAGTACCCTTACTCATGCAACTCAACACAACGACCAATTTGGATAGCGAACCGGATGGCACATCTCCAGGAGGTATCAACATCGCTTCCTTAACAAAGGAAGAATGGGAAAACCTTGTCAGCATATATACATCCGAGGAGACGAAAGAAGCAGCCCCTCAAGGATTAGGAATTACTTCCAATCAGGCCGACGTAAACACCCAGCGAGTGAATCAGGAATATGGGCCTCTCTCCTAAACACCATGCAACTTTCCACCAAAGCTCTGGAATACCATTCAGACAAAATGGACATCCAGCTTACCCTCCTCAATTGTCTGGCATTACACGTAATCAGCATTGACAGCAAACTTTTCGACATGAATAACTTTATCGAAAAAGCTCAACGGGATGCAACCATATTTCCACCAAGCTGCACTTGCCACTTAATCGTGGAAAAAATCGCCACGCTACCGACAGTGATGAGCAATCTCCTAACTGACTTGAAATCCATAGGCCCAAGTTTGAAACCCGACATCGACAGTTCTAATACCAGCATTAGAGGGCCAGTATCCAAACTCCAAACCGGCCCCGAAACGTGGACACACAAAGGGGCGCAAGAATCAGTCACCCAAGACCTCAATCTACCCACGACTTGTAGCCCTCCTTGCCTCAGTAGAGGTCCAGGAGAAACAATAAAGGATGAAGCAACCCACCCGCCCGACCAAACCCTCCAAGAGGCTGGCCAAGCACCCAACCCACCTATTTCCAAACACCTAGAGAGTGTCGAGGCCATGAATCTGGGATTAACAGCACCAACCACCAGCCAGCCAAAAACGCACGAAGTAACAACTTTAGACGGCAAGGCTGAGCAGAACAAAGGACAATCCTGCAAGCAGCGAAGGAAACAAAGGAGGAAAGGGAGGTACAAGAACTCACCTATAAAATCATACTTCCAAACTGCTCCAAAATCCCAGAACGGCCCTCCGCAGGAGCCCAAAGTACTCGGCTCGCCAAAAACCAAACAGCCGGACCAAGGTTCAATCAGCACCCAGGCACCAAGAAGCCCAGCACGACCAGTAGAGGATGGCCCAAAGGATCGTAATCAACATCAAACAAATCATCCGGAAAAAGTGATGCGCCCATGGAAGTGACGACCAGATAACGGGCACACTTCCTGCAGCATGTGACACCAATCAATATCAAACCTCAATCGCACAAACACATTTAGAAGCAAAAACTGAAACGATTACAACTTCCTTACCCAATACTGATTATCAACTTTACCAAAGAGAGGGAACCCAAGACAACGAATATAAAGCAGGAAAAAACAACATGAATCTGTCGACCGAAGAGCAAAGCCGTAAGTGCCTAGGCAGTAGCAATCCAGCAAACCAGAGTCTGCAAGCAACTTCACAAACAAATCTGTTTGTCCCAGAACACAGGTCCAAAGGTAGAAGGGACATTTTAAACCGTGGCAACATCCTTCAAATTCTAAAAGCAATCAGGAGTCTGGCCGGGATTAAAACCCAAGACCTACTGTCAGTAGAATTTGAAACCTTTAAGCATCTCTCGGACCAAGAGGCAACTAAGACCGAATGGGCATCACCCGAGGTAGCAGAAAGAATCCTCAGAGAAGATTTACAACTAGAAGCATGGCGATTCGAGTTTACCAGCACCGACCAGTTGGGTACCCGACCCCTCTCTCGAACCCCAACTTGCTCCCAACAAGTGGCCATCAAGCAGCCGGACCGAACGCAACCAAACCAGCACTGTCCTCAAGGGAGCCCGCAGCACCTCGGTTACAGGCCCAGACGAACCCAGCCCCCCAACTGAGGGGGGAAGGCGGCCGGAAGAAACCTACCCCCCAACCGTCTGGACTTGGATATCTAAAACTTTAAATCTTGGAACCGATACTGCATGACCTAACCTTGAACGGACAAACAATGAAAGGAACTTAAAACTTTGTTCATGGAACATCAACGGCCTCGGGACAAAAATCAACGACCCCCCATTATTGTCATACCGTAAAAGGTTTGACCTAGTCCTCCTACAGGAAACCTGGCTGGAGGACCCTTTCCACCTTCAAGGCTATAAGACTTACCATCTCCCTGCAGTTCGACAATCAATCTATGGTCATCGTTAAGGAGGGCTAACCGTCTACGCCTCAATTGAAGCCATAACTACAGGAAAAGAACTTATGAGCAAAAACACCACATCTGTAATAGTAATCCAATTTGAAATGCAGGGCCAAAGTAACCAACATCGTATAACCCTGGTAAACACCTATATTCACCCTCAGGGCAAGCGGACTGGCGCAAAACAGTTGATAGCCGAACTTACACAGCTAATGACGGCGGACGAAGGTCCAGGCTACATTCTAACAGGTGACTTCAACATGCAACCCAGAAGATGACAAACATCGAGCATGGGGGATCGTTTCTCACTACAACTATAAGTGGGGCAAACCAACAAAAATCTCGAAAGACTTGCATAGAGAATTGGAAAGCCTATCAATGGTAGCACTAAACGGTCGCACGCCAGGGGATAGACCTCAAGCTCCAACTTTCCATAGAAACTCAGTTAACTCTGCAATCGACTACACCTTTCTTGCCCTCCCACTTCTTGGTTTAGTAAAAGACTTTAGGATTGGGGTGTCCGACTACAGCGATCATCAACCTCAAGAGCTCACTCTTGGCATCCAGGGTACTGCCCTAACATATGCAAACCCAGACCCATATCCAACGACGGGATATCAACTCAAGAGAATTCGATGTAAAATACTCGATCCAGAAAAGCTATCAGTCGCTGCGAAAACACTGTGGGAAGAAATTAATTTCATCGAAGAAAGCACTGTGCATGCCTGGGAAATCTTCTCTAAAGCTCTGGGCCAACCAGCCCCTCCGGCCGCCACCCAGCCAGCACAAAAAGACCACCAGCCAAAACAAAACTTCCGGGAGGGAATAAGCCAGTGCACCCATCTGTCATCAAGCCAGCATGCCGAACTAAGACAACTAAGAGGCGACATAATAGAGCAATCCGCTCCCTTCGCCAAAACAGCGTGACTGCCGGCACCGTAGAAGCACTAAGGAAACTCCGAACTAGGAAAAAGAAATCATTTGGCGCGCAAAAAAGGACCACATGGAAACACTGTGGGCCAAACTACTGCACAACACAAAAATAAACAACAGTGCTAGATTCTGGCTAACGGTCAAGAGCATTGAGAATCCATCGGCACCCAGGATCAACTCTCATATAACGGAGGATGTTTGGTCAACCCATTTGCAAACTTACTTTAATGCAGTCCCCCAAAGCAATTTGCAAAAAGCAGCTGAGTATCATGTTGCACTACCTCCGCCTCCCTTCTACAGGAACAATCTACCAGCAAGCTCCTCTCTAAAAACAATCGAGGGCAGAATACAGAAAAGCCACCAAGAGGGCGCACCCGGGCCCAACGGGTTACCACCAGTGTTATACAAACAAGACCAAAAATACTGGTCAAGTGCACTACTACCACTCTTCGACAACATCACTGCAACAGGAACAATTCCAGAATCCTGGAGGCTCTATCATCTCCCCTATCTATACAAAGGGTTGCAAGAGCGACCCAAAAAACAATAGGCTCATCGCTCTTATCGACATTGAGGCAAAGTATTACGCCGGCCTTATCCTGGCCGAACTCCGGGAATGGGCAAGGGAAAAATCTCTAATCCCAATTAATCAAACAGGGTTCCAGGAAAACCTGAGAACCACTGCAAACATCCTGGCTCTTTCACTTTTAGCCGACTCCACAAAAACGACAAGAAAACCATTATTTGTCTGTTTTATTGATTACAAAGCCACCTTCGACAGCGTAGATCGAGGAAAATTATGGTCAAAGCTAGCTCGATGGGAAATACCTCCCGCCCTCTTAAACCAACTCATCCTACTACATTCTGAGACATGGGTCCAAATCAAACTGGGGAGCGGTACGATCGTGTCGAGGCGGATTCCAACCACCAGAGGCTTAAAACAGGGCTGCGTTCTGGCCCCCACCCTATTTAATCTTTTCGTGGGTGATTTTTCAATTGACCAAGACAATTGTAACCATCACGCACCAAATCTGGGAGGCCTCCCTCTTTTAATTTATTGTACGCCGACGATTTGATATTAATCAGTCAAACTCCAGTCGGCTTACAACACCTGCTTGACACCACGAACAATTTTGCCTTAAAAAACGGGTTAGAAATAAAACTAGAAAAGTCAAAAATAATGGTGTTAAACCACCGCAATCCAAAAAAATGACTGAAATGGCTGCTGGGTGAGAGATAACTCGAAGTCGTCAAAGATTACAAATATTTAGGAATTATCTTTGACAATAATGGATCGTACGACCAACAAAAAGAGGCGATTCAGAGACAAGGGACCCTGCTAGCAATCACCCTGAAAAATCTTAATAGCAAAATAACAGGATCAAACCTGCTTCCGCTGCTCGAGGTGCTCCAAGCAAAACTATTACCAACGATAACATATGGCAGCGAGGCCATGCGAGGGATGGAAGAAGAAACTCTGAATAAAACGGTCACCAAAGCCCTAAGAATAATCTTCAAGCTTCCAAAATACACCTCCCCAGCCCAATTAAGACTCAAATTTGGAATAGCAAACCAGACAATAAGCAGGAAGGCAGCGTATGTAAAAATCTGGTATAAAATAAAGAGCGCCGAGGCGGGATCACTGAACTCATTCCTATGGAAGGAAATATCAAGGAAAAACGGCTCCCCCGCAAAGGCCTACCTTCAATCCGGGATTAGCATGTTGGCCATGAAGAACATCTGGGAGTCAGGACTTCCTTTCAAAAACGTCAAAGACCTGGTAAATAAGCTGACCAAGCTTGTCTCCATTGAAAATGATAAAGAATGGTTAAACAAGAGGGCCCACAGCTGGTTTGTGATACAAAGCTAATCAAAATGCACGCCACAAATGTATCTCAGCACTAGCTTTTCCGGATCATTAAAGGATGCCTTCTTGGCACTGAGGATGGGGATTTTACCGGTTAAACCCCACATGCCGCCCTGGAAACGCACATTTGCAACCACATCATGCAGATTATGTGGCGAAACCAAAGAAGACATGCTACATCTTCTATGCATATGCAAGTCCCTAGACCGGGAGAGGAGAGAGTTGTTAAAATTGCATATAAACAAAATGCATATCCGGTCTTGTAGGCAGGCAGTGAAGGCGTGCTTCAAAGGGGCTAATGCTAAACTAATCTGCATCTTTGTCCGCTTCACAAACAAAACTTTCCACGGCAGCCTGAGCATAACTGTTTATGCCCAAGCCCTACAGTCCGGTAACTCTCCTCGACTCCCAGCACGCTCGAACATTAAGTTTAGCAGACTACAACCAAATAATAGATCATATGATCCACGAACACAGTCATTGCCCCTTGACCAGGGACTCATCTACACCCTTCACTCAAACTATACACTTCTATCGTAAATACTTTTTGTGTATTTTAACTGGTCAACTGTTCACTTTTTATTACCTTGTTTTTAAGAAATATGAAATTCTGCTATATATGTACTCCTTTAAATATTTTATATTGATGTATTGACTGCTAAGATTTTAATTAATCAAGCAATAAAGATTACTTACTTACCGAAGACAATAATGCAGCCTGTACCTACAAGGCTACACTGTCCAGTACTTCAACTAGAAATGCCAAGGATATAACACCAATAACACATTTAACACAATCTGTCAAGTTTCACCCATAGAGAAACTTTCCTCCCCTCACCAAATCCTTGGAATGATAGAGAGGAAGGTAAGGACAGACAAGCTTCCATAGGCTGCCATTATGTGTCTGGAAAAGGGATACCGTGCCTTTAAGGAACTCTCTGGAGACCCTCGGTATCCCAGCATGCTCAGCCCCTTCCTTTTACTTTCAGTTTTTTTTTCCGGCTCCTGCTAGCAGGACCCTGGAGAATTGAGCTCTCCCTTTTTGGGTGTTTTGTTAACTTTTTGGCACTTTTAAAGTGTTAAAGTGTGTTCACTTGATGTATTTTTGCCTTTTCTTCACTTTTCTGGTGATTGTGGCCACTCTTTTATCAAATATGCCTGCCTTATTTGAGAAATGTCCAGAGTGTGCCAGGAAGAATGCAAGATCTGATCCACACAGGATCTGTATCCTGTGTCTCCCTTCTTCTCATGTTCCTGGGACTTGTGGGATCTGCCTGCAGTTTTCAGTAGGACCCTGAAGGACAGAGAGAAGATCAGGCTCCAAGGACAGGAGCAAAGAAGACAGCAAGGTCAAGGTGGGTCTGGGCAGGAAGGGGCTTCTTTCTCTGCCCGTGCTGAGGCCTCTGGGGGGCTCCCCAGTAAGAAGAAGGCCATAAAACGCCACCGGTCTCCGTCGGCGTCGATAGCCTCGACGTTGGCGTCGAGAGGAATGACCACGGTCTGCTCCCCGTCTCCCCAGGGTTCTGGGTCGAAGCGACGTCGACGGTCGACGTCCAGGGGATTGACGTCGAGACCTCCGACGAGGTCGACGTCGAGAACTGCTTCCTCGTCGAGTCATCATCGACGTCGAGAGGGTTCGAGTAGGCGCAGGCGGTCGACGTCGAGGCGTCACCGTCGTTCACCATCGACGTCGACTCGACGTTCGGCGTCAAGAAGGAGATCATCGACGTCGAGAAGGAAATCGTCGATGTCGAGAAGGAGATCATCATCGACGTCGAGGAGGCGTTCATCGACGACGAGACGGCGTTCATCGACATCAAGACGGCATTCATCGACGTCGAGACGGCGTTCATCGACGTCAAAAAGGTGCTCAGCGTCGAGGAGGAGAGCATCGCCCTCCAGGAGGCGTTCCAAAGCCAGGACTGTGTCTTCGGTCACCACAAGTCCACAGTCGCGGCGGCGCCTTCGCTCGGCTGCCAGGGGTACGGCCTCTAGGTACCCCCCTTCAGATCAGGTGAAGAAGAGGAAGAGAGGGGAAGACTCACAAATTTATTCCCCTGCCAAGCCGAGGTCACCTACACCTCCTCCGTTACCTAAGGATCCTCCTCCACGTAACCCGACGCCGCCTCCTCCATCTGTTCCTTCCTCCACCTCCTACACCACCACCTCCGCCGAGGTCTGCCTCGTTACCGCATCTCCCGACGCCGCCTACGGGGCCACCGCAACCTAGGCTCCTGTTTAGGCCTCCACAGTGCCCTCCGCTGCGGCCTGTGGAACGTCCAAGGCCGCGGAGGTCGAGATCTCACTCCCGACGGAGGGATAGATCCAGGAGTCGCCGTTGCTCTTCTACAAGATCCAGACGGTGCCACAGGAGGGACCGGTCGAGGTCCCGCCACACGGATTCCTCTAGTGCCAGGGACTATTCACCTACCCTGATGGATTCCCCTCGGACTAGGGTGTCTCCAGTACATGACATAGTGTCCTTCAAGGACATGTTGCTACGAGGGGCGGCTAAGCTGGGCATCACGCTCACTGTGCCCGCGTCACTGACGTCCGTCATCTTCGAAACGCTGCACAAGAAGCAGTTGTCTCGCCCTTTGCTGCCCTTGGTGCCTGGGCTGGTAGAACCGGCCATGGAACTGTTCCTCACGCCTGCGTCTACGAGATCGGCACCTTCAAGGCTGCAGAAGAAATATAAGGCTCCTGACTCGGACCCAGCATTTCTCCGGGTGGATCCCACGCCTGACTCGGTGATTGTGACGGCAGCAAGAAAACAGCACGCCACCACCCCATCATCACCAGTGCCTTCTGACAAGGAGAGCCGCTGGATGGATTCGGCAGGCAGGAAGGTTTGCAGGACGGCCTCCACATCGATGAAGGCCGCGAGTGCCTCAGCCCTGTTGGGTCGTTACGATCGGGCTCTGTGGGAGTCCCTCCAACAGTTTGCGGAACACCTTCCCCGGGAGAAGAGGGAAGATTTCCAAAAGTCCTCGCTTAAGGTCTGATGGTTTCCAACCAGATGAGTGGAGCCCATTACCGAAGTAATCAACGCCTCATTAGGGACGGGGACGGTGCCACCTAATTGGAAGAGCGCAATAGTGAAAGCCCTCTTAAAAATACCTTCCCTAGACCCCCTAGATATGGCCAATTACAGGCCTATCTCGCTCCTCCCAGGACTTAGCAAAATTGCGGAAAAATTGGTTAACTTTCAGTTATCTAATTTTGTTGAGTCCAATGGCGTCTTAAGAAGCTCTCAAACAGGTTTTCGCCCGGGTCAAGGCACTGATACCGCCTTGCTGGCAGTCATGGAGGAGGCACGCTGCATTTTGGACTCAGGGGGATCAGTGGCAGTGATCCTCCTGGACCTGAGTGCAGCGTTCGACATTGTTAACCATCGAGTGTTACTCCAGAGACTGTCGGATGCCGGAGTGAGGGGGACTGCGCTGAATTGGCTTAGGTCATTTCTCAGCGAAAGATCTTTCCAGGTCTGGGAAGGGGGCGCACGATCGGCATCCACTCACCTCCATTGTGGCGTGCCTCAGGGCTCCTCCCTGAGCCCTACACTATTTAACGTGTATATGGCTCCCTTGGAGGAAGTGGTTGCTCCATTCAACATCAATATTGTGAGCTATGCCGACGACACCCAACTGGTGTTCGCCCTCTCCCAATCCACAGAAAACCCCCAGATACTTCACGCCTGCCTCTCAAAGGTCCATGCCTGGATGGGGGACTCAGCACTTAAACTGAATGGGTCCAAAACGGAGGTTATGCTTATGGGACCAAAAAACACCTCTCTCCCCTGCCTGGCCTGGCCCAGTTGCCTAGGTTCTCTTCCTGATCCAAAGGCTGAGATCAAGAGCCTGGGCATTTGGTTGGAGCAAGATCTCTCTCTCAGAACTCAGGCCTCCAAATTAGCGGGTGTTTGTTTTGGTCTCCTCCGATCGGTATGTAAGATACTACCTCTCATTCCGTTTTCATCCAGGAAACTCTTAATACAGGGCCTGATTATGTCTAGATTAAACTTTAGTAATGCGATCTACCTCGGTGCCCCTGAGAGCACTCTGAACAGACTCCAACAAGTTCAGAATGCGGCAGCACGAATGGTTTACAACATCCCGATGTCTCGTTCGGCAAAACCAGCACTGAGGGCGTTACACTGGCTGCCAATACGGGAAAGAATTAAATTTAAATCCCTTTGCCTGGCACATAAAATCTTGCAAGGCAAAGGCCCCCCGTCCTTCAAAAGATGGTGATCCCCTACAAAGCCAGTAGAACCCTACGTTCAGACCAGCTACATCTGATTGTTGTCCCTAGGGTGAAAAAGGCCCGATAAGGAGGAAGGAGATTTTCCGTTAATGTCCCTACCATCTGGAATGCCCTCCCTTTAGGTCTTCGCGCCGAACCCTGTCTTCTGCGCTTTCGTGAACAACTCAAAACTCTCCTCTTCTGCTAACCTGCTCTGTCTTTGCTTCTTCTGATTTTCTCTGTTGGCAAAGCGCCGGGATGCTCCAGGGTAACTGTGCGCTGTACAAAACCGATTTTTTAATAATAATAATAATAATAATTAGTTCGGCTGCGGATTCTTCCCTCTTGGCAGCCCACGGGTACTGCCATGGGGTCAACCTGAGGCGCCACGCCTGGCTGCGTCTTTCATCCGTGAAGCCTGAGGCGCAGCAGAAAGATGCTAACCTACCCTTTTCGGGCGAGACTATCTTCGGGAAACATGCGGACGACGAGATGGCCCGCATGAAGGCGGAGGCGGAAACCCTGACGGCTGTCGGGTTGGAAAAGCCTAAGGAACAGAAAAAGACCTTCCGCCCGTTCCAGAGGCGGTACGGGTCACAAGGCAGAGGGTAAGGTCAGCAGGCTGGACAGCAACAACAACAGCAACAGTTCCAGCGGAAACCGTTCCAAAAGCGCCAGAGGGGCCGAGGGGGTCAACAGTCTTCCTCCGCGACCAAAGGCCCGGCTGGGTCTAGGCCCTGAGGTGCTTCTTCCCCCTCATCCGTTACCCGCTCCGGTGGGGGAAGCATTCAACATTACCTGGCAGAGTGGAGAAACATTACTCAGGACAAGTGGGTGCTGAATATTGTTTGCAATGGATACAGTCTTCGTTTCACCAGCCCGCCTCCTGCAATTCCACCGGTCGGCTCGCAATTCCAACTACGCGAGCTCCAGGCGGAGGCCGATACCCTGTTAAGAAAAAGGGCGATAGAAGACGTCCCTCTGTCTCAAAGGGGAAAGGGTCTTTACTCACGCTTCTTCCTAGTACAGAAGAAGGACAAGAACGAGTTCAGACCCATTCTGGATTTGTGACAAGCAACCAAGTGGATTCTCAGGGAAAAGTTTTGCATGCTGTCTTTGCACCAGATTTATCCTCAGCTGCAGAGAGGAGACTGGCTGTGCGCGATAGATCTGCACGATGCGTACTTCCATGTGCCCATTGCACGGAAACATCTGAAGTTCCTGCGCTTCCTCGTCGGCGCCAATCACTATCAGTACACCGTACAGCCGTTTGGACTGAAGTCTGCACCCAGGACTTTTTCGAAATGCATGACTGTGGTAGCAGCGCACCTGAGAAAGAACAAGGTGTTTGTCTACCCGTACCTGGACGATTGGTTGACCAAAGCCTCCACCTTCCAGGAAGCGCAATTGCACTTCAACAGGACAGCAGTCCTGTTGAACTGTCTGGGTTTGCACATAAATCTGTCCAAGTCTGTCCCGATTCCTGTACAGTGCCTGCAGTACTTGGGAGCCTCCATCAATACGCTGTTGGCAAGCGTGTCTCCTTCGGAGGAGAGACGCTTATCCATCCTTCGGAAGGCTCAGGCTCTCATAGCTGCTCCATCTACAATAGGACGGTGTCTTCTCTACTGGGATCGATGGCCTCTTGTATCTTCCGCACTCCGCACGCGCGCCTACACATGAGGCCGCTACAGGAATGTTTGGAGGACCAGTGGGACCAGAGGAAAGGGTGTTGGGACGACCGGATTCAGTTGTCTCTTCACGCCCAACAGTCCCTGAGATGGTGGTGCTCAGCAGAGAATCTCCTCAGAGGGGTTCCTTTCCACAAGGACATCCCGACTCAGACTATCGTGACGGATGCGTCTCTCCTGGACTGGGGCGCGCATTCAGCCCATCTACAGATCCAGGGAACTTGGTCTCCGACAGAGTCCACGTATCCAGAAATTTCCTGGAACACTGAGCTGTTCACTTGGCACTGAAGGCCTTTCATCCGTCCTTCCAGACCAACTCCTTGCTTGTGCAGACCGACAATACGACCACGATGTATTACCTCAACAAGCAGGGGGGCTCGAGATCGCATACACTGTCACAGGAAGCGAAGGCGATCTGGCACTGGCTGCTAGCCAGAGGACTGACGATAACGGCAACTCATCTGCCTGGTGTGCAGAATGTTCAGGCGGACGCCCTCAGCAGGTTGCTTCACGAAAACCACGAGTGGGTCATAAACGACGAGGTGCTCGACGACATCTTCGCCATGTGGGGCACTCCAGAAGTGGATCTGTTTGCCACCGCAGAAAACAGCAAATGCAGCGACTTCACCTCGAGGTATTACCAGCCGGGGACTCTGGGGAACGCGTTATGGATCAGCTGGTCGAACAGCTTTCTGTACTCTTTTCCACCCATTCCCCTGATTCCAGCGGTGCTCATCAAGCTGGCCCGATCCAGGATGATCCTCATTGCGCCGGAATGGCCCAGACAGTGGTGGTTCACGGACCTGCTTCACCGGTCGATCCTACCTCATCGGCGACTGCCGTGTCAGCCGGACCTTCTCACGAAGTTCGGGGGGCAGATGGTGCACCCCAACCTCTCATCGTTGAGTTTGGCGGCATGGCTCCTGAGATAGTGCAATATGGCCACTTGAATCTTCCTGAGGATTGCATGGACAGATTGAAGGAGGCTAAGAGGCCATCTACTAGGACCTCTTATGCTTACAAATGGAAGAGATTCTGCATCTGGTGCATGTCTAAGAACTATGATCCGACGACCTGCAAGGAGGATGTTATCCTTCCATACCTTCTGCATCTAGCTCAGTCTGCCCTTAATTTTCATTCCATTAAGGTTCATCTAGCTGCATTGACTGCTTACAGAAAATGCCCTTCACAGACATCCTTCTTCCAGATTCCTTTGATTAAGGATTTTTTGGAAGGGTTGAAGAAGGTGTTCCCTCCTGTTCGGCTTCCTTCGCCTTCATGGGAACTGAATGTGGTGCTGTCCAGGCTGATGAAGGAACCCTTCGAGCCTATTCATAAGGCTTCACTGCAGCACCTGTCTTGGAAGGCGGCATTCCTTGTGGCCATTACTTCGGCCGGCAGGGTGAGTGAAATTCAGGCATTGTGTTGCAAGGAACCTTATACTGTATTTCATGCTGCTAAGGTTGTTATGCGTACTCACCCTAAGTTCCTTCCCAAGGTGATTTCTGATTTTCAACTCCAGCGGAACGGTCTCTTCATTCCCTGGATGTCAGAAGGATGTTGAAATTCTATCTGGATAAGACCAAGGATATTCGTAGATCCGACCAGCTGTTTGTCAACTATTGTTCGGTTAGAACTGGTCTGGCTACTTCCAAACAGTCCATCTCTAGGTGGATTGTGTGATCTATCCAGCTCTGTTATCAGAAAGCGAATAAGATCTTAGGGGGTAAGCCTAAGGCTCATTCTACCAGGGGCAAAGCAGCTACAACAGCTTTGCTTCTAAATGTTCCCATTGCAGAGATCCGCAGGGCGGCCACTTGGAAGTCGGTCCACACCTTTGCTAAGCACTACTGTCTGGACTCGGATGCCAGAGCAGATGCTCAGGTTGGGCAGGCTTCGCTGCGGAATTTGTTCGCACAATAGTGGTGTTGTCTATATTTCTCCACCGCCGGGTTGTTTTTGGATGGGCTTGCCATTCTATTCACTAGATTATTACTATACACAGAGATCTCCTACTACAGAAGGAGTAGTTTCTTACCTGTAACTCCAGTTCTGTAGTAGGGGTATCTCTGTTATAGTCATAAGCGCCCGCCCTCCTCCCCGGTGGAGAAAATGGTACTGGTATGTATGCTACAGGCCTTGCTTTATGCACCTTCAAAGAGAACTGAAAGTAAAAGGAAGGGCCTGAGCATGCTGGGATATCGAGGGTCTCCAGACAGTTCCTTAAAGGCACAGTATCCCTTTTCCAGACACATAATGGCAGCCTATGGAGGCTTGTCTGTCCGTACCTTCCTCTCTATCATTCCAAGGATTTGGTGAGGGGAGGAAAGTTTCTCTATGGGTGAAACTTGACAGATTGTGTTAAATGTGTTATTGGTGTTATATCCTTGGCATTTCTAGTTGAAGTACTGGACAGTGTAGCCTTGTAAGTACAGGCTGCCTTATAGTCTTTAATTTTCTCTTAAGTGTCTATGCAGGACTACAATGAAGACAGTTTAAGAGATTATTTTTGATTGCTCGGGGTCCACGCACATGGGCGGGACTATTCACTAGATTATGACTATAACAGAGATACCCCTACTACAGAACTGGAGTTACAGGTAAGAAACTACTCCATCTAGGGCATGGCGGAGTTGTAAATATCTGTAAAACTGGGACGGGTGAAGCAAATGTCTGGTTTGCAAGTCTGCAAAACAGTGAATATGGTCACTGACCCACACGTCTCCAAGCTGTGAGATGCCAATGAGGTCCCAGCTCTTAAAACCTTCAAGGCCCCCACCTCCTGCAACCATGTACCCTGCCATAAGGGTGTCTGCTAAGTCAGTTTGTCCTTCAATTGGGTGTGTCGTAGGAAGGCCGCCAGGCTAGAATGACTGTTCGGTTCACCGTGGGGAGGTCCCTGGGAATGGGAGATCCGTACATCATAGCCTGAACTTGAGAGACGCCTAAATCTTTAAGTTTGGTTCTGTAAGCAGGGTCAGACCCCCCCCCCTCCGTTGAACCAGTCATGTAGTACCAGGAGGCGGGTTGCAAGATGTTATAAGTTTAAGTACAGGTCAAAAGGGTCGGATCTGGTAGCACGGGAGCCCCATACGCGGCCGTAGGCCATTCCAGAGAAACCTTATAATTAGACGGTCTATTCCCTTGAACCAGGCTCGAGGGACATGAAATGCAGTATTTTGAATTAAGATAGAGTAATCTGGGGAGGATCATCATTTTAAATAGCACTTTTCTCCCTAGACGTTTAAGTGGGAGTTTTTGCCACTTCTGCAGGTCCAGCTTGGTTTTAGCGACAGAGGAGTCACGTAGAGTGCCCAGGCTAGGTAGGTAAGTAGGGCGACCCATATACCTAAATATTTGAAGGATTGCTGTCTGATAGGGATCGTGGATTGCCAATCAAAACATTCCTGTGAGAGATACAGGGGAACTAGAGTAGACTTGGCCGAGTTCAGGCGCAGCCCCGAGACCCGTTCAAAGGACTACAATATATGCAGGCATCTAAGACCAGATCGGGCCAGGTCCACAAGAAATAGCAGGACATCATCTGCATTTAAAGTAATGTTGTCATCATGTGATCCTGCTCAATTCCAGCCCCAAGCCCGGTTATCCGAGCTGATGAGATTGGCAAGAGGCTCCATTGCCAAATCGAAGAGGAGGGGCTAGAGGGGACAGCCCTGACACATCCCTCTTCTGATTGGAAAGATGTTGAAGAGCGCTCCATTGACAAGCACCCGTGCAGTTGGTTTGGAGTAAAGGATGTTAACCATACGGCAGAATTTAGGGCCCATGCCCATAACCAATAGGACATCCTCCAAACAGCCCCAGTCGACCGAGTCAAATGCTTTCTCGAAATCGACTAGGAGGAGCGCCATGTATGGGGTCAGCGACTGTCAGTTGCCAAGGCTAGATGCAGACGCCTCAGGCAATGTCTGGTAATCCGTGCTGGCACTGGTCAGGGTGGACCAACTTACTAAGGTGTGGCCTAAGGCGCTGAGCTAGAACTGTGGCGTATATTTTAACTTCAGTGTTAATTAGCAAAATGGGGTGGGAGTCAGTACATGCTGGTGAAGGTGGTTGCGTTTTGAGAATGATAGCTATTGTGGCTGTGTTCGTTTCCGGAGGGAAAGAGCCTTCTACTATGGCCTCCTCACATAGGTCCGCAAGGTGAGGGACAAGTATGTTGCGGTAAACAGAGTAATATTCTTGTGGGTAGCCGTCCGGGCCAGGGGTTTTGCCGGGCGCGACCAGCAAAAGGGCGTCTTGTATTTCTTAGCATTTGATCAGACTTTCCATTCCATCTGACTCAACTGGTGTGAGTTTGGGAAGGCGAAGGTCTTCCAGAGTGATCAGCTCTGTCAGTGAGCACTCTGGTTTCCGGGTAAAGTATAGGCCTGAGTAAAAGTCTGGACATTGAGGGTTTCTTCGCCCATAGATCCGGAGAGGGCTACAAAACGTTAATTGGGGTCTCTGGTAATTTGAATAGGTACGAAATGTAGGTTGCTCTTTAAAAGTATTGCAACCCCGCGTGAAGCCTGAGTGCCAGGATCTATCAAATCCGTACCTTGCAAGGAAGGGACAGAGATTGCCCATGAGGTGGGTTTCCTGCCACATGAGAATATCGGGGCGTGTCTTTGGGCATGTTGCAGTACCGCGGTCCACTTGATCCTGTCTAACAGGCCATTCACGTTCCACGAAATGATACGGAGAGAGTCCCCTTTGTATGTCATTGTGTCGTGGTCAATGGGAGAAGCCTGTAGTGTCTCGGGGGTCTGCTGTGCAGTATGTGCCTTGAATGCTGAGATGTGAGAACTATGTGTTTTGCCTGTTGATGTGCACATGTGGTGCTGTGTCATACTATTGTGGAGCTTGGATGCTGTGAACTTTGAGTTGTTGAACAACTAGTAACTTGGGACAGCAGCTCCAAACCCTCCCCCGGCCCTATACTACGTAAACAGCACAATTTGTCACCCTATAACTGTTGAGTTGAACTAAACTATAACGTTTAGAGTCAATGAAGCGTGGTGGACCCCTCCTTGTTATAGGATCAGAGTATGCATCAGCAGAAGTATCTGATTGGTTTGGAGTTTCACCATTGTTCAACTGGGTGTGTTCTAGTGTGACGGGTTCAGTTCGTGGTGCTCTGTGGGAGCTTCAGCTGGGGATAGCTGGGCTACGGGAGAGATCAGAGTCAGTAGAGTTTATGACCACAATTTTGGATGAGATGCTTTATGTAGGCGAACGATCTCGGGACCAGAGCCCCGCGGACGGTGGGGTCCAGGTGACAGGTCTTGGCACTTGGAATTTGGGGATACAGTCACTGGTGAGCCCAGTCTGGCCCCGCCTGCCTTCTGGCCCCTGCGGGACTCGTGGAGCAGGGTTTGGGCTACTGGGGTCTAACCCGTAGATCTGAGTCGGAAGGGACGCTCCTCTGTCAGCCAGGTCCAGGCCGCTTTGGGGCTGTCAAAGAACTGTGTTTTCTTGCTGGAAAGAGTAGCCGGTACTGTAGATTGAGGGTGCATTTTTTTCACTTCCGTATAGGATCGTCTCTGTGTTTGAACTTCCCTGGTGTAATCCGTAAATATCATGATGGGGTGATTTTGAAAAGGTACGGTTTTCCGGACACAAGCTTGTTGCAGGATCAGGTCCCTGTCTTTAAAGTTGAGGATCCATGCTATAATGGGTCGGTGCCGGGTACCCGGGGGAGCTTTTGGAGCCGGGGAGCGGTGTACTCGTTCTACCGTGAACCAAGTAGAGAGCATGTCTTTGGGCATTCACAAATGTATCCAGTTCTCGATGAATGCTTCCATCGGTCCGTGTTCTACGCCCCCTGAAAATCCCACCAGACGCAGATTGTTGCGTCTTGATCTGTTATCAGCATCTTCTGCCCTCCTGTAAACTTCTTTGGCTTGAGTTTGCAGTCCGGTCATCTATTCCTTCAGACTTGTAACATCACCTTCGACAGAGGAGATGCAAGATTCATTTTCCGTGATCCTGGCTGTTGCGTTGCGGAGGTCCTGCTGGAGCAGGGCGATGTCGACTTGAACCGCTCCAATTTTATTATCGACGAGGCCTGTGAGGTGGAGATGGCTTGTAGGATTGTGTTGAGTTCTCCACTCGTTTGTGAGGCGGCCCTCTGCAGCCTCGGATCGAGTCCCATTCTCGTTAGCAGTGTATTGGTCCATTTTAGTCTTTGTCGCAGGTGGTTTCGAACCCCGGTCTTTCACCATGGCCGGGAAGTCCAGGGAGGGTCTACGGAGGACATTAGTATTGCTAGCCATTAGAGGGTATTGGCTGGTTCGCATAGGTGGTGTGTGCCTTTGTGAATCACTTGCGACCTCCCAGTGTGAAGGGGTCACTGCGTGCTTCCTAATTGGGATCACAACAGCAATCCGGTAAATGTACAGTGAGTAGGGAGATAATCTTCCACTGCGCAGCTATGTTTCGGTCGGGGTGAGGGCTGGTCAACTCCAGTTGGTATTCGGGTGCGCCCGAGTACTAAGTGCCACTTAGTGTTATTGCGTGTGATAATTCGTAATGCGACCAGGGATGAAGGCAGGGTAAGCGATTGTTCCATGCTAGTCCTCTTAGCAGGCGTTTCTGGCAGCCGTCAGCCACCTAGGTACTGGTCTAGGTGCAGCTGTGTCGTGGTCAGACAGGAGGAGAGCACTCGCTTCTTCCTAGTGAAGCCGTTTGCACACAGAGTTGTTGGGCCCTATCAGGCAGGGGGGGGCAACAGCCCGCCGCTGCGTGACTTTGCAGCTGGTCCCTCCACCCGCACGGGTCCGGGTGTCGCACCTCCACTGGGTCGCAATGACAGCCAGACAAGTCTCACCGCGCCCCGGGGGGTTCTTCTCTACAGTAAAACTATGCCACGGAAGGGACGGTGGGAGGTCAGTCTAGCCGCTCAGAAGTTCGACCAGAGCTCAGCGCGCACTTCGCTCGCCGCATGCAGGGCCCCGCCAAGGGTTCAGGAGCTGGGTCGGGGCAGATGAAAGGTAGGTATCCCTCGTGGCCTGGTTGGCGTACCAAGTCTAGGACTGTGAGGGTTCGACAGGGCGGGGTGTGGTCCCAGAAGCTCACAAATGTTTTCGTAAAAATTTAAAACCTGGCTTTTCCCTCCAATCGCTAATTAGTCTCGGATTGTTGTCTATCCTATCGTCCTTTTCGTTGCTAGCGCCATGAGACCTCACGGTGAGTTGTGCGCTATATAAGAACATCTGACATCTGACCACTGCACAATCTCGCAGTCGACCCCTCCGCCCACGGCCGTCCAGGTATTGCCATGCCAGGCTGCTCAGGAGGTCTGGTTGGGTGCCCACTTGTCAGTAGAGCTTAAAGCCCAAGGTCCAGGACAAGTGTTGTGCCCGTGTCTCTTCAATATTAGCAGGGAGGAGGAAGGGGTCTTCCTGGCGGAGCTCAGCTAAGCGAGCGAGGGGTCCAGGCCCAGGGTTTCAGTAGTGCAGGGCAGGGCGCACCTCAGGCAAACAGACCTTCAAGCTGTGGGGTACAGTAATGATCTAGAGTAACCCCGGGGGAGTTTCACAGGTGGAAGAAGGGGCAGGGGGTAAGTCTCTCGTAAGATCCCCGCTGCTCGATTATGGCAGCCGATCCACCCTGTTGCCGTTCCTTCCCCACTATGGGACCATTTGAATGCAGTTCCTCGAGGCCACGGCTGCACCTGCACCAAGATGGGAGGATTTAAGCAGGTGCAGGCCTCCTCTCCCTTACGTGCCGCAGCCTGCCGCACTCACCAGGCCACACGAAGTCCGGGCAGTGGGTGCTCCGTACGTGTCGGCGGGCCCATATTTCTCGTGTCTACAGGGCTGGAGGGTGACTGCAGGCCTCAGTACTTCATTTAGGCCCTTAGCGGTCTCTGCCAGGCCCCGGAGGCTGCCTCCCGCCCGCAGGATCTTAGCGCCGGAAGGGAGGGGGGGGGAACCCCTTCAAAGGGTCCCCGCTGCCCAAAACAGCAGCCGATCCCCCAGCCTTTGTCTTGCCTGTCAGCCAGGCGCAGTCACCGCAGGCTCAAGCCCCGCACCAGCCTCACCTCAGACCACGCTCCAGATCTCCCTCCTCTGGGCTGCAGGGAACAAGGATCGCTGTGCGGCTCCGCAGCTCGTCCATGCCCGGTGAGTCGGCTCACCACCTCTGCCTGTCAGCAGGGCACAGTACATTATAGGGGGGGCTGATCTGCAGTAGGGGATATTTCTGTTATTAGGTCCCAGTGTCCAGGCACGGGTCACAGCCTCAATGCGCGGTGAGCGGGCACCGCCATTTTGACTTCGGGGCGTCCGGAGATCTGGGATCAAAACCAGACGCTGTGCCCGATTCTGCAGTGTTTCCTCGCTACTAGTGGGCAGCCCGGTTTATTCTATGGTGCTGGCAATGAGTTAGGGGAATGGATGGTTGACAATGGTGATGGATTCTGGAACGGATGACAGAGGGGTCCGGAGCGCCCTTAGAGTGCGACAGCCATCTTGACCCTCCAAGCCACACCTAATGTTTGTCTTTAAACTGTCCTGCGCACAGACAACATCAAATTCTTGCATCATTTTTAGTGTTACTTTTGACAGAAAAATGTCAGTCTTCTTAAGAAAAGGTATTTTCAGACATTGTGACTTCTGGCCTGTCAGGAACCTCATAAGCATTGCCTCTACTGCTTTATTCAAAGCATAAGGCCAAGGATTGTAACTATTTCCTACACATCAGTAGGTCTGACATTTCTGAACTGTACACCTTAATTCGTTATGACCTTCTATGCATCCCTGGAATGTACATCTCCAGGACTTGGAAGTCTTAGAAAGATGGGCACCACAAGACACCGACCTGCACATCAATCTTCTTTGGTTGAATGATGGGATTCTGTCTTCAGTCTTTCCTCCCCAGAATAAACGGTTCCTCTGTAGCACAGACAACATGAAGGCCATGTATTTTAGCAATATGTATTAATTATTTACTCTGTGTAGGTTCCATCTCTTGTAATGTTTCTTTTGTGGTAAGGTGTGTTTATAATTAATTACCTGCACCGTGCATGTGTTTTCAGTGCTTTGCTGTAATATATCAGGTTGCATACCCAATGTGAGGTGGTTTTATACTTGCGTGGGAAGTAATAAATGTACTCTGGTTGTATTGTCTTGTGTTGGAGAACAACTAAGGATGTTAATGAATACTTCCTATTGGTGTGGAGGTGCTTTTTTATTGCCCTATGTGCAAACGAGGATTATGTGTTTCTGGTTTAGCGTCGCATATTGTTTGGGGGGTTATCTTTTCTCTTAGTAGATTTACTATCATGCTGTAGAATGTGGTGTTAGTGTTATGTATGTTTCCCAGTTGCTTGTCGTTGGAGAGTTCAGTTGAGAGTGGTGATGCCAAAACGTGGTCAGGCTTTAGTGCACCATACTGCATGTATCTTGTAAAAAGTAGCTAAGAACAAACAAAAGGCAACTTTTTTTTAACAGATGCCTGTATGTTCAGTTTGTTATATGCATTATAAGATTTGCAAAGCAGCAAATTGACACACTGTGCATAGGTTCTGTGGACTCTTCTGCTTTGATTCAATTGTATGTGAAGACACATGGGACAAGTCGTTCAGAGAAATCAGTCAATCTGGAATAAAACACCTCAGTCCTTTCGATGTAATGCTACTTAATTCTCTATCCAAGGCAATTGAATCTAGTAAGAAATAAACAACGCTGCATAAGAAATGTATTCACTGTACCAATAGTTAGATCTACAGCATGTGTCTCTTTTAAAGATTAGCTTCCTTCCAACCCACTTACTATAGGCACGGTATTCCTAATCTGTAAGAGAACACTCCTTTACTGTAAACTTAAATTCTAAACCGTATGTTCTTCTTTTGTATATCACCATAACTTGTTTATTTTACTTGTCTTTGTTTTAAGGAATCTGGTGATTTTTCAGTGTGCATCCCATTGTATTTTTTCTGTGTCATTAGTAAGTTATAGGGCCATTGCTTATAGGTGACCAAAGCTAGCAATGCTTTGTGAATGTGATTTAAGGTCCATGCTTGATGGTCGGGAATATTTAAAACATTAGCTGGCACATGCATCAAAGCTTTTTGCGATCACAAACGGTGAGATTCGCAGAAAACACCCGTTTGCGATCCCAAAATTAGCTTTTGCGATGCATCAAGGGTCAAGGCCCTCGCAATTTGAGAATTCGCAATTAATTGTGAGTTCTCAAATTGCGATTGCATTTAAGGACACGAAAATTAAGATTCCTTAAATGCAATGCATTAAAGTACAATAATTAACAATTTCGCTAATAGGGGGCACAAATTACCATGAAGTTGAACTTCATGGTAATTTGCAAAAACTTTGAAAAGTGCACTAAAGTGCAATTTTCAAAGTTTCATTTCACACACACACATGCCCTTGGGACATCTGTGTGTGCAAGATTTACTCAAATGCAGATTTCTGGGGTGCAACAGGGTGTCCTTTTGACACCCTGGCACCCTTGATATTGCATTCTCAATTTGCGATTCTCTAATTGAGAATTGCAAATTGAGAATGTCTTCTCATTCATTCCTATGGGCCTCTAGGCCCATAGGGATGAATAGGGAGGTATTCCTTAATTGCTACTCGCAATTTGTGAGTCGCAATTAAGGAATGTTTAGAAATCGCTATTTTTCAAGCGATTTCTACATGCGATTCCTTAATTCTGATTCCTTAAAAATCGCAATTAAGAAATCGCAAAAGCCAACATTGATGCATGTGCCTGTAGAATCTTTGAAAATTCAGCAGTAGGCATAGGCCTAATGTAGAAAAGTGGCTAGCCACAGCACAATGTTCGTTGATAGCATGCCTCTCGCTTTGCCATATAAGCAGTGCATAACACCCTCGTACCACAAAGAGACTATTCACAAAACATTGACATCCTTCCACTTATGTAATATTAAATTTGCAGGAATCAGCTTGCAGCCCCTTCTAATCTTTTGCAAATGCTGCTATGGAGGCCTGTATGGGGTAGTATTCACTGTCAAAGTTCTGTATTGCAATCCTGTCCCTTTACACGAACCAGAGCTGCAATTAAAAAATAAATATGTTAATTAAAAAAGAACGGCCATGATGCACCTGCTCCCGCAGTGACTGAGCCTAAGTTAACAAAGTGGAAAATATCCCTTATGGTGAGGTGTCTGTATTTAATCAATGGTTTGCACATACAGTTGTAGTTTCAAAGCATTGATAAATGTAATTGTGATTGATAAAGAGAAGGTAACCCACATTTTATTCCCTCTCCTTTTGAATTGCTAGGAGCCATACATTGCTTATCGAGAGTCAGTCATTTCTGACTCGGTGTGCCTTTAGTACTTTGAGACTTGTGGTTTTGCTTTCACCAAGCATGTGATTTAGTGCACCCGTAGGCTTTGTAACTGCAGAATAATTTAATATTACAGACCTCTCGTAATACATATATGTAGCATTTTCATAAGTAGAAGGGCATGTGTTAAAAATCTAAATCTATGATTAGTGAAAGAAACTTAATTCTTTCACTAAGGTATGGGAGTATGTATATCCTAAATAACCATTAAAATCTATTGTGCATATATTTCTATTTCTAGGATGGGTGAAGACATTTGATGATTATTTTCGAGATCAGACACAGCACATCCTCAATAATATGGTGATCAAGCTTCAGGAAGATCGAAAGAGGAAGTTTGTGTGGGCTGAAATATCTTATTTTTCAAAATGGTGGGACGGAATTGATAGCCAAAAAAAAGATGCTGTTAAAAGGTTTGTAACAATTTATTCAGCATTAGATATTTTTTTGTTTAGTGATATTTAATGTAATTTAACTCAGGGCATATTTTTCATTGTAACAATTTTTACAGGGATAAAAAAAATGCACGTCCCAACATCTCTTAAGTTTTGTTTTTGTGTATACAAATATCTATATCAAAACAATGCCCTTTCACACTTAAAGGAGAAAAGGTTCCACAAGTGTGTTGTACGCCTCTTCCATATCGATTAGATGTTTGTATGTGGCTAATCTCGGGTCTTCAGTGCTCTCGGCCTTATAGTCCTGTAACAATGTACATACATAATATTGAAGTATAATGATATAAAGCAGAGGTCTTCAAACTTTTTGATGCCGAGACCCCCTTGTAAAACCTTTTTAGGCGTAAGGACCCCCTTACGACAAAAGATTCTAGAAACTGGTACTCCTCATCATCAACAACTATCGACAACCATAAATGCGCCTGTTAGACCTCATCACATCCATCCATCCATCATTCATCCACCCACACTTTCACACATCCATCCATCCTTCATCCATCCACCCTTACATCCTTCCATCCATACGTCCATCCTTTACCTATCCACCCATCTATTCATCCACCCACCTTTTCACACATCCATCCATCATGCATCCATGCAACCTTTTACCCATCCATCCATACATCCATCCTTCATCCATCCACCCTTTCATCCTTCCATCCATACATCCATCCACCATTTCACCTATCCATCCTTCATCCATCCACCCTTTCATTATTCCATCCATACATCCATCCACCCTTTCATCCATACATCCATCCTTCATCCACCCACCCATTCATCCATCCATCCACCCATCATTCATCCCCCCACCTTTTCACACATCCATCCATGCATCCATCATTCATCCATGCAACCTTTTATCCACCCATACATCCATCCTTCATCCATCTACCTTTTTGTCCTTCCATCCATACATACATCCTTCATCCATCCACCCTTTCATCCATCCATCCTTCATCCATCCACCTACCCTTTCATCCATCCATCCATCCATCCACCCATCATTCATCCCCCACCTTTTCACACATCCATCCATACATCCATCCTTCATCCAGCCACCCTTTCATCCATCCATTCACCCATCATTCATCAACCCACCTTTTCACACATCCATCATTCATCCATGCAACCTTTTTATCCATCCATACATCCATCCTTCATCCATCTACCTTTTTGTCCTTCCATCCATACATACATCCTTCATCCATCCACCCTTTCATCCATCCATCCTTCATCCATCCACCCTTTCATCCATCCATCCATCCATCATTCATCCATGCAACCTTGTATCCATTCATACATCCATCCTTCATCCATCTACCCTTTTGTCCATCCATCCATACATACATCCTTCATCCATCCACCCTTTCATCCATCCATCCACCCACCTTTTCACACATCCACCCATCCTTCATCCAGCCATCCACCCTTTCATCTTTACATCCATCCACTCATCAGTCATCCACCCACGTTTTCACACATCCATCTATTCATCCCTACATCCACCCATCCATCCTTCATCCTTCCTTCCATCCATCCATCCATCCACCCACCCTTCCATCCATCCATCCACACATACATTCATCCTTCATCCACCCACCTTTTCTGTGCCTCTCTCATGGGGGTGGGGTCAGTATCTCTCTGTGTCTTCTTCCTTCTTCTTCCTCTCTCTTGGGGGGGGGGGGCAGACAGGCTGTATAAACACCTCACTGTGAAGAACAGTCTCAGGCACATTTCTCCTGCACAGGCGCCAGGTATGAGAGCTCGTGGGACTTGAACCAATGACTGTAATGTCCTTCTGCTGTTTACTATGTGTGTTTGCAAAGCGCTCTGATACCTACGGGTTAAGCTAGCGCTATATAAAACGTTAAAAATAAAAATAAACCCCACAGCTAAGTCCATTGATTGAACTCAAAGGGCTACAGCCTCCTTCCCCCCCCCCCCCCCACACTCCCCAGCACGTGTAAGTGAGCCCGGCTGAAACCGCTTCGGGACACACAGAAAGGCACACCCAAGTACTTCACAGGTCTTCAGAAGACCTTTACTTGTTAATGAGGCGTGAATTAGGCCTCCGCCGTGATCACCCGGCCTCAATCAGCCTGACGCCAGGAACTGCTGCACGCTCCAACAGAATCTGCGACCCCCTTCCCAGGACTCCACGACCCCCCTGGGGGTCGCGCCCCACAGATTGAAGACCTCTGATATAAAGTCAAGAAAGCCTGGGTCTCACAAGAAAACAGGTTATAAGTTATCGTGCGGGCATCAGACTTTGGTTTCTCATTTGGTCATCCCACATCCATCGTGTTACTATGTTTCAACTCCCTTCACCTCAGTTAAACCAAAATGTGTATCAGAGAACGTAAAAAGGCAAATTGTTTTGGTTGCGGAGGCTCATGGAAATTCTTCTCATTACAAATGTGAATGCAGTTCTTCATCGGTATTCATCCTTTGCGGAGTGATACAGCAAGCTTTTAGGATGGAACTGGATTTCAATCTGCGTAATGCGGACAGTCTGTTCCTACCTCTGAAGTGTTTAGGGACTGAATCAACTGCAACATATTTGGCCATCATCCAGTCACTATGGTGTGCTTCTTGAAAGTTTTTGCCTGTGCTATAGCTCTGATCACTGTTGGGTATTGCTCTCCGGTGTTCCAAGATGCACTTCTTCACAGGGAAGGTAGTGGAGCTAATGTACTACTTCACTCATGGACAGGTAAGCACATAGACTGCAAAGTCTGTTTTGAAAGTTATCAATTTGTGTATACGCCACTTCTTGTTTAATCTTTCTACAGTAACTTCCTGCATATGCCTGCTGTACGTACAGGCTTTACATTGGCTGCATCGTCAGAAACCTCTCCCCAGTCCCAGCCAATTGGTGGTTTTGGGGTTAAGATGGCTGTGGACTAGCATATCTTTTGAAGACAAATTCCTTTGGAATGTCATCGTGGGGGTTCGCCCTATTTTCCCTCTTAGAATATTATGTATGTATATCAAAACAATGCCCGTTCACACTTAGCATGTCGCATAAATAATGCAAACACAGAAAAAAGGTAGTTCATATTAGATGAAGCACGCTACAACACCACTGACAATGTAAATCTGCTAACCTCAAATGTCTGTTATTAAGTCTAGACTCTCCACCAAAACCATGGCACAGCCCAGGGTTCTCTGTGTGTGTGTGTGTGTGTGTGTGTGCGCGTGTGTGTGTGTGTGTGTGTGTGTGTGTACAAAGACTGTTTGACTGATGTAATTAAGATCCGTTCACAGGGCAAAAAGTTATAGGCAAGTGAAAAAATAGGTGGTTTCTCATTTTAGCTCTATAGGAAGTGTTTCTCTCATCTACAGCCCAAACGGTGTAATGTATTTACATCAGACTTGGCATTAAAGTAGAACTTTACTAAGAAAGTATGTATTTTTTATTAGGTGTAAATCCACTAATAGTTTTTCAATCAATCAATCTGTAGATTTGTAGAGAGCTTCTTGACCTGTGAGGGTAAATCAGCTAAATAGTCTTCAGGGACATTCGGAACTCTTGAAGAGATGGGAGGTCCGTAGATGAAAGGATAGCTCATTCCATGTCTTTGCTGCTAGGTAAGGGAAGGAATGACCTCTGCATCTGCTAAGTCAGTTGCAGAGGTTGAGGGTTCGAGAAAGGGACGCGAAGCAGAGGTGGTTCAAGTAGTCAGGTCTGCAGGGTGTGTATGGCCTTGTATGTGTGGGTCAGGAGCTTGGTTTGGCATGTTTTCTGTACAGGAAGCCAATAGAGTTCCCTGAGGTAGGGGGTTTGTCTAAGGAGATCCAGGACGAGTCTGTCTGCGCCATCTGTCATGCAGTTGTGAAGTTGATCGTGGTGTTGGTGACGTCTATGGAGAGGGAGAGAATGAGTTGTGTGTCTTTGGCATAGGTTATGATGTTGAGTCAGTTTGTTTTGGCAATGATGGCCAGAGGTGTCGTGTAAGTGTTGAAGAGGGCGGGGCTGATCGAGTTTCCTTGGGTTCGGAGGTGAAGGCGAACATTTTGCACTCTTCCTGTGAGGAAAGAGGTGATCCATTTGGGATTGGCACCTTGGATACCTATGTTTGCAGCCTTGTGTTACGAGTGTGATGGGAGACCGTATCAAAGGCTGCAAGTAAGTGTAGAAGGATCAGAGCTGCAGTCTCTCCTTTGTGGAATAGGGCTTGGATGTCATCTGTAGCAATGATGAGGGCTGTCTCAATGGTTGTTGCAGAATCCGGATTGGGAGGAGTTGTCCAGGAGGTTACATTCCAGATGTAAGGAGAGTTGATGGCTTTTTCTAATACTTAAGCCAGGACCAGGAGCAGGGAGATAGGTCAGTTGCTGTTGAGTTTGCTGGGGTCCGCAGATGGTTTCTTTAGAAGGGTGTTGACTTCTGAGTGTTTCCAGTCCTCGGGGAAGGTGGCTGTGGCAATTGAGATGTTGAACAAGGTGGTGAGTATGTGGCTGGTTGTGGCGTCACCTAGATTGAAGATGTGGTGATGGTATGGGACAGATGTGGCCCCTAAGTGGACCAGGTTCATGATTGAGGCTGTGTCCTATGGGGCGAGCTGGCTCCATTTGGTTAGTCGGATGTATGTGATGGTAGCATAGTTGTTGTGCTGCTTGAAGAAGTCAGTGGCCTTGGGCTGGGGTTTGAAATTTCTGTAGATGTTGGCAATCTTGTTGGGGAAAAGGTTTGCAAGGGTATCGCAGACTTCCTGTGAGGGGTTATTGTTGTTTGTTGCAGCCGAGGGGTTGGAGAATTCTTTCACTATGTTGAAGAGTACTTTGCTGTTATTGGACCTTGATTTGATGCGTGAGGCTAAGTCCTTTTTAGGTCGAGGACCATAGGCTGCGCTTGCGCAGTCTCGGTCAGAGATTTAATGTTAACCAGTATGGGGGCTTGAACCCGCCCCTCTTCTCCATTGGCTGGCTTCCTAAACGAAGGCCAGACATTGGAGGAGAGGGGCGTCACTCCGTTCAAGCCCCGTCTTTTTCAGATTCAGGGGCGTCTTTTTTAGCTTCTTTCTTGTTTTCTTTCTCTCCTCTTCCCATTGGCTGGAATTTTACCTTCCAGCCAATGGGAAGAGGAGAGAAAGAAAACCACGCCCCCGAATCAGAAAATGTCGGGGCTTTTCGAAAGCCATTTCTGTTTACAGAACACTGCGAGCGCTTGTCTGTCCCTCGGGGCCCGCGTCAGTGAGCTATGTCAGTAATATGCTGATTTTATTGCATATTTAATCCAGGACTTTTTACTCCTTTCCATGGTGTCATCTCGAGTGGTGTCACCCGAGGCCAGAAGAACTGCATGTCACTTCCCGTCTTGTCACCAGGATCGTGTGAGGTTTTCGTCACAGAGTGTGATTCGCTCTAGCCGTAAAGTGAAATGGCTCTTCTGTGGCTGTGAGGAGGGAGTCTGGCACACACTGACTTAATTCAGCGGGAAATCCCTGAAGCCGACGTAGACACGCGAGTGCAAACTACTCTGCCACTGAAGGAAGGGCCGATTCGGGCGTAGCAAAAGGGGATAGAGAAAGTGTCACAGATGATAAGTAAGAACTCTGCAGATGTCACCACCCTCTCCTTGCTCAATTAAAGCATCCTCATAAGTCGAAAGGAAAGAGAAGCCAGCACAAAGTCTGTGTGGAACCCAGGTTTAGGCGGGCCTCGATGTAGTTTCACGTTCTCTATTATGAAGTACAATATATACACAGATTCAAGCTTCCATCACATTCAATAGATGAAACTTTTCTGAGTACAGTGCTAAATATTATCAAAATCAAGGTTCAATTTCTCACTCTGTGTCCCGGCCCCCATTTCTGTTTTCCTCTTTGTCTCTGTTCTCTTTCGCCCCCTTTTTTTCACTCTCCCAGCTTGTATTACTCACTCACGTTCTTTCTCCCTTTCGCTCTCTTCACCTCTCTCGTTTTTCTCGCTCTCTGCCTCCTACTTTTCCTCTTTTCTCTCATTGTCGTCTTCCTTTCCGTCTCCATATCCCCCTTTCTCTTCTTTTCTTTCTAGTTTACAGCGTCTCCATTCGGACTCATTGTCGTCTCTCGTCCTTCTATGTCTCCCGTCTCCCTTCTCTACCTATTTCTTCTCTCACCTTCATTTCTCTCATTTTCATACCTCTCTCCTCCTCAACCCCATTCCCTCTCTCTGTTTTATTCATTCTCCCTCTCTTACACGCACACACGCGTGCAGAAGCCCTACTATTTTACACTTAATCTGTCGAGTAATAATTCACTTTGCTTAAATCCCTGTTTCTCATGCCATCGCGACAAAAGGCACAGTTTGGGTCTATTACCACTCAGGCCGTTTTGTTCAGCATGGCCACGGGATGCCCTTTCGAGTCCGTGCACAGCAATAGTCTCTCTTACAGATTCATTGCTGAGCACTGAACCCCCTGACCCATTGCTGTGAAAAACCCTACAGCTGATGTCAGTTATTATCGCTTCTGTGTCAAAGTCGGTGTGCACGCGTGTGAATAAACACACAAGCTAGCCAATATCCTTCGCACCAGCCAAGGAGTACTTCGAATGGCAAATGGAGCTATGTGACAGACAGGAAGGAACTGTTCACACCGTCTGTTTTTTAGCTTTATATCCCAAATTATTCACCCCTATCATCCCTATTAAGTACTCGGTGGTGGATGCAGAGAGATGTAAACCTTCCACTTTCTGACTTAAATCGTCCCTTGTAGCTTGTACCATATCTTGCCACCCCTAGAATCGTGCAACGGAAGTAGGGTGCATTCTGTTATTCACGAGCATGCAGGCTAGTCGTAGCTGAGCAGCACCTAACGGGGTTCTTCAACTGTAGATGGGGGTCTGAGAGGCAATGAGATGCAAGCAGGGCAAATGTGTGTTTTATGAGTGTTGTCACGAGATACGGTTCACAATAGACTGTGGTAGCGTTTTATCTTTCTTTTCTTTGCATTCTTAGATATCGCGAGCTCGACCCGAAAGTATTGATTGGAGCATTTACATGAGCACCAGTACATTTCACAAGAACACATTCATTTTTTAGAGGCGTGGGAGTTCAATTGATTTGCCAGGAATCACAGGTTTGTTAGGCCGAGACTCGAACGCCGTTCCCCACTTCCAAAGTCGGCAGCTCTGTTCCTTACACCACAGGTAGTTATACATCTTTTTTTAGATACTCCAGAGCGCACAGTCGAAGGTCCAAGGACGATTCTGAGACTCATCTCCACTGCAGCCGGCACAGGGAGGCAGAAACACGGTACAACACGTACTTATTTTGCATCTGCAGGTTTTCGAGAGAAAGCCCTCATTGAAATGAAGGCCGCTGCCTACCCTCTCTGCTCCATCCTCTCTCAGCCCCCTCCTTCTTGGACCCTCCCCCCACCGGTTCCCAGGAGACAGCAGAGTTATTTACACTCGCCCACTAATCCCAGCTCACTCTGGAGGCCCATGATGCCTGGCAGACCCGGCCTGACGACCCCCCCTGATTGTGCCGTTTCCCCTTGTTGCTTGTTGTGCCTCTGTGACCCCTGCCCCCTCGTTACTTGTTGTGCCTCTGTGCCCCCTGCCCCCTGTTGCTTGTTGTGCCTATGTGCCCTGCTTGTGATCCGTTTTTTGTGCCTCTGTGCTCTGCTTGTGATCCGGTTTTTGTGCCTCTATGCCCGGTTTTTGTGCCTCTGTCCACCACTGCCCCCTCGTTGGTTGTGCTTGCTCTCCTGACCCCCCCTTCCTTGGTTGTGCTTGCTGTCCTGCCCCCCCCTCGTTGCTGTCCTGCCCCCCCTCATTGGTTGTGCTTGCTGTCCTGCCCCTCCCCCTCGTTTGTTGTGCTTGCTGTCCTGCCCCCCCCTCGTTGGTTGTGCTTGCTGACCTGCCCCCCCCCCTCGTTGGTTGTGCTTGCTGTCCTGCCCCCCTCGCTGGTTGTGCTTGCTGTCCTGCCCCCCCCTCGTTGGTTGTGCTTGCTGTCCTGCCCCCGCCTCCTTGGTTGTGCCCTGCTTGTGATCCGGTTTTTGTGCCTCTGCTCCCTGCTTGTGCCTCTGTTCCCTGCTTGTGCCTCTGTTCCCTGCTTGTGCCTCTGTGGCCTGCTTGTGCCTCTGTGCCCTGCTTGTGCCTCTGTGCCCTGCTTGTGATCCGGTTTTTGTGCCTCTGTGCCCTGCCTGTGATCCGGTTTTTGTGTTGCTCTCCTACCCCCCCTCACCCTGCCCCCCCCGATGCTTGTTGTGCCTCTGTGCCCTGCTTGTGATCCGGTTTTTGTGTTGCTCTCCTGCCCCCTCGTTGGTTGTGCTTGCTGTCCTGCCCCCCCCTCGTTGTTTGTTGTGCCTCTGTGCCCTGCTTGTGATCCGGTTTTTGTGCCTCTGTGCCCTGCTTGTTGAAATGTGCCTCTGCTCCTCTCCGTGTTGCTGCACGTTAGCCTGCCACCCATTCAATTTTGGGAAACTCATCTACCTTAGGTAACCTGCCCCAGCCCCTGTGTGCGGTCTTTCCTGCTTTCCTTCCAGGAATATATTCTACTATTTCTGTTGAGCAGTTAAAACCGGTTGTATATTGCGTCTTTTAATTGCCTCCTTCCGTCTCCGAGTTCTCCCACCAGCATACGGGCATTATTTTCACAATCAAAGGGCTGTTACTTTTGCCTCGAGGCATGGACAGCATGTTTGGTCCCGAGGCTTCCTGTGTTGGGAGAGGATGTGGTTTAGTGGCCAAAGCTGGCAATTAAAGGACTGGGGAACCAGGTTTGTTTCTTGTTTTTCTTGCCTCTGTTCCCTGCTTCTGATCGTTTTTTTTCTTGCCTCTGTTCCCTGGGGCGTTACTGGGCAGAGATGGGCGTGTGGCTGACCTAGACTGAGGGATGTCTGTGTGTGTGTTTTTGGCTGTGTGTGTGTGTGTTTGTGGCTCTGTCGGTGTGTGTGTGTGGTTTTCTGTGTGTGTGGCTCTGTGTCCGCTAATACTCTCTACTACTCTCTAATGCTCACCTATTGCCATTGTAAATGACAATACCATTTATTTATGTTTTTAAAAAAAAATAAAAAATGAAAAAAATACCATTTGCAATGCCAATAGCTCTAACTTTAACAAAGCCGAGGCCATTGATACAAACAATACATCAGATTCCGAAGATAACATTGCAGCAGGGAATTTAGATACTATGTTAACTAATGAAACTATAACTACAGAATACATAAATAGTTTAAGTTTAGCACCTGCAGAATACACACTCTGCTACACTCTCTACTACTCCACAATACTCACTCATAATTAGACACTCTATACTACTCACTCTTTACTACTAAAAAAAATACACACTTTGTATATGTAAGGGTGTGGCTGTGCATGTAAATATGTGTGGCACTAGGACTCCTTACTACTCACTCTTTAAACCTCACTCTTATGTTCCCCCGGCCCTCCAATCTGACACTTTTAAGGATCTCGCTAATATTTTCCTCTCGCTCCCACTTGGTCTCCTGGTCCTGGATGGTGACTTTAGTACTGTTCTGGATGGCAGCTTGGACCGTGTCCCGCCGAGATCGCTTCCTCCGGCGCGTCAGTGGCTTTCCGAGTTCTTGGACTCTTTGGGTCTGGTTGATGTTTGGCGCCTCTTGAATCCTGTACTTAGGAGTTATACGCATCTCTCGGCGGCACACGGCTCTATGTCACGGCTTGATTACATCCTATTGCCCGCTGCTATGGCCAACACAGTCAGGGAGGCACGTCATCAGGGTAGGGGTTTCTCCGATCATTCCCCAGTTTGGGTTCGAGTGGAGATGGGACAGCCTATGCTAGGTAGAATTGCACCCATCAATGCCTAGCATCTTCGAGACCCAGTTATTAAGAAAGAACTGTGTGGGGCTTCCGAACGCTATTTTCAGCATAATCAGGGGACGGTGGATTCGGCCCAGACCTTGTGGAGGCCTGTAAAGTGATCTTGCGTGGAGAGGCTTTGTCTCTCATCGCGGGTAAGAAAAGGAGACGTTTGGCGGAAATCAATGCGGCTGAGGCTGAGATTGTCCGCTTGGAAGAACGAGTCGCCGGTGATGCGACTGCTGAGAATCGGCATCAGCTACGCCTCAAACAAGATGAATATCACGGGCTGTCTAGGGAGTCGGCTGTAACGCAACATAATGAGGTCCAGAGTAGGATCTATGAACATGGTGATAGGGCTGGTAAGCTTATAGCGTGGCTGGAGCGAGGAGATCACGCTTCTCGGTTAGTCCCTGAGCTTGACGGTGATGGGCCTGATCCTCTAACAGACCCTCAGTTGATCGCGGACTCCTTCGGTTGTTACTATAAAAATATCTATTCTTCGTCGGATATACATAACGTCTCTGAACATGCTGAGATGATTAGAGATATTATTATGCCTAAGTTGTCCGATGATGACCGGAAATATATGGATTCCGTTATTATGGATGACGAAATTGGTGGTGCTATTAGGAGCATCAAGTCAGGGATGGCGACAGGCCCCAATGGTATTCCCATTGAGCTCTATAAATTGAATGCTCATAAAATTGCGCCGCATCTTAGAGCCATGTTTGTTAAAAGTAAGGAGGTCGGAATCCTCCCCTATGATCAGCCTATTGCTAATATTGTTGTGATTCACAAGCCAGGTAAGCCCCGTGCCTCCCCCTCTTCCTATAGACCTATCTCCTTGCTCAATGCAGAGCCCAAGATATTGGTCAAACTACTGGCGATCAGGTTGGTCAAGGTGATTTCCACCTTGGTGCACCCGGATCAGTCGGGCTTCATGCCACGCCGTAACACTGCACTTAATCTTCGACGTTTGCATGGCGTTTTGGGTAAGGCCCGTGACTTGCTACAACCCGCCGTGTTGGTGTCTCTTGATGCCACCATGGCCTTTGACCGGATTGAATGGTCATATCTCTTCGCTGTGTTGGAGAAGCTGGGCTTCGGGCCCGAGTTTATCGGATGGGTGCGTTTGCTTTATACTGCCCCTTTGGCTCGCGTGGTTGTGAATAATTGTCAATCCGGTGACTTCGAATTGGAGAGGGGGACGCGACAGGGATGTCCACTGTCACCCCTTCTGTTTGCGTTGGCACTGGAGCCCTTGGCGGCTTGGATTAGATGGGACAGGACGGTGCGTGGGCTGCGGTGGTCCCCTGGTTGGGAGGATAAGATCTCTCTTTATGCTGATGATGTGCTTCTCTATCTCACCTCACCTAGGTCCTCGCTAGATGTTTTTCTTGACATTCTCAGAGTGTTTGCTGAGTTCTCAGGCTTTGCTATTAATTGGGCTAAGTCCGTATTGTTGGTACTATCCGGGGATCCGCCGGTGGTCCCGCAGAACTGCCCTCTCCAAATTGCTACTAAGGGTTTTGTATATCTGGGAATCTACATTGCTTTGGACGCCAAGACAAGGTATGTTGAGAATTTGCTGCCGCCGTTGGTTAGACTGCATGCCGATGTTGAGCGTTGGAGGGCGTTGCCTTTGTCACTTCTGGGCAGAGCGGTACTCTTTAAAATGTTGGCTCTTCCGCGATTTTTATACGTTCTCCAAAATGCTATGGACGCAGTGCCTGCCAAGTACTTCAAGGAGGTTGAGGCGCTCCAGAGGCTGCTCCTCTGGGATGGTAGACTCCGCATTGCCTATACCAAACTCACCTTGGCCTGGTATGATGGTGGTATTGGGCTCCCCGATTTGAGGAAATATTATTGGGCCTCCCAGTTGGCAGCTATTAATCAGATAGTCTACGGCATGCCGGGAGACCCTAGATATGCTATGGATCGTAGTCAGTCCCCCGGGGGAGATTTCCTTCGGGCCCTGTATAATCGGCCGGGGCGGTTTTCTCTTGCGGGTCCCACCTCACATGCAGTAAGGGTTTGGCATTCAGCTAATAAGAATCTGGGATGGGAAGGGAGATTGACTCTCGCGACCCCTCTCCTTAGCTCCGCCAAATTGGGCAATCTGTGGACCACCAAAGGTTTTGACAAGTGGGAGTTGATTGGAATTGGTCAGATAAAGGATGTCTGGGGGAGGGGGGGAAGTACTGACCTTCGAAGCACTTCAGCAGAGTCACCACCTTCATAACAAAGAGCACTTCCGCTACCTGCAGGTCAGGCATGCCCTTCTATCTCATGTCTTACTGGGAGACACCCAACCCGAGGCCTCCCCCCTTGAAGATCCTGTATTGGATGGGCATCTACCGGAAAATACCATCTCCTTGATTTACCGAAAGTTGATCAATCACATGAAAGACCCACTGAGGTCTATCAGGGAGGCGTGGGTAGCCGATGGATTAGAGTTGGATGATGAGGACTGGGTTGAGGCTGTTTCTTCCCCCAAGGTGGTAGCGATACAAATGAGGCTGCGTCTGGTGCAATTGAAGATTCTACATAGGTCTTATGTTACTGGTCCGGGGCTGGTGAGGATGGGATGAAGTACAAATGGGGAATGCAAGAGAGGCTGTGGAGATATTGCAACGTTTCTACACATACTGTGGCACTGCGATCGAGTTCAGATCTATTGGCGTGCCATACATGAGACTCTGCGAGATGTCCAGGGCTGTGAGGTGAGATTGGAGGCACGCAGATGTCTCTTAAATGTTTGGGAACCCACTGATCTTAATAAATATTTAAAGCAATGGGTTACGTTGGCCTGTATGATTGCCAAGCGCAATATAGCACAGCTATGGGGAGCCACTCAATCTCCGCAACGCGCCAAGTGGGCCCAAGACTTGGACTGGTGTATGTTCAGAGAGCGTGCTGTGTATGTTGCGAGGGGCTGCCCTGAGAAGTGGATAAAAATATGGGGGCCGTGGAATGTGTACCGGGGGGATATTTGTGTTCCCCCAGCCGGGCGAACTGATTTGAACACTCTGGATTCCCCTTGATTCCAAGTTTTTACTATTCTGTTTTATATCCTGTTTGCGAGACGACCTCTGCTCCGAGCACTGCAGTGATAAATCCGATGTATTCCCAATGCAATTGTTATGTTTGTTTCATTGTTTCATGATTAATAAAAAGAAATATAAAAAAAAACTCACACGTACACTCTATACTACTCGCTGTCTAATACTCTCTACTAATCACTCTCTACTACTCACTATCTACTACCCACTACTACCCTACTACTTACTTTACAACTCTCTAATACTCCCTAATAAATGTAGTAATAAAAATAATGCTATAAGGTACTCACTCTAATACTCTACAAAAAACTGCCTACTACACACAATTTACTACACACTACTACTCACTCTTTACTACTCACTCTCTAATATTCTCACTACTAACTCTACAAATATCTAATACTCTATACTCACTGTACTACTTAATATCAACTACTCGCTACTACTCACTCTAAAATTCGACTACTTACTCTACAACTCTCTAGTACTCCCTACTCACTTTAGTGTACAAAAAAACTACTCTACAGTACTCACTATAACACTCTATTACGCACTCTACTACACACCATTAACTACACTCTCTACTACTCACAAAAACTCACTTAAGTACTCACTCTTTACTACTCACTCACAAATATTATCACTACTCACTCGACTACTTACTTTACAACTCCTTACCACTGTCTAACTGTAATACTCAATATCTACTACTCGCTACTACTCGCTGTACTAAATAGCATCTAATGTATAGCTCTTACTGTAATACTGTACTACACACTCTGCTACACTCTCTACTACTCAACATTACTCACTCATAATTAGTCACTCTATACTACCTACTCTTGACGATTAAGCTATTGGCATTAAAAATGACAATGCCATTTATTTATAATTAAAAAAAATAAAAGAATTGTCGTGAGCAATGCCAATAGCTCTACCTTTAATAATATAAATGACTATGCCATTTATTTATGATTTAAAAACAAAAAAAAACCAATGTCATAAGCAATGCCAATAGCTCTACCTTTAATAATGTCGAGACCATTGCATTGTAAATGCTAGTTATTTGATTCTTTCCGCTGTCTGTGGTAGAGGTTGAAGGCTGAAAATGTCCAGTTGTTTACAATGTCATTTCTCGGTTCTGAGGTCTTCAGTGTACCAGCTAGCTTGCTTGGTGGGCCTTCTGTGGTTGTTGTTGCGAATATGAGCCATGCTGTCGCGCAGTTGATGTTACAATTTATGAAGTTTCTGAAATTCTGGTCTAGGTTGTTGGGGGAGACGGGGTCGATGGTGTTGAGGGTGTTGAGCCATGTGTCCTTTGAGACTTTGCTCCAGCTGTGGTGGGTGGTGTTGGGCAGACTGGGAGCGGAGGTCCGTGATTTGGTGATTTATTTATTTTTTAAAAGAGTTTTATATAGCACGAACTAGACCCGAAGATATCGGGTATCAGAGCGCTTTACATAGCACCAGTTTTATTACATGAGGACACATTCATTTTTTTTTGTTAGGCATAGGAAGATTAAGTGATTTGCCCAGAATCACAGGATGTTGAGCGTCGTTGCTAAGTCTCAAATCCGGTTCCCCAGCTTCGACATTGACCGCTCTAGCCGTAAGGCTACATCCTCTCCCCATGTTGAAGTGGATGATAGAGTAGTCGGTCCAGGTAAGTTCTGTAGTGTGGCTGTACCTGATGCGGTTGCTGGAGGTGAAGATGGGGTGTGGCCTGCGGTGTGCATGGGACAGTGGAAGAGTTGGGTGAGTCTTATGTTGTTCATGCTGTTGCAGAGGTTGGTGGTGTTGATGTCATTGTGGTTGTCGTGATGGAAGTTGAGGTCTCTGAGGAAAATTTAGTTGTTGGAGCCTATGACGAGAGGGGCGATGAAGTCGGTTATGAAGTTGCAGAAGGTTGGACATGATCCTGGAGAATGGTAGGCGAGGGTGCCCGAGATGGTTGTTTTTAGGTCGAGCTGGTAAACTGCATCCGAAGGATGCAGGTGTCCAGCTGGAGACCTAATGCTGCCTGTTGCGGGGGAAGGAGGACAAGAGGGTGTTACGAGCGTGAAAGCGGCCGGATTTGGGTGCGCGAACGCGCACGTTCCGTCCCGCGCCGCGCACATGCGCGCGCATATACACAGACAGACACTCGCTCACACACACCCCCTCCCCCCCTACAGTCACACACACACGCACTCCAAAACCCATACACACACGCACGCACGCTCACACACATACACAGCCCCCCGCCGCCGCACGCACACATGCCCCCCGCCCTCGCAGCTCAGCAAGCACTGAGGCGAAGCCCCACTCACCGGCTTCCTTGGTGCGGCAGCTGGCTCTCCTCATCGGCAGCTGCAGGGTCCGGCGGCAGGATTCTTCCTCCCTCCTTCGGCACCGGGGCGCAGGGTAGGCTCCTGCCTGCTCCGGTGCTCCAAACAATCGAGGCTCTTCTGTGGGAGGCGGGGTAGGCTCCCGCCCTCCTACTTCCTGTTTCCGGTTGTCGCGCCGGCCTGCCTGACTTCCTGGTCGCAGGCCGGCGGTGCGAGCTTGAAGGGGAGGGCTAGTCCATTTTCTTTTTTCAAAGCTCAATGTATGCTAACATTTTCAATAAAGAGAAAGTAATAACATTTATAAAACCACTTCTATGATGCCGCCTGCATCTCATTATGATTCTCACTTAGCGTTCGAAAGCAAGGTGTGGTTGGAAATTGCTGATTGACTTTTTGTTAATGTACAGTATGAAGTTAGTAATCCCATTTTAGTCATAAACTTGCGCGTGCACCTGAAACAGGATTAAACTGTGCAATTATTAGCATGGCGCACATAGTTCCCCTTTCCGGGGAATCAGTCTTGGACACGGGTGCAAATTGCGCACCTGCTAATTAGCGATCCCCCCGCCCTCACCGGCGCTAATTTTTTGTGTGTGCTCTTTCCATTCGTATTTTCCCACCCCATTTTTCCTTGTGTGCGATTTGCACCTGTATTTTGCCATTCCATCATGATCGCTAGTTTTCTTGTGTGCGATAAGCATCTGTATTTTTACAGCAGGCATTGCAGGTGACAGGCGATCCGGGGCACAATCACCGTATCTTTTGAAGCAGACAGTCACCTGGACATGGTTAACCTTGCACAGCAGGAGGCTTTGCCTGGGACAGGCCTGCGACCTAGCCGAGGTGGATGTTTGCTTTGCTCTGAACAGCCTGAGGCTGGGGACAGTGTGGATGTCCAGTTGGGGGCTGTTTCAGTGACATGGGGCTGGTGGAGGAAAGTGCCTGTGCTTTCTCTTCTGCACTCGGTCCTGTGAACCACGAGGGGCGTGTGATCAAGAGTGGCATGATAACAGGACAGGCACCGCGGGCCCTGTGGGTGGGTGCAGGGCCTTCGGGGCACTTGTACCCGAGACACAGATTCCTGAAAGTGATTATGGCTGGCACTGGGAGACAGCCAGGGTAGGCCTTGCAAGTAGGTGGTTATGGACTGGCGTGTTTGTAGGCTGAATAAGACCCAACCGGCTGCATTCTGAGCTATTTGAAGTCTTTGTGGACAGTAAGGTTTGCTTAGAACCAAAACAAATATATGACCTTAAGACATACAGTGCCTTCTCTACTGAACAGGCCTACCAGGCACTGATAATGACCATATCCATGGTTAACAACAAGAAGAGAACCACATGGATTAATGAAAACATAAAAAGAATGGACATACAACTCAGCATTCTACAATGCAAGTGGAGGGCATCAAGGGACGAAAAAGACAACTTTATATTATACCAGTATAATAGAGCCTTCACACAGCCATCTGCACCACATCAATACAAATTACTCCGTACAAATAATTGAAGAGGACTACCCATATAATGTACCTCACCAGATGCTACCAGAATTCCACAATCCAGAATTCCAAAATGCAGAAACCCCACTATTGGAAACCTTTTGTGACAAAATCTCCATGGAATTGATCAAAAGATTGAAAAGAAAGAAAATGATCTAATAATAACATATCTTACACTCTACCATACATGACTCATATGCCCGATGACCTGAGCAAAGAGGGTGGAGTGCTACCACCCTCACCCGCATGATGAGCAAGGCCAGATCTTTTGACTGGGTGTAAGTGTTTGATTGGTTCAGATGCTCCGTCCATCACCACCCCCTTTTGTACCGCTTTTGGCCACCATAAGTGTGGCAGGGTATGCTCAGACGTGAGTCCCTTGCTCACTTTGCCACTGGATACAAAACATATTGCATTACAAATGCTATAGGTATCACATTTGCGAAAGTTATAACTATTGGCATTGTAAATGACAAAGCTATTAATTTCGCTATTTTCAAAAACAACACATAAATAAAAACTTTGCCATTTACAATACCAATAGCTAAAACTTTCCTAATGCGAGACCTATTGCATTGCAAATGCTTGTTCTGTCTGTTCGGAGTCTTAAGTTGAGGTGTTCTATGGCTGGGGTAATGTCACCATTTGTGGTGGTGCATTGGATGGGTTCCTTGTGTATGATGGCGATCCCTCTGCCCGCCAAGCTTGTTAATGTGGTTGCCATGGGTGACCTTATATCCTTTGGGTATTGCGGTGGCAATGTCTGGAGCAGAAGTGGGCTTGTGTCAGGTCTCCGTGATGAAGAGGACGTTTGGTGTGAGGGTGGAGATAACGTCCCAAATCTCAGTGGTGTGTTTGTGTAGTGGGTGTGTGTTGAGAAAGGCCCATGCGAGTTGGTGTTTTTGTTCCGGTGGCGTTTGTGGTTTGTTCTGGAGGTGGCTGGTCGGTGAGCTGATGTGTGTGCTGTGGCAGTGGCAGTGGATGCAGAGCGTGGGTCGGAACTGTGGCAGTGTTTGTTGAGGTGTCTGGTATCGAGGATGCAGAGCTTGGCCATGATATATCTGCAGGGGGGAAAGAAGGGTCAGGGGTAGTGGAGCTGGGCAGGGTTCAGGCACTGATGGGCGCAGACGGCCTATGTTAAGTAGGTCCTGGGTTGGGCGGGGCTTCTGGTGGCAGGAAGAACGAGGAATGGGAAAACGCAGACCGTTTTTGAAGTATTAGAGTTTTGAAATGGTGCAGAGTGGGCTTTATGGTTTAAATCTTTTATTGGATTTTAAGACAAATGACAAAACAAGGAGCATGACCCCTTGCTCCCAAAATTCTCATATGACAGTCAACAGGTGTCGTAGATAGCGGTAGTACTGTAGTAGATGAATGGAGCGGGTCTGATAAATCCGGTAATAGACGGCACTGAGAGAAGCAAAACAACTAAAGAAACCCAACAATCCCACCCGCCACCCCTACCCCATGTCCACCAAATGGGATACAATAAGAGGGCTAAAAGAAAAAGGGAGGGAGGGGACAGACTACCGTGTGAATCATCGCGGTCTGCGAGACCCACGCGAGGAGCTCGCCTGTGGTATTTGTGTGTCAGCTAGGCGCAAGAGTCATAAATATCTAGGGCATGTCAGTTCCCTGAACTCAGATGTGAGTAGCGTCAGGTGGGCGCCACAGTTCAGGGAATTCAGAACCCTTACCTGCTAGAGTGAGAGTCAGTTTTTCCACCCCCAACACCGTCCAAAGTCTCTGCAGCTATCCGGAGTATGGGGGAGGCTGGGGGGAGGAGCGCCAGTGTGCAAGTATATTCTGGTTAGCAGCTCCCAGGACAATTGCGATAAGGCGACCTCTTCGAGACTTAGCCAGGTACATGAGCGGGTTGGGTAAGCCCAGGAAGATATAGGCCGGGAAGCGTGGAAGTTGTGTGTCTAGGTGAGCGTCTATGTCGTCTAAAATGTGGGACCAGTATGGTTGGATTCGACTGCAACCCCATTGAGATGTTCCAATGTGCCCACTTCCCCACATTCTCTCCAACACAGGGTGCTCTGGCGGGTGTCGAACTGGTGGAGGCGTTCCGGGGTGTAGTACCAGTAAGTTACCACTTTGGTCAGTGTCTCTGTAAGACCTGCGTGATATGCAGAGTGTCTGGCCCTATAATAAATACTATCCCATTCCTTATGAGTGAGAGTGCGACCTAAGTCCCTCTCCCAACGTGTTCGCCCTGCGTTATATGTGTGTACAGTGGTGAGCAGTAGATGCTTGTAGAGATCTGAAATGAGTTTCTTGTCGCTGGATCGAGTGACAAGCCACTTCTCGTACGCAGTCAATAACCGCGGAGCACCAGGCATGACTTGTGGCTGGGGAGCCCAATATCTTAGTTGCAGATAGGACAGCCTCTCTGTTTCGGGGATACCATAATCCGTCCGGAGACGTGGAAATGGGATAATTCCTTCCAGGTCAAATAAATGACCCAACGCTCTGCAAGGGGTAGTGCACCAATGTGTGAAGGCCTTGGCAACAGTACCCGGGTGGAACTCTGGGTTATTAAATAGTGGCGTGAGTGGGAAGGGGAACGACGTCAGCTCATGGGCAATGGCCGTGCGATCCTATGCTTCCATCGTGGTGCTCGTAATGTAAGAGGCATAGAGGTTACGTGGTCTGTGTGCTTTGTTAAGGAAGGGGATACCCTGTAGAGGCGTACCAGCAACTGCTTGGTCCTGAAACAGCCAAGGTTTCTCGGATTCGAACGACTCCACTCCACTAAGTAGCGGAGCTGAGAGGCTTAAAAGTAGAGCTGCAGATCATGGACCCCAACGCCGCCCTGCTCAGGAGGCAAAATTGCTATGGCGTGCTTAAACCTGGGTTTACGGCCCTGCCAGATGAATCGCGCCAAGTCTGATTGGGTTTGCTGGATCCAGCCTGCAGGGGGACGCAGGGGAAGTGTCTGGAAAAGATAAAGGATCTGAGGGAGTATAGTCATCTTGGTGGCTGTTATTCAGCCCAGCCAGGAGAGTGTGTGATGTTTCCATTGGTCGAGCTGTTTACGGATGTGGATACGAAGCCTCTCATAATTGGCAGCGATGGTGGCGGGGATGGTAGCACCTAATTGCACTCCCAGGTATGGAATGGTGGAAGTGGACCACTGTATTGGGTGTTCGTCGCGAATGTGAGCCAGAGTGTCCGATGCGAGTGAGATGTCGAGGGCAGTAGATTTATCCATATTAATCTTGAGCCCGGAAGCCCGCGCAAAGCTATGAAGTTCGACGAAAAGAGCCCTCAGGGATTGGATCGGGTTGGAGAGGGAAAGCAGAATATCATCTGCGTATAGGCTGATGGTGTCGGTATCACCACCGAATTTAAGCCCGGCTATGAGGGGGTGTTGCCGGATTCGCCACGCCAGCGGCTCCATGTATAGCGCGAAGAGGAGGGGAGAGAGGGGACATCCCTGCCTTGTACCTCTGCTTATTGGGAATCGGGATGACGTCTGGCCATTCACCCGAACCGTCGCATTAGGTGAGCAATAACAGTTTAGTATTCGTGCATGCAGTTTGTCCCCAAAACCAAATTTCAACAGCACTTGCTCCAGATAGGGTCAGTGTACCCTGTTGAAGGCCTTCTCCGCGTCTATGGCCAGGAGCATATACTCCCCTGTAGTGCGAGAGGCCTTTTCAATAAGTTGTAGTACTCTTTTAGTGTTATCGCTGGTCTGTCTCTGCGGTATGAACCCCGCCTGATCTGGTACCACTAGCTCGGGCATATAGGGCGATAGGCGAGTCGCTAATATACTCGTGTAGAGCTTTATATCAATGTTCAGAAGGGAGATGGGCCTGTAGGCGCTACAAAGTGTCTTGTCCTTCCCGGGTTTAGGAATGACTACTATTGAGGCCTCTAACATTTCTCCGGGGATGGTCCCCGTTTGTGCGAAGGTATTAAAAAGGTCCCGCAGCAGGGGGGCAATTTGTCCACAAAAGGATTTATAGAAGGCTGCCGAGTAGCTGTCATGCCCTGGTGATTTACCCAGTCGGAGGCGGGAGATGGCAGTGATAACTTCCTCCGTCCCTATATCCCTGTCCAGATATTCTGCCTGTGCTTGAGAGAGTGGGGTTATCTGTGCGGTCTCTAGGTAGTCAAGACTATGAAGAGCGCCAAGAGAGTCGCTCGAGTATAGGTCTGCGTAGAAGTACCAGAAACCTTCCGCTATGTCTGCGTCCTCCGACTTGGCTCTCCCCCGGGGACCCGAATGGCCTGTACACCGTGACGTTATCGCACTTCCCACAGTTTATGAGCCAGGAGGCGTCCACATCTGTTGCCCCCCGTGTAATAGGAGTGGCAGAGATGAAGGGCCGAGTATTCAGCTTTGTCCTGATCTAGTGCCGCTAGTTGCTTCCTCTCTATACAGAGCTGGCGCCAGGCACGAGCTGTGCCTGTGGGTTGGTTCATCTGTTCTAGCTCCGCTACCCGCTGGGTTAGTTCAGCTCTCTTGTTACTGCGCTCCACATTACTGCCCGCAAATATGGCGATGAATTCCCCTCGTAGGACGGCTTTGAGGGCAGACCACTGCGTTTCCAAAGAAGTATCAGGATTGGCGTTGAGTGTCAGGAAGTTTGTGATAGCTGTCTTGATTTGAGTGACCGTGGACGCATTGGTATAGTAGTGTATAGCGCAGGCGCCAGTGTCGCTGTGGTTGCTGGGCATGTGGGAAGTGAAATGTGGCTACCACTGGGGAGTGATCAGATAGGGATGCAGGGAGGATCTCAGTGTCTATCGCAAGTGCCTATAGATGGGTAGAGCTAAGGAAGTAATCCAGTCTGGCATATGTTTTATGTGCCCCTGAATAGTATGTGTAGGCCCGGCTGTGGGGGTGAAAATGGCGCCACATATTTGAGAGTCCAAGGTCCCGAAGTCGATCTAGGTCGGCCTGGGAGAGAGCTCCAACCTGTGTCGTGCATTGACAAGAGCGGTCAATGACATTGTCGAAGACCATGTTTAAGTCTCCCTCTAACAGCAAGTGTCGTTCAGAGTTGGCTGTTGCCTCCGTAAGTGTTGTATGGAAAAATCTCCCCTTTCCTTCGTTGGGGGCATAGAAATAACCCACTATGAGGGGGATCCCCGCTACCTGAAATCGGTATGTGCATAAGCGGCCCTTAATTTCAGCTTCTTTCTGGAGGACCTTACCCTGGAAAGAGCGAGAGACAAATATAGCAACTGGGGCTGATTTAGTGGAGTTAGAGGAAAATAGTTGCGTGGGGAATGCACGGGATCTCAATCTCTGGTGATCTTTAGGGACAAGGTGGGTCTCTTGTAAAAGGCTAATGTCAACGTTTGACTGTTCTAGATAGTGGAGGACCGCTTTGCGTTTAATCAGGTTATTGAGACCGTGGACATTGAGGGTGAGAATTTTAAGCAATTCCTGGGGCATGTGGAGGGGGAACTGGCTGGAAAGAGGTCCGGGAGGGCCTCTCAAATGCTCCTGGCTAGAAGAGGGAGAACACCATCCTACAGCGCTGCAATCTGGCGCCTGCAAGAGGGTAGAAGGTGGACAAGGGGAACAACACCAGAAAAAAAAACTGCAAAACCTGCACAAAAGAAGACCCCCACCCCCTAACCCAAAAACAGCCCGAACAGGAATAGTTTGTGAGAAGAGTCCATCGTCCCAAGACGACTGGTATATCATCCAGTTGGGATCCATGATGTGATCAATGGGAAGGGGAACCCTTCCCCGCCGCCCACCCAGAACCAGCAAGGATGCATTAGGAAGGTGCAGAAAGGCGTAATAGCTCCAGGCCCATCACTTGTCCTCAGAGCCCTCCCCCGCTAGTGCCTCGGTAGCTGTAGCCAGTGCTTCTTCTTGGCTAAAGGCAATTTCGGAGGCGGGCGGCCTCCGAGGGCGCCGCCTCTTGCTCTGGCGCTGCCATCCTGATGGAGAGATCTCCTGCCTCGGTCCCGCACCATCGGCGTCCTCTTCCTCGCCTGGTGAAGTGAAGCCCAACAGGCAGTAGGCTTCCATCAAAGATCGAAGTTGGTGGAGTTTGCTATTGTAACTAAAGATGAGGCAGAATGGGTGTCCCCAAGAGTAAGAGATCCCCTGCTGCTGCAAGTGGTCGGTCACCGGGCGTAACTGCCGCCGTCGCTGAAGGGTGATCAGTGCTAGGTCCTGGAATGAGATAGGATAGATAGTCCTTGCCTTAGAGAGGATAGACTCCTTGGTCTTGAAGTCCTGAACGCACACCAGGATGTCCGCTGGAGGTGCGTTGGGACCGCGGGGTAGACCCACTCTGTGTGCTCTGTCGAAGACGACATCAGCCTCATGAGTGTCTCCGAGTATGTGCCTGTAAGAGCGGCCCCGGTTACAGTGCTGAAAGAGGCCAACTGTGAAAGCAAATAGGTCCGGTGTGTCGTCAGTCATCTTCAACCCCTGGATTTGGATGTTGTGTCTGCGGAAGCGGTTTTCAATATCTTCCAGATGCAGATGCATGTCCATATTCTGGTCTTGCAACCTAAGGACTTCTTGTTGGAGCGTCGTCAGATCTGTGACTGTGGAGTCGCTTTTCTCTTCGAGTACGGCTACCCGCTCTCCGACCCCGTCAACATCCTGGCGTATGTCTTTAAGTTCCGTGGCAAATTCGGCTTTGACTGACTGGATATCTTCCCTAAGAGTGAGGAAGAGTGACTCTAGGAAGGCCTTAGTGATGGGTTTGTCACCTGAGGCCAGGGGGCGTTTCGCTGTGTTGGCGCCCGGCCTTGTGGCAGCCATATCAGGGATGGACTGTGGGCGGCCAAAGATATCCTTCAGGGGTTTCGACTTGTTGGTCCTGAATTCGGACATGCTCGCTTGGCTCTCCAGGCACCCCACCGAGCAGCGTCGAGAGACCGGTGGGCCCCCCAGGTGCGCGAGTCCCCCAGCCGGTGGCCGCAGCGTTTCCGGGAGATGTAGGGTGAGCAGAAACAAAGACAAGCGAGCCCCTCTGATCTCGGCAGTACGGGCGTCCGAGATCCGGTGACTCTTGGTAGGTGCTGGTCCAGCCGTAGGAAACCACCAACAGTGGGGGGTGTGTAGCAGAGTATGGAGGGCTCGAGAGTGGTTCCCAAAATATGACGCTGAGTGTTAGAGGCAAGTCCAGCACTAGGGCAGTGTGAGATTGTGGGGTCGGCCGCTCGCTGGTCACTGCGGGCCCGTAGGGCTCTCCACCCACCGTCCGAGCAAGGCTCCGATATCTCTCACCGCTCCGCACTCAGAAACGGCGCAAAGTTCTAAGACGTGGGTGGTCCGACCCTCTGGGTCTTCTTAAAGGCCCCAGGTGTCACGGAGGCTGAACACAAGGCCACTGCAGAGCCAGGTACCTTCTGTTGTGTGTGGGTATCGGACTGGAGCGCCGGCGCTATGTAGGGCGAAGGAGCCCGTCAGGTTGAGTCACCCCCCGGAGTGCGCACTCTAAGACCAGGCTACTCCGATGGTGGATCGGATGGCAGGCACAGCACGCCGCATGTCCGATGTGGGGGAGCAGCGCTGTCACCAGGCCAGCCCCAGACGTCCACCCTCTCCTGCAACGTTGTGCTGTCCCCTGGTAGGCCGGCGAGGTTTTTGCCACCCCACCCAGGCCGGGGTCCCCGCGACCTGCTCTGGTGACGTAAAAGTCCAGCCGTACGCAGCACCCGGCCCCCGCTCTGTTGGACGTGGAAGGAAGCACACACAGGCCTGTGGGACAGCAGGACCGGCCCTAGATAGACCGTCACCACTCCTGCCGCCCAGGTAGATCGGATGGGTCTCCAGTCCCTCAGTCCCCAACTGCCCCAGCCTCACCTGCAATACCATTGCTGGGTGCACCCAGATGTCGGCCTCCTTACCCACCCTCACCAGGCCAAGGATCTGCTTGTCCCACCTCCACAGCGCGTGAGAGGGGGTCGCGAAGCACTCAACCCCTGCCTGGCGGGGGGCCCGCGAGGCCTTCTTGCTCCGGCCGCGGGGTGGTCGCCGATGTCCCAAATAGGTGATGATGCAGGTAAGCGTCGGTCTGCGGGCCAGGCCCACTGGGTGTTGATCGGACGTTTCGCAACCCTTAGCACCTTCTCCACCTCACAGCTCCAGGCCCCGCTCCCGGCCGTCAGCACCCCAACGCTTACGGGGCGGGGGTCCCTACGGGGCAAACTCGCACCCCGAGAGATAGCGCAGTCCCCCGAGGGCGCAGTCCAAAGCAAGCGCCAGGCAGTACCAGCATCGCCTCAGGGCCCTCGGGCCTCACTTGATCCGCCGCCGGCTCTACTGCACTCTCGGCTGCCCTGCGCGTACCTGAGGCCGGTGCTCCGCGTGGCCTAGGGCGCCAGGCCGGCCCAGGACTTCTGTTACTATCCGCTGCCAAGAGCAACAACCACGACGTCCGCAGGTGACCGTCCGGTTCACCGGGGATGCACCTCCAGTCGCCCAGATGGAGAGGGGCCCAGATGGGAGCCTGAGAGAGAAGAAGCTGGCCCCGGTGTCCCGTGCCTCGGGCACCGCCTTGTCGAGGCCGCGCACACTTGAACGGCTGAGTATGCCTCTCCGCTCCTCCCGGCTCCGGTAAGAGACTGTGGACACTCTGGGGGCTCAGAGGGCCGATCTCATGCGAAATGGGCCCCCCGGGAGCTGTGCTGTGCTGTCACTGGCGAGCGGCGGGCAGGAGCTTGAAAACGAGCACCCTACCTCGCCGCCATCTTGACCACCCCCCCACAGAGTGGGCTTTAAAGGGTTAACGCTTTTAGATATTTGTGATTTGTTCTCGCAAGTCAAACATGTTAATCTCATTTGCAAAAGGCTATGTGATTGGCTGGAGTAGGGCTGCAAATGTTTATTTTAGTTATCTTGAAACTTGCGATTCGGCTGTGACTGAGAGAGTTTCGGGCTCTGGAAAAAAATATCCACTGCCAACCCAAAACTTGGCAAGCCCGAGAACAGATATAAGGGGGACACAGACGCATGCAATATCAATAGCAATCTTGAAAAAAGTTCTTGAGTCAGAGCCGACTCACAAACTCGCCTGTGGCCATTTGAGATGCTGGAATAGATGGCCATTTTGTTCCTTGAGAATATTGTTATGGTGTGTATTGTGTGCATCGCAAACCACAATGGGAACTTAGGTGGTTTTTAAGTTTTTGAGCTGAAGTGAACTCTCTTTTAACTCTTCTTTTTTCTGTGAATATCAGTTTTTTTTAATAATACGCTTTATTTTCAACCCCTGCCCACATGGCCTTTGGCTGAGCTCAGTTGTGTTTGCCAGGGCCTGCACCCAAACCACGGTGGGTGCTTAGTACCCATTGAACATACCCCCTTCTCTTCAAGGCCTTTGTTTCACCCCTTCTGTGACAAGTTTTTCTCTGTGTCCCTAAGTCTTTCTCCCTTAAATCTCTTTTGTCTTTTTTTAACTTGTAAAAGTAGCAAATCCCATTCATGATGTTTAACAAAATGGTGAACAAATTCAGTATTTAAAATGGAGGCTTCTGTGATTGCCTTTTATATCTCAAATCACATGCTGTTTTCTGCAGTTTATCTTGTGGTGGTCTCTATTTTTCTCACCTCGTCACCTATGGTCCCCTCATCGATCCTGCAATACTCTAGGGTTGGTGAGATCCTATTGTACCCTCCCCCTCATTGTTAAGGATTTTTTTTCTCTGCAGCTAGAAAATTGCTATTTGGAATAGATTCACTATTTTCAAGATGACAGAAAAATGTTCTGTAAATTGCTTCACCAGCCAATAACAGTTATCAAAAAATTCAGATGTGATTGAAGGTAGTCGCATATCAACTCCAAATGGGCAAAGATATGCAGAGTGTGGACACTTCCTTTCAAGCCCACTCAGCACAATTTTTAAATGCTTAGATTAAAAAAATTACTGAATGGATTTACAGCAACTTAATAAAATAACCCTTTGTGAGTAAGTTTCCACTTTCCTGCCAGGTTTGGCATTAATCTGTTCCAATGTTTTGCTATAGACACCAGCAGAACTTTTAATTAGAGCTAAAATGGAAAAACATTACTTTAACCCCTCCCACCACCTATAACCTTTTTCTTCAGCAATTTTTCCACTGCATGCCAGACTCTAGCTGCATAAACATTTTGTGTGCCAAAGTTTGTGCACGTTCGTAAAGTAATAGGCAAACCCAAAAATTATTTTTCAATGGAATGCGTATTTGATCAATAGATACACTGTGTAATTATATGTATATATGTGTGTATGTATGTATGTGTGTGTGTGTGTGTGTGTGTGTGTGTATATATATATATATTCACTGAAAAAACCATAGGTTATAGACCATATATAGTTAGGAATTAGCATTTAGAAAACCTTATTTTACTCACACAAAACCATTGAAATTCCATATATAGTTAGTTGCACTAACTATATATCGCGCACCCGCAATCCACTGCTGATGATGTCACATATTACATCATTCATGACATGGTCAGTGACATCACTGATGACATCACTGATTACATCATCTAGTGTCTGTGTGTTTTTGTAAAGTTTAAATACGTTTTACATATTGAAGAATGACTGGATGGATGGAAGACTGAGTGTGTGTGTGGCTGGCTGGGAGGTGTGTGACGCTGTGCATATCAATGTGTACTTGTATCAGTGATTGTATAAGAGAGTAAGTATGTGTTAGTATATGTGTGAAAAGTATGGTGTTCTGTGTTTAACTATAGATGAGGAAATCGAAGTGTGATTGATTCTTCACAGGACTGACTAGGTGTATGAGTGCATATGATAGTGTTCTAATAATAACTGACTGTATGTATGAGTAATTGTATGGGTGAATGAGTGAATGTGTGTGTAGACGTACGAATCAGTGAGTGCGTATGTAGTAACTGGTATTGGTGTGTCATGATGTCATCAGTGATGTCATTTGAGATGTCATCAGTGATGTCATTTCAGATGTCATTAGTGATGTCATCAGTGATGTCACTGAAGTATGGTGTTCTGTGTTTAACTGTATAGATGAAGAAATGGAAGTGTGATTGATTCTTTACAGGACTGACTTGGTGTGTGAGTAACTCCATGGATGAGTGGCAGTGTGTGACTGTCTGCATAGGTGTATGAGTGCATATGATAGTGTGGTAATAATGAGTGACTGTATGTATGAGTGATTGTATGGGTGAATGAGTGAATGTGTGTGTAGACGTAGGAATCAGTGAGTGCGTATGTAGTAACTGGTATTGGTGTGTCATGATGTCATCAGTGATGTCATTTGAGATGTCATCAGTGATGTCATCAGTGATGTCATTTGAGATGTCATCAGTGATGTCATCAGTGATGTCACTGACCATGTCATGAATGATGTAATATGTGACATCATCAGCAGTGGATTGCGGGTGCGCGATATATAGTTAGTGCAACTAACTATATATGGAATTTCAATGGTTTTGTGTGAGTAAAATAAGGTTTTCTAAATGCTAATTCCTAACTATATATGGTCTATAACCTATGGTTTTTTCAGTGAATTTTCAAGGTTTTGTAAATGCTAATTCCTAACTATATATGGTCTATAACCTATGGTTTTTTCAGTGAATTTCATTGGTTTTTTAACAGCTAATATCTGTAGCTGTAAAATGTATTCTTCTTTAAATCCAAAAATATATTTTATATGTTTATTAATAATTTTTTTTTTTATATTTTTTTTTCTTCGTTCCCGCTTCGCGAATCGGGAAGCTTCCCGTTAGCTGACCTTGATGCCGCGAAATAGACCGCGAGCCGGTAAACGTTTCTTTACCGCAACTGCCGCGTTAGAAAACAACATCGTGACGCCTCCCGTCCGCATGACGTTTCGCGTTGTCGCGTGATACGTCATATGACGTGCTACGTTAGCGAACTGGTACGCTTACCGAGTCGCAAAGCACAGGTTTCTGGAAGCACACCTGGAGGCCCTGCAAAGCGCTTAACGTAAACACAGCAGGTCATGTGACTTGGTAATAACACTTTTCATTGGTTCATTTCGCTTTTGGTTTCCTAATGATGTAAGACTAGGTCATATAATCTAAAATGAACACTTTTCATTGGTTGAGAACTATTGTTTTTCCCAAATGATGAAAACCCCTCCTTCTTTCCTCACTCTGACTTTCATCTTTGTGAGAGAAAGACCCTTTGTTACCAGTGAGCAATGGCTTCTTTAGTAGCTTCAGCTGGTGCTTCCCCACCACCTCCACCACATCCAAGGAAGAGTGGACCACCTGCTCAAGTTATAATTCAGCAAGAAGAGGAAGAAGAAGAACAGGACGACGAGCACGAAGAGAGGCACTTTTTGCCTGAGGAGCCCAGGACGTCTCACCGGAAAGAAAACTTCATTTGGCAATTTTTTAAAATTCCCAAAGGTCAGAAAAAAGTAAATGCAAGATACGTAACTTGCCTTATATGTCAAGATAGACTGTCCAGAGGGACCGACAAAAAATACAGTTTCGGAAACTACACAATGCATCGCCATATGACTAGGTGGCATCCTAACAACTACAGTGCTGCACAGTTTCGTAACGACCTAGATAATCTCCCTATTATGGCCAGAAGATCTGTTGTACCGGAAGTAACGGGACCAGAGGGCAGGGAGATGGTGCCAAATATTCAAACGAGATTTCATGAAGTAAAACACGTCTGCGTACATTGCAATGGATTCATTTGCTACGGAGAAAGAAGCATCACTCTGATCAACAGAGCTATTGACTATCATATGCAAGTTTGTACGAAACGCCCCAAATAATAAATGCTTTTTTTTTGTTTTGTTGCTCCTGTTGAGCCCTTTACAATGAATCGTTTTCATTGCCCCCTGCAAGAAAAACCCAAAAAAATATAAAACTGTTCAGAAAAATTCAAAAAAAGTAAAAAAATGTTCAGAAAAATAATAAAAAAAATATAAAACAACAAAAACAATAAAAAAAAAAGTTCTTTTCAGAACTACCTCCCCGTTATTAAAAAATTGGTACAATATTTGGAACTGTGCCAACCTCTATTTCTCGTAGTTCGCTTCCCAGTTCGCTCGCCGGTACGCGAACCGGAAGTGAACCAAAAAAAAAAACAAAAAAAAAACAGTAAGTATAAGGGAAGGAAACAGACACTTATGTTAAAAGAAAGACAGCTATAGGGGAGTAAACTAGAGATACTATTACCCGTAATCCACTGCTGATGATGTCACATATTACATCATTCATGACATGCTCAGTGACATCATCAGCAGAGGATTGCGGGTTTTTTGGCAACGTGCCTTATCCACGGTTTAATAACGCTGCCTTTTGCTTTATATAAGTTTTCAAATTGTATGAAATATATAACAATAGGTCGTTATGAACCTTTAGGTAGTGCTTTTCTTCATGAGGTCTGGTCGCTTCCATACACATACAGATGTTTCAAAGATGATCAAGAAGTTTATCTGAATGGAGAGGAATGCACTGAGACGCCAGATCATTCACTAATGTGTAGGCACATACAGTTACACGGTTCATGCAACAAACACCGACCAAATATGGCTTGCGTGTTGCAAGGCACGCCAGTTCCTGCTATCATCCCCACGTTCAAGTTGTTGGAAAATGGTAGTTATTTGATGCTCAATAATGAAGATTATTCTGGGTTAATTAAAAGTATTCCTTTTATCGTAACAGTAAGTGAACGGGTTATTTGCTGCAGAAATGTTCTATTTCCTCCCACACATGAACATAGGGAGTTTTCAATCTGGCCACAAATACCAACCTTGGGAGCACATTTCAACGGCATGGCAAGAATAAGAGCTCTTTTGTCTCAGAGAGAGGTGGCCTTGAGTTCGGCCCGTGAAACTTTCGTGCTTCACATAGCGAACACCCGTACAGAGGTGCAGACCCTTTTAAATACTGATTCGCCTTTGCATTTCAGCGACATGGTTCGGACTATCTTTGACGCGTCCTCCACAAAGGCCCTGGCGCACTTTTTTAAAGTTGTTACCAGTGGTCTCGTGACTTCATTTGAGAAAATCTTTGGAGTCATCCCTGCTTTCTTTCATTCTATTTTTTCCACTCTGCTTCGTGGATTCCCATTTTTACTTGCATTACCAGCGGACGCTCTTGTGCTTTTTTACATTTTTAAATATGGATGTCCCTCCTGTGCAAGCTCCCGCCCTGCAGCTGCTGACACTGTTCCGCAATCGCATGCTAGAATATTATGGCACAATGCCGTTGGCGATATTAAGCACGGCATATGGATTATCTTTTCGATTCTCCTACTTCACCTGTGTCCAGCCTGTATTTTACTGCCTGACCTGTGATTTCGATTGGGCCATTGATTTGTGTCTCTGCGGACCGGTTTCTCCTGACGTCGACTTTAATCAGCTGATGACTCCTATCATTACTCACGAGTTGGTTTGTCCTGGCGAAAGGATTATGGCTGTGGCATTGATGCATGGACTAATTGGTCCCTGGAATTTACTGGCGGCAACACAGTCTTTCTTGGAACAGAGCTTTCTTGAAAACCCACCGAGCTGTCCTCTGATGGTGATAGAGGATCCGGTGCTGGGAGAGCACGTATGTTCTTTTCCGCTTTTAAATTGGATGGCTGAACTCTTTTCGGATGAAGACGGTGACTTCCTATTGGAGGCTGTTGCAGCTTATTTTGCATACACAGTTATGTCATAGACCTTTTTCATGTTTGATATGCTGAGTACTAGCATTTCATTGACAATTCATTGACTTATTTGTCAATTTTTTATTATTTAGCTTGCCTATTGGCTTAAGACTCGATAAAGTACTTGGCTGTTTTATTTTTCTTTAGCATTAAATTTTCCTAGTTTTTAATGTTTTACCTTGCGGACCGTCCACATATAAAGTTGCAATCTGCTCTCATGAGATGGCACTTCTATTATCTTATTCAGTTCGTTTCCGGATCATGGGGAGGTGTCATCTAGGTCCTGGATATCTTTACACCGTGTTAAGTTAGCATGGGCTCATTACCGGTTTAAACGCCATTTTTCCTTTTTTGCAACTTCTGCACACGACACTTAGTTGTTGCTTTAGCTTTCAACCTAGTAGTTCATCGTGGTTTACATGAGAATAATATGTTATTGCTCTACTATCTGCTTTGCTTGTTAAACTATATCTGTACAGCGAGTGCTGAAGTTTCAAGAACAACACGATACAGAATTGTTATGAGGTCTGATCTCCACGACTTCATACTCATAACATAAGTGCAGCTTCTGCCAATTCTGGGCATGAGGCGGGTTTTATATTGCTTTGCCGAACACACATACACAACAGTTGATGCGGTTCACATGAAGAGAGAGCTGGTGTATGCTGATGTGATTCCTTCAAATCTAAGACACTAAAGTATGGGCACGCCCTAAACCAACACAAACAGACCTTCTTAGCAAATAATATAATATGTGTATTAGGGAGGGTGAGATATAAGCAGCCGCGGGCCGTGGAGGGAGTTACGGTGAGGCGGGGAGGGGGAGGGGCAGGGTGGAGCCCTCTCCACCCTGCCCCTCCCCCTCCCCGCCTCCCTGCCCCACCGTAACTCCCTCCACGGCCCGTGGCTGCTTATAAGTGTTGCTAACTCTTATTCATTTACAGCATGTTAACATACTGTCACCATTCGCTTTTTATGTACTAGTAACTATGCTGGTAATTTTGCTACTGATAATATGTGTACTTGTATTATCTAAGATACTACGCCTGAGAAGACGGCATTAGTAAATAAACATTTCAAATACACATGTGTTCTTCTTAACTCCATGTTCTGGTTTCTAAGAAATATATAACGACCGACTGTTCATGAGTTCCACGTATCCTGAGGTACTATAAGTTCATATTCTGGATTGTCTAAACATTGAGAGTTTGTTATATCCAATGTGACACTGTACCTAGCTTGCTAAGGGGTTTTTGATTACTAAGGTGAGTTTTGGGACACCCTAATTCGCCGAGGTTCCAATCCTCTGTCCACAGTTCTGTGTGAGAACAGAAACCCTGCGACAGGGGCACCCCCGACCCTTGCTGGAGCTTCATCACACTTGCGATACAACTCCAGCAATGCGCCACCTTTACGGCACAGATACATCACGCATTTGTGCTGTTTTTGCCCCATGATGCGCCGCATTGTAAATGCAGCACACCATAGGTGACGGAACAGCGGCACAGAATGACTAACACATCCCTGGTGATGCGCCAGTCATCATAAATCTATCCCTATGCTTCTTATCTTGTTAGAGATGAACCGCCATATGTATCATCAAAGTTTTTTGCATTTCCTAAATAGCGAACTTTAAGGAATAAATAGCGATTCTTTACCATTCCTAGTTTGCGATGAGCTCTTTGCTAATTACAAATTACCCATTCATTTCCTTCATTTCCATAGGGCGGTTGGACTCACTTTTAGCTCGAACGGCTGAATGGATTTCCACGAAACTTGGCAAAATTGTAGGGACTGGTAGCCCGATGTGCCTTTGCTATGTCTCAAGATATATGCTCCAGTGGTTTTTACGAAAATTAACTTTGAAAAATATATATTGGGCTACATTGGCCTATATATATGTTGGAGCCCAAATGTAGCCCAATGTAGCCCAATGAAGCCCAATGTAGCCCAATGTAGCCCAAAGATGGCCGCCAGAGACAAAAAAAACAAATGTAGCCCAAATATCAGCCAGATGTAGCCCAACTATAGCCCAGTGACAGAATGACCAATCAGCTTCGCAAACCTCCGTTACGCGAAGCGGAGCGCTGTTACAGATATATATCTTTTTTTGAACGTTAATTTCTCAAAATCCACTGGAGCACATATATTGAGACCTAGCAAAGGCACATCGGGCTACCAGTCCCTAATATTTTACCAAGTTTCATGCAAATCCATTCAGCCGTTCGATTATTATTATTATTTTTTTTTTTGCCCCGCGGGGCCCTTTTAAAACCTCCACATCAAACCTAGGGGGTCAGCGAGGATCTACTATGCCCCCTTATGGTCATTTGCCCCTTCGCTTTGGCCTCCTCTTGTCTCTCGATCCTACCGAGAGACAAGATGGCAGCCGCTACGGACTGTTTGGAATGTTTACAGACGCCGGAGAACCAATCAGCTTCGCTTCACAAAGCTCCGTTGCGCGAAAAGTACGCGTACTGGAGCGCTGCCCGGTCCGCTGTTACAGATATATATCTTTTTTTAAACGTTAATTTCTCAAAATCCACTGTAGCATATATATTGAGACCAACAAAAGGCACATCGGGCTACCAGTCCCTACAATTTTGCCAAGTTTCGTGCAAATCCATTCAGCCGTTCGGGCTAAAAGTGAGGCCAACCGCCCTATGGAAAACTCAATGTTAAAAACACGTTTTGGGACCCCCCTTTTTTCTCGACCCCCCCTGGACGAACCCCCCCCCAATTTTCAGGGGCTGCTCAGAAACAAAATGTGCCATTTTCCTGAACATTTCAGCCAATTCCGTCCACAAACGCCAAAGTTATTAGACATAGAATTTTCAAAAATCCCATAGAGAAAAAATCCTAACTATATATACCTACTGGCGACCGCCAGTAGGTAATATATATATATATGATATTGATAAAGGCTTCACCCCGAAACGCGTCGTCTTTGTTTACTGAGTGCACAATAAAGTTATTTGTGCCGGATCTACCTGGTGTGCCGTCTTTTTCCTGTGAAACCGAACACGGATGTGAACGGGAAGTTGGGAGGAAAAAAAAAATATATATATATATATATTGCTATATAACAGTTTGGATCGTGTTTCCATTGAAAATGCCTACATTGTTTTGATGATAACTTTGATGTCATTCGACAAATCTCCAGGAAACGTTCCAAAAAAGTGCAACTTTTTTACTAGTTTGTGTGAGGAAAGATTTGGGGCAGATCGTCAAGTTGGGGGCCAAGCAAAAGGGGGGGTCACAAAAAACCTGTTCCCAATTCATTTTTCTATAGGAACTATAGACACAAGTAGAGCCCAAAGCGCTAAACCAAATTTGGCAAACAGCTAGATCCTGGTTCAGAAAGAGTGCTTTTTGTGTTTTGGAGTAAATACGTTCATAGTTTTAGAAAAATTAAGGTTAAAAAAAGTTGTATATATATCATGCCGTAGAGAATCTGTGGAGCTGACAGAGCTCATCCTAAAATCAACCAGGAAGTGGTGGCTGCCATCATAGGACTCAAAATGTAGTCCTGAGTCCTTAAAAGACATAAGAGGGCAAGGTAGGGACACCCTGACCCCTAAGCCCGGAGGATTAATTGGCCACAAATCTGTGGTATGTTTTTTTAAGGGCACATTTCTATTACCCCCACCGATCAGAGGGGTGGGCCAGGGCCAAGGCACAGCCTATATTTTAGGGAGAAGTTGACGCATGGCCCCCTTTCCCAAGCCTCCAAAAGAAGGATCCCTTCCCTGGGGATAATTTAGGTAAAGGGGTGGTGGGTCGTGGGAATGGGGTCCCCAGGAGAGGCCCGGGGACCCCATCCCCAGGGTCCTGCTTTAAATAAAGGGGAGGGGGGGCTCACATTTCTCCAGTATTGGGGTATCTTTCATAGATTCACATTCCTGAATCATTCCCCGTCGTCGGAGTTGGAGTCCCACGGTACATAAAAAAGCAATAATTATGCACATAATAACCATAACATCGGTAACATAGAACCAGGAAGTAAAGTAGCAAGAAACTACAAGGAAAAAAACTTCCACATTTATGACTTGTCCAAGTCATTATATATAATCCAAACTGCAGCCAATCAGGCGACAGCACCCTCCAGAATGTTCTTCTCAGAGGCTCAGGATTTTCTACCACACGTCGTGTGAAGGGCGTCTCCCTGAGCTCTGCTCAGTACTCTTCTTATTCTTCTGGAATTTCTTCATTTCATGATGTCTTCTTCTAAGAAATCTCTCTTTAGACCTTGTGAGTCTTGTGGAAAGCTCCGGCTGTTTTCTGAGGCTCCCCCACAAGAAGTGCATTTATTGCCTGTATGCTGATCACCAGGTGAGAGACTGCAAAATATGTAGGACCTTCCCTCAGAAAACTCTCAGAGACAGAGTAGGATTTCTACTTCTGTGGCTACAGAAGATTAAAGATCAAGTCAACTCCTTATCTGATGTGGGGAGTGTTGCCTCTGGCTCAACTATGTCCTCTAGGAAGAGGATTGTTGAGGAGGATTTGTCTTCTCCTGGGGTGAGGAGGATTTGTCTTCTCCTGGGGCTAAGGTGTCGAGAAACAGCAACCCTCTAAATGTGTTGAATTGCCTTCCACCTCAAAAAGGCTCATCCACCTTCTACAAGTAAGCCTCTGCCTACTACGCCCCCGAGAAAAACTGCAAAGTCTCTGGCTTCAAAACGACTTTCTGAGAAGGATTTACCTCAGAAAAAAGTTCAGTCGTCGACGACATCGACACCGACAACTTCGTCAGCGAAACTCACTGTCGACGCTACAACAACGTCGACTGCCACCTTCTCGCCGCCGAGACCACAGATGTTTGTCGTCGGCTTCATCTCCGTCGACCCTGGTTTCCGTCTCCGTGAAGCCAATTTCGTCGATGAAGGAAATTATATCTACCGTCAACGACGAAGATTAGGAAGATCTCGACGACGATTGCCTCATCGACGGCCGCCTCGTCGTCGAAGACTACCTCGTCGTCGAAGTCTGCCTCGTCATCGAAGACTACCTCGTTGTCGACTGTTACCTCATTTACACCAGCTCAATCGACAACGACTCCGTTGACGGCCCCCTCATCGATGCTACAATTATCATCTTGCACGGAGTTGCAGGTTTGGTCAGCGTCTACGACCACGGCATCCTCTGCACCGTCTACAACATCTGTGATGTTGCTGCCATTGACAACAGCATCTTCCTTGCTTCACAGACATGGTTATTCATTGGAGGCCCTTTCTCCACTGCATATTTCCCCTACTAAGGTACCTATAGAGTTACCTGAGCAGTTACTGGATTATGGGGAGGATGATGTTATGTTATGTTATGTTAGTCTTTCTTTTATAGCGCACAAATCACCGGGGGGCATCTCGGCGCTTTACTCTGGGTCACCTCATTGGCGGAGTTTGTCAGGGAGCAAGAGCTTGTTAGAACAGAAATGCTTTTAGATGTTTCCGGAAACTAAGATATGAAGGGATTTCTCGTAGCGATTGGGGGAGACGGTTCCAGTATTTAGGGGCGATGTACGAGAATGCCATGCCTCCTGAACGCTGTCGTCTGATACGGGGAACCTGGAGTAGCTGCAGTGAGCCAGATCTTAACAGGCGAGATGGAGTATATCTAACTAGTCGGTCTTGGAGATACTGGGGGCCATGACCCCGCAACGCGCCGAAAGTGAGGCAACAGATCTTGAAGAACGCCCTTTGTTTAATCGGCAGCCAATGCAGCTGACGTAGCAGTGGTCGAGAGGGGGTGCCTGCCGGCATATTCAGGACCAGCCTTGCTGCCGTGTTCTGAATGACCTGCAGTTTTTGCAGGGCTGTGGCTCCCACGTCAGCCAACAAAGCATTGCCATAATCCATACGGCTCGTGACTAAGGCTTGAGTTATGGTTCTCCGGTGTTCCGTGGGAATAAAAGGCAGGATCTTTCGCAGTAGCCTCAGTCTGTAGTAGCATGCCCCTGATATTGCGGCTACCTGGTCATGCATAGACAGGGACTGATTTAGTTTTATGCCCAGATTGTTTACGAATGGCTTTGGGATGGGAGGGGGGCCCAGTTTTGACGGCCACCACTCATTGGTCCAGACCGCTTCAGCCTTCCTGAAAAGCATGACTTCCGTCTTGCTAGGGTTAAGTTGTAAACAGTTGGAAGTCATCCACTGGGCGATTGCCAAAATCCCTTTAGCAAAGCGGATTCTGTCAGCTTCGGGAGATTGGCCGATGTTAAAAAGCAGCTGGGTATCGTCGGCGTACGATATTATTTCAAACCCCAAGGCTTCTACCACCTTAGCCAATGGTGCCATATAGATATTAAATGATGACGATGGGTCCGAAGGGGATGACAGATTTCCCACTGCCAGGAGCCCTTCAGAATTGTTCATTAAATATCACGAGGAGGATCCGGATGAAAATCCTTCCCCAGGGACTGTAGGTCCAGCTCCAGAGGCAATACCTGCGGCACAGATGCCTTTAGCTCTGTTAAACAATCTACAATTCATGTTAGACAATTATTATCTTCATTTTCCTCCATCTGAATCGGCTGAGTCCATTCCACCAACACCTGTGCCTCAAGCTTCCTTTTCGGCGTTGAGGTCACCCAGACCACCTTCTCCAGTGCCTTCTCATCATTCCTATGATGCTCACACCTCGGACGACGATAGGGAGGAAGGCGAATTGGACAACAGATCACTTCTTACGGAGTGGGACGATTACCAGATACAAACTCTGTCTTCTTCAACCCCAGCTCCCATCGACTCTCCTCCAGTTGACATCCGAGGCTTTCATTTCCTTATGGAAAGTGCAACACAAAGGTTCCTCCTGCGTATGGAAACAAAGAAGGATGAGTGCTTCCTATACGACTTTAAAGATCAGCCAAGGAAGCAGGTACCGACTATCCCGATCATTGACTTCATTTGGAAAGAAGGATTAAAGGTCATGAAAGCTCCTGCTTCTGTTCCTGTGGTCCTGCCTCGCCTAAAAAAATATATATAAGGCACCAGATAACTTGCCTGCATGCCTCATAGGTAAACCAAAAGTTAACTCTGTTATTGCCCAAGTGGCACAACGAGGAGCTAGAAACCCCTGCTCTATGGTCACAGCTCCTCCGGATCAGGATGGCAGACGATTGGACGCTATTGGAAGAAAGGTTTCCACCATGGCAGCGACGACCGTCCGTGCTGCTAATTCACTGGCCATTTTAGGTCAGTACGAGCGACAGATGTGTTCGGACATCTCTCCCTACAATGACATGTTGCTGGAACCATCTAAATCTGAAGCTTTAAAGATCCTACAAGAAGGAGAGCGTATCTCTGCTGAAATCATAGATTCGGCCGTGGATGTCGCATCTACAGGATTTAGACAACTAGCGGGTGCCGCAGTACTGCGAAGGCAAGGCTGGCTAAAATCAACGTCTTTTCGCCAGGCGGTTCAGGCAAAGATTATTGATATGCCGTTTGATGGTGAATCACTATTTGGCCAACATGTGGAGGAGGCCCTTCAGGCCATTAAGAAAGATACCGAGACAGCAAGATCTCTCTGTTCTCTCCAATTTCGGAAGCCAACCTTTCGTGGCGCTAAGGTTCGTGGATCCTTTTCTAATCGAGGAGGCTATAACCAACAAAGGTCATACCAGTCCTTTCAAAGTAACCAACGATACCAGCCTCGACGACAACAGTCTTACGGACAACGAAATACCTCCTATTCGCAGAATAAAAGGAAGCCCTCCTATCGCGGACTGGATTCATCTAAAAAAAAAAAAAACAGTGACAACCGCCACCTGCCACCTCTTCTACCGCCTACCCCTTTAAAAGTTGGAGAAAGAATCTCCCAATTTTACTTGAACTGGTCCACTATAACAACAGACAAGTGGGTCCTGGATATTGTGGCCATAGGCCATGTTCTAGAGTTCATAAAGATTCCTCCAAACTCTCCCCCCAAAGGCCCACCTCCAGCTTATCTCAAGGAGCTTTTTTCCCAAATAAATTTGATGATACGAAAGGGAGCAATGAAAATGGACCCTCAATTGCAAAGAGGAACCGGGTTTTATTCAAGGTTTTTTCTGATAAAAAGAAAAAATCAGGAGAATGGCGCCCCATTCCGGATCTTCGCTCTCTCAACAAATAATTAAAGAAGTTATCCTTCCGGATGTTAACGCTTTAAGAAATCCCTCAACTCCTTTCTGCGGGGGATCACATGGCCACCCTTGACCTCCAGGACGTGTATTTGCATGTGCCAATTCTACCCAGACACAAAAAATTCTTGCAGTTCAGAGTGGCAGGCAGGGACTTCCAGTTGAAAGTCCTTCTTTTTGGACTACGTTCAGCACCCCGTGTGTTTACCAAGGTTCTAGCATCGGTGGCCGCACACCTTCGTCTGGAAGGGATCCAAATGTTTCCGTATCTAGACGACTGCCTTATCCAGGCGAATTCTTGCACAGTCACAAGCGCCCACATTCAGAGATGTTTGTCCCTCTTCCAATCTCTGGGCCTTTCCATCAATCTCGACAAGTCTCATCTCGTTCCATCGCAAAGAAAGACCCTCTTGGGAGCCACGTTAGACACACAACTGACACAAGCATTTGTCTCAAACAAAAGACAACAACAAATTTGCAAACTTGACCACCTATTGCGATCAAAAAGGTGCGTTTCAGTCCGGCAGTTGAAGTCATTTTTGGGGATGATTTCTTCCTGCATCCCTTTGCTCCCCAACGGCCTTCTCAGAATGAAACCCCTGCAAGAAGAGCTCAACGACCAATGGTTGCAGGTTTCGAGGTCATTCGATGATCTCATTCACATCACTCAACGGATGCGAGAAGCCTTACTCTGGTGGACTCGCAAAAGGAACGTGGAAAAAGGGTGCGCATTCCTAGTGGAAGCTCCAAGTTTTACCATCACCACAGATGCATCCCTCGAGGGATGGGAGCACACCTTCAAGGTCTGACGGTCAGCGGCAAGTGGAACATCCAGCAGCGGACGTGGCATATCAACCTTCGAGAATTGCTAGCCATCTTCCTGGCCCTAAAATCCTTTCGCACCATCATTCTGGGAGCTTCAGTACTAATTCGGACAGACAACACAACAAGTATGCACTACTTGAACAAACAAGGAAGAACAAGGTCTGCCCTGCTCTGTCAACAAGCCCAACAAATTTGGGACTGGGCGATACAACACAGGATCAGCCTGTAAGCGATCCATGTTCCGGGAGTGTCCAATGTCCTGGCGGATTCCCTCAGCAGATCAACAGTATCCAATCATGAGTGGGAGCTACATCAACCAACGTTGGATTGAATTTTTCAGTAGTGAGGTCGTCCCGAACTAGATCTGTTTCGACCAATCAGAACCGCAAATGCCCCTTCTTTGCAAGTCGACTTCCCCACAGGGGGTCACGCAGGAATCCGTTTTCACTGAATTGGTCGCAGATATATGCTTACGCCTTTCCTCTGATACCGTTGGTTCCCAGGGTTCTCCACACAATGAAGAGAGAGCCTTGTTGCCTAATTCTATTTGCTCCCAGGTAGCCTCGCCTATTCTGGTTTACTGAACTCCTTCTTCTCTCAGAATGTGATCGCATTCAGTTTTGACCAATACCGAACCTTCTGTCCATCCAGAACGGACAGATCTGCCACCCAGACCCTGCATCTCTGACAGCGGCCTGGCGCCTGAACACCTTGAATTCGCTCATTTAAACATTCCTGCGGATTGTAAGGAAGTCTTAGCCAACGCTCGAGCGCCTTCCACTATTAAGTTGTACAGGCTTGAATGGAAGAGATTTTGCATGTGGTGTCAAACTGTCAATACTCATCCAATCCATGCAAAACCGGAGCAGGTTCTACCATTCTTTTTGCACTTGGCAAGATCAGGCCTTTCCCATTCTACTCTGAAAGTATTTTTAGCGGCTATCTCAAGATTTCGACAAGATGGTTCCAACTCTCTTTATTCAGCTAGGATCATTCAACAGTTCTTCAAGAGATTGTTTCGGATGTTTCCTCCTATCCGGCGCCCACCTCCATCCTGGCATCTTAACCTGGGGCTCGCACAATTTATGCCACACCCCTTTGAACCTATTCATAGAGTGGATTTGAAGTTTCTGTCGTGGAAGGTGTCTCTGCTATTAGCTTTAACATCAGCTGGAGGGTCAGTGACATTCAAGCCTTCACTATTAATCCGCCTTTCCTTCAATTCACCTCAAACTCGGTAGTGCTATTCCTAAAGTACCTTCGGACTTCCATCCAAATGAATCAATCATTTTAAAGACGTTCTTTCCTAATCCTCAATCACCTGCGGAAAGGACTTTGCATACCCTTGACATCAAGAGATGTCTCAAATTCTATTTACAACGGACTTCTATGATCCGTAAATCTGACTAGCTATTTGTAGCCTAAGAATGAATACGCCAGGGACACCCAATATCAAAACCAACCATAGCTCGTTGGATTTCTACTGCAATTTGTTTCTGCCATCAGCAAGCAGGAATACCATTACAAACAACTCTGAGAGCACATTCTACAAGATCAATCTCCTCCTCTACTGCTCTTTTTGCTGGTGTGCCTCTTCATCAAATCTGCAGAGCTGCAACATGGTCCAGCAGGCACACTTTTACCAAGCACTACTGTTTGGAAGCTGCCAGTGATGCAGATACATCTGTGGGACAAGCGGTTCTCCTTAATCTTTTTAAATAAGGTGAGCCTCTGTTCTTCCCTCCTCCTCTGTACTGTTCCTCAGACGCATTTTAGCCATGCTTATTTTTATTTATATAAACATTGCCCTGTATATACAGATATATGTATATATATATATATATATATATATATGCATATTATAGCATTTCTATGTATGTTATTGCATAAAGCCTTTTGTACATATGATTTTGTTACAAGTAGCGTCTTAGGAGCATTATTATGGCTGTACTGCGTTCTACTCTACGATTCAGGCATGTGAATGTATGAAAGATACCCCAATACTGGAGAAGAACAATAGTTACTTACCTGTAATCTGTGGTTCTCCAGTATTGGTATCTTTCATAGCTTCACATGCAACCCACCCACCTCCCCTCAGAGGCTTGTTTATGCCCTTTTCACTTTAGTTCACTCCTGAGCGAGAAAATCTTGAGAGCCTGATCCTCTGAGGAGAACATTCTGGAGGGTGCTGTCGCCTGATTGGCTGCAGTTTGGACTGTGTATAATGACTTGGACAAGTCATAAATGTGGAAGTTTTTTCCTTGTAGTATCTTGCTACTTTACTTCCTGGTTCTATGTTACCTATGTTATGGTTATTATGTGCATAATTATTGCTTTTTTATGTACCGTGGGATTCCTAGTCCGATGATGGGGAATGATTCAGGCATGTGAATCTATGAAAGATACCAATACTGGAGAACCACAGATTACAGGTAAGTAACTATTGTTCTTCTCCTCCTTGATCCCAAAAATTGCCCTGGGGACCCCATCTCTTGGGGCCTTCTCAGTGATGGTGTATCTAACCCCAGGGACACTGTCCGTTTCCATGCCTGCAGATGCGGGCAGGGAAAATGAAATGCTCTGCCACCGGGGAGGAGCATAAAGCTGCTCCCGCCAGGTGGCAGTAAAAAAACATTTCCCTGGCCGTGTGGGCAGGGAAATACATTTAATTGGTCCTAAGCCGTAGGAGCAAAAGAAAACTGCTCCTTTAGGGTTGGAGTAATGCCAGCTCCTGGTGCACATGTAATAGGGGCAAACCAGAGAGCCGGTGGGCTGCTTAGGCCCTGTGGCTCCCCCAGCAGCCATTAAGCTAATAATGGCTTGGGGTGCACTTAGTGGGCACCAGGGCACCCTTTAAAAGCCTCGGCTCTGGGTGGAACATTGGGCTGCTTGTAACCCCCTGTACAAAAATTTTTTTTTACGTTTCCTGTTATTGAAACCGTGACAGCAAGAGTACTTACCATATTTTTAAAAGCATTTCCCAGACTGGAGGTTTTGTACTGTAGCTGGCACTGCAGTTCCACCTTAGGGTCGTTTATGTGGTTGCATTTTATGTGGCCTGAAGAAGTATCACATACAATTCAAGGCCTTTATGTAGTTATTTTCATGAATGCATGTTTTTGGATGTAAAATTTAAACTAAAAGGAAAGTTTTTTTTTCTTAAAGTAAAAATAATATATCTCAGACTGTTTTTTTTTTTTTACACATGTTTCCCCTCTCAAATGCAATAATTGAAACTTTGTAAAAGGAATGTCACAAACATGTAATTTAATAAAACCTTATTGGGGTTGGCCGCAGGGCCTGGCTGCATTCTAGGCCTTGTGGCCAACCCTTTGCCTTGCACAGCCAAATACCCCACGTTGGGGTTGACTTCACTTATGGTAATAAAATATTACATTATGTTTTTTTAAAAAAACCTAGAGATTCTCTGAAAAAAACTAAGTTTAAAGTACGTTATAGTTAGGTGAAATGTTCACTATTAGCGTACATTTTTAAACCATGAAATTCACCTGTCATAGTTATATTTATTTCAAGTAGCTATAACTTTTGCCCTAAGGTAACTATAGCTCTTGCCCTCCCTTGATGGATACTTCTAATTGTAGATTCTGCACCTTAAAATATTCCAATAGACAAGACTAGATCCAGAGAATTCTTCAGCCTTTCTCTGGTGAACTGTTGGGTATCTCAGTGTGCCTCTATGGTGTCTTTGTACCGTCCTGGAACAATGGAAGCGGAGATGCACAAAAGTGTCACCCCTGCGTGCGGTGATAGTTCCTTTCTTTTCGTACCCTTTTGCGAGGATCCTGAGCTCTGCTCCCAATTTTGACAGTCTTCCCATGGCTTCCAAATTTCTACAACAATGTGTCAGGGAACAATGTTCCCTCTGAGAACAACAGGATTCAAGACCGTGCAAGACTGCAAGAAATAGGTGTGGATCACAGATCTGCATGAGGTGTGTTTGTAGTGCTTGTGCGCCATCCATAACTCTAGCTTGTGAGACAAGTGTGCTTATGCATCCAAAGGTGATGTGGAAGGTGTAACTTTATGTTGACTAACATAAGAAGAGGTATTGATCGAAGCTTTGACCTTGTTTCAAGTCAAAGGTCGGGTTGCATTCTAGAGGCTGCTTCTGCGAAAAGTGGACTTCCAGGTTGAAGTTTTCTGGTTAGTCAAAGTCTTGACATAAGCGGCAAGTCACATCTGACCCCAACCAGCCATTTGAAGTCTTGGGAGAAGGTATAGGGTGTAAAGATAGTAATTTCATATCTCCGCTTTCACCCAAATCTGACCTGCCCCACAATATTACCTGTGTAGAAAAATACAATATCCCAACAGGTAATATTCGTTAGACATTTACTTTTGTATGCACAAAGCATTACATGAACATGGAAAAAGGAGATACTCATTCGGATACCAAATTTGTAGAAATTAATCTTATATTTCAAAAAAGGTTCAGAGAAGCAGGGTCATATTTATACACTTCGGGCAGCACAGCATGAGAAAATTCATATGACAACCTGAAATAGACTTGGTGCTCAGATATGTACACGTGGTAAGTGGCAACACAAGTGACAGGGTGAACAGCGTGGACGGCGCAAGTGAAACGAAAAATAATAAAGAGTGGGTGGCTCAGTGATTGATACAATAAGAGTGACTTTGCAACTCATTTCACAATTTAAATAGAGCCACGGTAGAGAATGCGCCTGTAGTAGTGCTGCGGGGTCGACGGCGTTTCAGTCCTTGGTCAGTTGGGACCATCTTCAGGACAGGGTTGTCTCAATTGTGGTGCTGGAGGGTGCTCGTAACCCAGAACGCCAGGTGAAGGTCGTATCTGTGGTAGATGATCTCTGTCAGCGACTTGAAAAACGGAGCGCCGAGAGGTGGGCGTCTCTGCTGTAGGGAGCAGTTGGAATTCCAATTAGCAGACCTGTCAGTTACTTGAAGAGCGGAGCGCCGAGAGGCGAGTGTCTCTGTTGTAGGGAGCAGTTACTGTTTCAATTAGGCAGACCTGTATAAATCATGGTCATGGACCGGAGTCAATCCGTGGGGTACAGTCAGCCGAGAAGGAAGGCAAGGCTTCCGCGTTCAGAGCTCCCCTAACAATATTTCCTGGCGTGCCCCGAATTTCTTGGGCTGGCTTCGACCCTGCAGCAGATAGCGACATGCAAAGAATCCATGCTGCTAATTTTCTGTGCGATTCTAGCTTCCTCTGGGGTGCTTCGTGCTTCAGGGAGCTCCTGTCAGACGTCTGCCTGCATGTCGGCCCCCAGTGCACTTAGGATCAGCTACTGGTCCTGATCAAGCTTGCGACCTGGCCTCTACACTATCACTTGCATCCATGCCAATTCTTTCTGTGTTAAAATTTACTCCAGATACAATCCAGATGCTGACCTTGAAATGATGTCGGACGGCTCCAGGCCCTCACAATACAAAATCCCAAAGGCATAACCAGTTTTTATGCCTCCTGATTCTAATTTAAGACCTCTGCCATAATGCCAGTACTATCAAAAGCTTGGGGCTCTCTGCGATTCAGATTCTCATCCGCTTTAGGACACACTGTATCACTCAGGACACTGATCATGATGGGGAGGGGAACAGCTTACTACTTCCTCATTATACTGACAATGCCTTATAATTAGACCTCCAGAGTGCCAGTGGGCTAGATGCATTTCCTGAAATAGAGCTGGACTCACCACAATGGAAGAAAATGCCTTGTTTGAAGTGGTGGTACAGAGGGCAGCCGAAGCTCTAGACTTTCTACTGCCTGCTGGTAACACAAAGCATTAACTGATGTCAACTTGACTCGCGGCAGGCCACTCTCCCTTCCATACCCAGACCTCATAGTTGTGACAGATGCAGCACTACTGGGGTGGAGGGGTCACCTGGTAGAGGTGGAGATCAGAGGACAGCATGACCGCCATGTGGTACTGAAACAAGCAGGGAGGCGTGTGTCCTGTGTTCTGTGCCTGGTAACTCGACCGGCAGGATATCTTTCCGGTGGCCAACCTACTGGCAGGTCTCTGAATGCCAGAGCAGATGAGCTTAGAAGGCATAGGCTGGTGGATTTCAAGTGAATACAAGGCATTCACTGAAAACACCTGTATGCGTTTCCACTGCTACCTATCCTGCCTCAAGCTTTGGGGACGACCAGGCAAGGCATCATAAGGTGTGGTACCCAGAGTTCCGAAGTATTTGGCTTCTGATCAGGCTACCACATTGGAATATTCTGCTGTCTCAGATACAGGGCAGATTCCTGCATCTAAATCTCCCCAACCTACACTTCCATGCATGGAGATAATTTAATGGTGCAGATTAAATGTGTTTGACTAGTCGACCAAGGTGGTTGATGTCATCCTTGCAGCCAGATGCTATGCTATATTTTCCACAATGTTTAGCTATGCTGAGAGAAAATATGTTGCCTGGTACGGGGGCCTGAAGCCCTAATCCCTTATATGCGCCAGACTTTCGGGTTGGTTCTTTCATTAGCCCAGCAAGGACTTGGCCGGACACATTGAAAGGGTATTTGTTGGCCCTTTCTATGTTTCCCTGATCAACTGTTGTTGTTTGAGTGTCCGTTTGTCATCTGTTACATAAAAGCAATGCATTTTTTTATGCCACAATGTAACCTACTTTGGTCTTAACATTCCTCATGTGCACACATTACAAGCAAATACACATCTGTTGTTTCAGACTCTTGACTCTAAAGACCGTCTTGCTCCTTGCGATTAGATCAGCATATTGAGTCAGTGAATTACAGGGGCTTTTGGTGCAACTGCCCCATGCCAGCTTCTTTCTGGACTAATCGGTATTGATGACCAGGGTGGCCTTCCAACTGAAGGTCGGGACTTCCCTTTTGAAAGAGGAAAGTGGAGAGACTCCATCACTTTCACCCTCCTAGGTCTCTGTGTTTTTTTATAGATTTTACAAAAGACAATCAGCTTTCTGTGAGTTTCTCTGGGGTAAGAAAGGGAAGGCAGTGCAAGATGGACCCTATCAAGGCGGATAGTCCTCATATCAAAACTTGTTATGCATTGGCCAAGATATAACCCCCTACAGACCTGTGAGCCTACTTAAATAGAGCCAAAGCATCCACGACGTCATAGGTGTGAGGTACTTAGTTTAGGCAAATGCCAGGTTGTAACATGGGCATAGGGTGCATGCACTCACAAAGCACTAATGCCTTACAAATCAGGTCTGGTGGAAAGACCTGCAATACTTATTGGTCTGTGTCCACTCACCAGACCCTCCACCTTGGGAGATACTTCTGTAGTATCTATTCTTAAGGTGAGGAATCTGCAGTTAGAAGTATACATCAGAAATAAATGTACAAATGTTCAGTGCCTCTTTTTCTTGGGGACTCTAACCTCCAGTTCCTCACTGTCATCGTACCTGCTTGTTTTGTGAAGTGCATTCCTAAAAGTCATAAGGTTCCAAGTTAGATTTTAACTCACTGCCATTCTCCTATACATCTCTGCTTTGCCACTTCTAATGTGGTACAAAGTCATTGTGCTGCTACGTAGCACCTCCTATTCGCATGCTGGAGCATTGCTGAAGAATTCTCAGGATCCAGTCTGGTGCCCGAGGATGCATCTATGTATGTATGTATGTATGTATGTATGTATGTGGTAGTTATGTCATGTGAAACTAGCCAAAAGTCAGCAGAACGTTGTACATGGTCAAAGACGAGCATAAAACCAATGAGTAATAGGAGAGGTGGCTTGTGGAGGGTTAATGCATTCTGGTGTAGTGTTCTTTAAAGAGGTGTGTCTTCAACTCTTTCCTAAAATATCTTTATGGATTTGAGGATGTTGCTCCAAATTCTGGGTGCATCAATGAAAAATGCCTTCTACCTTGTTTTTACTTTTTCCAATTAGTCTGCAGTCTCATAGTGTCTTTTCTGCAGGTGTGCCAGGAACCACAGGTGATGGTCAGCTTGTCTGCAGGATAATCTGGGGTACTGGTCATAATGGCTTTGTAAATAATTCTGCTGGTTTTGAAGATGGTATAGGGTAGTGTGGGGAAGTTCAATCATGATGGGGGTAAGGTTATCATACTTCTTCTGACCCTGAATGAGATGTGCTGTAGCATATAGGATACCTTTAAGGTGTGACTGAGTGGAGCCCGAGAGGCCATGGAGCAGGGCATTACAACAATCCAGATGTGAGTGTACGAGGGTTTGACCCGTGAAGTCCCTTTATGGAAGAAACAGGTTGCCTTTCTTTAGAAGATTAGAAGAACAAGCTGGTACTAGGCCGTCCTCGTTTTTCTTGGCAGTGTGTTCCTCGAGAGTGAATCCAAGTTACTTGCTATGCTGCCAAAGTTGGGGGTCTGAAGCAATCATAGAACATCTCAATCTGTCAAGTTTCTACTGTTTCTTGTTGTTCTCGAAAGTAACCGGTATTCTGTTATGGCTAAGTTGAGCTTCAGGTTACTACTGGACATCCAGCTCTTGAGTGATGCTCAGGACAGAGAACGATGGATTTAACCCAAATCTCTTGACTGGAGTGAATGTTTGATTTGTTCAGCATTCCATCCAGCATTTGTAGCTGCAGCACAGGAAATGGACTAGGCACTGGCTATTTCAAGAAGACTTTGAGTTAGTGTATCATCAGCATATTGAAGAATCTTCATGCTAATTTCCTACAGTTAACCACCTTGCAGCTCCACATTGAGACCAAGGATGATGGCCTTTGTGGACCCCTGAGGGACTCTGCAGCTGATGGGGATCATTTTATACCTGGAGGTACCCATGTGAACAAACTGTAATTGATTGGAAAGGTAGGAGAGGAACCAGTGAAGGACATTGCTAGTGAGTCCCATTCGAGAGTCTATAATATGCAAGAAGGTAGGATGCTCGATTGTGTCAAAGGCAGCTAAGCGGTCCATCAATATCTAGATGCGGATCATCTTCATCTGTTGATAAGACTGCATCGTCTACAATGAATAATGTAACAGTCTGCATTCTGCAGTGTGATCTGAAGTCAGACTGGTAGTCTTGCAGGAGATGCTTAGCATTATGTCATTTTGGAGTTGAACATGTACTTCTTTTTCTGTGACCTTGTCGTTTAATTGTAGGTGAGTAATGGGCAGATAGTTGGCACCATCATCAGGGACTAATGTAGGTTTATTTAGGAGTTGGAGGATCTGCCCTTTATTGAATGCTTCTGGGAAGATTCCCTTTGTGAGGGAGGCATTGGCAATGGTGAGTAGAGTTGAGGGAGTGTCCCTAGAGAGAGCTTTGATGAAAGACATGGGTAAGACATCATCTTCATAAGAAGTGATTTTGAGTTGAGTATGTTGGTGAGAGCTCTGAAATAGGACTTTCAAAGCTGACCATCAGAGTTCTAAAGGAAGAATGGTCATAACAGATGAAGCAGGTTTGGTGTTGTCTATGGCATGCCTCATCTTCTTTATTTTTTCATTGAATAAGAGGTTGATGGTAGTGCATTTGTCTGCGATGTGTAGAATAGGGGGTCTGGGAGAAAGACTGATGCTGTGCTTGATTGTCTTGAGTAGTTTTCTGCTTCTGTTGGTGGCTTCATTGATGGTGTTGGTACCTAAGGTGAGGAATCTGTGGTTAGATAGAGTAGCCTCCAGAGGGAGTGTTACCGAAGGTAAATAACTTGAAGCTAGATGCATTTGGAATTGATTCCTCAAAAAGCAATCGCAAAATGCTCATGCATATAGAATTTACATGTTTTAGCCCCCGAAACTTTGGGCACCAGCTCTTCGACTCAGAAGGGGTACACAAATCTCAGCCATTAATGCAGGGATTGCTTCAGGCCTCTGCTGATCTCCTGGCGCATGCCGATCCACTCAAAACATATTACAGCCTGTATAGTTATTGTTGGTTAAATGTTTGAGTTACTATATGGCCCACCTAACCACATGCACATACACATCAGCGGCGGGGCTGTGGCGGATGATGAGTAAGGGGACGGTTAGCATAGAGGCAGTAAAACTTTGCTCTTTGCCCTACGGAGGTATACAGCTTGTCCCTTGCCCTGCTGTGCATGCACCGCTCTTTGTGCCCTTCAAAACAGAGACCTCCAGTACGCTCTCATTATGAAAATGCATCACTGCATGTTGCTTTTACTATCTAACGCTTGTGAATAGACTTGGCCGGCCTGAAGAGGTTGTAGACCCCTTGCTGTGTATATACTGCATGTGTCATCTCTTGCATATAAACGCAAGTCCCAGTGCGGGTTGTAGGCGGCATGCTGTGTACAATGATTTGTCGTAAAGAATTTCATGAAACGGTTTAGAGGTGTATACTAGTTAGGTATGCCAAAATCAAACTACTAAATGACATGTTCAAGTACTTAGGATGCAAAATCGTAAGTGTGGAAAAATGTAAAACAAGTCTTGGAAATCATGTTTTCTGCTTCCCAAATTAAAAAAAATGTGTTTAAGCCTATTAATATTGAATAGAATACTAAAATGTACTACCTCCAAATCAAGGTAGCTTGGTAAACAAATGAAAAGGATAGCCAGAGACCGCTTATAAGCACGCACCGCCCTTAAGAAGGATAGAACTCTCACTGGAGTGAAAGAGGTATTCTTATAAAGATTTTCGAGGGTCTGAGTGGCTGGCTGGTGATCTCGGGAGGCTTAAATGGAGTGATAGAGAGAAGGAGAGGGGTTTTACGATTTGGATTATTGCTGTTAATTTGCAGCCCCATAACTCTACCAGTAGATGATTAAAAGAATAGCATACATTTACTATTGCTCATTGCCTCTTGACAGATTCATTATTTGGAAGAATTTTTATTCTAAAGGCTTAGTTGGCATCGAGACTGATTGTGCAGATTTTCGTTGAATGGTTGTCCTGGGCTTTTAATTTCAACCAAATAATTTGCCTATTTTAAAATGAGATAAACATGTCGGGTCATAAATCTTTTAAACCTGAGCAGCAGCACATCATTATATATGGTAATAAAGGACATTAGTTCGTACTGGATAGAGATAGTTGTTTACACGAACTACATGTAGAGGTTTGCTTAGCAGTGTCAAACAAGAACATAAACAGTAGAGCGCACAGCGCACAAACATAAATTGTAGCACGTAGTGGTCCCTGCTAGAATAATTATCAAAACTAGCAGTAAACTGCATCAGACGTTATTTGTTGTCAAACAACCACCGTGGTAAATGGTTAGCAAATGCAAATTGCACAGACAAGTATGTCACTGTACATCTGTGAAATGCAATCTCAGTGTTTTATTGAATGAACGTTATTGTACACAGCTATGCACGTTAAACCGTTTTAAATGGCTCATGAACTGTATCATGCCCTGTTTCACTGAAATAGAAATTCTGGGAATTAATTAGGGAATTTGAATACGGCCTATTAATACTAAATAAATTGATTATTTTTTTAAATAAAAGACTGCACCGCCCTATTTGTTTTAAAATCAAATTGTTGACATAGATTGTTGTACAAGGGAGTTAGACTTCCTTGAGAGCAAGCCCAGAAAAAAAAAATCCTCAGTGGAGTTGAGACCGGAAAGTATTGACCTCTTATCATTATGAAGAAGATCTTTGGAAGATGGGATTTAGATGATAGGCCTTTTTATTCCTGAGATAATAGGAGGAATTTTAGTGAGAGATTTAAGCTACCATTTTATTGAATTCGTTTTTAAATGACAATGTATGGAATCATGTTTATTATTTTATGGCATAATGTTTTTATAATGCTCTTTTATGGATCTAAAAAAAAGATTCAGAATAAAGTTATTTTAATTGATTGACCTCTTATGTCTAATCAGTAATTTTAATTGTTAGACTTCTCAAGGGCCCAAACCTTCACATGTTGAAATGCTGGCTAATGATTTAGGACTCACCCCTTAACCTGGTCGTGGTACCCTGGCTGATTTGAATTATTATTGAGCGTGGTTGGATAAATCGGATAAAACCTCTACACCTTAATTAGTCGGCTCCAGGCTATGACTTTTCTGATCACTGGGTGCTGCAGCAGAATATTTCTTAAGTGAACCTAAAAACAGTCTTACAAATGTGGGCTCTGCATAAGGGTTGTAATAGCTGCTGATATAACCCTTGCTCAATAAATCTCACTAGTTGTCAACAACTACTGCTTCTAGTTGCACAAATACGGTACACTTGAACACAGAGGTGTAGTAGTGAGCATAGCGCAGTAGTAGCAGGAACAGCTGTTAACTTGCTGTCCGATATCCCTTTTATTCCAAACTACTGTCTGCCGTTCTGGATAAAATCTATATTAGGCAACTAGCCCAACTAGGATAGTGTGGTCATGTTTCTCTTGACAGGGATTGAATTCCCTTTCTCCAGAATTGGATCTTTTATATATACAAAGCTTGGATCATTCCCCGTCGTCAGGATGAGAATCCTCGGTACATTAAAACTGTGGAATACAATGTAAAATATACATAGCTATCAGAATATAATGTAAAATGGCCATAGGCCGGAACTACCTTATATATTTAGTATCACTTCCACCTCACCAGAAAGAAGCCAAACTTCAGCCAATGTGGTGGAAGTGAAAACTAACCTACTCCCCATAGGGGCCCCCATAGCTCAGATTTGTACCTCATGTTGTGTATGAGGGAGTCCCCTGACAGAGCTCTTCTCTATTAGTGAATTTTAAATTGGTTACTTTCTGGATTTGCACCAGTTCTATCTTCAACGCAGAACTACTGTGAATTGTTTTAGGGAAATAGTTAAAAAATCTCTGGGCCAGGGAGATCTATTTACTGGACAGTCAACTGTCATCAGCTGTAATCATAACTGACCGGGACAAACAATCTCTTTTCAAGGCTTGTTCATTTTGTGTCTTTAAAAGATTTACATTGAAGATCTACATGTACAATGTATTTATTACCTTTATCCTAAGCATAAGGCATCTAAGTTTTTTTTTCGTCAGCAGTACCTCTGCGTGTCGGAAGGTGGCGTTGGTCGGCTCCGCATCCGTCGTGTGAGCCGCGGTTGCCGGGATCACGTCGCTGCAGGTACTCTTTCTTTTTCCATGCCAGCCAGTGCGATCCGGGATGAGCGGTACCTTAGTCATTTTTTGACTACGTTTTTCTCGACCTTTGTCGACTTCTTGTTTTGAATCTTCGCTTCAGAAGGTGCACGAGGGATGCCCGGTTTCAAGGCCTGCGGTTCCTGTCATCGCCTGATGTCGGTGACTGATCCGCACCGTGTGTGTCTTTTTTGCCTGGAGCGCGACCACGACCCCAAGTCGTGCTCCGACTGCCGGTCGATGGCGCCAAAGGCTTTGCAGGAGCGGTCCTGAAAGCTGCTTGAGCACCGACAGTCGGCTCCGCGCTGTTCGAGGTCCCGGTCGAGAGGGAGGTCAAGCGACCGGTCACGGAGCCACCACCATTCCGGTTCGAAATCTTCGAAGTCTTCACACTCTGGGTCGGGTAAGTAGGTACATTAGAAGTCAAAGAAGCACTGTCGCTCTTCGACTCCTCCTCGTCGGTCGGCCGATCCAACGAGGTACGCGGGTGGAACGCTCATAGCCGACTCCGCGTTTCCCTCCTTTTCCAGGACCCAGAGCAACTCCCTCCCAGCTTCGTATGTTCTACGAGGTGATGTATGCCATCTTTGGACGGACCGAACTCGCTGGAGCGCCTTCGGGCCCCGCGGACTCAGTTGCGGGACCTAGGTCTTCGCTGCCGGCGGCTCCGGCCCTGTGCCGCAGGCCCACCTTGGATCCAGACCTGGATCCAGATCTGCACCAGTTGACCTCGTTACTCCTCCACCGGTACTGCTTCTGAAGGCACCACTTCCGCGCTCAACGTCGGTCGGCCCCTGTCCGCCGTCATCCGACGCCAAGCAGGGTTTTCGTGCCCCAGTTCACTCCTGGAGCCCCATTTCAACTTGAGCGGCATCCAGACGAGGAGGAGGACTAGGAGGGGTCAGGTGACAGATCAACTAAGTTCTGACCTGGACTGGAGAGAGGAACTGGGGGATGCCAGTGGTCTTGACACTTCACCTGACCATGGCATGTTGTCTCCTCCTACCGTGGCTACGGAGGAGGGAGTGTCATACGCAGTGGTGTTGCGTAGGGCAGGCAAAGCTCTCAACCTCGAGCTTCCTATGGTGGTGGTCAGGACTAACCTCCTGACAGAGGTCCTTCAACCGGCTGCGCGCTCTTCGGAGCCCCTGCTGCTGGTTAACCCGTTCGGTGCTGAGGACGGCACCCGGTCGTCCCACGTGACGGGCGTGTGCAGAGGACATCCGGGGGCCATCCAAACCACGCCCACTGATTAAAATGCTCGCACCGCAGCAGAATTTGCGCCGCGGTCAGAAGTTTAATGAGTCCCTCACCGACGTCCTTTTGTGCACGTGGTCAATGCCCAATACGGGGTCTCCCGTGGACAGGATGATTACCCGATGCCACCGCCCGGCTCTTCCCACTTTCCTCTCCCAACATCCCGCCCCGTAGAGCTTGTAGTCCAAGCCTCCACTTCCAGAAGCACCTTCTCTACTGCTCCACCCGAAATGGAATCCAAGAAGCTGGACCACCTTGGCAAGAAAATGTTCTCTCCCGGCATCTTAGGACTGCGGTCCGTAAACACTGCATTTCCCTTGGGCCGTTATTCCAACTTGGTTTGGGATACGGTGGCACAGATGCTCCCTCAGTGTCCGGAGGAGGCCCGGGCAGTGCTCTCCCAGGCTGTTGCCACCGGGAGGGATGCTTCAAAGTTTACGATGCGTTGTGGACTGGACACCGCCAACACTGGGTAGAACTATTTCCACGTCTGTAGCGCTTCGTCACTACGCCTGGATGAGGTCCACTGGCTTTTCATGGGATGTCCAGAGCACCTAGATGGACATGCCCTTTGATGGCCTTTGCCTTTTTGGCGACAAAGCAAGTCAAGTCAAGTCAAGTCATAAAATTTGTATAGCGCACTACATACCCAGAGGGTGTCAAGGCGCTTAGGAGGAGGAGGAGGATTATTTGTCAAATATCCACGTTTTAAGCTGTTTTCTGAACGCTAGGTGGTTCTGGGTGAGGCGGAGGTAAGCGGGGAGTGAGTTCCATGTTTTAGCAGCCAGGTAAGAAAAGGATCTGCCTCCCATGGTGGTCTTGTTGATGCGAGGTACAGTGGCGAGGGCTTGGTCGGAAGAGCGTAGTTGGCGGGAGGGGGTGTAGAAGGACAGTCTAGAGTTGAGGCAGTCTGGTCCGATGTCGTAAAGTGATTTGTGTGCGTGGGTGAGCAGTCGGAAAGTGATCCTCTTATTGACGGGTAGCCAGTGGAGGTCTTTAAGGTGACCAGAGATGTGTTCGTTGCGTGGGATGTCTAGTATGAGCCTGGCTGAGGCGTTTTGGATTCGTTGGAGTTTCTTCTGGAGTTTAGCGGTGGTACCTGCGTAGAGGGTGTTTCCGTAGTCCAGTCGGCTCGTGACCAGGGCGTGGGTGACTGTTTTCCTAGTTTCGGAGGGGATCCAGCGAAATGTTTTTCTGAGCATGCGAAGAATGTTGAAGCAGGAAGAGGATACGGCGTTGACTTGTTTGTTCATTGAGAGTGAAGAGTCCAGAATGACGCCAAGGTTCCGTGCGTGGTCTGTCGGGATGGGTGCTTTTCCGAGGGCTTCTGGCCACCAGGAGTCGTCCCAAGCAGAGGGGGATGTGCCTAGGATGAGGACTTCTGTTTTGTCTGAGTTCAGTTTCAGACGGCTTTGTTTCATCCATTCGGCGACTTCTTTCATTCCTTTGTGCAGGTTAGCTTTGGCGGCGCCGGGGTCATTGGTGAGAGAAAGGATCAGTTGAGTGTCGTCCGCGTAAGAGATGATGTTGAGGTTGTGTTGGCGTGCGATGGCCGCGAGGGGGCTCATGTATACGTTGAAGAGGGTGGGACTGAGTGAGGATCCTTGAGGTACGCCGCAGATGACTTCAGAGGCCTCGGACTTGAATGGAGGAAGGCGGACTCTCTGGGTTCTACCGGTGAGGAACGAGGTGATCCATTCCAGTGCTTTTCCTTGGATTCCGATGTTATTGAGGCGTTGTAGAAGGGTGCTGTGGCAGACTGTATCGAATGCTGCAGAGAGGTCGAGGAGGATGAGGGCGACTGTGTCTCCATTGTCCAGTAGAGTTCGAATGTCGTCTGTTGCTGCGATGAGGGCGGTCTCAGTGCTGTGTTTTGCTCGGAAGCCAGATTGTGAGGGGTCGAGGGATTTGTTGGCTTCGAGGAAGGCGGCGAGCTGGTTGTTGACGGCTTTCTCGATGACTTTGGCCGGGAATGGAAGAAGCGAGATGGGGCGGTAATTTTTGAGTTCGGTGGGGTCCGCTGTTGGTTTTTTCAGAAGGGCGGTGAGTTCAGCGTGTTTCCAGTCTTCAGGGAAGGTAGCGGAGTTGAAGGAGCAGTTGATGACGTCTCGGAGGTGCGGTGCTATGACGGTGTCTGCTTTGTTGAAGATGTGGTGAGGGCATGGGTCTGTGGGGGATCCTGAGTGGATGGAGTTCATCAGGCGGATGGTGTCCTCAGTGGAGATTGGCTTCCAGTCGTTAAGGGTGTTCACGGGGGGAGGATGGACAGCAGACGGTAGGGTGGGTTGGTTTCCGGGTTGGTTGTCAAAGCTGTTGTGGATGTCTGCAATCTTGTTGTGGAAAAAAGAGGCTAGGGAGTCGCAGAGGGTTTGAGAGGGGGTGATGTCGTTGGAGTTGGCCGAGGGATTGGAAAATTCCTTGACGATGTTGAAAAGTTCCTTGCTGTTGTGAGCGTTGTTGTCGAGTCGATCCTTGAATGCTGCTTTCTTGGCTTTTCGGATTAGTTGGTGGTGAGTGCGGGTGGCGTTTTTGAAGGCGTCCTTGGTGCTGGTGGTTGGGTCTTTTTTCCAGGCCTTTTCAAGGGAGCGGCAGAGTTTCTTGGACTTCTTGAGATCATCGTTGAACCATGAGGCCTTCTTGCTGCCAGGTTTGTTTTGATGTTTTTTCAGAGGTGCTAAGGTGTCAGCGGTGTTGGATAACCATAGGGTGAGATTAGCGGCGGCTTCGTTAGCGTTGGAGGAGGGGGCTGGGGTGTGTTGAAGGAGCGATGCGGAGATTTGGTCCGTGGTGATTTTGTTCCAGTTCCTTTTCAAGGTAGGTTGGAGGTGGATGCTGGGTTTTGGTTTGTTGTAGGTGAAGTGAACGCATCTGTGGTCAGTCCAGATGAGGTCCGTAGTGTGGCTGAAGGAGACATGGTTGCTGGAGGTGAAGATGGGGTCGAGTGTGTGACCTGCGATGTGGGTGGGGGAAGTGACCAGTTGTTTAAGTCCGAGGTTGGAGAGGTTGTCCACGAGGGTGGCGGTGTTGCGGTCGTTGATCTTATCGAAGTGAAAGTTGAGGTCTCCCAGAAGGATGTATTCTTTGGAGGGGAGCGCGTGTGGAGTGATGAAGTCCGTGATGTCTTCACTGAATTTTGCGCGGGGTCCTGGTGGCCTGTAAAGGAGGGTGCCTCTGAGTGTGGTCTTGGGGTCGATGTGGATCTGGAAGTGAAGATGTTCGGAATTGGCGAGGTTGGCGTCAGAGCTGGTTGAGATGCGGATAGATTTCTTATGGACTATAGCGATTCCTCCTCCTGTGTGGCTGGTGCGGTCCTTGCGTGTGATCTTATATTCATCAGGGATGGCAATGGTGATGTCTGGTGCTGAGGATGCATTCATCCATGTTTCCGTAAGGAAGGCGATGTCCGGAGAGATGGTGTCTAGTAGGTTCCATAGGTCGATGGCGTGTCTGTGGACTGATCGGGTGTTGAGAAGGATACAATGTAGGTGGTTGGGGTCGGGTATCTGTGGTGAGGTTGTAGCGGAGATGTTGTCGGTGCCGATGAATTTGCAGGAGTAGCAAGAGAAAGGTCCATGGGTGTGTCCAGGAGCGGCTTGGACGCAGTTGGGAGCGCGACCAGGGTTAAGGGCTAGGAGGGTGGCGGCATCGTAGGTAATGCGGGAGGGCTGGGCAGCGCGAGGGGCAGAGGGTCTGGCGCTGGGCGCGGTCCAGGCGCGGACGGGCGTAGACGGGCTTACCTTTGGCGCACCTTCGGCGTGGCCGAAGCGCGTGGACGCTGCGCGTGGAGGCATTGGCCATAAATGGATGGTGGAGGGGGCGGAGCGTGGCAGGGTCAGCAGCTGGGAGGCGGTAGCGGGGAGGAGGGGCAGGGAAAACAACAACAGCAAACAAGATGGAGGTCAGAGGGGAGGCGAGGCAGGGGCAGTAGGTCGCCAGCGAAAATTAATACAATAATGCACGTTGCTGCCAGGTGGGCCAATACAGTTAAATGCAGTGCAGGGCGGGCGGCGCTACAATCACATGCGCTGAGAGCTGTGAGATTATAAAAAACACTGCGCAAATTGGTGAAATGCAGGCGAGCAGATTTTAAACACAGCGCAAATTAGTCTAATGCAGGCGATATCACTAAATTATAGAATGCAGGCGATACCGTGAAGTTGATTCAGCAGTGCGGAGATCTCCAGGAAGATAGCAGCAGTACAGGGAGAGGAGCAAGGAGGGAGCAACCGGTCAGGAGCGAGTCCGGGCGGTCACAGGGGCTGAAAGTACGAGGTAGGCTCTGTGAACGTGGGTGGGAGGGTCAGCAGCTGGGAGGCGGTAGCGGGGAGGAGGGGCAGGGAAAACAACAACAGCAAACAAGATGGAGGTCAGAGGGGAGGCGAGGCAGGGGCAGTAGGTCGCCAGCGAAAATTAATACAATAATGCACGTTGCTGCCAGGTGGGCCAATACAGTTAAATGCAGTGCAGGGCGGGCGGCGCTACAATCACATGCGCTGAGAGCTGTGAGATTATAAAAAACACTGCGCAAATTGGTGAAATGCAGGCGAGCAGATTTTAAACACAGCGCAAATTAGTCTAATGCAGGCGATATCACTAAATTATAGAATGCAGGCGATACCGTGAAGTTGATTCAGCAGTGCGGAGATCTCCAGGAAGATAGCAGCAGTACAGGGAGAGGAGCAAGGAGGGAGCAACCGGTCAGGAGCGAGTCCGGGCGGTCACAGGGGCTGAAAGTACGAGGTAGGCTCTGTGAACGTGGGTGGGAGGGTCAGCAGCTGGGAGGCGGTAGCGGGGAGGAGGGGCAGGGAAAACAACAACAGCAAACAAGATGGAGGTCAGAGGGGAGGCGAGGCAGGGGCAGTAGGTCGCCAGCGAAAATTAATACAATAATGCACGTTGCTGCCAGGTGGGCCAATACAGTTAAATGCAGTGCAGGGCGTCAAGCAGACAACACTCTAGAGCATTTCAAGGACTCACGGAGTATGGCCAAGTCCTTGGGCCTCTCCACCCGCCCTGTGCAGTCTGCCTTTCGCTCCTTTCGTGGCTACGGAAGGGATGCCCCACTACGTCCCGCCCAGAGCCACAGGCCCCAGCAAGTTATCCAACCATCGCGCTGCCAGGGACGTGGGAACAACCATTGTGGTTCTGGGGGCCAGCGGGCGGGCCAGTCCACCAACCACCCTCTGCAGCAGCCTCCAAACACTCCCAGTCTGTCCTTTCAGGCCCATCAAACGCCAGTGGGCAGCATGATTCGCCATCCCCTCCCCAATGGCGCACCATCACATCGGACAAGTGGGTTTTGCAAATAGTCCAAAGGGGCTACCCCTCCTGCCATGCCACCGCGCTACCACCACATGTCTGAGGATCATCTGGCCCTTCTCCAGCAGGAAGTGACGGCTCTCTTTGCCAATGGAGCCATCAAGCGCGTTCCTGTCCCAGAAGTAGGTTGTGAGTGTTACTCCCACTTCTTCTGGTCCACAAGAAGGACAGGGCCTGCATCCTATCTTGGACCTCAGGGACGTTAATCGCTTCCTCCGGAAGGAGAAGTTCAAGATGTTGACACTTGCACAGGCCTTGTCTACCCTCGACCTGGAAGACTGAATGGTAGCGTTGGACTTGCAGGACGCTTTTCACATTCTCATCCTGCCTGCCCACCGGCGTTACCTAGGGTTCACGGTAGCCACGAGCACTTTCAGTTTACTGTGCTGCCCTTCGGCCTTACCAGTTCCCCTCGGGTGTTCTCGAAAGTGATGGCGGTGGTCGCAGCTCATCTGCGCAGATCAGGGGTTTCAGTCTTCCCCTATCTCGACAACTGGTTTTTGAAGGCAGGCTCGCCCTAGGCAGTCATCTCCCACCTCCAGACTACGGCCAGCCTCCTGCATTCGCTGAGGTTCTCCTTCAATGGGCCAAAGTCGCACCTGATTCCCTCTCAGAAGCTCCTCGTCATCTTGGCCATCTGGACACGACGCGGTTTCGGGTCTATCCCCCCGAACAGCGAGTCCGGGATATTCGGGCTATGATTCCGATTCATTAGCCTCTATCCCGGGTTTCGGTCAGGGTGACCCTGAGGCTGCTGGGCCTCATGGCCTCCTGCATCCTGCTGGTCGATCATGCCAGGTGGCATAGAGCGGCTCTGCAGTGGGCCCTGAAGTTCCAGTGGGCACAGTGTCAGTGGAATCTGTCCGATTGCATCCAGATCTCTGAGGGCACTGCACAACAACTGCAGTGGTGGCTCGCAATCTAGGATTGTGTCACTGGCAGATCCCTCACCCTTCCCCAACCAGACCACACAGTGGTGATGGACGCGTCCCTTCTGGGATGGGGCGGCCACATGGGAGAGGCAGAGATCAGAGGCCTCTGGTCACTGGCGGAGTCCGGGCTTCACATTCACTAACCTTCTCAAGCTCCGGGCGATTCGTCTTGCACTGAAAGCATGCCTTCCCTCTGTTTGGGGAAGAGTGGTGCAGGTGTTCACAGACAACATCACCGCCATGTGGTACTGTAACAAACAGAGCGGGGTGGGGTCAAGGACCCTTTGTCAGGAGGCCCTCCGCCTCTGGACATGGCTGGAACATCAAGGCATATCACTGGTGGTTCAATACCGGCCAGTTTCTCTGAACACCAGGGCGGACAATCTCAGCCGCAGGTGCATGATGGATCACAAATGGTGTCTTCACTCGGAGGTGGTGCATGGTCTCTTTCCACAGTGTGGAGAGCCTTGGTTAGATCCATTCGCCACCGAAGAGAACGCACAATGTAAGCAATTCTGCACATTGGCATTTCCAAGACAGCACTCGCCCGGCAACGCTTTTCGGTACGAGTGGAGTTGTGGTTCGTTGTACGCCTTTCGCCTATACCACTTCTGCCCAGAGTGCTGAAGATCAGGCACGACTGGGTCCAAGTCATTCTTGTCGCTCAGGATTGGGCACGAAGAGTCTGGTATCCCGAGCTGTTCAACATGGCCATCGATCCTCTGATCAGACTTCACAGTAGCAGGGGGCGGTCCTTCACCCGAACCTGTCCAGTCTCCACCTCCTTGTGTGGAGATTGAGTGGCTGCAGTTGACGTCTTTTGACCTGCCTCCTGAACTCTTTGGCATAATCTTGGCAGCTAGGCGTCCCTCCACTAAGACGGTATACACCTGCTGGTGGAACAAATTTGTGGCATGGTGCACAGCAAAGGCTGTGGATCCCCTTTCTGCCCCTCTCTCTGAGGTTCTCTTGTTCCTTCTCTTTAGCCCAGCAGGGCTCTGATCTGGGCACTATCAAGGGCTATTTTTCAGCCATCACCCACGCACTCATAACCAGCAGACTGGACTATGACAGCACCCTCTACGTCAGAATGAACAGAACTCTTCTACACAAGCTCCAAACCATCCAGAACGCCTCAGCCAGACTTGTCCTTGAGACCCCGCGAAACAAACACATGATCCAACACCTACGAGACCTCCACTGGTTCCCCGTCGAGAAGAGAGTAACCTTCAAACTCCTCACCCATGCCTACAAAGCCCTCCACAACATCGGACCCAAATACCTCAATGGGAGAGTCTCCTTCCATTCACCCAAAAGGAACCTCCGCTCTGCAACCTCGCCCTAGCAGAGACCCCCCGCATCTGCAGAAACAGAGTTGGCAGAAGAGCCTTCTCCTACGTCGCAGGCAAAGCCTGGAACATGCTCCTGTCAACATCAGATGTTCCCCAACCCTGCACACCTTCAGGAAGAACCTCAAGACATGGCTCTTCGATTGAACCGGAGCTGCACCCCACCCTCCCCCAGCACCTTGAGACCCTCACGGGAGAGTAGCGCGCTTTACAAAATCCTGATTGATTGGTTGATCTCTGCATTCCTTCGGCTGCCAGACTAGCCTTCTCTTTACAAGTACCCAGTAGTTAACCGTTTCTTAAAAGGCTTAACACATCTGTTTCCTCCAATCCCCTTCGTTATGCCTCAGTGGGACTTGAATCTTGTTCTAACCTATTTAATGTGCGCTCCCTTTGACCCGCTTCGTAACTGTCCCTTACGACTCTTGACTCTTAAGAGTGCTTTCCTAGTAGCTATCACTTATGCTAGAAGGGTGAGTGAGCTCCAGGCCCTTTCTTCCAAACCTCCTTTCCTGTCTGTTCATCCGGACAAGGTGGTTCTCCGGACCTGTCCATCCTTCCTTCCTCAGGTGGTCACTGCCTTCACATCGGGCAGACCATTACTTTGCCTACCTTCTTTCCGCCTCCGCATCCTTCGAAGGAGGAAGAGAGGCTTCACCGTCTTGACCCAAAACATGCTCTCTCCTTCTATCTGGATCGTCCAAAACCGTTCCGGGTGGATGATCAACTCTTTGTTTGTTACGTGGGCGCAAAGATAGGTCGGGCTGTAAACAAACGCACCATTTCTCAATGGGTTGTATTGTGTATTAAGGCATGTAACTCTCTGGCTAAAAAGGAGCCTCCAGTCGGGCTACGCGCCCATTCCACCAGAGCGACGGCGGCCACTACTGCCTTGGGAAGAGGAGTTCCTCTGACATCTGTCAGGCGGCTACGTGGGCATTGTTGTACACATTCACCAAACACTACTGCCTGGACAGTCAAGTCCGGATAGATGGCTTCTTTGGCCGTACTGTTCTCCAGGACTTTCTGGTGTTATCTTTGTTCGCAGACCCAACACCATGATTGGTATTGCTGGGTTACTTATTCTAAGGTAAGGAATCTATAACTAACGTGTTTCTTACAGATGAACAAGTTACTTACCTTCGGTAATGATATATCTGTAAGAAATATTAATTAGTTATGGATTCCTTACCGCCCCACCCATCCTCCCCGTTCTGCGGCCTGATTTCTAGGGTTAAGGATCTCCTTTCAGGGCCCTAGTTGTGTGCACCAGTGGTCAGTGTCTCCATGGCTCTGCGTTTCTGGCGCGGAAAGTCGTTTACAGATCTGACGTCAGCGCACGAGGGCGGCGTCTAAGTAGCTGCTGCGACGTCATCCCGGCGACGCCGACGACGGATGCGGAGCCGACAGACGCCACCTTCCAACACGAAGAGGTACAGCTGACAAAAAAAAACAACAAAAAAACTTTCCGGATCCAGTCTGGCGCCTGGGGTTAATTTTAAGGTCAGGAATCTATAACTAACTAATGTTTCTTACAGATATACTTTTACTGAAGGTAAGTAACTTGTTCTTTACTCTTAAGGACAGAGAAAGAAGGTTGGCTTTGTATATAATGGCAAAAGAGAATATTTCTCCTTCTAAAGTTGATGTCCTCTCTTCAGGGGAAGATTCCATCAAAAGTTTTCCTCTAAGCACTCTCTCAAAGGCCACGCAAAAAAGGGGGGTTATTCAGCTTCTTGATTTGGAGTTGTTTGGAAAAGCACTTGCAGCCACCCCTTCTGACTATAAACATGTAAAACATGCATCTAAGGAGTCATTAGCTGTCATTGAGGATCAACCTGGAAAAAAAGAATAACAAATCTACAAAACCTCAGTCTTCGGCAAGAACATTGTCAGCTACAATACCATCGATAATGAGACCTTCAGCATTGATGGGGACAACACTGTTGACGATCCTGTTGACGTCAATGGTATCCACTCTGGACCAATTGATGCTGACCCCGTCGAGGAAGAAATCAGCCCCGTCAACTATGGCTTTGTCGTCGACAGTGGCCAAGCCGTCGACGGTAGAGACTATGTTATCGACGACAAAGGTCGTTGACACCATCAAATGCCGTTTTCATGCCTCTGCTTTCTCCATTAAAGATATAAACATTATCACCAGCGCATATTCTGCAGTCTGATCAGGAAAATGAGGCAAGTGAATATGGTTCACAGACTGTGTATAGCCCAACTCAGTTGAATGTTCAATATGTTCCGGAATTCGGTGCAGACATGGAGGAAAATTACTTTTATTCAGACGTTGATTATCATCAGGATAGTTTTCCTAAAACCTCAAGGTCTTGCATTCCTCTTAGACATGGATGCTCTAAGGTTGTGCAGGTGCCTGTAGCTTTTTTCTACTACATTACAACAAACAATGAAACCTTTTCAAAAGTTGGTACCACAACAACCACCACATCAGCCTACTCTTGTGTCCACTAATTCACCTCCACAGCTGTTACCACTTTCCCCTCCACCACTACCTAGAGCATCACCCAGAGTAGTTCAAAGACTAGTGGTTCCACCTATACCTGAAGTCATGGGTAACAATGACTCCAATCATTCTAGCTACACCAATGTAAATTAGACTGTAGGTGAACTTCACTAGATGAAGGAGGTCAAGATGAAATAGTAGATGATGTTGTGACCCCTAGAAAAGGGGATGGACACACCTGTCCCTCAAGATCAGATGGATGGTATTTCCAAATGTCATTCTTTGATGGAAAGAGCTTCAAAAGAATGTAAACTTCATATAAAGGCTGTAGATGAACAATGCTTTTTTACGGCTTTATAGAGCAATCTCCGAACCCTATGAGAGCTTGGCAATCTTGGGTTTTATTTGGTCAGAAGGGCTTAAACTAATGAAGATCCTGACTGCAGATCAGGCTGTGAAACCTCGTCTGGAGACAAAATATAAAGCTCCAGAGAGAGTTCCAGGTTGCCTTACCGGGCAGATTCAGTAATCTCCTCTACAGCTCAAAGAAGATTTAAATTTCCACTTAATCCTGCCTCCAGGCCGCTAGATAGAGATAGTAGGCACATAGATAACTTAGACAGAAAAATCTCATTATATTAGCGGCCTCAATCAAGTCTGCCAATACTTTGGCAATATTAGCGCATTGTGATTGCAAGATGTGGAATGATATTGCACATTTGCTTGATCTCATGCCAGAGGTTAAGAGTGAGACAGTGAGAGCTATTCGTAAGGAGGGAGAACTCACTTCTTCTTTCATCATTGATGCAGCAGTGGATGTATCTAACGCAGGATTTCGCCAGGTTGGAGAAGGAACAGTGTAAAAAAGGCATGGTTGGCTAAAATTCACAGCCTTTCATCCTGAGGTGCAAGCAAAGATTTTGGAAATGCGTTTTGATGTTCTTACTTTTTTCAGCAAGGATAAGCACTCCAGAGTCTCAAAATAGATACTGCCAAGGCTTTGAGTCTCTTACAGTATTGCAGATTTTCATCTTCTAGCTTTCGTGCCTTTCGAAGATCTTAAAGCTTGAGGGGAGGATTCTATCAATATGAAAATCAATGGTTATATTATCCTAACAGAAAATCTGGAAATGATCAAGGATACTACTACAACTGGAGTCAGAGGCAGTCCTATGGGAGATCATCAGGGAGAAAGAGAAGTGCTTCTTAATCAGGCACCAATGACACCCAGAGAATAGCTTGACTCTCTGCCGGCCTCACCTTTCCATCTTCCACAGTAAAATTGGAGGGAGAATTTCCCTGTTTGCTCCTGTGTGGGAGGCTCTAACATTGGACAAATGAGTGAGGCAAATTGTTCCTTCAGGTCATACATTAGAATTCCTCTAGAGGACCCCCCATTAACCGACCTGTTAGAATTGGGGGTCTCTGGTTGGCGCAAGTATTCACTTGTGACAAGCAGGGACTCTCTCCTCTAAGTCAGGGCGAAGGATGACCCCTTAGAATTACCCTTGCTCACCCTCTAGGTGCGTGGCGTGAGCAGCCAAGGCTATTCTTCAGGCATTTCTGGGTTAAGCATTTGTAATTACACACACAGTAAATGTACCAATCACCCCACAAATGGACACCAGGCTGTGGATATATGAAAATACGTTCTCTTTATATGAAAATATCTCTGTGCAGATAAGGCTTATCACAAGACCAATATAACGATTTTAGTTTAGGCCACCAGATTGTAAATAGACTGTGTTCTACGATACATTTCAAATGTTTCCTTTTTAGTCTATTTTGCTTCAAAAACGGTTCTCTTAGTTCTTTGTTGGTTTTTAAACGGATTAGGTAAGTTTCTACCCCTCTGGGACCTCAGGGACTCGGTCCTGCACTTGGTAGCGCTTCGGTGCGCTTCGGACGTGTGAAATCCCGGCACCACTTCCAATACTCACGCTTCTCGCGTGAGCTGGGGTACGCGACGTACCGCTCCCGACAATGAAGCGTACGGGGCTGTCACCAAGGTTATGCTCGCTGCTGCCCAGAGGCTCCGAGGCTCGAGTTCGCTTGGGAGAGGCGCTACGAGGCACGTCAAGGCTGAACCGGGCTTCGGGTGGTGATAAATGAAGCGTTCAGTCGTGATGAGGGGGGGACGTACCTAGACCACCGAAGCGACGCACAGGGCTACGGGGAAAGAAGAAGGTTGCGGGCCCCGAGCCCGAGACAAGCCCTGTGCGCGGAAGTGGTTGGTACGACTTACAGTGTGTTCCGGTTCCCGCGGCGCGCTCCACGAGTGTGCGCAGTCACGGAGAGTGCTTGGGGTTCTGGTCAAAGGCAGACGATCTCCGTCAGGCGGGGCGCAGCATGGGAGCCCTCAGCACGGACTGTGCCGAGGGGGGGTCCCTTCAAGATGTGGCGCGGCCTCTCCTGGGACGAAAGGGCAAAGCGGGGCGGCCGGGTGCACTGCCATGCACAGGCGGCCGTCCAGGCTGTAGGCTGCTCTTGGGTCCTGGATTTCGGCGGTAGGGGCGAAGACACGCTCAGGCACTCCAGTAGCAGGCGGGGGCAGAGGAGCGGCCGGCCTTAGCCCGAGGGCGGAGAGCGACTCTAAACAGAGCAAGGCTCTCACGGGCAAGAGGGCAGGCTGGCTCCCAGGTACCACGGCCCTAGGAGGGGGCGAGAGGGCGCAGACTCCACCTCCGGCGGGAGGAAATACTCGACCTCAGATGTCAGACGAGCCAAAGCACAGGATAACCCACTGGTCCTGGGGTTCAGATCAGGGGGCAAGCTCAATCAAGGCCTTGGAGAAAGTTTCTAGCACAAGTCAGCAAAGTCTTTTCAATAAGTCTTCTCCTCTCCTTCCTCAGCAAGGCAGACAGCAGGCCAGTCCTTCCAGCTTCTTCTTCTCCTTCTAGTTGGGCAGAGGTTCGTTGTGGGAAACAGGATTCTAGTTTGCAAGGAGCAGGGCTCCTACTTTTATACAGCATTTTCTTTGTTCTTACAGGCCAGGGGGGCCTTTGCCTAACTTCTTTCAGTCTCTAAGCACTTTGTTGGGTGTACTCTGGTCTCTCCTTACAGGAAGCAGGGATGGCACAGCAGACGCTCCACAGGAGGTGGAGCCAGCATTGTGTGGACAGGGGCAGCCAGGATGACTTTGTTGACAGTCCTCCCTCTTCCTGGGCCAGGTGTCGGGCTGAGTCATCAGTCGCTCTCCAGGAGGTGGAGCCAGCATTGTGGTGGCAGAGCACAACCCTATTCAGAGTCCAGGGGCACTCCCACCTCCCACTAAGGTGTAATCCTTGCATTCACCACCTGTCATCCCCCAGCCCTGTCTCTCACATAACCCAGACAGTCAGATACACATCCTAGCAGAGGCGGGCTGAAATGGTTAGGCAAGCAAATGCTAGCTTTCTAAAAGTGATACAAAAGGGGATGATGGACGGAGCGTTTGAGCAAATCAAACACTCACCCCCAGTCAACTGATCTGGGTTTAATCCATCACCATTCTTTAGCCCACTCAGCCACCCCATTTCGGACATGGCTATATGCAAATCAGTCTGACCCTGTGCCTCAGGGGAACAGTCCAGCCCGAACTGCCAAGCCATGTCTTCCATGGACCGGAAACAAGCATCCTGGGACCGGTTTCGGATTCATAATCCTCATCAGCCAGGCTATCTTGAATCCAGTGGCCAAGTGAGCAAGGGACTCACGTCTGAGCATACCCTGCCACACTTAGGGCGAACAAAGCGATACAAAAGGGGATGATGGACGGAGCGTTTGAGCAAATCAAACACTCACCCCCAGTCAACTGATCTGGGTTTAATCCATCACCATTCTTTAGCCCACTCAGCCACCCCATTTCGGACATGGCTATATGCAAATCAGTCTGACCCTGTGCCTCATGGGAACAGTCCAGCCCGAACTGCCAAGCCATGTCTTCCATGGACCGGAAACAAGCATCCTGGGACCGGTTTCGGATTCATAGTCTTCATCAGCCAGGCTATCTTGAATCCAGTGGCCCAGTGAGCAAGGGACTCACGTCTGAGCATACCCTGCCACACTTAGGGCGAACAAGGCGATACAAAAAGGGGATGATGGACGGAGCGTTTGAGCAAATCAAACACTCACCCCTAGTCAACTGATCTGGGTTTAATCCATCACCATTCTTTAGCCCACTCAGCCACCCCATTTCGGACATGGCTATATGCAAATCAGTCTGACCCTGTGCCTCATGGGAACAGTCCAGCCCGAACTGCCAAGCCATGGGGGTGAGTGTTTGATTTGCTCAAACGCTCCGTCCATCATCCCCTTTTGTATCGCTTTGTTCGCCCTAAGTGTGGCAGGGTATGCTCAGACGTGAGTCCCTTGCTCACTTGGCCACTGGATTCAAGATAGCCTGGCTGATGAGGATTATGAATCCGAAACCGGTCCCAGGATGCTTGTTTCTGGTCCATGGAAGACATGGCTTGGCAGTTCGGGCTGTACTGTTCCCATGAGGCACAGGGTCAGACGGATTTGCATATAGCCCTGTCTGAAAGGGGGTGGCTGAGTGAGCTAAAGAATGGTGGTGGATTAAACCCAGATCAGTTGACTGGGGGTGAGTGTTTGATTTGCTCAAACGCTCCGTCCATCATCCCCTTTTGTATCGCTTTGTTCGCCCTAAGTGTGGCAGGGTATGCTCAGACGTGAGTCCCTTGCTCACTTGGCCACTGGATTCAAGATAGCCTGGCTGATGAGGATTATGAATCCGAAACCGGTCCCAGGATGCTTGTTTCCGGTCCATGGAAGACATGGCTTGGCAGTTCGGGCTGTACTGTTCCCATGAGGCACGGGTCAGACTGATTTGCATATAGCCATGTCTGAAATTGGGTGGCTGAGTCGGCTAAAGAATGGTGGTGGATTAAACCCAGATCAGTTGACTGGGGGTGAGTGTTTGATTTGCTCAAACGCCCAGTCCATCATCCCCTTTTGTATCGCTTTGTTCGCCCTAAGTGTGGCAGGGTATGCTCAGACATGAGTCCCTTGCTCACTTGGCCACTGGATTCAAGATAGCCTGGCTGATGAGGATTATGAATCCGAAACCGGTCCCAGGTTGCTTGTTTCCGGTCCATGGAAGACATGGCTTGGCAGTTCGGGCTGTACTGTTCCCATGAGGCACAGGGTCAGACTGATTTGCATATAGCCATGTCTGAAATGGGGTGGCTGAGTGGGCTAAAGAATGGTGGTGGATTAAACCCAGATCAGTTGACTGGGGGTGAGTGTTTGATTTGCTCAAACACTCCGTCCATCATCCCCTTTTGTATCGCTTTGTTCGCCCTAAGTGTGGCAGGGTATGCTCAGACGTGAGTCCCTTGCTCACTTGGCCACTGGATTCAAGATAGCCTGGCTGATGAGGATTATGAATCCGAAACCGGTCCCAGGATGCTTGTTTCCAGTCCATGGAAGACATGGCTTGGCAGTTCGGGCTGTACTGTTCCCATGAGGCACAGGGTCAGACTGATTTGCATATAGCCATGTCTGAAATGGGGTGGCTGAGTGGGCTAAAGAATGGTGGTGGATTAAACCCAGATCAGTTGACTGGGGGTGAGTGTTTGATTTGCTCAAACGCTCCGTCCATCATCCCCTTTTGTATAGCTTTCTAAAAGTAGCATTTTCAAACACAGGATATTAAAATAAACTTTACTAAAATAAGTATTTTATTATTCTGAGTTCAGGCATACTAAACTTGACTTTCTACCATGTTCATTGTGCCTGCTGGGATTATAGAGTGTAATAATTCCAGCAGCCCATCTTGGCCTAAGAAAACAGGTAGCCTTACAATAGTGAAAAACTAATTTGGCTGTAATTCACTATTAGGACATGCCACATAAATCAGAGCATGTCCTACCTTACACTTACAATGCACCCTGCCCTTGGGCCTACCATAGGGGTGACTAATATTAATCAAAGGGAAGGTTTAGAGGCTGGCAAGTGTGTGCACTTGCCCAGCCAGCATGACAGTACCAGACTGCACGCAGGTTCTGCAATGGCAGACCTAGACATATTTTAAAAGGCTGCTTCTGTGGGTGGCGCAACCAGCGCTGCAGGCCCACTATCAGTATTGGCATTCACAAGCCCTGGCACTCCTGGTGCACTCTACTAGGGACTGATAGTAAACCCAATGAACAAATCATGGACATCAATCACTTTTACACTTTACATTGGGAGCACTTGCACTGCGGAATGGATTGGCCGTGGCGCAGTGCCCTGAGCAGCGGACACCAGCAAAAACATCCGAGGCACATCAGCAAAAAGTGGAAGGGAAACTCACACCAAGGTGCCAGGTCTAACACGTGTCCCCTCCAGCTGAAATGTGGGGAGAACTACCCTTCCCCAGGGAGTTCCTCATCACTAAGGTGGAAAAACTTGGACAGACCGTCAGCATTGGCGTGATCTGTGCCAGGGCGATGTTCCACCGTGAAGTCCATACCTTGTAGGGAGATGGACCACCTCAACAGTTTTGGGTTCTCACCCCTCATTTGCATCAACCATCTGAGGGGCCTGTGGTCTGTCTGAACCCGGAAGTGAGACCCAAACAAGTAGGGTCTTAGCTTCTTCAGTGCCCAGACCACAGTAAAAGCTTCTCGCTCTATTGCACTCCACCTACGTTCCCGGGAAGTAACTTCCTACTGATGAAGGCTACAGGTTGGTCCCAGCCCTCCTCAGTCATCTGTGAGAGAACAGCCCCTACACCATGCTCTGAAGCGTCTGTTTGCACTAGAAATTCCTTGGAGAAATCAGGGGCCAAGAGCACGGGCGCCGTGCACATGGCAGTTTTCAGTGTGTCAAAAGCCTTCTGACAGGTGTCAGTCCAGATCACATTCCTGGGCTGCTTCTTAGAAGTCAGCTCTGTCAAGGGGGCAACAATAGTGCCATAGCCCTTGACAAACCTCCTGTAGTACCCAGTGAGCCCCAGAAAGGCTCTCACTGCAGTCTGGGTCTTGGGGGTTCCCAAGCCAGGATGGTCTCAATTTTGGGTTGCACGGGTGCCACCTTGCCACTCCCCACTTTGTGTCCCAAGTACACCACTGAGCCCTGCCCGATGTGGCACTTGCTTGCCTTGATCGTGAGGCCTGCCTTGCGCAGTGCCATCAACACTTCCCAGAGGTGTCGCAGGTGGTCTTTCCATGTGCTGCTGAACACTGCGATGTCATCCAGGTAGGCGGCGCTGAACTCAGCCAGTCCCGCCAACACTTGATTGACCAGTTTTTGGAAGGTGGCAGGGGCATTGTTCATTCCAAATGGCATAACCCGGAACTGGAAATGCCCATCTGGTGTAGAGAATGCTGACCTCTCTTTTGCCCCATCGGTCAAGGCGATCTGCCAGTACCCAGACGTTAAATCAAACGTGCTGAGGAACCGGGCAGCCCCTAGCCGATCAATGAGCTCATCAGCTCTAGGGATGGGGTGCGTGTCAGTCTTGGTGACTGAATTGAGTCCCCTGTAGTCCACACAGAACCGGAATTCAGGTATGGCTCCCGGCGCAGCAGCCTTTGGGACCAAGACCACGGGGCTGGACCAAGGACTGCTGGAGGACTCAACCACCCTAAGAGCAAGCATTTTCGAGACCTCCTCCTTGATGCAGGCTCTGACCCTGTCAGTTACTCTGTAGGCCTTATGCCTCACAGGTAAGCTGTCTCCTGTGTCCACATCATGGACGCACCAATCTGTGACACCAGGAACCAGGGAGAACAGATCTGGAAACTGTCCCAGCAATTGGCGGCAGTCTTCCTGTTGCTCAGGCATCAGGGTGGGTGAGAGGTTAACTCCATCTACTGACCCATCTTTCTCAGAGGCGACCAAGAGGTCAGGAAGAGGCTCAGTCCATCCCATCATCACTTGCCAAGAGCATGCCCACCTCGGACCGCACCAAGTGGGGCTTAAGGCGGTTAACATGTAGGACCCTCAAAGGGTTCCAGGAAGACTGCCTGTCCACCGAGTAGGTGACAGGACTCTTGCGCTCCACAACCTCAAATGGACCTGTCCACTTATCCTGAAGTGCACAAGGCTCCACTGGGGCCAAGACCCACACCTTTTGTCCAGGTTGAAGCTCTACCAGAGTGGCATTCTGGTCGTACCACCGCTTCATCTCTTCCTGGCTGGCTTCCAGATTTGCCTCAGCAAGTTGCCTGAATCGCCTGGTCTGGTTTCTGAAGGCCAGCATGTAACTGTATACATTCTGGGGAGGTTTCCTGGGAGATTGCTCCCAGCCTTCCTTTACCAAACTCAGAGGTCCTCTCACTGGGTGACCATAGAGTAGCTCAAAGGGGCTGAACCCTCGTGACTTCTCTGGCACCTCACGGTATGCAAAGAGAAGGCATGGCAAGAGGATGTCCCACTTACGCCTCATTGGACCTTCCTGGCCCGTGATCATGCCTTTTAAGGTTCGGTTGAATCTCTCAACCAACCCATTTCCTTGGGGGTGTTAAGGGGTGGTGAACTTGTATGTTACACCACACTCTTGCCAAAGAGATTTCATATACTTGGATATGAAATTGGTGCCCCTGTCACTCACCACCTCTAGAGGGAATCCCACTCGTGAGAAAATTCCCATCAGTGCCCGTCCCACCACGGGGGCCATCACTGTCCTCAGAGGGATGGCTTCAGGGTACTGGGTGGCATGGTCCACCAAGACCAGGATGAACCTGTTGCCCATGGCTGTCTTGGGGTCCAGAGGCCCAACAATGTCAATACCCACTCGCTGGAATGGAGTACTGACCACGGGGAAGGGTTGCAGAGGAGCCTTGTGCTTCCCTCCGCTCTTACCACTTGCCTGGCAAGTCTGACAAGATCTACAGTGAGCATCTGAGCTCTTGTGCATTTGGGGGCAATGAAAGTGGGTGACAAGCCTGTCATAGGCCTTGTCCATCCCCAAATGTCCTTCTAAAGGCACATCATGAGCCAGCCCCAGTAGGAAGGCTCTGAACTTCTGGGGTACCACCAGCACATGGGCTGACCCAGGTTCAGCAACCTTAGGCTCTGAATACAGTATATCATTCTCCCAGTACACATAATGTGTTCCAGACTGAACACCATTGGCCTGGTCTGCAGCCTGCTGCCGCATACCCATGAGAGAAGGGCATTCTTTCTCCTCCCTGCAGAATTCCTCCCTGGAGGGGCCTCCTTCTTGCTGCCAATGGGTCAGCTCAGGCAGGTCCCCCAGTTCAGCAATCTGTTCCCCTGTAGGCTCCAGGGCATCCCTCTCAAGGTCTGCTTCTTCCTGGACCGTGGGAACTTCAGGGGCCGGTTTCCCTTGCCCCCTGCGCCTCCTCTCTAAGGCCGGTTCCTGGGCCTCTCCTTCAGGCCCCAGGATCTCTTGAGCACCCCTACTGGCTGCCATTGACCGGGTGGTCACGCACGCCCAGTCAGGCAGGCCCACCATCCTCAGGTGGGTCGTCTTCTCCACCTTTTCCCAAGGGGAGTCTTCCCGGTCATTCCCTAGCAAACAGTCTACAGGCATGGCCTTTCTCACACAAACCTGCAGAGTACCAGAGACCCCCCCCCACACTCGAAGGGAACTTGAGCCATCGGACACTGACTCTCTTAGTTGTCAGCATTGACAACCCTACAGTAGGCATGGGGTACAACCTGCTCTTGAGACACCAGGTGCTGCCTCACTGCAGTCACACTGGCTCCTGTATCTCTAAGAGCCTCAGCTTTCTTACCATTGATGGTCACCACCTGCCCATATTTCTTAGTGTTAGAGGGCATGTAGTTCTCAGGTACCATCTCACTGTCTCCTAAAGAGACTAGGGTCATCTGGACAGGATCTCCACCCCAGGGGACTACTACTTCTTCCCCCAAATTAACACTAGCCACTTGCCGGGGTGGAGCACCAGTGGGTGCTGGTTTACCAAACAGGCGACACTTAGGATCAGTGGAAATGTGACCCGGGTCACCAGACCTGTAACAATTGAAGGGCCCCTTTGGAACAGGTCTACCTGTCGGGGCCCCGGTCTGCTTCGGGGGTGGGGGAGGCTGAGAACCTCTCTGCTGGTTCCCTTGGGGATTACTTTGGGGGCCTCGCTGGAACCCTCTTGGTTTACCCCTGTCCCCCCCACTCTTCTGCTGGGGACCCTGCCCACCCCTGGCGGAGTCTCCCATTGGACCCTTGTGGACCCTGGTGCTGAGCCAGCGGTCCGCCTCCTCAGCAAGCTTCCTCGGGTTGGACAGCTTGCTATCACTCAGGTGCTGGCGTAGCTCAGGAAAACAATGTTGTGACAAGTGCTCCCATGCCATTAAATCAAGGAGCCCCTGAAAATCATTTACCTTACTACCCTTCACCCAACCATCCAGTGCTCTGCAGAAACTGGTCACATAGTCCACATACGTACTCCCAGGACGCTTTTCACACCCCCTGAACCTCTGTCTGTACATTTCAGGGGTTAGCCCATACCTGGTCATTAAGGCCTCTTTCATGTGGGGATAGGAACGGTGTTCTTCAGTGGGCAAATCTAGTAGGGTGTCCCGCCCTTCGCTAAGGAACCTCCCCCACAACCCCGCTCCCCAGTCCTTGTCAGGGACCCGGTGGGAGGACATGGCTACTTCATAGGCCCTAAACCACTGTCCTATGTCATCCCCCTTAAAGAACTCCTTAACCACATCTTTGGGTATGTACACCCTGGACTCTACCTGCACCGGCGTTGTGCTGCCACCAGAAGGAGTTGTTCCCAAACCTCTCAGCTCCAACTCCTTCAATCTCATGTCATGATCCATTTGGCATTGTTGCGCCTCCATGGCCAATCTTTGCTTCTCCATTTCCAATTTTTGCTTCTCCATCTCCAATTTTTGCTTCTCCATCTCCATTTGTTCAGCTAACTTTGCCATCTCCATTGCATGTGCCCTGTCTGCTGCCCTGTCTGCCAGTTCCTCTGGGGACAGGCCTCTGCTGGGATCCACAATGCCATCTGGTGGTATGATATCCACCGCATTCTGTGGCTCTCTTGACTCTTTCCAGGCTCTCAGCCTTCCTAGCAGAGGCGGGCTGAAATGGTTAGGCAAGCAAATGCTAGCTTTCTAAAAGTAGCATTTGCAAACACAGGATATTAAAATAAACATTACTAAAAGAAGTATTTTATTATTCTGAGTTCAGGCATACTAAACTTTACTTTCTACCATGTTCACTGAGCCTGCTGGGATTATAGAGTGTAATAATTCCAGCAGCCCATCTTGGCCTAAGAGAACAGGTAGCCTTACAATAGTGAAAAACGAATTTGGCTGTAATTCACTATTAGGACATGCCACATACATCAGAGCATGTCCTACCTTACACTTACAATGCACCCTGCCCTTGGGCCTACCATAGGTGTGACTAATATGAAGCAAAGGGAAGGTTTAGAGGCTGGCAAGGGTGTGCACTTGCCCAGCCAGCATGACAGTACCAGACTGCACGCAGGCTCTGCAATGGCAGACCTAGACATATTTTAAAAGGCTGCTTCTGTGGTTGGCGCAACCAGTGCTGCAGGCCCACTAGCAGTATTGGCATTCACAAGCCCTGGCACTCCTGGTGCACTCTACTGGGGACTGACAGTAAATCCAATGAACCAATCATGGACATCAATCACTTTTACACTTTACATTGGGAGCACTTGCACTGCGGCACGGATTGGCCGTGGCGCAGTGCCCTGAGCAGCGGACACCAGCAGAAACATCGGAGGCACATCAGCAAAAAGTGGAAGGGAAACTCACGCCAAGGTGCCAGGTCTAACACTACCGAAGAAAGAATGTCATTTACGTCTGAATGAGCTTAAACAGAACATTCTCTGAGCTTTACTAAAAGGAGCAATAGAAATTATCCTCAAAATCAGAGAGAAACCAGAGATTTTGCTCCAAATTATTTCTGATCAAAAAGAAAACTGGTCATTGGAGACCAATTCTGGATCTTAGGCTGCTAAACAAGTTGCTGAAGAAACAACATTTTTATATGATTACCCTACAAGAAGTCCTCTTGATGAAGGGAGGAGATTTCATGACCTCCTTGGCTCTTTGGGATCCGTATTTCCACATACCCATTCATCAAAGACTGCGAAAATATGTAAGATTCATGGTGGTGGAACAGCATCATCAATTCAAGGCACTTCCCTTTGGGCTCAAATCAAATGCCGTGCTCTTGTAGGTTCTTTCCTCAGTTGAGAAAGCTATTGGGTATTTCCATATCTCGATGACTGACTTGTTAAGGCATCTTCGAAGAAAGAGGCGGGAAGATCCACAATGGCAAAATGTTGTCTCTCTTTAAATAGAGAAAAATCTTCATTGGAGCCCGGTGTAAAGATCCAATTCCTGGGTGCACTACTCAACAGGTACCTGGCAAAAGCCTTTCCATCACTAGGAAGGTCAAAGAAGCTGCAAAGTGTTCCATGGAACATTTCTGTAAAACAGTTGATAACAGTAAGGGAGTACAAATCCCTTCTGGGTTTAATGGCATCATGCATACGCCTTATTCCCTTGTGTAGACTCCTCATGAGACCTGTTCAACAGGAGCTCGATGCGCAATGGAAGTTGGGGTATCTTTACAAAATACCATACAAGTCACAAGAAGGCTAAGACTGGCATTGCTGTGGTAGATACTTCCAACAAATTTGAACAGAGGGTTGTCTTTCCAACCCGTGTCCAACAGAATGATACTTACAATAGATGCATCTATGGAAGGATGGGGAGCGCTCCTGCAGTAACTCAACCAGAGGTTTATGATCGAATATGGAAAAGACGCTTCACATCAATGTGTTAGAACTCCATGCCATATGTCTAGGTCTGCAGGCATTCCTTCTGCGGCTAATAGGTCAACCAGTCCTATTCAGAACAGACAACGCAACTTCCATGTTCAATGCAGCCAAGCAAAGAGCAACACGGTCCTGATCCCTCTCAAGAGGCTCAACTGCTGTGGAACTGGGTAATTTCTCAGGACATTGACATCACTGTGGAACACTTGCCAGGCTGCCTGAACAATCTGACAAATGCACTCAGTTGACAAATGTTATATTGTCATGAGTGGCAACTAGAACAGAAGGAGATGGAATACATTTTCGCTCAATGGGGCCACGCCACAATAGATCTGTTTGCGATTTTGATGAATAGAAAATGTGGTTTTGACATCCAGCGACGATGGGAAATGCTCTTTTGATCAGTTGGTCCAAGATATATGCCCACACCTTTCCTCCTTTTACCCTGATCCAGAGGGGGCTGACTAACATGAATATCGATCATTGCACTCTGGTCTTCAATGCACCATGATTCTGTGTAGACATCAAGCAGCAATTCTCCATCACGATTCGAAGTTGCTAAACTTGACAGCATGGTAAGTGACGACCTAGTGTTTGGCCATTTGGATCTACCACAATACTGTAGAAATATTTTGGCACAAGCTCTAGCTCAGTCAACCACAAAGATCTACTACAGCAAATAGGAGTTTCTGTACATGGTGCAGAAATAATGCCCATCATCCACTAAGAATAAAACCTTATTAAATCCGCCAAGTGAACAGTGGGCTTAAATACTCTTCAGTCAGGATTCATTTGGCTTCAATCTCAAGTTTTAGGAGAACTGAACTCTCAACTTCTTCTCCGGTCTTCAAAGAATTATAAAGAATTATGAAAGGGTCTTTAGACCATTTCCACTCCTTTGACATCGACCAGTTCCAATGGTGCTTAATACAGTACTGAGTCAATTTTGCCTCCTTTTGAACCTATACATAAGGCACATTTAAAATGTGTTTCATGTAAAACAACTCTAATTCTGGCTTTGACATCTACAAGAAGAGTAGGAGAACTTCATGCATTAACCATCAAGGAACATTTCGTTAAGTGCTCAAAGGATTAGGTAAATCCGAGAATCAACCCCAAGTTTATATACATGGTTCCATCTGATTTTCATTTAAATAAATCTGTCATTTTTCGATCTTTCTTTTCAAATCCATCTACAACAGCAGAAAGAGTGTTGCATTTATTGGACTTGTGTAGATTCCTCAGGTCCTACATAGACAATACAAATGGGCATACGTATTTCAGACATTTTGTTTCTCTTTTGGGCAGTCCATACCAGGTAATCCCCTAGCCAAGCAGGGGATAGCTCATTGGCTCTCAGCCTGTATTTCCTTCTGCCATGTCAAGGCCATGCACCCTCTACAAGGAAAAGTGAGGGAGCATTCCACCACGAGCATGGCATCATCAGTGGCACTCTGTGCTGATGTGTCCTTAACCCCTTCACTGCGGCGGCTATTCCGCCGCAGTGCTAAGGGGGCGGGGCAGCCGCGCGGCGGGCGCATGCTGGTGACGGAACTGCTCCGTCACCAGCCGCGGTTGCGCTGTGCTCATGACGGAGCGGTTCCGTCACGGCCCTGCCCGCTCAATGGAACGCTCAGCGCAGGCGCGGAATCCGCGCCGCGCAGGTGTTCCGAGCGGGCCGTGACGGAACCGCTCCGTCATCAGCACAGCGAGACCGCAGCTGATGACGGAGTGGTTCCGTCACCAGCAGGGGAGCGGTTAAAAGACATCTGCAGTGCAGCCACCTCGAAGAGTCATGAAGCACTACTGCCTAGACGTGGATGCAGAAGCTGACGAAGTAGTGGTAGAGGCAGTCCTGATAAACCTGTTTAAGTAAAGGTGAGCCTGCTTCCCGGTTTTGCAATGTATTATAATATGTACTGCTTGCTATTCTAATCCAAAATTGGAGGAGAAATTAGTTACTTACCTGTAACTGCAGTTATCCAGCATTGGTATCGTTGATATATTCACATGCAACACTCCCTCCTCCCTTGCCAGAGGCTAATTGAATTTTATTCTCACTCTTGTGCTTTGAAATCTGAGCTATGGTGGCCTGTAGAGGAATAGGAGTTAAGCTTCCACCTCATTGCTTGGAATTTAGGTTCTTTCTAATGATGTGGATGTGATACTAAATATATAAGGTTGTTTCAGGCCTATTGCCATTTTCCACTGTATTCTGTATTTTATGTATATTTTACACTGTATATTGCTGTGTCAGTGTACTGGGGATTCCCAGCGTGAGGACGGAGAATGATTCAATCATATGAATTTTTAAAAGATAACAATGTTAGAGAACTGAAGTTACAGGTAAGCAACTAATTTCTTATGGACTATGATATATTGGTTCTAGCAATCCAACAATTGAATCTCCTATTGGTTTTAGGTCTCGCTGGAGTGAGCGCATGCGCTGCTCTGATGAGAAATTTAGTACGGGGGCTTTAAAAGTGCTTCCCAGGCCGGCCACCAGCTTGCTATTACGCGCACAAGCGCGCACGTGATGTGCAAAGCACTCTTTCCCGTCGCACAACTCGCGACACCACTCGCTTTTTTTAATTTAATTTTTGCGCACACAACTCCCAGCTGGGTTGCGCGGCCAATGCTTATTTTTGCGCGCGCACACAACTCCCGACCAGGTTGCGTGGCCAATGCTTGTTGGGCTTTGAGTCCTTAGTGGAGTGGGGTTGTACAAGGCGCCTGTCCCTGGTGTAAAAGAGCCCTTCTGCGCTGGTTGTTGATTCATGGATCTTGTTCCTGTGCTCTGGAGAAGGTGGGATCTTTCACTCATTTAAAATAAAGGTTGTAAACAGAGGATATTGTCACTTGCACATATTCTGCAGCTTGAACCTGACTGGGAGCCTCGGTGCGAAGGCGCCATGGTGCTGAGGCAACATTTACAGACTCGAGTCAAGAATGTGATGGTTCTCGCCCAGCTTCGGAGTATCGACCTGTGTACGGCTGCGACTGTGGTACATGATGTAGTAAGTTAGCGCTCACTTTGAGCAGTGAGGTAGCAGCTGTACTCTTGTTGTTATTCCTGCCTGCTTGTAACCACACTATTACTCCATGAGCTTGCATGGTCGAAGGTGTGGGGGTTTTAATACCGAATTACTTGAGGCTCATATTCAAGACACGCTGTTGTGCTGCAGGGGCAGCGGCGGCGGTGCTGAGCCCTCCCCTTGTTGTTAAGATATAATAATTATTATGGCCTTCCAGAGGCAACTCCTTAGAAAAATGGCATCTATTCTCATAGCATTTGTTACAGGATAGATAAATCATACGGTCAGGCTACGAGTGAATATTGACTTCAGCAAGTAATCAGTTTGGACTCATCTGATCAAAAAGCATCCTAAATAATCTATACATACTTCAAAATGTCCACCCACTAACAGTTTGCCATGCTCTCTATAATGAGCTGGTTAATTAACTCCAGGTTGTTTTAAACTTTCAGACATGGTTGAACCACCTCAGTCAGATTTCAGAACCTATCATGACCATAAGACATTCAAGGTGACGTTATAAAAGTTATTATTACTCGTTCCTCTGCATTCATTTTTGGCATTTGACATGGAAGGGATTTTGCTTGCGAATTAGGTCTGTGGACGCAGGGTCGGACATGGCCATTAACCTATCTGTTCATTCTTTAAGTTCTTTGTACATGGTACATCTTAGTGTTAACCACAATCATAGAATATTTTTTTTTAACCGGATGAATGGTGCCTGATGCGAATTAGTTTGTGGAGTGTGCCTAATAAATATAATAAATGCATAAAAAAAACCATAACGGTTAGAACAGGTCTCAGATTACACATGTATATTGAACAATATTTTGAACCTGATAAAAGGTCTTCAGTTCATTCTTCACAGGTCGGATATGTGGCAAGCTGTTTTTTTTTCTTTTTAATGTTCGAGATGAACAAAATAGCAATTTTGTTTTTTTATTTTCCTAATTATTAATTTATTGCACTGAATGGGCCAGACGTATCAGAGTTTTACCCATTCTGTGTCTATGGGAAAATGTGTGCGTACATATGGCCCTATGTTCCTTATGAGTAAATTGGGACGAAAAGGCTCAGAAGATTGCCTTCTTACATTAAATGTACTGCTGTGACTAAAACCATAAAAAAAGTTCTGAAGATTATTTTGTTACATTAAATATACTGCCAACGTGTGTTTCACCCTGTGGCCATTCATCATGTGCTTTCTCAAGACTGTAGAAATCAAAGAAACGCAGCCCTAGTAACTGTGATGTACCATATATTGACCAATTCGTGGGACTGCTCATTTCTTATCACTGGTAGGCTTTCCTGTCACTTTCATTTGCTTGCTTCTTGTTCGATGGCTTGTTCCTTTTTAGGTTTTGCCTGGCGAAAACGATGCGAAAGCATCGTTTCGCTAGGCGAAAACCTAATGAGTATAGTATGGGGCTGGGAATCCGCCCCCGTCTTTCATTGGCTAGCTCCATAAATGGAGGCTAGCCATTGGAAGACGGGCCTGTCCGTCAATGCCGGACCAGATTCGGGGGCGTTCCCGAGAATTTTTGGCTTTTGGCTACGTCAGCCGAAAGCCTGTTCTCGGGAACGCCCCCGAGTCTGGTCCGGCATTGCCGGCACCCGCCTTCCTGCTCGGGGTTGTGGGCAGATGTGTACATTTGGCCTCCGTGCATGGTTCCTTTGCTGTCATGGAGCCTTTCTTTGTGTTCCCTACTCCCTATCACTTCCAGAATACCTGCAAATATTCCTTGCCCAGACAGTGTTTGCAAGTGAGCCGCAGCGCTGACAAGAAACTCACCACAACTTCCACACGTGCAGGAGCGACGGGCACACCCCTCTCTCAACCGCTGGCAGGAGCCGCCCTCCCGCCGTTAGACATGCTAACTCTCCCCCTCCACTAGCAGCACCCTCTGCTGAGAGAGAGAAGCACGCTCCCTGAACTGGAATGTGCACTCCCCACTCTGTCACTACAAATACCCGCTCCTTCCCAAGAGGTGCCGACCCTCTCGTTCCAGCAGCACACTTCTCTCTTCTCCACCCAGAAGCAACTCTCCCCCCTCCCTCCCTAAGCTCCCCTCTCCTCAATAAGCAAAGCATTTAATTCCCTTACAGTAGGGGCATTTTTCTGTCACCCACCAGCAGCGTGCGTCTCTCTCCTCGACGGAAAGTGCACCCTCCTCTGTCCGGCACGAGAAGGACTCTTCCCTCTCCACTACTAGATGTAAACTCTCCATTACAAATGTACAAAAGAAAGCACCTCAGGCTCTCCAACTTTCTCTCGCAACTCTACTGAAATTCCCTCCTCCTCCCTATGAGAGGCTTACTACTCTCCACAACGGAAGCAGGCAGAAATGAGGCATAACCTCAGGAACAATAATGCGTTATTTTTGGACAGGTGAATGCTGAGACTGACAGTTTCTGGAGAGGCAGCATGTTCTGTGTGCCCGCTGCTCTAGAAAATGAGGATGTGGCACAACGGCAAGAGCGGCCGACCGCGAAGCTGAGGAAACAGGTTCGAGTATGGCGGGAGGCTCAAGCACCATCACCGACTCTTCTCGTGCTTAAACTGAATCTGTCTACCCCAATGACTGTAACTGGTGCTCAAGTAATGTGCACTGATGCCTTTCAATGAAAACTATGCTGCACTGGCCTATCTATAAAGCTGCAGTGTGTTGTTTAAGGGAATGGCGGGGTGTAAAAGCAGAAAACGCATTATTTTAGTGATTTCATTTTGAGCCGTGCTATGGTGCAAAGTACTCACTCACTCACACACACTCTCACTCACTCATTCACTCGCATACTCACACACACACTCACTCACACACACACACACACACACTCAGTCAGTCACACACTCACTCACTCAATCACTCACTCAATCACTCACTCACTCAATCACTCACTCCTGCCAGCCCTCCAATCATAAGGGAATAAGGCGCCAGGGTGCTTGGAGTAGTCCAACAGTGTTAATGGGATCAGGGGAAGTGACAATTCCCCAAAGAGTGGGTCACTTTGGGGAGTGGGCTCAGGAGAGACCCCCATGCCTGGGTGGTATGGGGTGAACTGGGGTTAACACTGCCCCTCTCATGCCAGGGCAGTCACTCCTCGCCTTCAGTCATTACTGTGACTTCCCCCATCCCCTTCTCTTAGCTCCGTCATTCCCCCCCCCCCCCCCCCTTGGCTAATAACTATCTCTCTTTGTGCTTCCTTCCACTGCAGCACCTCTCTCACCTCTCCTCCCTCCCGTCTCTTCTTCCTCTGCCCAGCCGTCTGCACCCCACCCCCCTTTCTGCTGCCCCCCCTCGATCCAATCACCCTTTTTTTAATGCTTTCTTCTAACCCCCCCCCCCCCACGTGGTTGATGGCTCGGCGAAGTCATGCGTGTACCGACTGCGGGGATCTGTGTTAGACCCCATGGCCAAAGGCTGAAATCCGTGCGGGGCCGCTCGGCTCATCAGCCGCCCAATGTCGCTCCCGGAAGGCAGCTGCTTCAAGGCGCTTGCCACTTGTGTTGGACTGGTGCTGAGTGCCATATATGTGAGAATGGCTGAGTGAACATAGCAGGGAAAGATGCAGCAGAAGAGGGTTGGGGCAGCAGGGTGACAGGTACAGGATGGGGCGGGGGCACGCACAGGATAGCGCGGAGAGGAGTTACAGGCAGCGCGAGGAAAGCTGCGTGATGTGAGAAAGGGAGAAGGCGTGCGTTTTCAGAAATGGATGGGGCTGCTGTTGAGTCCTGAACATTTCTCGATCGTTTCCCCCTCCACTGTTCCTCTTTTGAAAGCCTATCGAAGATCTCTTGTACAGCACCTAGAAGCCACGGGCGTTGCTATGCTTCTAAGAAGTGGTACCTCTGGGCGCTATAAATACCACGAGCAAAACGAATAGAAATAAAGTGCTGTGAGGCGGTCGTGAGGTGACGCGCCGCGCTGTGCAAGAAGCAGTGACTAAATGAATGCTGGCCAGCCTGGGTGGTATGGGGTGAACTGGGGTTAACACTGCCCCTCTCATGCCAGGGCAGTCACTCCTCGCCTTCAGTCATTACTGTGACTTCCCCCATCCCCTTCTCTTAGCTCCGTCATTCTCTCCCCCCCCCCCCGTGGCTAATAACTATCTCTCTTCGTGCTTCCTTCCACTGCAGCACCTCTCTCACCTCTCCTCCCTCCCGTCTCTTCTTCCTCTGCCCAGCCGTCTGCACCCCACCCCCCTTTCTGCTGCCCCCCCTCGATCCAATCACCCTTTTTTTAATGCTTTCTTCTAACCCCCCCCCCCCCCCCCCCACGTGGTTGATGGCTCGGCGAAGTCATGCGTGTACCGACTGCGGGGATCTGTGTTAGACCCCATGGCCACAGGCTGAAATCCGTGCGGGGCAGCTCGGCTTATCAGCCGCCCAATGTCGATACATCCTCTATAATTCATCAGACACTGCACCACCCTCACTGCTCAACACACACATCACTGAACTCAAATCCCGTGTGTTCGTATAAGACCATGTATTGGAAACGTGCTTTTTATGTCTTAAGTCAACTCATGGTCGACTTGCACCTGGTGTTTTTTTCATACCTGCCTATATAAAGCGCTTCGAATACCCGCAGTGATGTCAGTGGTATAGTAAATACAAATACATTCTTACAATGAGCGCCGTTGAGTGGGATTAGAATAAGCATCTGTTAGGCAGCGCCAAGATACCCAGGGGTGAACATGTGCTTTACAAATGTTACCTTTACTCCTTCCTGCCCCTACAATATTACTCACACTCACCCCTTTGATACGCTTCTTTTCTATCCCCAGCATTCAATCAGTCAACTTATGAAGCACACTTTACACCCACCTCTTACACCCTCATTGTGTTTATATCTTCTGTACTCTCCTAACCCAATGTCTGACCTCGACCCATCCCCTCCAAGCTCACACCCCTTTACCCCTCCTTGAACCGTCTCCTCTGACTCGTTCCTTTACTCTGTCTGCTAGATCCACTCTTTCTTTTTATTTTCCCTTACTACTCCCTCTGCTCCTATGTCTTCTGCTTTTAGTTCCTCCCGACGCTCCTTAGCCCCCCCTTTCTGCTTTCTCATTCTTTCGCCTTTCTTTCCATAATTCCTAAATTGTTTTCTTAATCCTTCCTTACCCCGGCCAGCCCCTTTTCACCACCTGCTTCCGCCTTCTTTACCCACTGTAGTAATTTTCTCTTCACCATGTTTTCTTTACTTTTTTGAGTCCCTGCTCCCCCCCCTTCTTTACACACACCTCCCCTTGCCCCTCCTTCTGTGCCCTCCCGCTCCACGCGGTGCACTCTACCTGCCCGCCCCTCCCTGCTCGGCAGGGGTGCCCTCGGGGGAGGGGTCCCTGCCAGGCTGTGGTGATCCGGGGGTGCCCAGTCCCGCCGGTGATGCTTCATTGAGCTGTAATGAACGTGGCACTGCGCCCCACCCGGGCCTGCACGCACCAGGGCACCAGGGTGGGCATGGCCTCACTTCCCAGGTGTATTGTTGTGGTGACAATGCACGGAAGTGGCTCCTGCGGGAGTGGAGAATGGTAAACTGTGCGTGTAGGGATGGGGGCGTAGTGATCAGCCCCCTGTGATCACCCAGACATCCCGGGCATGTGTGGTGTAAACTTGGAGGGGGAGGGGGGTGGGGGGAGATGTAGAGGTACCTCTCCGCCCCCTCTGATAACCCAGGCAGCCTGGCATGTTTTTTTTTTTCAAACCGGGGTTGGGTGGGGAGGGGGTTGATGTAGTGACCCCTCCCCGCCCTCTGATAGCTCTGCAGGTCTGGCCTGGTGTTTGTTTGCCTGCCAGGTGTGTGGCTCACATTACAGCCGCAGTGGCTTGTCTCCCGCGGGCAGGCTGGGAGCCTGTCTCACACCCAAGGCCTATTCTGGGGGGAGGGGTGTGGGTGGACGCTAATACCGACTGCCACAGGTCCCTACCTATGCAGCACCAAGCCACCCCCATTCCGTCCCGGCTGCCGCCACTCCCAGTCCTACTGCACCACCCCCACTACCTTGTTTCCCCTGTCCCAATCTTATCTTACTGCACACCCCCAGTCCTTCCCCCTTACTGCCCTGTCCTCTCCCAGCCTGCCCTCTCCCAGCCTGCCCTCTCCCAGCCTGCCCTCTCCCAGCCTGCCCTCTCCCAGCCTGCCCTCTCCCAGCCTGTCCTCTCGCATCATGTCCTCTCCCAGCCTGTCCTCTCCCAGCCTGTCCTCTCCCAGCCTGTCCTCTCCCAGCCTGTCCTCTCCCAGCCTGTCCTCTCCCAGCCTGTCCTCTCCCAGCCTGCACACTCCCAGCCTGCCCTCTCGCAGCCTGCCCTCTCGCAGCCTGTCCTCTCGCAGCCTGTCCTCTCGCAGCCTGTCCTCTCGCAGCCTGTCCTCTCGCAGCCTGTCCTCTCGCAGCCTGTCCTCTCGCAGCCTGTCCTCTCGCAGCCTGTCCTCTCGCAGCCTGTCCTCTCGCGGCCTGTCCTCTCCCGGCCTGCCCACTCCCAGCCTGCCCTCTCCCAGCCTGTCCCCTCCCAGCCTGTCCCCTCCCTGCCCTTTCCCAGCCTGTCCTCTTCCAGCCTGCCCTCTCCCAGCCTGTCCCCTCCATGACCTTTCCCAGCCTGTCCTCTCCCAGCTTGTCCACTTCCAGCCTGCCCTCTCCCAACCTGCCCTCTCCCAGCCTGTCCCCTCCCTGCCCTCTCCCAGCCTGCCCTCTCCCAGCCTGTCCCCTCCCTGCCCTCACCCAGCCTGTCCTCTCCCTGCCTGTTGTCGTGTCCCGGCGGCAGCAGGCAGCAGGCAAGAGCGTGCACTGCGTCCCCGAAGTAACAGCCCTAAAGCAAGCAAGAAGTACGCCCCCCCTCCCACCAATCCCTGTTAGGTAGTGGAAACTGTCCAAACTGAGGTGCAGACAGCCCCTCTCACCTTTCGGCCTGGTACCACTGCACCAGCCGCACTACTTCCCTACTGACCGTTCTCCACTTCAGCCCCGTCTAAATTACAATTCCTGCTTGTGACCCTTTTGCCTGCTTGTGCTTGTTTTCGTGACCCTGTTGCCTGCTTGTGCCTCCGTGTGTCCCTGTTGCCTGCTTGTGCCTCCGTGTGCCCCTGTTGCCTGCTTGTGCCTCCGTTTTCGTGCCCCTGTTGCCTGCTTGTGACACCGTTTTCGTGCCCCTGTCGCCTGCTTGTGCCTCAGTTTTCGTGCCCCTGTCGCCTGCTTGTGCCTCCGTGTGCCCCTGTCGCCTGCTTGTGCCTCCGTGTGCCCCTGTCGCCTGCTTGTGCCTCCGTGTGCCCCTGTTGCCTGCTTGTGCCTCCGTTTTCGTGCCCCTGTTGCCTGCTTGTGCCTCCGTGTGCCCCTGTTGCCTGCTTGTGCTTCCGTGTGCCCCTGTTGCCTGCTTGTGCCTCCGTGTGCCCCTGTTGCCTGCTTGTGCTGTGTGGGTGTGTGTGGAAGGCTCTGTGTGGGTGTGTGGAGGGCTCTGTGTGGCTGTGTGTGTGGGGGGCTCTGTGTGGCTGTGTGTGTGGGGGGCTCTGTGTGGCTGTGTGTGTGGGGGGCTCTGTGTGGCTGTGTGTGTGGGGGCTCTGTGTGGGGGGGCTCTGTGTGTGTTTGTGTGTGTCATTTGCGAGAGATAAAGCTAGTGGCATTGTAAATGACAATGCCATTTATTTATGTTAAAAAAAAACATAAATAAAAATAATGTCAAGAGCAATGCCAATAGCTCTAACTTTAACAAAGGCAAAACCATTGCATTGTAAATGCTTGTTTTGTCTGACGCTAGCAAGCTGATTCCGTGACAAAATCTGTTTTCACCTTAGTGTATTATCAATACTGCGTGGAGTAAAGAGAGGTGGATGCCTGCGGGCCTAGTAGGGTTGTCTCCTATTTTAGTTTAGTAATACGTTCCTCATGCAGCTGTCATTATTATATGTGGAAATCCATTAATAATTGTCAAATCATCTTTTCAACACTCCACAGATTGGTGGAAGATGGACAGTTGGAAATCGTTACTGGAGGCTGGGTCATGCCAGACGAAGCTTCCTCCCATTACTTCGCTGTAATCGACCAAATGATTGAAGGACACCAGTGGCTGGAGCACAATCTTGGTAGGGTATATTTTTTATTTACAGTATGTTGCCCGTTGATACTTCGTTAGAAAAATTACGGTGCAGTCTTTGTTAAAGCAAAACGAGGTGACAACCAGTTGCAGAAAGGGACACACGTTATTAAGCAAAGTAAACACAGAACCGTGGATGTGCGCTGCTGATAAACAAGTGACCCCTAGTTGCTGTTTGAGGAGAAAACTTTGTTTCAGTAACTTCCTAACCGGTCCATATGACGACCAATGTGCACCTGTGTAAAAGTTCATTTGCGATTACATCTCCGTTTGTACAGCTGAAAGTTTCATCATGTGCAAGTCGGCGCAGAGCGTATGCGCGCAGTGAGCATAATACACAGTGTACAGCCGCTCTCGCCTTAACGGTATCAGTCAGGGCGTGAGGTGCAGACAGCTGAACTCTGAAATTCATGAAGGACGCGCCCAGGTCTAGACCGGACCTGCGTGAATCTTTGCAACAAAAAACGGTTTGTCTGTATGCTCATGCACTGACTGGGTAAATGTGCGAGTTAGTGCAAGAGCTGCGGACGGCTTCACTCGGAAACCGAGCTGTGGCTGCTGTGTTTCGGTGCTGTGCTGTATGCAACTCATTAACTTTCTTGCAGTTTTCAAGAGTTTTCAGTGTTTGTGCTGTAGGTATTATGTGGACATGTCCATATGTCCGTGCAGTTCTATTCTGTGATAATACACTTATTCATCACCTAGAGCACGTTCTCTGTTGTGATTCACACAATTGCTCATATTACATTTTTAATTAGTGCACATTTCATGGCGGTTATTCCGAATTGCGGATATGACAGAATATGTTGTTCACGAGTTTAAGGCAGTGCTTTTCAGTCATATGAAATTATCTTTATTTCCACTCTGAATAATATTTAAGTTGTAAAGGACATACATGAAATTCTGCTGCACAATTTTTTCCTTGAGTACTGAAACATTTATATCAAAACCGTTGTTTGCTAGGCTTTTGACTTTTTTCAATGCTTGGTTTGTTCTGAGGTACCACACCCTTTCCAATATTTGAAAAAGAAATACAAAGAAAATCGACCCCAATTTTGTTCTTTGTTCTCGAAAAGTGCTTTGCCATAATAGTCTCTAGCACTGAAGGGAACTATTTTGTGTGTGCATGTACTTAGTGGGTGAAAGAAAAATGTCAATGAGGCCAGAGCAGACCAATGAATGAAGAGGGCTTCCTGAAAACCTCTCTAGGTAAGTATATTACATAAATAATTTTAATACGTAAAAAGGTCTTGGCTAACTCCAGAACTAAAAACTACTAATTTATTCAGTTATAGAAGTGTGTCAACAGTACAACCTTAGAACTGTATTTGGGCAAATATCCATGGTTTCTAGACATCTCGTACACATGGGCTTCAAATCACTTTGATTCAATAAGTGAGAGCCCAAATGCATTATTTCTGGATCCTCTCTTGCCTATTTGCTGTGTGGGCTACAACCCATTGGTGCATCCAGCATGGATGTTGCACTCTGATCTTGAAACCGATGAGGTATATTGTCCTCTACTTTCTAGATGATGGGCTCTTCATGCCTTTACCTGTACATATACTATCGATCCAGCAGAAGCATTATAATAGGTTTAATTTTATGTCATACTACCGCTACTTACTCATTTATCCCTCTAACCGTATTGGGCCCGCTACAGTTAGACAGATCACAGCATTACCCTTGCCGCAGAGGCAAATGGTCCTCTGATGCATCCTTCTCTGCCGATAGTAGGAGTGAGAAGTAGGATGTCCAAAGCACAACGTTAGCTACCCAATGAGGACCAATAATTAGTGACTAACTCACAAGTTCGAGATCAAGTTCAAATACACCACTGAAATCAATAGAGATGAGCATGACATTACTAAATCCAATTGGTTATTCCTGCATACTTTCCCATGCTGATCATGAGAACGAACTGTCTTTCAATAGGATGAAATCTTTTCTAAAAGATCGAAAGCAGTCAGTCCGTCTCTCACCCTATAACTCTGCTATGGTTAGTATGAACTGTGGGGTACCTCAGGGTTCTTACTTGTCTCTTGAACCACAAGATTCACATTCACATAAGCGCTCGGATTTGTCTTTCATATAGCCTGTTAATCCCTAATTTGCTCTATTGTGGTTTTGAAAAAATGTCAAAATGATTTCTTGGTTTGTCAATCTCATTTAATTCTCATGAAATTACTGTTTTTCAATGGTGTTTCAATTATTCCAGTTTGTCATCATAATTCAGTTAGTCATCACAAATCAATAATAATTCATACTGCCCGATGCATTTCGAGCTACACAGCTCTTCCTCAGGGAACTGTTTATCTGATGAAATATGTACGTCTGTTCATTCAAAATGTACCAGATATGTTGAAAGCAAATTTCATGATAACAACATGTTCACACTTAACACGTTCCCTGTATTTACAATATTCACAATGGATGCACAATCTGGTATAGCACTGCCACCTTATAACCTTATAACCCTGTGAAGTTCATGGTTAAGTGCGCAATTCGTGACTGCATCAGTTACCCGGCATCAGTGTTTAAATGGTCTGGAGGCACTGACCTGACTCTTTATTGCGTTGCAATAGTCTTAGAGCTGTAACGATAAGTGAAACTTAGTTTTAGACAATGGTCTGTACCCTTGTCAACGCCTATTCTCCCCTCATGAACTCGTCTATCTATTCCTTACCGTGTATAAATCTTCATTCTGTTTAGCTGCTCTCGCTGTTGGCGTGCGACGCTCTATCCATGTGTGCGACGCTCTATCCATGTGTGCCTCTATGGTTATAGTCACGGTGTGTGTGCGCGCTACGCGCTACTTTCTATCTGTCCACCTCTATGCTCGCTGTCTAAAACGTCACGTGTTTTGTTGACGACTCTCTATCTGTGACGCGCTGCTCTACGCTCATCGATGGTTCGATCCCATGTAAAACGGGACAGACTAAGTTCCCCAATTACAACGGGAACGTTATGAAACATAGTGAGATCTTCGTGCATTTTAAACGTGTCGTGTGAAAACTCATGGAAAGTAAAAATAAAGTGAAAAAATAACAAATGAACTGCACATGTCAAATTGAATCCCATCCAATACATTGGTCGTAATCAATGTCTGTCATTCAAATTGCAATTGCAAATTACAAAAAACAACTGAGTCCAATCCGTTCATTTAACCCTTTTGGGTGGAGAGTACATAAAAAGTTCATCCAGAATGTTTCTCTCCTCAACAAGTGAGTGTTGTTGTCTCTTCCAGGTAGAATTGCGACTGTTTCTAGGATACAAAATTTTAGTTGAGAGACGTTATGTTTAGCTTCATTAAAATGTATTGCCACGGTGGATTTCTGATTTTTCAACCTAATGTTGCTTTTGTGTTCTACCAGTCTGGTTTTGATTTTTCTCTGGGTCTTTCCTACATAAGATAGTCCGCATGGACATCTCAACATATATACAACATTACTACTGTCACATGTACCCGATACCTTTAGTTTGACCGGTGTTCCTTTCGTGGAATGATTGATGACATTCCCTTTAATAATTGCTGAACAGTTCCCACAGTTGTGGCACGGTATAGTTCCTTTGTACATCTTTGGTTCATTGTCTTTTGGTTTTTTGATTAATTCTTTGAGATTTTTTGTCCTCTCATATGCGAATGTAGGCGTTTTTACAAATAACCCTTTGAAGTCTTCCTCGAGTGCCAATAATGGCCAATGTTTCATGATTGTTTTTTTAATTGCAAAACTTCTGGTTGAAATCTTGGACACAAATACAGTTCTTTGTTCCTCCTGTTTTGTTTGCGTGGATAGTAAGTGTTTTCTTTGTAGTTTATCTGCTCTTTCTGCAGCGGCCTCCAGAATGGATTCGGGATATCCTCTGTTCCTGAACTTGAGTAGAGTTTCATGTTTGTGTTTACTCCTCTGGTGGATCTGTTTGCCACTCACAAGAATGCTCACTGCCTGTCATTCTGCAGCCTCCAGTTTCCGATGCAGGGAGCCTTGGGGGACGCGTTTCAGTTGAGTTGGGACTCACAACTCCTTTACGCGTTTCCTCCCATACCTTTGATTCCTCGGGTTCTGAGGAAGGTTCGCCAAGACCGGGCCCAAGTCAAATTGATCGCCCCGGATTGGCCAAGAAGGGTGTGGTACACAGATCTTCTCCACCTCTCCTCGTGCTCGCCACTCCGTCTCCCTCACAGGGCAGATCTCCTCTCCCAGATGGAGGGGCAGGTTCTACACCCCCACCTCCAGACCTTACACCTTCATGCCTGGAGATTGAACGGGGCAACCTGAGTTCCTTTTCTCCCCCACATGATGTGGTGGTTGTCATTTTGTCAGCCAGGCGTGACTCCACTAAGTCCATTTATTCCTATAGATTTTCGAAAGGCTCGTTTGTCCAATATTCTTCAATTTGCTCTTTCCTTGTCCCAGCAGGGTTTTGCGGTGGCAACTATTAAGGGTTATTTGTCGGCCTTATCGGCTTTCCTTTGTTTGCCTGACCAGCCCTCTTTGTTTAAGTCACCTATTGTTTTACGATTCATCAAGGGCCTTACCAATAAATTTCATCCTACCCCTTTTATTGTGCCTCAATGTGACTTGAAACTTGTTCTTACAATTTTGATGGGTTCGCCTTTTGAGCCCTTACACTCATGTCCCTTGAGACATTTGTCTTTTAAAACGGTCTTCCTGATCGCAATTACCTCGGCAAGGAGGGTAAGTGAGCTTCAAGCTCTTAGTTCTAAGCCCCCGTTTTTATCCATTCATGCTGATCGAATGGTTCTCAGGACCAGGGCTGCTTTTCTGCCGAAGGTGGTAACTCCTTTCCACCTGGGGCAGTCCGTTACCCTTCCTACCTTTTATCCTCTCCATCACCCTTCCAAGGAGGAGGAGAGACTTCACCGCTTGGACCCTAAGAGGGCGGTGAGCTTTTACCTGGACAGGACATGAGAGTTCAGGTCGGATGACCAGCTCTTTGTTGGATTTGCTGGCTGCAGGAAGGGGAAGGCTGTGCACAAGCGCACGCTCTCAAGATGGATAATTTTATGCATCAAAATCTGCTACTCCCTGGCGGGTAAGGAACCTCCAGAGGGTATAAGGGCTCATTCCACTAGAGCTAAGTCTGCAACATCTGCTCTTTCTAGAGGTGCGCCTGTTGAGGACATTTGCAGAGCCGCGACTTGGGCCTCCCTCCACACTTTCGCGAAGCATTACTGCTTGGATTCCGAGGTAAGGAGGGACGGCCACTTTGCGCGCTCTGTCCTCCAAGATTTCTTGGTGTAGCAGAGTGGACACCCTCCTCCGGGAGTGGGGACTGCTGTGGGAATCTATTCACAAGGTGAGGAATCCACTGGCAGATCTATCTATCAGAAGAACAAGTTACTTACCTTCGGTAATGCTTTTTCTGGTAGATACAGTATCTGCCTGTGGATTCCTCACTGACCCACCCGCCTCCCTGTTGTCCACTCTTCTACACCAGAGTATTTGTGATGTATATATAGTTATATATATTAATTTCAAAGGAAATGTTTTATTTTAAATGTTTTCCTGCATTGGTTTCACACTGTGTGTGTGTTTTATCTTGACATTTGTGTACTGTGTATACTGTATATATATATCTACTGTCATCGGTCCGTCCGTGTGCCTCGAAGGCACGGAAAAAAGGGCGGAACTGATGTCATCACGCCGGCGTGGGCCTAATATGGTGTCGGTGACGTCAGCGGAGTCGTGCGCGATGCCGTGCCTCTATGACGTCGCCCACGTCGGCGCGAAGCTACGAAAGAATTTCCGAAGGTTGCTGACGCAAGGGGATATTCACAAGGTGAGGAATTCACAGGCAGATACTGTATCTACCAGAAAAAGCGTTACCGAAAGTAAGTAACTTGTTCTTCTCACTTCATCTTGATAAAGAAAAAGACGGGACAACAGAGGCAGTTAATGGATCTGAGGTCATTGAACAAGTTAATCAAACCTCAACCCTTCAGAATGTTGTCCCTCCAGGAAATTCTGCTTCTCATGGATGCTGGGGACTATAAGTCCTCTCTGGATCTTCTGGACAAGTACTTTAATGTTCTCATTCAGCCAAAACATCGGCGTTTTCTCAGGTTCACAGTGGCAGGGTGCCATTATCAATTCAGAGTACTGCCCTTCGGGTTAAAGTCGGCTCAAAGACTCTTAACCAAGTGCTAGGCTCCAGTAGCAGCTTCCCTACTGCAAGCCGGTCACCAGGTATTCCCTTATCTGGACGACTGGTTAGTCAAGGCGCCATTGCTCCAGGCTGCCAAAAGATCGACAGATGCCTGTGTTCGGCTATTTCACTCCCTGGGGCTCAGATTCAACTGGGAAAAGTCCTCTCTGGCTCCTCCAGGTCGATAGTATTTCTAGGAGCAACTCTGAACACTACACTCTTGAAGGCATTTCCCACAAAAGAAAGGATATTACGACTGCAGAGTCTGTCTGCAAAAAAGTTTGTTTCAGTAAGGACATACACATCAATTTCAGGGATGATTTCATCCTGTATCCCACTGATTCCGCACTGTCGCCTAAGGATGAGATCTCTCCAAGAGTAGCTCGACGCTCAAAGGATTCAATCTCAAGGGTCATTCAAGGACATCATTTCAATCACTCCGGAGATGGTTTTAGCATATCGTAGTGGACAGTCTGAGACAATCTCTCTCAAGGTCTCTCTTTCCTCATGAAAAGTCAAAAGTTGGTTATGACATCGGACGCTTCCATGAACGGCTGAGGTGCCCACCTGCAAGACTTGCAGATCCACGGAAGGTGTAACAGTGTAACATAAACCTCTTGGAACTGAAAGTGGTTTTCTGGGCCTCCTACTATTCTTGCCAAGAATCGGGAAGTCATTGATCCTGATTTGCATGGACACCACCACCACCATGCTCTATCTGCTGAAGCAAGGTGGGACAAGATCCCATGCCCTCTCAACCCTGGCTCAGCAGATCTGGGAATGGCTGATAGTCCACGGAATATCGAGAAAGGTTCAGCATGTGCCAGGGGTCCAAAAAGATTGGGCCAATTTCCTCAGCAGAGACCCAAACAGTGTTATGAGTGGGAGCTAAACGACGAACAGCTGGAAAGGGTTTTTCACTGTTGGGGGTTTCTAATCCTAGATCTGTTCGCTACGTCACTCAACAAAAAATGCACCTTACACACCAGCAGCTTTCCTCAGCCAGGCTCTAGGAAATGCTTTCCACTTCTCTTGGGAAGGAACGTTTGCCGATGCATTCCCCCCGTTTCCTCTCATTCCAAAGGTTCTGCAAAAGATCAAATGGGAGCCTTGCCGTGTCATTCTAATCGTCCCGACGTGGGCGCAACAGTACTAGTTCACAGAGCTGTATCGCCTATCAAGGTTTTCTCCAATTCTTTTCCAGCCAAAAGGAAATCTTCTGTCCATGAACCATGGTCAAGTACTTCATCCTCAAATCAGTTCGCTACACTTGTCAGCATGGCTCCTCATCACACAGAAATCTGCCAGCTAACGATTTCTGAGGAATGTCAAGCAATACTACAGAAAGCCCGAGCTCCTATTACGATCAAATGTTAATCAGCCAAGTGGAAACGGTTCTGCACTTGGTGTGCCACACACTCTTGCGATCCTCTCTCATTCACCTTACCTGCCGCTTCTGACCCTTTGGTACTGCTTGCTATTTTGATTGCTAACCTGATTCAAGCATGTGAATCTATAAAAGATACAATAATGGAGAAAACAAGTTACCTATACACTGGTTCTCCAGTATTGATAGCTTTTATAGATTCACATGCTGCCCTCCGTCCTTCCCTACAAGGTTAACCTTCCATATCTCTATCATTATACTAACTGCACTTGTCTTCGAAATCTGAGGTATTGTGGCCCTGCAGGGGATGGATACTCTCGGTCTGTGCTGTGATTGGCTGGAGTTTGGATGTTCTTACATGATGTTAACTGGTTACTAAATGCTATTGAAATTCAAGGGTAATTGAGTTTAACCTTGATACTGCTATTTAACTGTTATCGTGGGGCTCCCACCATGACAGCGGGGAAGATTCAAGCATGTGAATCTATAAAAGATATCAATACTGGAGAACCACTTTGTACAGGTAAGTAACTTTTCTTTTATGGCATGCTTAGCTAATAATTCCCAAAATATCATCTTCCCTTCAAGTTTAATGGTGTGATTGAACCATAGGGAGGCTAGGGTAAAGCCATGTAGTTTGCGGTCTAGGTGATTGTTGAGAAGTAGGATAGATGCGACTCTGTCCATTCTTATCTGTCTAGAGTGTTCCAGAGGGAGTTTTGATAGATTGTGTATTGTGAGGATGTAACTAAGGGGGGAGTGAGGTTAGGTTGGATTTAGTACTAAGCCATGGGGTGGAGTGTTCCGGGGACTTTCCTGTGGCTGCAGCCACCACGCGCCCTGAGATATCTGAAATTCCCTTTGGTAGCTGGGATAATCAGGAAGGTTTATTCCCCCTGAAGATTTGTTCCTCTTCAGAATTTTCATAGATGTTCTCGGTTTCCAACTCTTCCATAAGAATTCGGAGACGTTTTTTTCTAATAACTTAAAGAAGGAAGGGGAGAGGTCTACCTGAAGCATACTGGTTGTGAACTTAATTAGGGGAGCTATCATCTTCTTCACAGTGCCCACTCCCTCCCACCAAGTGATGTTCTTTGGGGAACAGTGTGTGTAGGTTTTTTATTTTGGCTAGCTTTTTTTGTTCATTGAGTGCCATAGGTTGTTTACGATCAGAGCTAAACCATATACCCATGTATTTGATGGCTCTCGGTTGCCACTTTAGACCAAGGTCATTGATTACAGCTGATGTATAGTGGACATTTAGAGGGAATACCTTCGCTTTGTCTTTATTCTGGGAGTAGCCTGCTACCAGAGAGTATCCCTCTATTTTTTCATGATGATTGGTATGGCTTGTGGGGCATCGTAGGTGGATAGCAGTTAATCATTTGCGTAAGCCGCTACCACTTGTCTTCTTGAGGGGCGGTTAATACCTGGATTTTCCGAAAGTTGGAGATTAATGGCTCAATAACCAGTAGAAAAAGTTGCAGTGAGAGAAGGCACACTTGCCGGGACCTTGTGAAAGCATGAAGGGTTGGGATAAGTGCCCTTTGACCCTGACTCTTGCTGTGGGGTTTGAATATAGGACCACCATCATGCTGATGAATTCATCCCCAAATTGACAACTGTATAGTGTGGCATGTAGGAAAGGTCAGGAGACCTTGTTGAAGGCCTTTTCTGCATCTAATGCCAGGGCTGCAGTTGGTGAGTGGGATAGTTTAGGCAGAATTTTCTGATGTTGTTTGCAGCGTGTCTCTTTGAGCCCGTTTGTGAGTTTGCTATCAAATTGTGAGTGACCGACTCCTATCTCCGAGCTGCGATCTTTGCATAAGCCTTGCGCTCGATGTTAATACAGGAGATCGGTCTGTAGGTTTTTTTTTTATCAACTTGGTTTTATTGGTTTCATCAACATGGCACTCAGTATCAGTCAGACAAATCCAATGTCGCGATTTTACTTGTACCCCCCTCCCGGCCCTTACTCCAAGCCCCCCTTCCCTGGGAGGGTGTAATCTGTCCATGCAAGCCAGTGGGGGCAAAAAGAACCTAAACCATGCAAATAACAACTCCCGTGCCCGAAGTTCCCATACCCTCTTCCCCAACCCCCGCCTCCCTCCCGAACTGTGTCCCTCCCACCCCACCCCCCTCCGGTGTGTTCCGCTGCACATCCAAGTAGCGCTGTGTATGCGTCCCTGCTGGACCTTTAACTCTTGGTCTCTGGGTTCTTGTGGAATTCATCCACCAGGCGGAGGACCCTAAGATATTTCGGGCATGTCAGCTCGTTAAATTCTTGAGTTAACAGTGAGACTAGTGGCTGCCAAGTCTCCCTAAAGGCGTCAAACTTTTGTATGAGGGAGGCCTGTATCCTTTCCATACACATAATGTACCATAATCTATGGAATTATATTCTGGAAGATGCACTGCTAGTTTTGTGTAGTTAATCGATAGGTTGCAAGTTGGTGAATTTTAGTGGTGCTCAGCCTGGAGGCGTCGAGGGTCCGACGGCGCCGATTGAAATATTTACAGACGTGAGACTAGAGGTACTCTAGTTGCATCCCATGGTTGGCACTCAACATTGGTTGTCTTTCCTTACGATAAGAAAACGACTTTCATTCAATATTTCAAAATTTGATCATTTATTGTATTTCTTAGTTCAAATGTTTCATGTTTGAAAACTCAGTTCAATTTCATTACAGATCATGTTGATCCTTTACAAAAGTATAGACACTGTCATTTACGTGGGTCCAATGCATTTCGGGCATAGATGGTAAGCCCTTCGTCAGGGAATTGACACTACAAATGATAATAATGACATAATTTAGTCTGGACTCAAACGGTAAATGTATACAGACAACAGTCAAAAACGGAAACCAACATTAATCAACAAGGAATGATGATTAACATAATAATACATGTTGAAAAAATCCTATGTGCAAAGCATGCAAATGGTGGCTCGGGGTGACAATGTGAGGATCGGGGTAAATAAATGAAAACGGGCCGTGTTGATACACGTTTAAACCTAGTATGTGACGGGGTTATCAGTTTAACAACGTGAATGCGCCATAGAGTTTCAATTGCACTTACATGCCTGTTGTTCGATCGGAAACGTACGATCTGGAAAAAGAAAAATAAACAAAGAGAGCCGTCAGCGCCTCTGGGCGTGCGGATCTCGCTGAAGCTCGCGTCTGATGACAGTGGAATTATAACCACTCACCTGAAGAGAAATTTGAAGCGGATTTGATCGGCCGGTGGTCTTCTGTTGGGAAACGCCGGTAAACGCAAAGGATTCCCGCGTCGGTTTCATTCAGAAACCGCGATCACATGATTAGTCACGTGTGATCAAAGTGGTGAACAGACTAGGCAATAGTGATGGTTGAGGAGTCTCTCGGAAGAAAGACTCCTGAATAATGGTGATGTTACGGACCATGAAGGTATAATAAAAAATAAAAATGAAAATGGAGAAAACGGTGTAATTATTATTAATGCATCAGTGGTGTGAATTAAGGATAGTGTTTTTTTTAAAAAAGGGGGGGGGTGTTGGGGAAGTGTTGTGTGTCGATGGTGTAGGGAACATACACATTGACAATCAACTCGGTAATCAGAGCAAAATACTTTACAGGTAACATGCAAATTCTATTCTTTCATTCAATCCTGTAGGATTCTGGGTCGATAGTTTCTGGATCCAATAGTTTTCCCTTCTTAATAGGAATTTGTTATTGTCTCTCCCTTCTTGTTTGGTTACAGTCTCCAGTACGATGAATTTGATTTGAGAAACGTTGTGAGATTTCTCAACAAAGTGGGCTGATAATGCTGATTTGGAATTTTTTAATCGAATGTTCGATTTATGTTCCGTGAGTCGGACTTTGATTCGACGTTCGGTTTTCCCGATGTACATTTTCCCACATGGGCACTTAATTCCATAAATTAGATTGGCAGTATCACAAGTTGCGTTCACTTTGAGTTTGATGGTATGACCTTGACTTGGGTGGTTGATGGTGTTTCCCTTGATTATATTATTGCAGTTGCCGCAATTTAAGCAAGGTTTAGTACCTGTGTAGGTGATGTTTTCTACTGGTTTCTGTAGAAGGATTTCTCCCAAGTTTTTAGCCCTAGTATATGCAAATATTGGTGGTTGGATAAATGCGTTTCTAAAATCTGGTTCCATATTGAGTATAGCCCAATGCTTCATGATGGTTTGCTTGTATTTATAACTGCTCGTGGAGTATTTTGAGACCACTACTATGCGTGTTTGCTCAGTTTTCGTAGTGGGTGTCAAAAGTTTGGATCTGTCCTGTTTGTCAATTCTCAATTTGGTTTCCTCAATTAGGGTCTTGGGGTACCCTCTCTTCGTGAATTTTTGTGACATTTCCATGAGTCTCTGATTGAGTGTTGTTGTGTCCGAGGTAATCCTTTTCACTCTTGCCATTTGTGAATAAGGTAAATTACGTATTAAATTAGGTTCATGGAAGCTGGAATGTAACAGTAAGTTGTTCCTATCGGTGGATTTTACGTGCAAGTCTGTGATGAATCCTTTCGGTGTTATAGTAACTTTCACATCCAGGAAGTTGACCGATGTTGCCGAAATGTCCCAGGTCAGTTGAATCCTCTGGTCAATGGTGTTGAATTTGTTGAGTTCCGTTCTCAGTGATTCCTCGGTGTCCGCCCATATGATGAAATAATCGTCAATGTATCGAGTTAGCATTTTGAGGTGATTGGTCCAGTTTGTGTTCTTCAGGATATGTTGTGTTTCATACCAATGCATGAACAGATTCGCATAAACGGGTGCAACTAGAACAAGTCAAACTCCATCCCACTGACAAAATAATCCTATGCACTGCAGACGTTTGTAGTCTATACACAAGCATACCCCACAACATGGGGATAGAAGCTTTGGAATCTGCTCTGTTGAACACGGATTTAGACCATGATTTCCAAGTGTTTCTAATGGAACTTATGCATTTTACCTTATACCACAGCTACTTCAAATCCCAAGACCACTGGTATCAACAACTAACCGGGATGGCTATGGGCAATTCCGCTGCACCCGTTTATGCGAATCTGTTCATGCATTGGTATGAAACACAACATATCCTGAAGAACACAAACTGGACCAATCACCTCAAAATGCTAACTCGATACATTGACGATTATTTCATCATATGGGCGGACACCGAGGAATCACTGAGAACGGAACTCAACAAATTCAACACCATTGACCAGAGGATTCAACTGACCTGGGACATTTCGGCAACATCGGTCAACTTCCTGGATGTGAAAGTTACTATAACACCGAAAGGATTCATCACAGACTTGCACGTAAAATCCACCGATAGGAACAACTTACTGTTACATTCCAGCTTCCATGAACCTAATTTAATACGTAATTTACCTTATTCACAAATGGCAAGAGTGAAAAGGATTACCTCGGACACAACAACACTCAATCAGAGACTCATGGAAATGTGACAAAAATTCACGAAGAGAGGGTACCCCAAGACCCTAATTGAGGAAACCAAATTGAGAATTGACAAACAGGACAGATCCAAACTTTTGACACCCACTACGAAAACTGAGCAAACACGCATAGTAGTGGTCTCAAAATACTCCACGAGCAGTTATAAATACAAGCAAACCATCATGAAGCATTGGGCTATACTCAATATGGAACCAGATTTTAGAAACGCATTTATCCAACCACCAATATTTGCATATACTAGGGCTAAAAACTTGGGAGAAATCCTTCTACAGAAACCAGTAGAAAACATCACCTACACAGGTACTAAACCTTGCTTAAATTGCGGCAACTGCAATAATATAATCAAGGGAAACACCATCAACCACCCAAGTCAAGGTCATACCATCAAACTCAAAGTGAACGCAACTTGTGATACTGCCAATCTAATTTATGGAATTAAGTGCCCATGTGGGAAAATGTACATCGGGAAAACCGAACGTCGAATCAAAGTCCGACTCACGGAACATAAATCGAACATTCGATTAAAAAATTCCAAATCAGCATTATCAGCCCACTTTGTTGAGAAATCTCACAACGTTTCTCAAATCAAATTCATCGTACTGGAGACTGTAACCAAACAAGAAGGGAGAGACAATAACAAATTCCTATTAAGAAGGGAAAACTATTGGATCCAGAAACTATCGACCCAGAATCCTACAGGATTGAATGAAAGAATAGAATTTGCATGTTACCTGTAAAGTATTTTGCTCTGATTACCGAGTTGATTGTCAATGTGTATGTTCCCTACACCATCGACACACAACACTTCCCCAACACCCCCCCCCCTTTTTTTAAAAAAACACTATCCTTAATTCACACCACTGATGCATTAATAATAATTACACCGTTTTCTCCATTTTCATTTTTATTTTTTATTATACCTTCATGGTCCGTAACATCACCATTATTCAGGAGTCTTTCTTCCGAGAGACTCCTCAACCATCACTATTGCCTAGTCTGTTCACCACTTTGATCACACGTGACTAATCATGTGATCGCGGTTTCTGAATGAAACCGACGCGGGAATCCTTTGCGTTTACCGGCGTTTCCCAACAGAAGACCACCGGCCGATCAAATCCGCTTCAAATTTCTCTTCAGGTGAGTGGTTATAATTCCACTGTCATCAGACGCGAGCTTCAGCGAGATCCGCACGCCCAGAGGCGCTGACGGCTCTCTTTGTTTATTTTTCTTTTTCCAGATCGTACGTTTCCGATCGAACAACAGGCATGTAAGTGCAATTGAAACTCTATGGCGCATTCACGTTGTTAAACTGATAACCCCGTCACATACTAGGTTTAAACGTGTATCAACACGGCCCGTTTTCATTTATTTACCCCGATCCTCACATTGTCACCCCGAGCCACCATTTGCATGCTTTGCACATAGGATTTTTTCAACATGTATTATTATGTTAATCATCATTCCTTGTTGATTAATGTTGGTTTCCGTTTTTGACTGTTGTCTGTATACATTTACCGTTTGAGTCCAGACTAAATTATGTCATTATTATCATTTGTAGTGTCAATTCCCTGACGAAGGGCTTACCATCTATGCCCGAAATGCATTGGACCCACGTAAATGACAGTGTCTATACTTTTGTAAAGGATCAACATGATCTGTAATGAAATTGAACTGAGTTTTCAAACATGAAACATTTGAACTAAGAAATACAATAAATGATCAAATTTTGAAATATTGAATGAAAGTCGTTTTCTTATCGTAAGGAAAGACAACCAATGTTGAGTGCCAACCATGGGATGCAACTAGAGTACCCATAATCTATGGAGCCATCCTGTGTGCGTGGGCTTTTGTAAGGTACCCCACAGTGAGAGGATGTGCTGTGTCGCTGCGCCTACTGCCAGCCCCATCTGTCTCCCCTTTATTGATTTGAGTGGGAACGTGATTTTGTTTGGTAGGCCCAGCACCGCGTAGGCTGTGAAGCGGGGTAATTCTGTTTCAAATTGTTGGTTCACATCCCGAAGCACTACCTCCCAATATTCCTGCACTTCCGCAGATTCCCATAGCAGGTGTAGCATCGTCCCAGGTTGGCCACAACCCCTCCAACAGTTGGGATCACGGTGCGGGTTACCCTGGTGAAGCCTCGCCGGAGTCAGATGCCAGTAATATGCCACTTTCACTGCCGATTCCCGACTGTCCACATTGCTGGCTGTGTGATGGGCCCTATAATAGATATCTTGCCACTCCTTGCCCGTAAGTGTGCGCCCTATCTCTCGCTTCCATCGTCTTTGGCCTGCGGATCGTGTTGTGGGAGGGGGGCTAGTAGTTTATATAGTTCCGATATAGCCCGAGCGTCGGTGTTTTTTGTAACGAGCCACTTTTTGTACGCCGTGAGGTGTCGGCTAACCTGTGGGACGATGGCTGTACTCGTGAGCCAGTGCCGGAGCTGAAAGTACTGGAATCGTTGTGGTTTTTCGATCCCATACATATCCCGTATGGTATCTAGTGGCATGGAACCTTCTGTATCGAACAGATGTCCGGCGGACCTACAGTCCGACAGTCGCCATTGAGGGAATGAGCTGGGGGCCATCCCAGGCGGGAAGGCCGGGTTATCCAGCAGGGGTGTCATCGGCGACGGGAAAGAGGTGAGATTCTTGGCGACCGCCACCGCGTCCCACACTTGGAGGAGTGTCCGTGGACGGGAGATTTTTTTGATGTACGCCGGTCTGCCTGGCCGTGCCAGGAACGGGACTCTCCACAGGGGCATGCCAGCCATCGCTCTGTCCTGGAATAACCAGTGTTTCTCCGAAGTAGGGCGGGACCATTCCAAGAGGTAGCGGAGCTGCGTTGCCTGAAAGTATCGTTGTAAATCCGGGACACCCAGGCCGCCCTCCGCGGCTGTCCGCATGGCTAAGTCTCGTCAGAGCCGGGGGTGTTTTCCAGCCCATATAAATTGTTGATTGATGTCCTGTAGTTTCTTAATCATCCCTGATGGGGGAGTGACTGGGATAGTTTGAAAAAGATTCAGCACCTTGCGCAGCAGGGACATCTTCACCGCCGCCGCACGCCCGAGCCAGGAGAGCGGTTGCTGGCGCCAAAGCTGAATGTCCCCCTGTACGGTGGCAAGGAGCCTAGTGTAGTTGTGTTCGACCGTTTGAGCCGTGTTGGGTGTCAGGACGATCCCAAGATATGGCAATGACATACTGGTGGATAGTCCTCCGATATGCATCAGGCCTCTGTTGGCCAGGCGTGTATTGCGTCCTAGGGGTAGGATCACCGACTTCCCGACGTTCATTTTAAAGCCCGAGACCCTCCCGAATGTTTCCATTTCGCTTAGAAAGGCAGGGACCAATAGCTCGGGTTTGTCCACGGCCACCAAGATGGCGACAGCTAATAGTTTGTCTCTCCCCCCCGAAGATGATGCCCGTGATGGACGGGTGGTCGCGTACCCGTTGTGCGAACGGTTCTATGTACGAGGCGAACAGGAGTGGCGAGAGTGGACACCCCTGCCTGGTACCACGCCTGATGTGTAAAGGCCGAGAACCTATTCCGTTGACCCGGATGGATGCCCGCGGTGTCGCGTAACAGCTGGCGACCCAAGAGCGGAATCTCTTACCTACGCCGAATCTCGCCAGCGTTCTGTCTAGGTGTTTCCAATCTACCCTGTCGAACGCTTTTTCCGCGTCAACCGAGAGGAGGGCCGCATCTGATTCATTGAAGTGGGCCTTGTCAATGACGTATATCAGGCGCTTGGTATTATCAGCACATTGACGGTTAGGTATAAAGCCTGCCTAGTCGGGCTCTATAATACCTGGAAGGCACGAGCCGAGCCTAGCGGCCAGAATCCCGGTGAAAAGTTTTAGGTCCAGATTAAGCAATGAGATTGGTCCATAGGCCGCGCACTGGGTCGTGTCTTTGCCCGGCTTCGGCAGGACGATTATGTCGGCTTCTAGCATGTCCTGTGGGATGGAGCCAGGACCCTGAAAGGAGTTGAAGAGTTTGGTCAGTATTGGGGCTAGGAGGGGGCAAAATGTTTTATAAAACCCTGCGGAGAAGCCGTCCGGGCCAGGGGCTTTAAGCGGTTTAAGGCGCACTATCGCAGATATTACTTCCTCCAAGCGTATCGGAGTCTCTAGAAACTGGGTGTTAGTCTCATTGAGGGGCGTAATAGCTGCGTCTTCGAGATAGGCGTCCCCTGCCTCAGCGTCTAGGGTCGTATCAGCTGTATATAGGGAGGCATAGAACTCCCTGAATGCTTCTGCTATTTGATCGTCTTCTCGGACCTCTCTACCTCCCTCACCCCTGAATAACAGGGATTGTGGAGCGGAGGACTTTGGCTCTAAGCTTACTGGCCAACAGACGTCCAGTCTTGTCCCCCCCCCACGTAGTACGTGTGGCGGAGGCGCAGCGCCGTGTACTCTGCACGGTCGAGGTCCAAGCTTGCGAGCTGTGCTCTGGCCGCCTTTAGCTTGCGCCAGATCCTGTGGGCCCCTGTCCGGCTGTGAACCCTTTAGAGTTCCGTCACCTGCTCCGATAACGCTTGGCGTCGTTCCGTGCGTTCCCGGTTGCCTGCCGCAGCAAGCGCAATAAGCTCCCCTCGTACCACTGCCTTTAGTGCCCCCCAGACAGCCGATATGGTCACTTCTCCCATGTCGTTTATGCTCAGATAATCTGCAATGCTTTTGGAAAGCTGTTGTGCTACTCCTTTGCTTTGAAGCAGGTTCTCCCGAAGGTGCCACTTGCCGCTGCGCGTCCTCATGCATGGGACCGTCAAACGTACCATAACCGCTTCGTGGTCCGACAGGGCCGCGGGGGTAACCTCGATATCACGGACCAAGGGGGCCAGGTGTGGGGAGCCGAAGAAGTGATCGATTCTGGCGTACGTGTGGTGTACATGTGAGTAAAAGATGTACCCCAGGGTAGTGGGGTGAGACCCCCTCCAAAGATCTACAAACCCTCTACTGGCTAACCACTGTCCCCCTTCTGCAGAGATTGCCCCTGTGTCGCCGAATCGCTGTCCTGATCTGTCTTTCTCAGTGCTCATCACCAGGTTGGTGTCCCCTCCCACCAGTGTATATCTTTGGCTAGTCACTACCATATCTGCAAGTGCCCCTTTAAGAAAGGCTTCCTGTTTGGTATTGGGAGCGTATACCGACCCTATTGCAATCGACATATCCCCTATTAGGACATTGTAGGATAGGAGTCTACCCTTGGTTTCTGCGATCTTGTCTCCCACCCTCCCCTTGAAATGTCGTGCGAATAGCAGAGCCAACCCCAGCCTTTTTCGCATTGGTGGATGAGTAGAATTGCTGTGGGAAGGCCCTGGACCTCATACGGTGCCAGTCCTTGAGGAGTAAATGCGTCTCCTGAAGCAAGCATATGGATGCTCCTGAGTTCTCCAGGTAGGATAGTACCGCTCTTCTTTTGATGGGGTTATTTAGTCCCTTGACGTTCAAGGTAATAACCTGAAGCGTTGCCTCAGCCATGGATGTGTGTGTGTTTCCTCTCTCTGTGTTTTGAGCTAGAGCCCCCTCGTAAGGCCCTGCCATTTCCTTTGTCGAGTGGAACACACCTGTGCCCTCCCCCCCCTCAAATCCAGCCCCAGACACCATACCCCGGATCCCCACCTCCCGCCCTCCCCCTTCCTCCTCCCCACTGGAGACCCAACACTGTACCCGAACTGTGGCCCCCCGCCATCCCCCGTCCTCAACCCCAACTGGAAACCCAACGTTGTCATAGTCCTGGGCCTATCCGAACACAGTTCAGGCCCACAGAGTCTTCACGTGGAGGAGTGTGTGGCGACGGTGACCCCGACGGCCCCCCCCGTCCTCCCCTGACCTGCTGATCCTGAAGCAGAGAGACCCCTGTGCACATTTCTGAAAGAGTTGTTGTACCAGGGCACGGTGCGTGACCTGCGCGGCTATTCCGATGTCGCTGTGTCCCTGGATACCTCTCGGATGGCCGCAGCCTGTTCATGCGCCATCAGTGCTGGGTCCGGTTTAAGAGACCCCTTGGGCAAGTGTCTGCGCCCTACTCGCTTCCAACCATCGGTTGAGGTTTGTGGCGAAGACTTGGGCGAGGGTCGCTCCGATGGGTCGTCCTTCGTGGAAACGTCGTCTACATTTATTCCCAGCAGTGCACACGTGTCCTGCAGGGATCGGAGTTGTTGCAGGGCTCTGTTCCATTTGAAGATTATCCTAAAGGGATAGCCCCACGAGTAAGGAATGCCTTTTTCCCGCAAAAATGTAGTGGCTGGATTAAAAGCTTTTCTCTTCTGAATGGTGATGGCCGAAAGGTCATGAAACAGTGCCACCGGGTGGTCTTGGTATCGGAGGGGTTGCTTCTTGCGGGCCTCCTGTAGATCTGTTCCTTTAAGGGAAAGTCAGGAAGGAACGCCAGAATGTTCGGGGGAGGGAGCAGGCACTCGGCGCGCCAGGCCTACTCTGTGCGCCCTGTCGATGTGGATATCAAAATCTTCCCCTTCCCCCAGAATTTCCTTATAGAGGCCCTGCAGGAAGAGAGTAACATCTGTCCCCTCCGCTTTAAGTGGTACGTCTCGGACCCTTATGTTATTTCTCCGAGAGCGATTTTCAAGGTCCTCCGCGTGCGCCTGTAGGTCGACCTGCTGTTCCTTGAGGCTCACCACTTCTTGTTGCAACTGCTCCACCTCCTGACTTCTAGACTGGTCGGCCTCTTCCACTGCGGCCACCCGCTCCCCCAGGCCATCCACGTCCCTGCGCAGCTCTCGGAACTCTACCGCCATGTCCTGTTTTAGTGTCTGGAAGTCCTCACGCAATGTATTAAAAAGAGTTTCCAAGAATGATTTGGTGATAGGGGCTCCCTCATCTTCTGGCCCCGTTGCGCTCTTTGTCGCCTCCGAGGTTGTAGGGCTCTTCTCTCCCTTAAGGACGCTCTTCCCCAACATGTCTGTTATCGTGCGTCCACCTCTGCGCTGTCCCGACGCCATGGTACCGGCGTTCGCTGTTCACAGAGAGCCTCAATTTGGCCCCCACTCTTAAGGAGACTGTGCTTGTGGAGTGCGCCCCAGTGATATCTGTGGTCAGGCCCCTGTCCTCTGGCCTTGATGCAAGGAGGGGTGTGGGCCGCCCTCCGCGACCCTTGCAAAGGCGCCCCGGCCCGGGACCTGTTGCGTGCTGTTAAACGTGGCCTCCCACCTTGTCCACAGGCGTCCTCAGCAGCTCTCTCCCGGGGCCCCGGACGCTGTCCGCTCCACTCTGCACCACACCCTGTGGTGCTGCCCCAGTTGCCGTCATCCCCCGGTCCCCGCTGTGGTGCTGTGGGTGTCTGCCGCCACTCGCTCCCGAGCCCCGGTGCCAGGCCTCCAAGCTGGGGGCTCGGTTTCCACGCTCTGTGCTGCCAAATACGGCCTCCCGCCCCGTCCGCGGGCGCACTCACCGGGCTGTCGAGGTCTTCAGCCGCTCTCCCCTGGGTCACCGGGCGCTGATGCTCCAACCCCTGCCGTCCCAATTGCTGTGGTCACCCGGCCCCCGCTGTGCTGTGGGGGGTGTCAGTTGCCACTCACACTCGAGCCCCGGCTCTCAGGGTCGTTTTGAGGGCATCACATCTAGTTGTAGGGGATGTATCATTCGGGGCTGGGGTGTTTTCCTTGACGAAGTTGTCAATGACGTCTCGATTTCCGCTCTTTTGCTGGGATAGTCTAGCAGGTCATCATGTAAGCGCCAGTGTCGTGGTGGGGTCATTAAGCATTAATTGAATAGACACACGTGTGGTCAGAGACTACTATCAGTTCAATTTCCAGGGATTGGGAGAGGTGGAGCAGGAAGTTGCTCACCATCATATAAAGTGATGAGGTGAAGAATAAAAGGTGTAGTCATTCCCAGTTGGATTATGTAATCGCCAGACATCTACTAGGTTATTATTATTACAGCAAAATTTAATTTGTTTGTGTGCTTTACCTACAAATTTGTGATATGATATTCTGTCTAGGTTGCGGTCCATTGTTAGGTTAAAGTCTCCACCTAGTGTTACGCCCAGATTGTCTGAGATTTGTTTGTCTAAGTCCTTCCAGAAAGCGGTAGCATTGTCATTTGTTGCATAAATATTAACAATGAAGAATCCTATATCCCTTTTTAGGTTGAGCCTAGAGTCCGCGCGCATGCGCTGCTCTGTGAGGCATGCTGTATTGGAGTATGCATTTGAAGCCACACCCACTCTCCACGCCTATTTTTCATTGGCTTGTGTTATTGTTCTTCATAAATGCTGGCTACTGATTCGTAAATAGGCTTCTTAGTCCCTCCTTAGTACCGCCTTGTCTTCATTTGTAACCTCCCATGGCGACTGCCCTTTTACTTCGGTTGTTACACGGTACGTATTATTTAGTCTGTAAGCACTATTTTCTTTAATTGATTTCTCTTACTGGAGGCACGGCATACTCTGCTTTAACTGGTTCACATCTTTGTACATTAAGCAGTAAATGAAGGGGGGTATACGGTCTTCAGGCACAAAAGAACTACACCAGCTAATTTCAACAAATTCCAGCAAACGAACGAGCCATGGGTGGTCAGGAGTTAAAGGCAAGGGGTTGAGGACAAGGGAAGCAGGTCCATATTCAGTGAAGATGTATAAATGTAGTAAGGAAGGCGATGGTTTAGATGTTAACAAATGTGTAAGTGCAGCTAGGAACCTGATATTCTGTCAAGAGGGCCGAATAAATTGAACAAATGAAAATCTAGAGGAGAAAAGGCTGAGGATTGCCGGGGAAATAATTTTCTCTGTTGCCTGTACGTGAGAGCTTCACTCGGAGTGCCTGCCCTTGTGTGCTTTTATACCCTTCCACAGGGGCATAGCTACCCGTGGTGCAGCAGGTAAAATGTCACTGGGGCCCAGATCCCCAGTGGGCCCATCAAACCCTGATAATTACCGTATTTTTCCTCTCAAACAGCCTTGGTACGCATGCTACTACCCTTTCAAATAAGTCGAGACCCTGTAGAGTTGGTTTCAAAATGTATCTCTTGACACCAGGTCATGCTCTTGTGGTCTCAAATGTTTCTGTAATTTGGTGCTGTTTCTTTAATTACATCACACCTATATCTCCAGAGCACATTAAGCTACAGAAGACGGTATTGTAATATAGCTAAACAAAGAAAGGTACGCAGTTCCCCAATGAAGGAGGCTAAAAGGTGGAGGAGGAGGAGGATGCACCAAAAAGTGGGTGAAGGCACACCTAAGGGGGAATCCTCCCTTTTGGAACTAAAGCCCTCACACACCCAGCAAGCTAGGTGTCATGCTTAATCATATGGGCTTGCTCCTCGAAGTTTTGGCTTTAGTATTGTAATATACCCATAATATAAAAATGACTCCCAGGTTATGGGTGTTGTTTTATAACCACCCTCCCACCTTCCAGTGAGATGTTGGGCAGTGCTCAACGGCTACACATTTGTTACACTTAATCGCGAATACTTCTTTCCTTTCCAAGTCGCAAAATTTGCATATGACATTGTGTGCCTTGGTGTTTTGGCAGATAAGGTACGAGCTCCGTGAGATCACTTGATTTGTCCAGAATTGTAAATTTGATAAGGCAAAGACGACTGGATTAAATTGTTTGCCCCCTGGTTTGGCAATGATTGTTTTACTAACCAGGTTTATGTACCCTCCAGCTTGTAATTTAAGTCATCCCTTACCACTAGACAATGGTCGTTAGTCAGATATTCAGTTGCACTGTAATCAGCATAGTGCAGTGGCCTTTGAACTGTGCTATCATACGTAATTGCTTTTCTTTTTTGAGGTCATTTAAGCCCGGCTGTAAAGTAATTTTTTTCATTTTAATATAGTTATGCTGCCATTTCCGTATTGTAGTTGAGCTATGATGTCATGTTTTTCTCAATGCAGTCCAGCAGTGCCTTTTATTAGGGCTGGCTTGAGAGTGCATAGCTCTAGTAACTGATAACAGTTATGTTAACTATACATAGAGTGGCATTTTGCTCTTTACCACAAGTAGGCCAACACTATTGGTTTATCTTTCCGGTTCCCATGGGGTGCTTGCATTCAAATGCACAAGAGACTATTTTACATGAGAAGGCAATAAATCATCCCACATTCATTTCTTTATTTCGTACTTTTATTCAATACATACAGTACAGCTACCAATCACTTTTTGTATTTTCATTCTGCAATAGGCTTTTTTATGTTTTTGACAGGACTATAGTGTGAGCTCTTAGCAAAATCACTGTTACTACCATCTTTACTAACACCACCACAAGTACACCATCACCGTTTCTGTTACCACCACCAGAGTATTTGGCAATGCCCTTGGTTGTGTGCTTTACCACGTGAATGGCAGACCTACTGACTTCGCCAATATTTGTCTTCTCATGAGCTTATATATGTGATGTTCCATTTCTCCAGTATTAGGGTGTCTTTCATAGATTCACATGCTTGAATATTTCCCCGTCGTCGGAGTGGGAGTCCCACGGTAAATAAAATAGCAATAACATACTAATAATATGTATATGTAAAACATAACAGATGAAATACACATTAGAAAAAAGGCAGTAAATGCCTAGACATAATTCCACATATGAATACATGAATAGAGAAAAAACACTTGTAGCCTATTCCTGTCATTATGTTGGTCCAAACTGTAGCCAATCAGGCGCCAGCAGCCCTCCAGAACCTTCTCCTCAGAGCTCAGTACCTCAGATTTTCGTAGCACAAGAGTGACCACAGAGTCTATGAGGAGAAGAGAGCCTCTGAGGGGAGGTGGGCGGGTCGCATGTGAATCTATGAAAGACACCAATACTGGAGAACCACCTGTTTACAGGTAAGTAACAATTGTTCTTCTCCAGTATTAGGGTGTCTTTCATAGATTCACATGCTTGAATATAGAATAGAAAGCAGTAATAGCCGAAGAAAGCTTCCAAGTCATGATACACATGAACAGACTTATAAGACCAAATATATATATATAGTCATGCAAGTCATACAGTAAAAAGGTAAACCATAATGGCGGAGGGAAGACAGAGGCTCACCTTATTGAAAAAGATTGCGAAGCACAGCCTGTCCCACTGCAGTGTCTGCTTCGTTGATGGCACCCAGGCAGTAGTGTTTCGTAAACATGTGCCTGCTGGTCTCTAAATTATACAAACTGTGTAGTGAGTCAATTCCCGTCTCTGACTCCAGGGTGCGTACCGCATGGGAAGATATGGGTAAACCTATCACAGACGACCAATGGAAGCAATATTGTAGAGCTACCAAAGAAGTTTCCCTAAACAGTAGACACAAACTCCTTCATTTTAAGTTTCTCCGCAGACTATACCATACTCCAGCACGTTCTCACAGAATCGACCCTAGTTGTCCACACCACTGTCCAAAGTGCCAGGCCCCCTTTGCCGACTTTGCTCACCTTCTCTTGGACTTGCCCCCTTCTTCATGAATACTGTTCTCAGATACACAGGGCCCTCAGCGAGATTTTAGGCATGAACCTGGTTCCTACTCCAGAAATTGCATTGCTGGGCTATGTATCCAACTTCCCTCGTGCTGTTAGAAAAGTTGCTGCCTTGGGCTTTTTGTTAGCCAAGAGGGAAGTCGCTTTGCTGTGGGGTGGTAGACGACCCCCAAAGTTGAAATCATGGCTTGGAAGCATGACTTTTTGTAGCACTAACTGTGAAGAATACTCCGCTCAGGTCCCTAGTGCGTCCAGACCGGTGAACATTTGGGGTCCACACCGAACCTACATCACCAAGGTTAGCACTGAACACCAGTCGCAATCAGAGAATGGAATTGTACCCGAGGGACTTGGCTGATTAGACTTTGAGTTATAAATAATTTGCACATGTTTTGCTCTGATTGATGTTCTGTCCTCAGGTATCTTGATGTTTTTCTCAATGTCACCTATGTAACTCTGATGGTTAGCCCTACCAAACATATGTCGCAGTGTCAACGATTAACTTTTTGGTGTTTCACACATATTTCCCTATGTACAGACTTCTGATTTATTGACGTTCCTGTAATGTACCGTATATTAAGACGTATTTTGTATGCACGCTCTCCTTACTGCCATCGTCTATATGCTATGCTATGTAACACACATTTTGTTATTGTACTTCTATGAGAAAAGGGAAAATAAAGATAAAAAAAAAAGTGCATGAGGTAAATTCCGCTAGATCGGTTTATTTTCGGAACGAGCATCAATGTTTAGCCTGAATATGCTTTAGGTTTGCTCCTCCCCTCACTTCCTAAAAACCATGACTTCAACAAAGGGCTATTACCCTCTTTTCTCAATTTTGTCCTCAGTGAAATGGATCCCCCCAAAAAAAGAAACTCTTAGGTTGCAAATGGCTCTCAGGACATATTCTCCCGCAAGCGCGAGCCAGACCGGAAGGTGTTGGAGCGCTTTACTGAGCAGTTCTCCAGTACCAAAGTGGCAGCTCGCTGCACCTTGCTCCTCGGCTCAGATTACCTGTAACGGGTGTGCCTCCACCCCCAGATTAACGTTGCTCTCGCTCATTTGCTTTTCTCCTCCTGCTCTCCACATTGCTCTGTCTATCGTTTGTTCCCTATGCCCTCTGTGTCCTTTGTCCCATCGCTCCAGACTTTTGCCGGCACTCCAGCGGTCTCTGAAGGATCTGTGCATTAACTCCAGACCTTAGTCTTTCGGAATAATAACTCTTTGTTCCAACAGTGTATCGAATCACTGAAGCCTTGCCCCAGGGTCACCGACTTATCTGTTGTCCCCCTTTTCACTATCTCTGGGAATATGTTTGGACCCGACATCCCTGGATTATCCTTATCCCGGATACCTCGTACCTCATTGCAGCAGGAACCCGATCCCGGTTCCTCACACTGCACTTCTTCAAAAGCCATTAACCCGCTCCTGATGATGACCTGAACTTAAAACAGGTCAAAACGCCGTTGACTCTTCAGCACAACTTTTGGCTCTTGTTTTGTTGTTTAATGAAAACAAAAATGTTCCCAAAATTATACATCAGTATTTTAGAACCACAAAAAGTTTTGTACCTTTATATTGACATTTTCTGTTCCCATTGTCGTGTGCCGCTTTTAGCTGTATATAGTATATAATATTTTTCTCACTTGTCACTTGTGCCTATCACTTTTTACATCACGAGCACCATTGTGCACAAGTCCATCTGGGTTACAAGTACATTTAATGTAACCAAGTGCTGCAATATTGTTTTTCCTTGCCTACCTCCAATTCTATGCTTGCCAAAAATACAAATTGCAATTAACTGCTCAAATTATTGTTGTCTCCCTGCTTTCTCCCTCCATTTGCAACTTTTTTGAGCATGCTGTCTTGTCCTCCATTAATACGTGTTGAGACATTGTTGCTTGTTATACCTTCCCCCACCGCAACTTAATTTTTGCTTCCCCAATCCCTCACTCTTAGTTTTGCTTTCCCACACCCTCCCGGTCTGTGTTCCTTCTGCTATCTTCTGTTTGCAAACCCCCCAGACACACACTTTTAAATAAGCATTTGGAATGCAGTAGGTCTCACATTTGCAAGAATACAAGCTATTTGCTTTGTAAATGACAATGCCTTTTTTGTTTGTTTAAAAAAAAAAAAAAAAAAGGCATTGTCAGTCACAATGCCAATAGCTCAAACTTGCGTAAATGCGAGACCTATTGCATTGTAGATGCTTGTTTCACTGTAGAGATAAGCCATCTTCCAAATTGTGGAGCTGGGGGGTGGCCAATATTTGCCATCCATGAACTGTAGAATTTTCGGCAGGAGTAGATTACAGATGGGTCTCTTGTAAGAGGATGATATCCTCTTTTAGGGCCCGATGTAGGTAAAACGCATTTACCGATTTTAAAATACCGATCCGTACCGAATCGGTATTTCAAAATCGGAAAATGATATGTAGGAAATAATCATCGGAAAAATACCGAATCGGTAGCATTCGGTATCGAGAGTCGATACGTACCGAATCGCCAACTACCGATTCGGTATAGGCCGGGTCGGACAAGTCCGAATCGAAGAAAAAAAAATGCGGAACCAACCGAATCGGTAAACGCCGAATCGGAATAATAAATACGCCCCATGGGCCGAATGGCCAATAGGAAGACATTATACATTCCGAATCGGTATTTACCGAACACATTCGGAAAATACCGAATCGGAAAATACCGATTCGGAGAATGCCGTTTTGCCGAGCAGGTTGAGTGACACTGAAGACATCAGCCAATGAGCTGTAAGCACCCTCCCCCACAGGGTGTGGCAACCCAGGCAGGTGCAACTCATCAGAACTTTCTGGAAAGCTGCCTGAGCTGAGCAAACACAGAGAGAGCAGCATTGTGAGCAGGATCCCTGAGAGATATGGACACCAGCACAGAGAGCCAGAAGGCAGGGCGTAAGCGCAATCCTAAATTCAGCACCATGGAGCTACAAACTTTGGTGGAGGAGGTGGTGAGGGTGCACACCCAGCTATATGGCAGGCAGTCCCTGACTGTCCCGGAGAGCACCAAGAGGAGGCTGTGGATCGACATCGGGGAGAAAGTGAATGCAGTTGGTGTCACCCACAGGAGCCTAGACGACCTCAAGAAGAGGTTTTATGACATCCGTGGCGTGACCAAGCGCAAACTGGCCGACCTGCACAAGCAGGCTGGACTCACTGGAGGAGGAACAAACCGTGCGCCACCCCTCACTCAGCTGGAGGAACTAGTGGCGACCACCATCGAGAGGGCCAGTGTCGTGGGAATTGGGGACCTGGATAGCTCATCCCGAGCTACAGCTACAGGTAAGAAGCATGCGCAACTTGACACACCATACCAGACACCTCCCCTACAGACCCAATGCACAACCAAACCCCAGGCCAGTACTGCTAGCAACAGACATGAGCAATGCATCTAGCTAAATGTACTCAGCAAAAGTTACCAAAAATGCCACAGCAGAAGCATGAGATAAATAACTGTAATACAGCATCAACGTGTTTGTAATGAGACGTGCAATGCTTTAATAGTTGTGACTGGAACACATTAGCACCCACTTGACAAATGCTTCTTTGTACCTAGGGGCACCATCAGGCGGGGGAGCAGCATCAGCTCCAGCACCAGCTCCAGCACCAACAGCCAGTGCGGCGGTGGCAAGCACCAGTGCAGCAGCACAGGAGGAGGAGGACAACAGCTGTGCCCTGGCAAGTGAGGAGGACACAGGACATTCCCTCACAACTCCACACTCCCCCCGACTGTCTCAGTCTCAGTCGCCCTCATTGGTATTCTCCCCGGACAACACTCCACCACAGAGCCACCCTGCACCTGCCACTTCCCCGGCCCGGAGGAGAATAGTGGCTCTATTAGTCATCATGGAGGGGGCAGCGGGTCAGGCTCCTGCACAAGACCCCGTGACACCAGCGACACCAGAGCACACACAGCAGGGCAGCAGAATTCCACGTAGGCCACGTGCTACCAGCAGCCCAATACCAGCACCGGGAGGCAGCGTCTTCGCAGGGCTGGAGACCAGCATGGTCACAATACAGAGGATGCAGGCGAAATCCATCCTGGCCTGCCATCGCCAGTTGCGCCTGCACAACCTGCAGATGGGTGAGATGACACAGGGCTTCAAGACCTTCGTTGACAGCAACAAGGAAATAGCAACATCAATTGGCCGAATGACCACTGCCATCACCCAGCTCTGCACCAGGTTGGATGACCATGAGCTGAGTCGTCGCAGGGATGCAAGAGTCACGAACAGGTCACTCAACCGCCTTGCGGCTGCGACTGCCCAGCTATGCCAACGTGGGGCAAACATGGAGGCCAGCCTCACACAGAACATGTCCGAGGTCACTAGGGGCATGGGCCGTATAACAACAGCCATGGAGACACTACTCATCTCCAACACCGTAGTGAATCCCGTCCTGGGCGAGGCTGGGGACAGCAGCAGCCGCAGCAGCCCGGCCAGCGCTGCGTCAGAGCCGCGCCGGAGCAGCAGGCGCTCAGCTGAAGCTGCAGGGCATTCTGAAGGGGGTGAGGTTCATCCCAGTGGGCCTGCTAAGCGCAGCAAAAAATAGGACTGCCACTGCGGGTGAGGCAACCCGGACATTGGACATTCCTACCCCTTGTTGTTTAACTTTTCTTTTGTTGCACATCAGTGCAGTAACGTTGATGCAACATTATTAAATTTAATTTCTGAACACATACATTGACCTGTTTGTGCATCTGTACTCACTCAGAAATAGTTGTCTGTGATCTCCTGACGCCTGTATCTGCCGTCAGATGGTGCAGAGACTCCAGCAGGTAGTGGTAGTGGGACAGCATTGTCATCGTCAGGGTCCTCGTAGTCGGATAACTCTACCTCAGTGCCTTTCCTGACTGCAAGGTTGTGTAACATTGCACAGACAGCAATAATCTTGCAGCAGGTGATGGGGGTATATTGCCTTGCACCTCCGCTCTTGTGCAGACATCTGAACCTGCTCTTCCAGATGCCAAAGGTCCTTTCCACTACGTTCCTCGTGCTTTTGTGGGCACGGTTGTACCTCCTTTGGCTGGGTGTTGAGGGGTTGAGGTAAGGTGTGAGAATGAACGAGCGTAGGGCATATGCACTGTCGCCTAGAAGGAGAAGGGGTAACATTACTCACATGCATACATGTATTTCACACTGCAATTTTGGTAATGGGGGTCTGACACTGTGTCTTACCTAGGAGGTATCCTTCGCCAAATTCCCCTGCCATCAGCCGTGCATAAATTCCGCTACTCTGGAAGATATAGGAGTCATGGGTACTCCCCGGAAACTTTGCAACCAGGTCAGTGATCACACACTTGGCATTGCATATCACTTGCACATTTATGGTGTGCCGTGACTTCCGATTGCGGTATACGTATTCGGTGTCAGCAGGGGGGCAAATCTGTATGTGTGTGCCATCTATGCAGCCAATGATGTGGGGGAATCTTGCCATCTGATAGAATTCAGCTTTTGTCTGTGCCAGTTCTGCATGGGTGGAAGGGAAGGAAATGTAGTGGGCCATCCTCTGGATCATGGCATCAAGGAACTTGTGGAAGAACCTTGACAGGCTGCTCTGGGTCACCCCTCCTGCCACAGCAACTACACTTTGATAGCTGCCAGACGCCAGCAGGTGTAGGCAGCATAGCACCTGCACCTGCACAGGGATTGCATGTGCCCTTGGGGTGGGGTGCTGCAACAGGGGTTGGAGGTCCCTGATGAGGTCTCTGATGGTGTCTGCCTCCAGCCTGTACCTCTGTAGGATCTCTGGATCTGTCAGCATGCACAGGGTCACCCTCTGCCTGTACACCTGCTCCTCTCTCTGCCATTCCCTCTCTCCTTCCTGCTGTAGCCGTAGCCGTCTAGCTATGACATAGAAAGCTGCCATGTTGCAAGTAGAACTGCATTTTGGGTCCTTTTTTATAGGTTGCACCTGGTTACCACCTGATTCCAATCCATGGTAATTTCCGACTCAGAAATACCGAATTTTGAGCAAAATCGGTATTTCTGTGCTTACCTACATCTCAATCTTAGGGTTTTCGCATGGAATCGGATTTTCACCGAATCGGAATATATACCAATTCGGCGATTTTACCGAATCGGAAAGTCACCGAGTCGGTCGGATTCCGATTCGGAAAAATGTAGGAATCGGAAAAATCTCCGAATAGGTAATCTACCGATTCGGAGATTTTTTCCGATTACTACTTTTTTCCGAATCGGAATCCGACCGACTCGGTGACTTTCCGATTCGGTAAAATCGCCGATTTCGCTGGATTTCGGCCTCCTACATCCCGTTGTCTGTATTCCGATCGGTAACGGCCGAAAATACCGATTTTCGGCCGTTACCGACCGACCTACATCGGGCCCTTAGTTTGCTAATGTAGTCTGCCACCACTCTACGTTTTACCGGTTAATTAAGCCCTTTTGTATTCAGTGAGAGTATGGGTAAGTGGAGCGTCATATTGAGTAAACATGGTCTCTTATAGTGTTGGGGGGATGTTTTGAGGGGGAATGACCTGCGCTTGAGAGTGCGGGTGAAATTCCTTTTTTTGATTGAGTTGTTTAATAAGAAGCAGCAAGGTTAATCCATAGGTGTGGATGTTGTTGTGGTGTAGAGTGGAGAGTGTACTGTGGTAGTGTAAGTCTGAGCACCACCCAGGTAGCCAAGAGAGAGATCAGAGGGGCCAGAGAGAACGCCCAGAAATAGAGTAGGAGAGAGAGAAAGGAGAGAAATGGAAAGCTAGAGTAACAACACAATCAAATAGTACTATAAAAAAAAGCAACAACCCCAATCCCTACCTACCCACCCTCCACCCATCCCCTGGAATGTGTAAAAGACGCATTCCCCAACCCTTATTCTACTTGGGACACACTGAGCCATAAGCTGGCCTGTCCTGCATATTAGTTGAAGTTGTTAAAAGTGAAAAAGCAAGGCAGAGATGCACCAATGGGCATGAGTAGTTTACCTATCGTGTTACGTACAAAGAGGTCTGTTAGGCTGACAGGGTTTGCTGCTTGCTGAGATTTTTAACTCTATCATTGTAGGGGAGCTGAGTTTTTAATAAGTTATAGGTGTGGTACACTATTGTTGTATCCTAAGACCCTTGTAATTAGAGATGTGTTGGAAGGTGGAGTTAGTCCATGTGACCTACTGAGATTGTGTTGTTGGACCATGTAAGGTACTGCAGGTGTTTCTGTAGATAAAGAAGCATTGGAGGGTTAACCTATGGAGTGAGAGGGATGTTTTGAGATGGCCATCTTTAGACTGAAAGGCCATGTCACGCGACAGAAGTCAGTGTAGGTAGCACACGTGGAGGGGTCTAATTAGCAATACTCCATCTCTGGCAAGTTACCTGGTCGACTGTCGACATATGACTGATGCATGTGTGTATTGCAACAGGTCTAAATAGAGTCTTCAGAGTTATACCCAGATCTCCAATTGGCTATGTGTATTGTACCTGTGAATGTCATTTTGAGACAGAGAACCAGAACATTTAAGCTGAAAACCTCAACAATTTAAGTTACAACATCAACAATTAGGCTGAGGTTATCGAACACGTAAGCTCAAAAGAAGTGCAAGGTTTCCCCTGTGAATGATGCATGAGGATCTTATTTATTTACCTTGGGGGCAGAGGAGCTTGTGTGTATTACAGTAAATCCGGCAGGGTGAGTCCAGGTTGGCACCATGGTACCAATCAGTTAGATTGTAAATGTTAATGTAATGTTAAAGACTGGAAACATTACCAATAGGATCTTGGAAACACCGTTCGAGGTACCTCGACGTAGTCGGGCAAGAACAGTACCAGTCCAGGTTGTCACTCTGACTAACAAGACAGCGGTATTGGGAAACAGTGAGCATTCCCAGTAGGGTCTCAGCAGAGAACTGATAGCATTCCAGAGGGACATTAGATTACCATAGCGGCAGGCATATAAGATTCCAGGAACAAATGTAGTTCCGCCGGATTCGTGAAGAACAGTGCCTTTCTTTGGATTATGGTACGGAATTTCAATGAGCCAGCAAGCCATATTGGATGTTGTGATCTTTGAGGGACTGGTGGAGGGCCAGAAAGCCCTTCCTAATGTACTCTATCTCTTATAAATGGTTCTGTGCGATGTTGACTCTGGGACCATTCCAGAGGAAGTGTTGAGCTTTTTAGATCCCGGCTTAGAGACGCGCGAAGCGTGTTCTCGGCAGAGAACTATAGCAATCGTTTCAGCCGACAAAGGGAGACAAGAGCTGGGCACGCGCCCAGCTTTTTGAATGGGAGAGGGAGCGACAAGAGCTGGCCACGCCCGGATTTGGTAGAGCGCACGCTCACAGCGCCAGCTTCTCCGCTGCGCACCGATGACTGCTCTCCCCCCTCTCGCGCCCCCGTCCATGCCGCGGAGCCCACCCGGCGCAGCCGACATGGACAGCAGCACCATCAGCAAAGACCAGCCCAGGGCCGTCTCGACCGGGCCCGCGGGGGAAACTAAACCCAAGAGCGGTGAGTAGATACTTGGGCGTGTGTGTGTGAGTATACCTCTCTTCTCCGTATTCGTGTTGCTGCTTGTTTTCTGTCCCAAACACACACATCAGCCCTTGAGTCCTAATGCAGGAGACCTTTCACCCGCTGAGCTATCCATCCAGCGCATACATATCACCCTGCTTCTGGGGCGCTGCCTCCTCAAACTGCACCCCGTCTTCCCCGCACAGAGAAATTCTTCGTCAAACCCGAGAGGTGCGTGGTTACCTTAACCGCTTTGTGGAATGCGATCGCGAGGTAATCTGGACACGAAACATTGCACTGTTGTAATGAGCGCACAGAAAACAAAGCCTTGTAAACCTTACACACAACCACACGATTCCAGCAAGGCACACCCTCAGATGGGACTGACACGGAGGGGACGTTAAATCTAGTGACAGCAAATACCCCGGGGATATCTAGCGGTGTCCCACAGCCTGTTGTAAAACCCAACACAAGCGAGTACATTTCTAACTCATTCTGTCAGCCTTGTACGGGTGAAAGCCAATGAGCCAGCTGCATGTAAAAGACCACTGCAACACGTGCATTAACTACTGAGGTACTTTACTGATACAGCCCTCGGTGCACACTAATGTATACAGGTGGACTGCTGTTCGACTCCGTTTATGGCCGAAGCTTACTGGGCTAATTCCATACCCCCAGTGGGACGGGTATGCTCAGACGTGAGTCCCGTGCTCTCATTGTATGATTAAAGTCCTGTTGGGCAGGGACAGAGACCGCAGGGAATGTACTGCTGAATATCGACATACAAAAATATCTGGGGCAGAAAATCAAGGGAAAATATTGAAATATAAGTCCTAAGAAGGGAAGTATAGATTTACTATTCCTTTTTTTATTTTTATTTTTTTTTAATACTTTTTTTTTATTTTTTGCATCACGGGGAACAGCAAACTTATTATACAGGAAAACATAAACAGAAAATACTAAAGCTAATCCACAGCAGAGTAATAATAAGGTAACAGAATGATTAAAGAAACAATTTTATGACATAATTAATCCCCACATTCTGCCCACTTTCCGTTTAGTCTGTAGACACCTTGTATTTGCAAGAGAATGTTCCATGTTGTGTATTTCCTTAACAAGACTCCACCACTCCATAACCATTGGTGAGTTTGGTTGAACCCAGACTCTAGCAATAGTCAGTCTAGCACAGGTAATTAAAATGTTCAGTATATGTTATGTTATGTTAATTGAATTTTTTGAGCGCACAGCTGCCCCAGCAAAGGGGCGTCCCGGCGCTATATCTGAAGGAGGTAACATAACCAACAACGCAGAAGGGGTAGTAGAAGATTAATAAGATAAAGGAAAAAGATAAGTCTTAACAGCTTTCCTGAATAAAAAAAGGTCATCTAAAGAACGTATGTAGAGGGGGAGTGCGTTCCACAATTTGGAGGCCAAAACCGCAAACGATCGGCCACCCAGTCTACATTTTTGGAACCGGGCAACAACTGCCAAATTTTGGCCGGCAGAACGGAGGCTGCGCAAAGGGGTGTATGGAGTCAAAAGGTGCTGGAGGATGGTGGGAGTGTCAGTTTTAAGAATTTTATACGCAAAACAGAGGGTTTTAAACACATTATTTTCCCCTGACACTCCCACAAATACATCTTTTAATGAAAGTATAACAGAACTACCAAGTTTAGTAAAGATAACTTTGGTTACTCCATTCCAAAATTCAGCAAGGTTCAGGCAAGAGAAAAACATATGAATGATATCAGCCCCCCTTAAATGGCATTTTGGGCATTTTGTACGATCGCTGAAGTTATTATTTACTGCCCATTTAAGAATCCGATCCGGTGTATAGTACAATTGACATATATTTTTAAATAGCTGCAACTTAAGATTTGAAGATTGGACAGCAAGATTAAGGCTATTTAAAGAGGAGGTGATAAGATCTGGTGTTATTTCCATTGCCAGCTTGCTAGTCCATATTTCCGCCAGTTTAGGAATATCATTAGTGTTATATCCTGAAAATATTTTATACCCTATACTAATCAGTGCTCTATCTGCTTCTCTGTAAATACAATTCCAAACTTCAGATTCTGTCAGAGAGGTAAGTTCTATCTTCCTCAGAAAGTAATCCCATATCTGATAGTATTTAAACCTAGCCCCTTCTGACAGTTTATAACAGGCCTTCAGTCTTTCAAATGATAAGAATCCCCTATAGTCGTATAAATCTCCAAGCAGATTAATGCCACATTTTGAAAAAACAAAAAACACAGTTGATGGACAGAATGTAGAACAATGTCTTACAATCACCCCAGTACAAAGATCTGGGCCTAAATCCATCGTTTTTTTGCACTCCACACCACCCTAGGTCAGACAATGGCTTTATGCAAATCAGCCTTGACCCTGTGCCCCATGGGAACAGTCCAGCCCGAACTACCAAGCCATGTCTTTCCCAGACCGGAATCAAGCATCCAAGGACTGGTTTCTGACTATCAGCCTTCTTCAGCCTGGATAGCTTGACTCCAGTGGTGTGGAGAGCCACCTATTGTATCCTGAAAAATTTCAGGAAAACCTGGGTTAAACCATAGACTGGTTTTATCATGAAATAAAGATAATTTACTCTTGGTAAGAATGGAGCGCCAAATATAAACGGTATCCCGCACCGTCTTAAACTTTACGCGTTTGAAATGATTGGGGTCATTTAATCTGTAAAAAAACATGATTGTGTCTGCTCCTAACAAAAATTTGTGGAAATATAAACATTTATCAGGGATCAACAAACTACGAAAGCGAGTCAAAAAAGAGGACCAGTAATAATATCTAATATCTGGAAGGCCCAGTCCATCTTGATCAAATGGAAGTTTAAGAAGTGAAATAGCTCGCCGAGCTTTCTTATAACCCCAGATAAAGCTACTAATAATACCTTCTAATCTGTGAAAGTAAGAATTATTTACCCTTAGGGGGATAGAGCGAAAGAGATATAGATATTTCGGTAGTATTTTCATTTTAACCAAATTTATACGGCCAATAATACTAAGTGGTAACTTGTGCCATTTCTTAAATAATATAGCGGTTTCCTTTTATAGCGGTTCGTAATTTAATGCCACAATTACATCAATATTTGAAGAAATTTTTACCCCCAAATAAGTTGCTACATCGCATATCCCTATCACCGAAGTTGGTAATTGATGATTCAGGATAATTTGGGTTTTACTGGTGTTAAGTCGATAGCCTGACACTAAGCCATATTTCCCTGCTTCTACTAAAATGCCAGTCATAGTTTCAGACACATTCGTAGAGAAAACGGCGACGTCATCCGCATAAACAGTTATATCAAGAGAGTTTGGGCCATTTACACAAGGGTTAATAAGAGCTTGAAGTGCAATCAGGAAAGGTTTCATCCCTAGAGCAAATAGTAAGGGGGATAAAGGACACCCCTGTCGCGTCCCGCGCCTAATCATGAAAGTAGAAGAGCATTTTCCCATATAGCAAACCTTTCCCAGCGGCATATCATATAATGATTGAATCCATTTCAGAAATTGTCCTTTTATACCAAACGCCTGCAGCACTGCCCATATGAAGTCCCACCCCACTCGGTCAAATGCTTTCTCTGCATCTAGTAAAATTATACCGAGCGGGGTGAGCTTTGTTCTTGCCAGGTCGAATGCAGAAATGGCCATATTGATGTGTGCCGTGGTGTCTCTTTTTGGTATAAACCCATGTTGTTGGGACGATATCATGTGAGACATTAATGGTGCCAGCCGGGTTGCCAATATTTTAGCAAAAATTTTTGCATCGCTATTAATAAGCGAGATTGGTCGATAGGAGCCTCTCTCCTGCGGTGGTTCACCCTTTTAAAAAAAAAAGATGATTTGAGTGAGGTTTTACGACTTTGGGGCTTGCTCTCCATTACCGATTGCTTGAATAACTTTAATAAACAATGGGATCAGCTCTTCCATACAGTTTTTATGTAACTCTAAAGGGATACAATCCTCTCCTACAGCTTTGCCAGTTTCTAAGGAATTAATGGCTGTTCTAATCTCTGCTGCTGTGATATCAACCACTAACTGATCGGATTGTTCAACCTCTAAAGTTTTAACTTTATTTGCTATTATGTAGTTTTTGATATTATCTTCCTTAACTACAGCTTCTGGCGTGTAAAGCTCTTGGTAATAGGATGCAAATTGTTGCAGTATTAATTTAGGGTCTTTAAAGATCTGATTATTATCTCCTTTGATTTCCTTGATAGCATTTTGAGCACGATCTTCAGCCACTTTATAAGCTAGAACTTTGCCAATTTTTTCGCCATTTTCGTACTGGTTGAGTTGATGTTTTTTTAATTTACTGATGCTTTTTTCTCTAAAGATGTTTTTCATTGTTACCTTTAATTCAACCAATTTAAAATTTAAAGCTTCCAGATTTGCTACCCCGGTTAGTAGAGATTCAGATATTTGATGTTCAAGATCAAGTATTTCGGCAATCATTTGCTCATTTTGAAGTTGACGCTCTCTATTCTGCCGCCATATATACTGTTGTGTAAATCCACGTATGCTAGCCTTGCATGCATCCCACACTGTTAAAGGTAAAGCTGAATAGATATTTATGTCTATAAACTCCTTTATCTGTTCTTCCAGTCGCTTCACAAAATCAATATGCGTGAATAGATATCTGGGAAAAGAAAAAAGACGAGGTATAGGTCTCTCTGTTGATATCTCAAATGTCAAAATAATTGGATTATGATCCGAGGTTACTCTTGGACATATTGTAATAGTGCTAGTTTCAAGGATGGAGTCTGTAACCCAGATCATATCTATGCGTGAGCATAATTTATGTGCAGCAGAATAATACATATAGCCAGGTACCCTGGGGTGTAGACATCTCCATGCATCCTTAAGTAAATGAATTGTAGCAAGATCTATAATTGCCGCCCTAGTCTTCCTCATTCTCTGAAATGAGCCTTTTCGAGTTGTATCTAAGGGACTTGTACCTTATACAATGCATTTAGTAAAATGTTTAGTATGGAATGTGGCAGGCCTAAATAGCAGGATCAAAAGAAACCTTGTGTACGAGGAGCTCAGGATGTATAATCCTCAGATAGTAGTTATCACTGAAACGCATATAAGGATAAAAAACTACTAAAACAACTTGGATATGATATTATGGTATGTACTGAATTTAATGCTTCTATTCGGGGGGTGGCAATATTAAAACACAGACATTTTAAGGTAGAAATAAATAGGACATTAACTGATAAGGCTGGTAGGTGGGCAATAGTACAGATAATACGGGAAGGTCACAAATATACCATCTGTGGGGTGTATGCATCAAATCAAGATGAACCAAAAATCATTGATCAAGTGAATATGGAATTACTTTTATGGGATGGGGAGTATATTGTGCTTGGGGACTTAAACTGTATTATGAACTAGATTTACTATTCTATTCCTAAGTCCACATCTACATACCTTGAAGATTTATGTATCACATAGATACATATATGTGAATGTAGGGACAAAAAATCTAGACTCTGCTGATATTTTGTTCAATATTTTGTCAATGATACTCTCCATATTCTGACTTCGATATTTAGTATGCACATGCACCACAGTGCAGTGTGGTCCATACCATAAATATATGTCTTTGAATCTCCACACTTGCAGTACCTTTAACATAGTGGGTCTAGAGCGGGACTCAGTTGATGGAGACATCTCATTTTGGCCTCATACTGATATTTTGTAAATGCTACGTTTGGTAATAATGCTAAATTAATATTAGAAATGTTTCACATTTTGCAGACTCTCACTGCTATGCTCCCAATGAAACACAGGCTTGAACTGTTTACAAGTGTGGACGCTTGGAGAACCACTTTCAATGACCTGAACATTTGAGTGCTTCAAAGGTTATCTGAACAATTTGCCCCCGGCCTACGAGCAACCTAAACTTAGTTTTCTAAAAGTTGAAAGGTTTGAGTACAAATGAGTACAAATATTTTTGTGATGGCCTGCGGCAGCATTTTATAGACAAAATATCCAGAATGTATGAGGATATTGTATGAAGCTTAAAAGTCCCTTCTAACCACATCATCCCAACCCAAGCAGAGTGACAGCAGAGTGAGAGTGACAACATGAGTGACTGCAGTGTGAGAGTGACTGCATGAGTGAGAGTGACTGCATGAGTGAGAGTGACTGCATGAGTGAGAGTGACTGCATGAGTGAGAGTGACTGCATGAGTGAGAGTGACCGCAGAGGGAGAGTGACCGCATGAGTGAGAGTGACTGCATGAGTGAGAGTGACTGCATGAGTGAGAGTGACTACAGAGGGAGAGTGACTGCATGAGTGAGAGTGACTGCATGAGTGAGAGTGACTGCATGAGCGAGAGTGACTGCATGAGCGAGAGTGACTGCATGAGCGAGAGTGACTGCATGAGCGAGAGTGACTGCATGAGTGAGAGTGACTGCATGAGTGAGAGTGACTGCAGAGTGAGAGTCACTGCAGAGTGAGAGTGACTCAGCAGTGTGAGTGTTCCAGAGGGAGCAGGGTATGCTTTTGCGCTTACACAGTGCACTAACACACATGAGCTAAAACACAGAACAGTTGAACACTTGTCTTGGGAGCTTCATGGAGGCAGCCGGCCCACTTTGAGGGGAACAGCAAGGAGGGGACGCCCCAACCAATCAAGCACAACTACTCACAACCTACGGTACGATTACAACACAGGCCAAAGGGCAGAGCTAGGTCTTTTCGCATTACGTAGGGTGAGCAGTGTGTGAGTGTGTAGGGTGAGCAGTGTGTGAGCATGCAGGGTGAGCAGTGTGTGAGCATGCAGGGTGAGCAGTGTGTGAGCTAACCATTCACAAACAATGTTTATATACCAATTGCAAATTACAAAAATAAAATAATGCAAAGCATTGTCATGTACAATGCCTGTAACTCAAACTTTAATGCAGCGAGACCTATTGCATTGTAAATGCTTGTCTCATATGTGCAAGCATGGCTTCTGCGTGGTAGTATATTAAAGGTGTAAATATCATGGGTTTCGGAGACTAGTTAGGAGGGTAAGAACGCCACTTGCCCATAGACTCTAAAAGTCGGTTGAATTTGATTCCAAGGGTGCGGGGTATCCAGGCCTACAGAAATTCAATACAGGAGTTCTCCTTGTCTTCCACCTTTTCTGGGAGCCCAAATATTCGCAATTACCTCTGCAGTTGCGTTCCTCCAGCTCTGATGTGTCTTTAATCAGAGATTTGAACCTAGTGGTGGCTGCATCTACTCTTTTCTCAGAGGATGCAAAATCCTCAAGCGTGCCAATCCTTATGTCTGCTTCTGTAAGTCTGCCTGCCATACATGGAACATCATTCCGTAAGGCGTGAAGGTCGTGATGCATAGCATCTGTGTTGTCCTTTGTCTCTTGGGCCAGATCATGTGGGGCTGCGAGTCGTTGAAGTATCATTTACAGGTCTGCTCTTGGGTCTGTTTTTGGTTAGATCAGTGAGTCTGGCACTGGGGGCTCTGCCTTAGCTCGTTTTAGCATTGACTTATTGTATTTAGAGTCTTTATTGTCTCTGGAATCGTTACCTCTATGATCTGTCATCGTAGAGATTAAAGTGGTCAAACGAATTCGTTGTTTAGTCGCTTAATGGTGCCGGTCAGTTATTTATAGCAAAAAATGGGGACTCCCTCTAATAATGCTTCAGGCCAGGGAAGAGAGGGGATTAAAGGTTACACATTACTGTATCTTTCCCTCATAGCCCGTTATTCATTCTCCTCGAACATTGTTCATATACATTTGGACTGACATCTAGATACAACAGTGACAATTATAGTCATCTCATTATTATTTTACTTTATCAAAACCTTTTATTTTTTTTTAGGATTATTATTTTCTTTATATTTTTTAAGAACACATTATGCATAGTTCATCTCAATTTGCAAAGTCATAAATACATTTCTCCTAGTCAATGGTTATTTAAATCTAAGAAATTACATAAGCAAAAACATAACCAAAAACTATTTTTTGAAAAAGACACACACAATAACAATACCCCTGGTTCTCTTCCAGGGGATCCTCATCAAAGTCATAAGCACATGAATATTCCCGCCCATGTGCGGGACCCCGGAAAACATATATCATATATATGTAGCTCTACATATATGTATAAATACATATATAAAAACACCCAATGCAGACCTCTCTGGAAAAAGCTGAACAATGCTGCAATAGAATACTTTGCACATAAATACATTCCAATAAAGCAGGTAGAAAGAAAACCTTTGAAAACTGCTTTATTATACAGTAGAAAACGTAATCCTGCAAGGAAAATGAAAGCATTGTCAGCACATAGGCTGCATTGTAGAACAAACCATAGAGTAGAAAGCTGAAAAGCCAACTCATATAGATAGTAACAGAAAATCTGGCACTGTGCATTTAAGGCAGGCATGACCCCTAGCTCCCATCATGCCTCAGGGGTGACAGTTAGGTCAGTTGTTCTTTCCGGCTCTTTCTGACAGGACCCTGGTCTCTACAGCTCTACTTCTTTCTGATTTTTTGTCAGAAATTACTTCACTTTTTGAGGTTCAACCTCTTTACTTTGACGTTTTTTCAGTGTTGAAGTGTTTTTCTACTGTTTTTGAAGGGTTTTGGCATTATTTTCCATTCAGAAATGCCTTCCCTATTCGATGCTTGCCCTTCCTGTGGCAAAAACAGACTCTCATTCAGTCTGTATTTTATGTTTGCCGTCAGACCATGATTCTCATACCTGCCAGCATTGTAAACTCCTGTCCAAAAGAACTTTTTTTTTTTTTTTTGAAACTGTTTACTGAAAATAGAAACATGAAAACAAACTAAAACATAGCAAGGCATTACAATAGAAATGTGTCCCCAATTAGCCCGTGGGTGGGGGTTACAGACGCAAATCAGATATCATCACAAACAATAAATCGGGGGGAGGGGGGGGGGAAGGAGACCAGAAGTATACAAAACAGTTATATTCCTGCGGAGGAAACATCAGGTTGGGAGGAAGACAAATCAATATCACATTCCGATATGGGGGGAGCACAGATATCGCCACGATATGTGTTCCACTGAGTCCAGATCTTCCCCCCATTTGCCAGGTTTGCCACGGGAAACATAAACCGTTTCTTCTCGAAACATGCACCAATCCATGTTTTGTTTCCACCCCAGGACTGTTGGAGGCCTCTGGGCGCCCCATAGTTGGGCAATGTCACGCTTGGCAATCATGTTACCTAAGGTTGCCCATCGAAGCTGCGCCAGATTGTAATCATTCGGCTCCCAGACGTTCAACAAGCACCTTCGCGCTTCAGGCATCAGTCGCACACCCGTAACCTCGCTCATTACCGCATGTACTCGATTCCAATAGTTCAGCACAACAGGACATTCCCAAAGCATATGAAGAAACGTAGCCACCATGCCGCATCCACGCCTGCACAATCCATCCGCCGAGAACCCCATTCGCACCAGACGTGGACCAGTCACATACACCCTATGCAGAATTTTGAGTTGGACAAACCGAAGGCGTGCCGGAATAGCCACCTCTTTCGGGGAAGAGATCGCGGCTTGCCAATCTTCATCATCAAGCTCCAGACCATCACTGGTCCACAACCCTCGGAGGTCTTCCAATAAATCAATCCTGGTATTAATCAGTTTTTCATAAATGAGCGAAATAGTGCTATCGGGGATATGCCCATCTAGTATCCGATCTTCAAGCGGGGATGCTTCCGGCACGTCCGAGCCTCGGGGAAAAACAGACAAGATTGCGTGCCGGATTTGCGCATATCAAAAAGATTCCTTGTCATTCAATCCATACTCAACTTTCAATTCCTCAAACGTTTTGATTCTATCCTTGACCCACACATCATCAACCCTGCTGATCCCAATCATGTCCCACCGATCGAATCCCTTCGATTGCCAAAGGGAGCCAAGTTTATCCGAGGCATAGAGTGGAGTAGCCCGGGTCAGCCTGTCAGCCCATCCCGTGGCCGCCGTAGCTCGATACCACACCTGTACCGCCGTTTTAGTGGGACCCGTCAGAGATCTACCGGCTGACTTCGCGTATAAAGCCCTGTTGTAATCGCCGCCGGGCAGCAACCATTTATCCATCGCAAAAGCCGGGTTTAGTGAATGAGCATAAGCGCCGTGGTTGATGGCCCCTAGTTGAGAGGCCCAATAATAGCGTCGGATGTCAGGGAGGGCGATGCCACCATCATACCAAGGGAGCGTGAGTTTCGAAAGAGCTATACGAGAACGGCCCCCCCATATCAACTGCCGCTGTAAACTTTCAATCTCCCGGAAATAACCGGCTGGTACTATGTCAAGCGTGTTTTGCAACGCATACAGAAATCGGGGGAGCGACATCATCTTAAACAACGCCGCTCGTCCCAGGGGAGAGAGAGGAAGTCTGTTCCACGTTTCTCTATCCGCTCGAAGACGTCGGAGAGGGGGCAGCAAATTGCGCTCGTAACGGAGCGTGGGGTCCAGGGTAACAAAGATTCCCAGATATTTAAATCCCTCGAGTACCACCGAAATCGGACATCCACGAGGTAGGAGGGGAGCTTCGCCGGAAAGAACATAAATGCACGATTTCGACCAATTGATGACTAGACCGGAATTTTTATTGAAAGAAGTCAAAACGTCAAAAAGGACGATCAACGACTTTCGAGGCGACGTAAGGTATAAGAGTATATCATCTGCGTATAGAGATATACAGTCTTCAAATCCCGGTGACCATCTGATACCCTTCAAGGATGGCTCCCATCGCAACCAAGCCGCCAATGGCTCTAAAGCAAGAGCAAACAGAAGTGGGGACAGAGGACAGCCCTGGCGTGTACCCCTACCAAGCGCGAAGGAGGCCGAAACACGCCCATTCACCACTACCTGGGCCAAAGGATCAGTATAAAGCAGTTGCACCCAACGGATAAAGGCGGGCCCAAAACCGAATTTAGAAAGGACCGCCCAAAGATGAGGCCACTCCAGCGTATCAAACGCCATAGTGGCGTCTAGAGACGCCAAGATGGCCGACTCCCGCAGAGTCCCCGCTCGCGCCAGGACTCCATGGAGGCGCCGAAGATTAAGTGCCGTATTGCGATGTGGTATAAAGCCGGATTGGTCCGGGTGAACAAGATCTCCTATAACAGAAACTAAACGAGTAGCAAGAACTTTGGCCAAGATCTTAGGTTCAACATTGATAAGGGAAATAGGTCTGAAGGATTCGCAGCGGTCACGCGGCTTTCCCTCCTTATGGATAACCACTATGGAGGCTAACCGTTGATCAGGAGGAAGAGACCCTCTCTCAAGGGATTCCAAAAACATCGATCACAAATTCGGCGCCAGTACGTCCGGACGGAGCTTGTAAAGCTCAATGGGGAGTCCATTAGGGCCCGAGGCCTTCCCGGAGCGGATCGATCGGATAGCGGTCGCAATTTCATCAACCGAGAGCGGAGCTTCCAGCAGGTCCCGTTCCGGGCCAGACAAGCATGGTAGTGAGATATCACGTAGAAGCAAACGGGAGTCCTGCTCTGGTCTATCGGACACAGGGGAGTACACTACTCGAAAATGATCGGCGAACCGGGCAACAATCCCAGCAGGGTCAGTGATATTTTCACCATTCACACCAACTATGACAGGGATAACTCGACTCGCGCATTCTCTCCTATCCAACCAAGCAAGCAATTTCCCAGCTTTATCCCCCACATCATACAGACGCCCCTGCTGTTCACGACTCATCTCTTTCGCAGCGTCAGTCACAAGTGCTCTATATTCGTGCTGTTTTAGGTCTAACAAGTGCAGCTTCTCAGGGGAGGCTCCAGGATCCAACTCTCCCTCAAGGATGGAAAGTTCAGTTTCAAGACGGACAACCTCCTCCCGCTTACATCTCTTAACATTGCTAATCGATGAGAGGGCTTGTCCCCGAATGACAGTTTTATACGTCTCCCACAAGGAGACAGAAGAAGACACTGAACCCACATTTTCGGCAAAGTAACAATCGATCGCTTTAAATAATTCCACTCTAATCTTAGGATCACGGAGATACCATGGGTTAATCGGGGCAACCCGACCTCCTGACCCCAGACGAGCGTTCACAACTAACCACAGCGGGGAGTGATCCGAAATACCCCTGGCAAGATGTTTCACCTCCCCTATGAGGGAAGCCTGGGAGGAGGGCATCAAAACATAATCCAATCTTGAAAGGCTGCCATGGGCCCCGGAATGAAAAGTGTACTGCCGTTGCCCAGGATGATGTAAACGCCAGCAATCAGTTAGCCCCAGTGCCTCCAAGAAGTCCCCCAGCCAGGATTGAGATTTAACGAGGACTCGGGGAGGGTGACGATCATACATGCCAGACACTACTGAATTGAAATCTCCCCCTACTACAAGCACACCCTCGGGTACTCCCAGGATAACTTTCCCCAGATCAGCATAGGTCGTAGTTTGGAGGCCTGGGGGTATGTAAACCGAGAGCAAAGTAATGACCCTCCCTTCCCAACGGGAGCCGGAAGTGAAACCCGAGTGGGCTATGAGACGGTATCCACGCCTATTCATGGCGTGGCACGTATTACCAAGCAAGTGCGTTTCTTGAAGCAGAACCACATCCGGAGACAAGCGTTTTAGCAACTGCAATACCACCCCCCGTTTAATCCTGTCTCCCAACCCATTTACGTTCCAACACAGAATGCTTAGTCCCCTATCCCCCATCCCAAAATCCACCCCAGGTCTCCCCCCACACCAGCCGCGACACTGCAACATAGGAGATCATCAGTACTATGCCTTGAATAAAACAAAAAAACTTAAAGTTGAACCCCCCAACCCCCCCGAACAACATCATACCCCCCACCCTGCACCCCTGCGTAAGACTCGAAAGCCACCCCAACTTGCAGTGTGCCTGTCGCCCTAACATACAACTAATCTACGAAAAGAACCCCAGAGGAGGAAGACACACCCGACCCCCTCCCACACCCCAGTAAGACAACACAATAGCGGACAATCGTAGCATAGCATCAAACCACTGCCGAAAGTCAATACGTTGGTCCCGGAGCCGATTCACTCCCTATTCCTGCTCCATCAGGCCGCCCTCTGCTCCACCGGAGTGTTCCGAATGATCAAATTGTTCCTGTACAGGGGGCAGCGAGTCCAACCAGTCACTAGCAGCTCCAGGATGGCCAAAGAAAAATGTTCTGTCATTGTGAACCACACGCAGACGAGCCGGGAAAAGCATGGCATATTTCATGGCTCTCTCTCTCAGTCTCTTCTTCACTCCTTGAAATCCCAGTCGCTGCTTCTGAACCTGTTGGGTGAAGTCCGGGTAGAAGCTGACCGCGGCGTTTTCATATTTCGTAGGGCCCGATGTGCGGGATGCCTGCAGGATCGCATCTCTGTCTCGAAAGTTAAAGATCCGCGCAATGATGGGGCGCGGAGAAGCTCCCAACTGGGGCGGGCCACTTGGGATGCGGTGGGCCCGTTCCACTGCAAAAAACTTGCTTAGGCCCTTGGGCGCTAGGTGATTCAAGACAAGGTCCTCCACCAGTAGGTCCACCGCCGACGAGTCCGTCGTCTCCGGGACACTAACCAACCGGACGTTGTTCCGCCGTGCGCGGCCTTCAAAATCGTCCAAGCGTCGGGAGAGGTAGTCACGGGCGGATCTCAAATTACCGACCTCCGTCTGTAATTCAGAGACGTCGGCGACAAGACTGGATGTCTTCAAGTCAAGGGATTTGACCTTCTCGTTAGTCTTTGCGAGGTCTGCCCTGATCAGAGTAACATCTATAGCAACCGTGTCAAGCTTGTGGGTCAGGGCCTCATACTGTTGTCCCAACACGGCCTTCATCCCAGCAATGGCGCACATGACGTCTTTCAACGACGGTTCTTCACCCAACAGGGAGTCATCCCCAAAGGTGGCCGGAGGCTTAGTCATGCCGCTCGGAGATCCCTTAGTGAGGGTATAGCGATCCATAACGTTGGACTGCACAGGACCTCCCCGAGTTGCCGGTCTGGTCTTGCGTCTCTCCGCCTCGGGCTTAGTGGCCATTTTAGGTCGTGCGCCCCGGAGGGTATTTTGAGACCTAGTAAAAATGGCTACACTCGATGCGCCCGGATCAATTCTGAAAATAAGTGGAGGGCCGGCCACTGATCAAAGTGCGGCGAAAGTCTAGATCACCAAGCGATGACGCGACATTGAAAGAAGCAAGTAACCAGGGCGACCAAGGCAAAGTCAGTGAGGCCAGACCACAGGAATCGAAACTGAAAGTAGAAGACCGGGCATGGGAGCCTCGCCAGGGCCGTTGTTGTTCGATTACCACTGGGCTGGCCGAGAAAGCAAGCCCGGGGCAGTACCCTGGAGCAGGCCAGAAATGTTCAAAAGTCCTTATCTTCGGCTTCCGTGGGCCAATTCGCAGTTCGAAAACGGATAAATGATCAGCAAGGTCACGACCACAAAAGCCCGTCGTCTAAATCAGGATAAGATGCAGGATAATCGGTGGAGGTGGCGAAGGTCTGGGCGCTCTGAGCTCACGCGACCATCTTGGGTGCGCGCTAAGCTCCTCCTCCCAAAAGAACTTTAAAGGACAGAGAGAGGATTCACCTCTATGGCCTTGCAGAGAGAAGAAGATCATCTTCTAGAGGCAGGTCACCGCTGAGCAAGAAGAAAGAAACATCGGCGTCGGGCTTGGCGCCTCAAATCCCTTCTTCAGCGATGAAAACGGCGACAAAAAGACCATCGGCAGTGGACTCGCCGTCGAGAGAAGATCGGTCGTCGTCGAGGATCACAGGTACGTCGAGACCTCCGTCGTCGTCACACGGGCGACAATCGCCGTCGAGGCTACGATCTCCGTTGGTGCGGGCTCGCACAACGTCGAGAGATAGGTCTCTGTCGTCGCGGCGACGTTCGACGTCTAGACATGCTCCGTTGTCGCAGGGTCACCGGCGACCGACGTCGAAGCGTAGAACTCCGTCGACGTCAACCAGGCGATTGTCGACGTTGAGCAAGCCTACGCCGTCGCAGGACCATCAGCGACCGGCGTCGAAGCATACTTATCCATCGACGTCATCCAAAAGGCGCTCGACGTCAAGACAAGTACCATCCCCTCCGTCGGCGTCAAGATGACGTTCGACGTTGAGGCAGAAGTCGACATCGAGACCAAGGAAGTCGACTTCGAGGGATCGTTCGACGTCGAGAAGGTTTTCTCCGTCGAACAAGTCATCGGGGAGGCCTCAGGCACGTTCTTCTCCTAAGGCAAGATCTAGAGGCTCCAGTCATTCGGTGTCCGGTCATACGACATCGAGGCATTCAAGAACGACGTCGAGGAGACGTTCGAGACCCAGAGTCTCCCTTATCTCCCCATATCATTCGGTGGCATCCTCATCCTCCGTCCCTCCTGACAAAGAGTAACTTGATAGAATTGGGACATGCGTTATACTCATCAACCGTTAGTGACTTTTGGATGCCATGATGCTGACTAACCAGGTACTAGGGCTACGGTTGCCAGGTGCATTTTGTCACCCATTGCAGCTGTATCTGGAGCTCATACTTAATCATGGCTAATGCAGTATTGTTGTCATTTTCCAGAAAGCTACTTGTCAGAAACGTGTACGACAGGAAGATACATAGGCTACATCACGTGTTCTGCCAGGCTACATCACGTGTTCTGCCAGCATTGTAGTTTCAAGGCTTCTGCCAGGAGAAATGATGATGTTTGGCATAACTTGTTTGCATAGTCCTAAGATGCCCAATGTTTTCCTCCTTCTTCTTTTTCATTATATATTGCTGTAGCATCTATTCATAAAGTTGAAACAAGGATAAAGTTATCATTTTGTCACTCTAATTCTCTAAGTATCCATGCCCTTTCCTATTATCTGCACCCTCCTCTCAAACCATAAACAACTGGCCAAAACACTCAACAATGAGATATTTTTTTGTAGAAACAACTGGTAAGACGTTGCAGAGTAGGAGACCCTGAAATGCTTGTAGGGTGCCAGCCCAGCACCCAATCTTTTTGAAGCATTTTTTTTGGTCCTGCTTGCTCTGTTTGCGGATTCCCACGAAGTCTGATAATGGGAACCAGCCTCTGGACTAAGTGTAACGGAGTCACCAATAAATTAACTTTATCCCTTTGATGTCAGTTTAACCCCTCATGTTAATGAACTTCACGTCTAATATTTAGTAGTTGATCACTTATAAAACTAAATTTTCTAGTTTCAAAACACAACTATAAATCTGTGTTTTATCATGGTGCTTTGTGTAAGGGTGTCATGGTCAATATTTTAATGTTTCTTACTTTACTCATGTTTTCAGGAGTGAAGCCAAAATCTGGATGGGCCATTGATCCTTTTGGGCACTCACCTACTATAGCTTACCTGCTGAAGCGCTCTGGGTTGTCCAACATGCTTATCCAGAGAGTTCATTATTCTGTGAAGAAATACCTCTCAAAACAAAAAGCATTGGAGTTCTTTTGGCGACAAAACTGGGGTATGTATTATTTTGTCCTTTACGACCAGGTTTAAAAAACACAAAAGTAGCAGCTTTTGTTTAACAAATTGACAAACTAAGAATAACAAGAATTTTGTGTGCTGTAAGACTCCAACAGTAATAGTACTGTGGCTTATGAGCGATATTCACTACTCCGAATTGTAGTCTTTTTACCCAGACATTGCATTTTGATGGTGTTTCATCATCTAGTAGACAGACCATTAACTTGCCGCTTGTAGTACCGACAAACATGTTTTTATTTCAGAATTATCTCTTGTATTTTTTTAAAGTACCCCTCATGGAGGATATAATTCCCCCCAGTTAAGCCTTTACATTTATGACATCAGCCTTTACAATTCGGGTAGTGGCAAAATGGGGGCACTACAGGGTTCTTTGAGTGGAGACAGAAGGTTTGAAAATAAAGCTTTAACTAATTTTTGTGAAATTTTATAACATATTCTAAAACTCTTCTTTTATGCTTTTGGTGCATCACTATTTTCAAATAGGTTATAAGTGACTAAGTGATAAATAGACAAAATTGAATAATACGAAATTCGGTAAATGTTTAGGATTTTGTATGATGGAAAATGCAGGTATTTTGTAAATCTTGGCTGCATAATATTACCTTTGGCTGGAGTATTGAAATTTGCAAGTAAGTAATTGAGCTAATAACGTCTTATTCGTCTTCTCTGTCACCTTACTTACAATATAAAGATATACTTAGCAGTAATACAGCATGTCGAAAAGAGCATTAGAAAAATGACATGTTATGCCCTCCCTGAATGCAAAGAGTAACAGGCCATTTCTGATAGGACTAGGAAATGCACAGCAATTGTTCCTAAAAACTAATGCTGCAGCCAAAACCAAGAACCGGGACAGACAAAAATATGCAGTCTTTTGTAACTGCACTGCAGGTTTGCTGAAAACGATTCTCTCTCTAGATGGACTGACAACTGTGTTACACACCAGACAGCCCTCTAACTGGATACCCTCAAAGACTATCCCCTAGATGCGATGAGCCTTGTATTAGCTTTGTTGTGCTGCCTTGGTAAGGGCTGCGAACAGAAGATTATACTCTCTTCACACTGATCAATGAGATACAACCACCTGTTCTCCTGAAGATCACGGCAAAGACACAGAAAATGAGTTTAGAAAAAGTATAATATGTTCTGCAGACAGGAAGAACTGGAGCTCTTTTAATACACTGTTAATGAAACTCTTGAATGCGGCTGGGGTGTTGAAAAACCCAAAGAGCAAGGCATGGTACTAGTATAATACACAGTGAGTCCTAAAGGTAGTTTTCGTCGGACTATGCTACTATCACACTCACCTTCACAGTACACACACCCCCTACAGAGCCTCCGTCATGGCATCTACAAGAAACGCTGCTGCACTCCCCTGAAGTGGTTTCTTCAATTAGGCAGACAATCACGGATTACCTGGCCCATAATGACACGGGGGGTTCCCGTCTCCTCGGTTTGGGAAGCTCTCAAGGTAGTACCACGATGAGCTTTCATAGCAAAATCGTCTCACAACAATAAAGCCCGGAGGGGTAAGAGAGAGGAGTTGGAGAAGTCTGTAGTCCATCCAGAAGCGCACTGGGGCCCGAGAATATGGCGTAGATTAGAACAGGACAGACTGCAACTTAAGTGCCTTGACTTAGACAGAGCCGAGTATGCAATGCTTCGCCTTAAACACAAATTTTATATAGGGAACATAAAAGGGGGTGGGGGCGGATATTAGCACATTGCCTGCGGAGCAAGCAGCACACACACACAGTCAAATCCAAGCAGGCGCGCAATGGGGTGGTTGTGACTGATCCCTCGGCCATTGCAGCCGAATTTCAAGCGTTCTATATCAATTTATACACTGGGGACCCAGCGATAGTCTCGGACCCCCTGGCTTACGTACAGTCGGCAGCGGTTACACCTCTCCCATCCTCAGAACCAGAGCTCCTCAACCAACCTATTAACCCCTTGGGCGTGGCCGGAATTTCGCCGCAGTGCGGTGAAATTCCACACGTGCGCAGATCGGACGGCTCCCGGCCGTCCTACGCACATGCCCACCGCGGCGTCAGACGGCCGGGGGCCGTCCGACGCATGCAAGGGGTTAAAATTGACGAGGTGGTCGCGGTCAGTGCAAGACTGAAACCAATAAAATCACTGGGTCAGGATGGGTTCAGTGCCATCTTTTTTAAGACCTTCTGTTGGGAACTGGCTCCTTTCCTGACTCACCTTTTTAATTCCTTTGCGGACACAGGCACTCTTACTGATACCTTGTTACAGGCTTCTTTTTAACTGATCCCAAAGCCTGGAAAGGATCCTAAACTCTGCAGTACGTACTGCCCAATGTCCCTGCTTAATGTTGACGCAAAGCTATTTGCTAGCATCCTGGCTCATCGGCGGAACCCCCTCGTGGCTGGTCTCGTGGACTCGGACCAGGCAGGCTTTATTCCCTTGCGGCAATGCGGGGATAATACCAAATGTGTTTGGCACCTTATTGATAAGTTACAGCACTCCCTGGAAGAAGCACTTTTATTGGTCGTCGACGCAGAGACAGCATTTGACCGAGTCCACTGGCCTTACATGTTCGCAACTCTTAGGTGTTTTGGGGTGGGGGAGCGATTTAAGCGGTGGATCAAAAGCATATACAGTGCTCCCAATCCAAGGCAATGGGATGAGCTCCAGTAAACTCACTGTTGGACGAGGCAGAAGACAGGGGTGTCCGCTCTCCCCACTTCTCTTTGCTTTAGATATAGAGCCTTTCGCACAGAGGCTGTTTCGGGCATTCAGTTTTGGGGCCTTTAATCACCTGATTAGCCTTTATGCGGACAATATCATATTTTCCATTTCTCATCCCTTGTCCTCGCTTCCTGGGATTATATCAGAACTAAGGACATTCGTTGCTGACTCTGCCTTCAAAGCCAACTCGCTTAAATCTCAAATCCTAAATCTCACCGTCAACCCAGGCACATAGCAAACAGTGCGCTCCCAGTACGATTTCCAATGGCTGAAGTCTGATCTCCCCTATTTGGGATTAGTACTAGCTCAGAGCCTCACTAAAACTGCTCAGGATAACTACTCTAATCTCCTGACCGCAATTCATAGGCATTTAGAAGTGTGGCAGCGTTTTGCCCTCTCTTGGCTGGGTAGATTAGCGGCAGTGAAAATGAATGTCCTACCCCAAGCCCTCTATATCGTCCAGACACTCCCCCTCTCTCCACCCCTGGAGCGCTACATGACCTCCAAAGAGAGATTGACCGCTTTATCTGGGGAAAGACTAAGCCCAGATTACAAAATCAACTGCTACAACAAACTAAGCATGAGGAGGGTCTAGCAGTGCCTAATGTTCTACGATATTACCAAGCTGCACAGCTGAGGTATCTGATAGAGTGGAACCGTCCAATGACTGTCAAACACTGGGTCTTTATGGACCAAACGGTGGCAGGCTCACATATTTGGAGAGAGATTTGGCTCCCCCACATAGATCCTGAGGTCTATATGCATCCCCAGTCGCCAGCCCCACACTGAAAATATGGCATAGGGTGGCGGTGACAGCCGGGCTTTCTTCTTTCCCCTCTCCGATGACTCCTTTATTTGTGAATCCGTAATTTCCCCCCGGTAAGTCCCCGAGCATTCCTAAGGGGTATTTGGCAGGAGGCTTCAAACAAATCTGCTGCCTTTTCGACCATGAGGGTCTCATTCGATATACTCCAGACTCAATACTCCCTACTTGAACAAGATAGATATACCCATACTCAGCTTTCCCATTGGTTGCTCAACACAGAGATACACCCTAAAGCCAGCAGACCGATGACCCTCTTCGAGAATTGGCTGGTCCTCCAAAAAAGATATCAGAAATCTATTGCCACCTGATGAGAACAACACACAGCCACAAAACTCCAGGTCAGATCCTCTGGGAGACGGAACGTGGGTGTAATCTTACAGACAAAGAATGGGGAGACATTTTGTTGGACGCATCACACAGCACATAATGTTGGCATGGAGAAATGGTCAATGGCGGCCAGTTCTGACCCTATTACATACACAAAATTATGGTCCCCATTCGTCACTACCCTGTTCAAACTGTTTAGAGAACTGATATGTCTGTCATACGCATTCTTAGACTTCTACAGCAGAATCAAGGGGAGGTTGGGACTCCAGGCACTCTGCACTAGGGCAGACAAATATAATCCCTTTCAAAACCTGTGCACTAAAGTCGGAAGGGATGAGGGTAGAGTTGGGTTATGGATAGTTCTAGTTTCGAGTTTGGTTATTTTTGTGTTTCTTTTTCCCTTTTGGCATGAGAAGTATCCTGTTGCACCTAGCGATACGGGGCGATGTTAACTGCCACATAAAGTTGATAGTGATTACCTATGCTCTTTCTTTAATAAGCTTGATTGGCTTCCATTTTGTATTTCCACACGCTGCCAGCCCTGTATGGTTTGCAGGCGACTTGCTGTGTATTACCATGCCCCCTGTGGTTGTCAGCTTGACGTATATGATCCTGCACACTGGTAAATATTTGAACCTCACAGCTGGCCCGTGGTCGCTTTTAGGCTGCATGCTGTGTACCCAATTTGTTCTCCGATTGCCAATAAAAAGATTTTATCCTAAAGGCAGTTTTCAACTTGTCCCTTTTGTGCGCTCGTATGACGTGTTATGCCCTGGCATGTCCAATTTTGTGAAAATGAAAGTAATACAGATTTGATTCTTTGATCCAGTATGGTCAGAATTAAAGGCAGCGGATAGCGGTTCTAAATAGTTACCTTATCCAGTGCCCTGTAATTAATGCACGTCCTCCGCTCCCGGGATTTTTGGATACAAAAGCAATGGGAGTGAAGCTGGTGAGCTTTAGTGTCAAGCGAACCAGTTGGCAATATAGTTTTCTAAGTAGGACTTCATATGCTCATTTTCCTTCTCAGTGAGGGCTTAGTTAGACTTCACGGAACATGCAGTTTGGGGGCAATGCCATACCTTTCTTTTCACAAAATGTTTCATCAAGCTCCTGATAGCATGTTAATAAGCCTGCAGTAGAAATGGTCAGCTGTTGGGATTGAAGTTTGCAGCGACACCAGCTGCTTTATCGTTCTTCAAAGGCAGCAAACTGAGCTAACACGAGAGTTCAAATTTAACTTATATTTGGTCTATTCTTATTTTATAGTTGACATACAGAGACCAAACAGAAGAACCATCATAAAGTTTGTGCTGTTGACCCTGGGTCTTTTTTGAGCAGTTGGTTCCATTAAAGACAACCAAATGAATTTATGTCCCAGTTTGGTTTATCATCCAGCTCCAATCAAAGAACAGGGCTGCTCCTCTAATGTATATAGTTGTGCTGCAGCTACCACACTAGACATGGTGCTATACAAACCTAAAGAAATCCTTAATGTAATGATTCAGTATACAATTGGATTGCAGTGTCTGAGTCCGATCAAGAGGAGATCACCTCCCGAGTTAATCCCCATGCACACTTACTAATGCAGACAGATACAAAATACCACATGTGATGCTAAAGGCGGACTTACTGGACTGTGCAGTTTTAGAAGTTGACCATTTGGCGAAACAGATATGCCTTTGTAGAGCTGGTAAACTGAACCAAAGCAGACTAAAGACCGTCTTAAATCTGTAGATGTTACACTGAAACCAGTAAGAAAACATATTTTATCAACATTTTGATTACAATCCAAGTACCTGAACCGTAAGTAATCCCTACTGTCACTAGAAGGTGTTGCAACCCAGACTGGCACTAGATATGATATTACAAGAAAGCTTGCTGAGACCATTCTGTTCATAGGCAAAACTGCTTTCATTGCTGGTGGTGCTGCTGTTGTATAAAACGTAGTTACTTTTAGATTAATTAAAACACTGACTTGTGAGCCTCACAGGCCATAGCTAAAAGAGCCCAAAATAACATAATCCAATAATTCTTGAGCAACCTGTGCTATGGGTGCTGCATATGCTTTCCTCAGTATACCTTTGATGAATGCATTTGTGCCTTCATCACCTAATTGGTAGCACTGGCTAAACCAGAATGTCTCAACTTGCACACAGTCTCCACCCCATGTAGAGACTGCACCTAGAGGCTGGAATGGAAATAGCTGACATATCCCCACTTGGAAGAATAGACCCAGTTGCTGATGTGGCAGATGACCTTACTACCGTGTCTAGAACATCTCTGGACCAATCCCCGTCCCAAATCTGTTCTTCCCTCAGGGGATACTCATCAACAGTCATAAGCACTGAATAGTCCCGCCCACGTGCAGGGACCCCGGAGCAATAGCCAATAATATGCATATATCTACACATATATATATATATATAATATGTGCTGTCGGCATCTGAGGAAGGCATAACACACCTAAATGCATTATACCCATCAGCTGTGGATAAAGTGGTTTCCCTGGAACTTCCCGCTGTGTCCTCTTGCTTGCTTGCCAGAGAACCGGTCCTATGTGTGATATATAATTAATATATATATATATATATATATATATATATATATATATATATATATATATATATATATATATATATATATATATATATATATATATATATATATATATATATATGTATAGGTATATATATGTATATATATTATATAGTACAGCCTGAAACATGTCACTAGCCTCAAACTGCCACCATTGCATTGTAAATCCTTACATTTTAAAAAATAAAGACCTATAAGTCATGATATACTATGATACATATAAAGTAAACTGCCTTGAATTTGCTTTGAAACACACACCTTTATTTTCAAAGGTAAAAAGGCAAGATCATACAGGCAGATTGGCCTAGAAAGGCTGCATAGAAAACAAGTGGAAAATTGGCGCCGGGCCTTTAAGACCTCCAGGAACCCCCAGGCTCCCATCATGCACCACAGGTGACAGTTAGGTCAGTTCTTTTTTCCGGCTCCTTCTGTGAGGATCCTGGAGCATTGAGCTCGCCAATTAGGGATTCTTTATCACTTTTTTCTGGTTAAAAGTGAACTTTTTTTAGTTTCACACGACGTCTTTAGTACTTAGCTTACTAATCCTACTATTTTTCTGACTTTTGGCAATTTTTTCCAGTCAAAATGCCAGCCTTATTTAATAAGTGCCCGGCCTGTTGAAAAAAGATGGATAAGTCAGACCCTCACTCGGTCTGTATTGCTTGTCTACCTTCATCTCAAAAGCCAGACCAGTGTTACCACTGCAGCAAGTTTAAAAAAGAACCCTTAGGGAAAGGAAGAAGATTAAGCTGCACTCCATGCAGGAGAGAGGAAAAGAAGCAAGTGGGCGAGAAGAACATCCCTCAAGGAAGCCCTCCTCTCAACCAAGGTTGGAGCGCAAAGGGAAAGGTGAGAAAAGGAGACAGCGGTCTCATACGCCGTTTAGGGACCGATCGACATCCCAGATACCTTTATGCTCTGAGCCGGCGTTGAGGCGTCCTTCCCCGTCGAGACTGACTTCAGGTGACGAAGTCGACGCCCACGTGTAGGCGGTCCACGTCTGGCTTGCCTACGACGTCAAGAGGCCGCCGCTCGATGCCGAACCATCAACGTCGAGGCCCGCCGCCGAGAGGGACCGTGGCGACGTCGAGAGGTCCAATTGCATCGACGTTGAGCCGAACACCGAGGGCTTTGAGGCCGGTGAAACACAGGCCGTCGCCGTTGAGACGCATGAGACGCATGACGTCAACATATGCGTCGCCAAGGAGGCCAATGTCGAGGAGGTCGCCGTCAAGGAGATCAACGTCAAGATCTCGCAAAACACCCTCTGGATCTAGAAGGTCAAGACGATCCAGATCGACGTCGAGGAAATCACACTCCACTCACCGGTCGCCTTCTGCAAAGAGACCTAGGACGACATCGAGAGACCGCTTGACGCAGGACGCCCAGATGGTGACGTCAAGGAGTGCCTCTTCCTCCCCAGGACTTCAGATAGTGCAAATCTCTCCTGAACCCTCACCAGTACAGACTCCAGCCCCTCCAACTAATATCTCCCTGAGATGGCTAGGGGACATAAGAGAGTAGAATATGCGCAGGATCACAAGGCTGCCACGTTCCTCCACAAGATCCAGATCGCCTATAATTCAGTCAGTGCACTCATCTGAAAGACATGAGCGACATCCCACTCCACAAACATCCCCATCTTTGGGAAGGCTCTCATTACGTTCTCCTAGAAGTCGAGCATCCAGATCTCGACACTGTTCTCCTAGAAGACGAAGCCATAGATCTTCTTCGTGGTCTTCAGACTCCAAGGCTGATTACTCTCCTACTCTTTCTTCCTCTCCTCCGAGTAGAATATCACCTGACCTTCAATGAGGTTCTCTGTCGAGGGGCTGCGAAGCTTCAAATTGAAATGGCTTTTTCCACCACCAATACATCAGTCATCTTTGAAACACTACACCAAAGATCTTCCTCTAGACCATTGCTTCCTCTAGTGCCTGGCCTGCTAGAGCCTGCTCTTCAGAAATGTGTTACTCCAGCATCGGTGGGGGCGGCTCCATCTCGGATCACAAAAAAGTATAAGGCTCCTGAGAAGGACCCCTTCTTTCTGAGGGCTGACCCTCCACCGTACTCAGCTATTGTTTCAGCTGCACAGAAGAATCAAACGGGGCAGCATCGTCTGCGGTACCCCCAGATAGGGACAGTAAGGCCATGGATACTGTTGGCAAGAGAATGTGCACTACTTCAGCATCTTACATGAAGGTAGCCAGCGCCTCTGCCTTACTGCGTCAATATGACCGCTCTTTGTGGGACTCTCTTTCACGCTTTACTGAGAAGCTCCCAAAAGAAGACTAGCAAGATATCCTGAAAATCCTACCTGAAGGTAGCTTGGTGGCCAGTCAAGTCATCAGTGCAGCGGCTGATGCCTCTGACATAGCTGCCCATGGTTATGCACATGGGATTTGTGCCTGTCGCTCTGCCTGGCTGAGACTGACGGGTTTGAAGCCAGAGGCGCAACATCATATTCTCAATCTTCCCTTCAATGGCACATCACTCTTCGGCTCCCATGCTGATGATGAAATGTTCAGAATGAAGACCGAATTGGATACGGTGAAGGCAGTTGAGCTCAAAAAGAGGAAGGACTTCAGACGGCGCCAATACCAGCAGAGGGTTCAAAGCCCTCCGTGGTCCTCCCAGCAAGATCAAGGAAGATCCCAGTCCTACCAGCGTCGTCCTGGTAGAGGACGAGGAGGGAACTCCAGACAGTCCAAACCTGCTGCCAAGCAACAACAGTAGCAGTGAGTGCTTGCTTCCCCTAACTCCGTTACCCACTCCGGTGGGGGGAAGTGTCAATTTCTACCTGGAAGAGTGGACCAAAATAACACTAGACAAGTGGGTGCTCAATATTGTGAGGAATGGGTATTCAATCAGGTTCAAGTCCCCTCCACATTCTGTTCCTCCTCAAAAGACTGTCATCCATTGCTTAAACTTTCTAAGAGAAGAGGTGTACACTCTACTCCTAAAGGAGGCCATAGAGGAGGTCCCATGGCATCAACGTCGACGGGATCTACTCCCGATATTTTTTGGTCCCAAAGAAAGGTCCAAACAAGGAGTTCAGGCCTATACTAGATCTCAGGCTTCTCAACAAGTTCATTCTGAGAGAGAGGTTCAGAATGCTGCCATTACATCAAATAATCCTGCATCTACATCAAGGGGACTGGGTGTGTTCCAGAGATCTTCAAGATGCATATTTCCACATCCCAATCGTCCAAAGAATCGAAAGTTTCTAAGGTTTCGCATCCAGTCAGACCACTTCCAGTTCACTGTCCTGCCCTTCGGTCTGAAGTCGGCTTCTCGCACATTCTCAAATTGCAGGGCAGTAGTAGCTGCTTTCTTGAGGAAAAAGCACATTTTCGTCTACTCTTACCTAGACGACTGGCTTCTCAAGAGTGCATCTCCAACTCTTCTACAGCAGCACTTCCCGTACTGCATTCATCAACTACATCAGCTGGGTCTGCACGTAAATTAAAAAAAATCCATCCTCAATCCAACGCAGAGGATACATTACCTGGGCGCAACTTTGGACACAGTAAACACAAGAGCATATCCTTCAGAGGAGAGACTATCATCAATTCTCCACAAGTGTCAGATTCTCCTGAAGATACCTCAGCCCACGGCCAGACAGATCTCATCCCTGCTTAGTTCGATGGCCTTGTGCAATTTTCTAGTTCTAAACGCCAGACTTCACATGAGACCTCTACAGCAAACTCCAGAGGATCAATGGTCACAAATCTCCAACAGCAGGGAGAACACTTTAGCTCTACCTCTGTCGGTTCGGCTGTCCATCAGATGGTGGATGCGACAGACTCATCTCATCGTAGGAGCCCCTTTTCAGCAGGAGCTGCCGAAGCAGACTCTGGTGACGGATGCGTCCCTCCAGGGATGGGCTCTCATACGGGGCCCCTACAGATCCAAGGAATGTGGTCAGAGAAGGAGCAACTATACCACATAAACATGCTGGAGCTCAGAGCGGTGCATCTGGCTCTCAAGGCATTTTTTCCTTCCATCAAATCGACTGCTCTGCTTGTTCAGACAGACAATACAACAACGATGTACTACCTGAACAAGCAGGGGGGAACCAGGTCCAGACCCCTGTCGCTGGAAGCACAGGCGATTTGGAAGTGGCTTCTGGCACGAGACAAGAAAATCTCTGCAATTCACTTACCTGGCGTCCTCAAAGTCCAAACGGAAGGCCTAGGCAGGCACTTCGCCGAAGTACACAACTGGGTGCTAAAACAAGAAGTGGCGCAAGACATCTTCCACAACTGAGGAACACCAACAAGAAGTGGCGCACGACATCTTCCACAACTGGGGAACACCAGATATCGATCTCTTCACGTACACAGAAAACACAAAATGCTGCGTCTTCGCCTGCAGGTACCCGCGACCAGGATCCAAGGGGAATGCTCTGGTGATAGACTGGTGAGAGACATTACTCTATGCTTTTCCACCAATTCCCCTCTTTCCCATGGTGATCAGGAAACTGTACTGTTCCAAGACAGAGATGATCCTGGTTGCTCCAGAATGACCTCTCCAATGGTGGTACCCGGACCTTCTTCATCTGTCCAAAGTACCACACAGGAGGTTGCCATGTCATCCGGATCTGCTGACCAGGGCGGGCGGCAAGGTGGTCCATCCCAACCTGCCGTCCCTGAGGTTAACAGCATGGCTCCTGGGTTCATCCAATATGAACATTTAGGTATCTCTCAAGATTGCATGCAGATCTTGATGATCTTGCATGCAGATCTTGAAAGACCTTCTACGAGGAAGTCTTACGCATTAAAGTGGAAGCGTTTTTACAAGTGGTGTACTGCGTCTATCCGCCCGTTAGGTCTCCATCTCCGCCCTGGGAGCTTAATGTGGTCCTCTCTAATCTAATGGGTCCCCCATTCGAACCAATTCACAAAGCTTCCCTTCAGCACCTTTCGTGAAAGACTGCCTTTCTCGTTGCAATCACATCTGCCCGAAGGGTAAGCGAGATACAAGCCTTATGCTCTACAGAGCCTTATCTCGATTTTCACGCGAAGAGTGGTGTTACGTACTCACCCGAGGTTCCTTCCTAAGGTGGTCTCGGAGTTTCACATCAACCAGTCAATTACTCTTCCTACTTTCTTTGCAAACCCTGTTACTCCTGTGGAGAGAGCTCTGCACTCTCTAGATCGAAAAAAGAGTGTTAAAATGCTATCTTGATAAAACAAAAAGTGTACGAACGTCTGACCAACTGTTTGAAAATTATGGTCCATTGCACACTGGTTTTCCTGCCTCAAAAAGGTCAATTTCTAGAAGGATAGTGTCATGTATCATGTTATCTTATCAACTGGCACATAAGCAGCTCCCGGGCAAGCCGAGAGCACGTTCTACAAGAGGCAAAGCTGCTACAATAGCGATGCTTAGGAATGTACCTATTCAAGAAATTTGTAAAGCAGCCACATGGCGTTCCGTTCATACGTTCGCACACCATTACTGACTTGATTATGACACTCAAGCGGATGCTCAGTTTGGTCAGGCATCCCTGAGAAATTTGTTTGGGTTATATATGTTTTGGTATGCTGGTATTCGTCCACAGGGTACGGGGATGGGCTTGCTACTCTATTCAGTTCCCTTTGACTATTGATGAGTATCCCCTGGAAGAGAAGGATAAGTTACCTACCTGTAATCCTAGTTCTCTTTCAGGGGTATACTCATCAAAGTCATAAGCAACCTTCCCTTGTCCCCGGACGAATACTAGGTTCATATATATGTATCTGTTACCCATACTGTGATTACACTGTTGCGCGCCTTCCAAAAGAACTGACCTAAGATGAGAGCCTGGGGGTTCCTGTAGCTCTTAAATGCACAGCGCCAATTTTCCAATTGTTTTCCGTACAGCCTTTCTAGGCTAATCTGCCTCTATGATCTTGTCTTTTTTACCTTTGAAAATAAAGGTTGTGTGCTTCAAAGCAAACTCAAGGCAGTTTTCCTTATATGTATCATAGTAAATCATGACTTATATGTCTTTATTTTTTCAAATGAAAAGATTTACAATGCAATGGTGGCAGTTTGAGCCTAGTGACATGTGTATATGTGTATATATATATATCTCCAAAGAACTCCGTTTGCTCCTTCCGAATTTTGCCAGAAAACGAACACGGACCCGCTCAGGTAGTTTGCAATATTTATTCCATGTGCAACATAATCACCGTCATGACGCGTTTCGAGCCCTCGATCGCATGACGTTGTAAATTAAGCCACCCCCTATAAAGTGCATGTGCGAGTCACCTGACCCTGGGCCAAAGGACATAAAAAACAGACTTTCGCCATATTTTAGTTATACTTTTATAAACAAAGTTGTTAAAGACATTCTTATAACAGTCCACATTCCTGTTACCACTAAGGGCCAGATGTAGGTAGGACTTATTTACCGATTCTTAATTACCGAATTTTACCGATTCGGTAATTAAGAATTGGTAAATAAGAAGGGGGGACATGTAGGAGCATCCAGATGTTTCATTTACCGAATCGGTAAAAATCTGTATTTACCGATTCGGTAAATACCGACCGGTAATGCCCATTCATTCCTATGGGCTTTGAAGCCCATAGGAATGAATGGGCATTACCGATTCGGTATTTACCGATTTGGTAAATACCGAATTACACAAGGGTGCATGGGGTGTCACTTTGACACCCTCTGGCACCCCCAAAAGAGGCTCGGGTGCCATGTGGCAGGCATACCTGCCCTAAGGGCAGGTCTGTCTGTCATATGGCATAGGTGTGCATGCACACATGTGCATGCACACCGGAATCGGTATTTTACCATCAAATTGATTTGATGGTAAAATACCGATTCTGTAAGGCTTGTGGGACTCAGTAGAGTCCCACCTACATCTCAAATTTACCGATTCGGTAGAAATACCGATCGGTAAATTTACCGATCGGTAATTTTACCGAGTCAGTTACACATGCCCCTACATCCCATTTCTGTAATACCGATCGGTAATGGCCGAAAATACCGATTTTCGGCCGTTACCGACCGACCTACATCTGGCCCTAAATTATTAAAATGCCATATTTACAACCACTTATTATGTTCAACCGCGTTGTATAAAATTCTATGTTGTACAAATGTCTGCAAATACATAAATTAAATAGTTGATATAAAACATACGTAAATACATATACATATATGAATATATACATTTATATCCTTAAATTTAATGCTCTGTTGTGCAAATCCGCAAATAATTTTGTGCAAACTTGCATTTGGAAATGTGCAAATATGCAAAGATTAGCAGCCATAAACATAGCGGTTGAGATAATGGTATTGCTAATATGGCCCCAGTGGGCACCTTTGAATGTCTTAAAATTGTTAGGTCCTAACTGCCCCTCCATTATGGTCAACCGGTGCTATGCATTTTTTCAAAATAAAAAAGAAGAAAAAGTGAAAAATAAATAAATAATCTCTTCACCCTGTAGGTCTGAAGACCCACCCTCGTGAATCAAACTTTTAAAACATAATTACTGATGTTATTATTACTTTTTCTCTACCACAGTCTCATGTTCAATTTCTTTGGTGTCCCAATAACTAGGCCCACAACCACTGTTTCCTATAGACCCCTCTATTCTGTATATCGGTCTGCCACTGCTCTTAGGCTAAACTCCTCCCAGATAGGTGTGCATATCCTCCCCCATGTTCAACCCATTGGGAGTCTTGGTGTTAAGCTCGAGGATATAGCGTGTCTCCAATCCTCTTAATTGTGCCTCCCTATCACCTCCTCTGCGCAATGGTAGAACCATATCAATTGCAAAGTAAGACAGACATCCCACATCATTGTTGTGGCAGGCGTTGATGTGCCTCGCCACTGGATAGACCTCATCCCTATTGTTGACCGCCCGCATGTGCTGGAGTATGCGCTTGTGGACCTGCAACTTGGTACTACCCACATATTGCAGGCCACACACACACTCCAGCACATACACGACAAAATCCTATTTACAATTTATTTTCTTAGATATAGGGATGGGCACATCGCTGAATGGGGTAGTGTATGATGTTTTATTCTTCCCCAATCTGCACGCCTTGCATGAGGCACATTTGATAAAACCTTTAGTGGTTTGTAACCAGGAGCTTTTGGTTGCAACTTCTGGACTACTTTGTACCAACATGTCACTCATTGAGCGAGCTCAACTGAATGTAGTTTAGGTGGAAATCTTTCCACCTAAACTTGAGAACTACCCAGAGTTCTCTCCTTTTTTTGCATATATATATATATATATATATATATATATATACACAAATATATATATGTAGATCCTTAAAGTCTAGTTCAGTTTGGAGTAACTCCCATAATCCTTTTAATCGAGGTGGATTTTGTTGAGAATTTGGAAACAAACCCTTCTGTTCCCGATCGATCTTTGTTGTGTTTCTCCAATAGTTTAGATCGAACTAGAGCCTCAACTCTTGTCGCAGCTGAATTCACTATCTCCTGAGGATATCCTTGTTGAAGAAACTGTTGTTTGTGTGTTTGTATTAGTTCCGAATATGCTTGTTGATTAGAGATGATTCTCTTGGTAAATGTTTCTTCAAGGAAAAAGGGTGAAATCTCTTAAAGAGTAGCCCGTTGTTGCGATCTGCGCGTTTTCTATCTACTCTGGTTTGTATGCCTATGTCCGTTACGTCAGCCTAAAAATCTAGATATGTAATGTGTGACTTGTCCATGGTATACGTGAACTATATACATGGATTCTTGGAATTCAGCTCTTCTATAAGACGCTCCAAGTCGTCTTGTCGATGCTTCCAGAGGATAAAGATGTCATCAATGTATCGACGGTTCATCACTAAAATTTGAGTCCAGTTGGCTGATTCAAGTATGTGCTCAGTTTCAAACTTGTTCATGAAGATGTTTGCGTAGCTTGGGGTCCCGAAAAACCCATGGATGTTTCATTGGCTTGCATGAAAATGTTGCCATTCCATTCAAAATAACTATGGAATAGACAGAGTTGAAGTAACTCAAGTAAACTTTGTTGGCTCTAAGTTCTTGTGAACGAAGAAGGGACAACTCAACTGCCTCTGTTCCCTCTTGATGAGGTAGGGATGTGTACAATGAACCCACATCAATTGTTCAAAGCCACATGTTGTGTATGTCCTCAATTTGTATATCCATCAGAAGTTGAAGAAAATGGGTGGAAACCTGTATGTAAGACGGACTGGCTTGTACCAAAGGTTGTGGGAAGGTGTCTAGTCATTTACCTAAGGTTTCATGGATGGAGTCACATCCTGAAACAATGGGCCTGAAGGGTGGGTCATGCAGATTTTTATGAATTTTTGGTAACTTGTACAGTGAGGGTTTCCTTGTGAATTCTGCAAATAGGAATCGACGTATCGTGTAATTTATCCATTCTAATTCAAGAGCTCTATCCAGAATCAGAGAAAGCACCCGTTTAAATTCAGATGTGGGATCTTGGTGCAGGGGTAAGTAGGTAGTCTTGTCTCCGACATGTACTTCTACTTTACGTGTGTAAAAATCACGATCTATGACAACAAGAGCGCCACCTTTATCTGCTGGTAAAAAGGTCAAGGATGTGTTTGTTGCTAAATCTTTGAGAGTTTGTTTGTTGTGCCTTGACATGTTATCTTGCTTTGTGCAATAGTTCCTGATGTTTTTAGATCTTCTTCACTAGTAATTCAAATGTGTCTATCGTCTTATGTGACACTGGAGATCTAAAATAACTATTTGGATTTCTTCTAATTGGATTCCTCCTTATGTGTGTGGGGTACTTGCATGTTATCAAAGAAGTATCTCAGTCGAAGTTTTCTTGTAAATTTGAAAAGAGCAATTTCTGTCTGAAAAGAGTTAGGGTGATGAGTGGAAAAAAGGACAAGCCCTTCTTTAGCACTGACATTTGTGAGGGCGTCAAATTTATGGATGAGATGTTAATAACTAAGTTTTCTTGTGTCTCCTGTTGCTAACTCCGTCTTTGGTTGGTTGTTCTCCTGCCTCTCCTAATCTTGTTTATCTTGGCTCTGGTGGATCGGCCTATTCCATCGGAAGATTGTTGACAGCCAGGCTGACTTAAAAAAAAAAAGAGACCTTAGTCGTAGTCTAATCAGTGGTCAGTTGGATTTGTGGTTGCCTGTGTGTGTGTCAATTGTGTATTGCTAACAGATGCTATACGTTCCTCAGAGTATGCATGTATATGTCGAGTTTGTCCATGTCTTTGTGCATATACCTCAGTCCAGGTATAAACTTCATGCATTTTATAGTCAATGGTATCCCTTTTGAATTTACGTATATTTTGTGTATGTATTTTTTTGTCATAAGTATCCAATTTAGAGTTGATGTCTTACAGTGTGATTTGCCAAGTGTCAGGTTCCAATTTTTTCCCCAGCACGGGACTCAACTCACAAATGTCTTCTACCAAACCTGACAGCACCTGGGATAATTGTTCAATGATGAGTAACATCAAGTAAAGTGAGATTTTATTACGTATTTCGTACAATTTTTCAATAAACTATTTATTAAGTTTAAAACATCATTGGTTTAATGGCTAAACACAACCCTCTTGGGATCCTTCTAGTTTTGTGGTATTGGATAAGTGTAGGGGCATGTAGCCTTTGATTGATTTCGCTCCACATAAGGTATTCCAGCTGATTGATGTATTGAATAGAGGTGGCACATGATGAGCCAAACGTCCTGGTTTTGTGAATTAAATTATAAATGTCCCGAGCTTTGGATGTGGTGTAAAACTCTGCTTCACCTTTATGATCTGGCAAGTGTAAAATGTCCATAAAAGACATGGTTGATGTGCAAACACTAAGTGATGGGTAGAGTGTGTGGTTTGCTGAGAGGGAATAAGTAGTGATGCACACAGTAATTTAACCCAGTGTATCAGAATGAACACAAACTTTAACGTATTATCTGGGGCACAAAGCTGGCAGAGCTCCACCCTGTCTCTGCCACTAGTAGATTGAAAAGGCCAAAACAACTGCTCTAGATGTGGAGTACACTTTTTTCATCCTAAGGCTACATGATTAACATTTTAATTTATTACTGTAAAAATTCTGAGACAATGCGAATTCCATGCTATAACATTACTTGAGTTTGAAAATGTGAAACACAATACAGTGACAAAAAAGTTACATTGAAATATATATTTTTCTTGTGTTCACAAGATTGTTAACAAATGTTAAATCATCACATTCATGATGTCCAAAGGTAATAATAGAGTATCTTGTTTCTTTACAGGTTGAAACAACAGCCCATGCATTTCGGGTACATAGACACTTTTTCATGGGTTACTATGAGCAAAGAAAGTATATGACGATTAGTAAATCCTTGTTAGTTCGGATTGTGTGGGAAAGTTGTTGTTGTGTGAAAAAGGTTAGAGATCTGCTTAGAAGGAAAAAGCACATATGACAAGGCTGTGTAAACATGCTAGGTGGTTCGAGCGTCTCAAGAAACTACCTTAACCATCATGCATCAGGCCGATTACTCATGTGCTTTATGTGAACAAAAAGAAAACGGTGCTGTGAAAATCATGAAAACAGTGAGTTTATAACTCGCCTGTATCCAGTATGCTCAAAAATAAAAGGACTGTACCCAAACCAGTGATACCTGTATCTAAACAAGATTTCTGATGGATACTTCTGCCTGTGGATTCCTCACCTTATGAATACCCTCTGCGCTAGCATTCAGCGGAAATTCTTTCCTGGCTCTCCCACGTCGATGAGGATGCCACCGTAGCACGGCTCCACTCGCGACACCGTATTGCATCATCGGAACCAGCGTGCGGACGTCAGTTCCCTTTTTTCTGCACCATCAATGCGTAACGGTTTTTCTAGGTGCTCTCCATGTTAATTTCAAAAGGAAACCTTTGACGTGGCTAGACCCCGAACTGCTGAACAAATTACACCAAATTTAGCAAAAGGTAGCTCTTGGTCCAGAAAGCCCTCTTTTTGTTAAATGTTGTAAATCCGTTCTGTGGTTTCTGAGAAATGTTAAGATTTCTCAAATATAGAACTGTGGCCACGCTGGATTCGCGAACCCTCCTTATCTCATGCCTAAGATCTGATTGGCTGCCAACATTTCAAACCAGGAAGTGTTGGCAGCCATCTTGTGACTCGGTTGAACAGTCACAAGCAAAATCGTTAAAAAAAAGAAGGGGCAGGGTAAGAAACACCCTGACTCCCTAGGCCTGTTCAGTGACCACCAGGGCCAAAAAAAGCATTTAAAAAAAAAAAAAACTATTGGGCAGAATTTGCGGTGGATCTGTAAATCTGGCAGAAATATTTTTTAAAAACCAAAGTGCCGGCTCCTGCGCTTCTTTTACTTCAGGCCCCTGGGGGGGGGCAGGTCCCGGGGTGATAACAAATTCAAAGCATTAGCCCCTCCCTGGGGCTAATGCTTTGAAGTGCGGTGGACACGAGACCCACACGCTGCCCGGTGAACCGTCACCTCAAAGAGGCTATTTTTAATTTGAATGTGAGGGGAGGCTCCAGCCCCTCCAAGCTGCCCCGGGGACCGCCAACTGCCTCGGGCTAGTTTTTTTAAATGTAGGGTAGCAATTTGGCTCCTCTCCCTTTTAAAAAAAAAAAAAATAGATGGCCGGGCCCCGGGCATTGGGTGTCCAGGGTCGATGAGATGTCATCAGTGATGTCACTGACCATGTCATAAGTGATGTATTATGTGGTATCACAAGCAGTGCATTGCAGGGACGCAAGTTATACTTATTTCAGGTAACTATAACGGCTAAATTTTCTGGTTTTGTACGAGTGAAAGGTCAGCCTAACTATATCGTCCCCTGTAAGTTTTGGTTTATATATTTAGACATATATATATATATTTTTTTTAATAACATGCTTATTGAATTTTTATTATTCTGTCTGACAAATAACATTTTCTTGTTTCAGAAACAATATTACAGACAACTTAAGGGCACGGCAATGGGCACCTGCTTCGTCCCCAGCCACGCAAATTTATATGTGGGCTGGTGGGAGAAGCAGGTGGCCTGGGCCGAAAATAACAATCAATGGATGACCTGTTCAATCTCTACATCTCTCCCCTAATTCAGTCTCTTAGAGATAGACAAGTGACGGTTTTCAACTATGCAGATGATTTGCAACTGCTCTTTACGATAGACAACTCCGAAATCTCTATCACCAGCTTTCAGGCTACCATGAGATACATCCAAGCTTGGATGGACCAAATTCATCTGAAATTGAACCCGGGTAAGACTGAGCTGGTACTCACTGGGGACAGTGTCAAACACTGGGGCCCGCACTACTGGCCTCCAGACATGGGGTCAGCTCCGATCCCCTCTACATCGGCAAAGACACTTGGAGTCACCTTAAATAGTGATCTCTCACTGAAAACAGAAGTGGGACAGGTGGTCTCCAAGTGCTTTTTCCAACGTAGTAAAATTAGGAAGGTTCGGCGCTTCCTTACATCGGAGGCCATTACCCAGGTGGTGATAGCTACGGTACTGTCCCACCTGGATTATGCTAATTCTATTTACCTTGGCATTCCTCTCTACCTGTTAAAGCGAATCCAGATGGTTCAAAACTATGCAGCCAGATTGATTTTGAATCAACCTAGATGGCAATCTGCCTCCCCGTTGCTCATGAAACTTCACTGGCTCCCTATGGCCCAACGTTGCACCTTCAAGACAGGCTGCATGATTTTCAAATCCCTACACTGCAAAAGCCCCAAGTTCATCGATAAATTGATAACGAGGCACACCCCCCCACCCCCGCAATTTGCGGTCAGCCCATCTTGCCCTTCTACATACTCCCTCTTTCAGGCGGAAGCGCACTGGTGGCTGTCTATTTGCGACACTGGCCCCTCGCCTGTGGAATTCCTTTCCCCTTGAGATCCGGACCTGCCCCGACCTCATGAAATTTAGAAGAGCACTGAAGACTTGGCTCTATAAACAAGCATACCATTAACTCTAGTACACAATTAAATTCTTCTGGATGCTGCTCCCTGTCTTTCCTACAGCGCCATGAAACCAATCGGTGTTAGTGCGCTCAACAAATTCTTTTAACATAACATAACATCTATCATAGGATGTTATAGATACATTGGTGATGTATTTATCCTATGGAAGGGTTCACGTGATGAGGCAGAAAAATACCTACATGAATTGAATAACAATGATGTGAATCTACATTTCAGCGGGCACATTAGTGCGACAGAAGTGCCATTCCTAGATCTTAAAGTCTGAACTGGAGTGGCAGAGTGGGCTAAAGAATGGTGATGGATTAAACCCAGATCAGTTGACTGGGGGTGAATGCTTGTATTGTCAACGCTCCGTCCATCATTAACTTTGGTTTTGCTTAGATCTTTAAGTCTTCATAAATGATGGACCTATTTGTACTTCCCTGTTAATGAAAAATTATGGCAGGGAATTCAATTCTTGAAGCACACACCAGTCACCCAAAGTCTTTAAAAGGCAGTATCCCCCATGGGGAACTACTTCGACTAAAAAGAAATTGCATCAGAAATAGTGACTTCCAATATGCTGCCTTAGATACGATAGAGAGGTTTAAAATACGAGGATATTCACCCGATTTACTACAAAAATCCCTGTTGAGTGTGGAGAAGATCCCCAGACAATGTTTATTAAAAGAAAAAATAAAGCCTAACACACAGGGGGTGGAGACATTCAGGTTCATAAATACTTTCTCAAATGAATCAGCAACTATTAGAAAGAACCTCTCTCGTAACTGGCACATTTTGAAATCTGACCTGGTAATTGGGAAGAATTTAGCTGATTACCCCCAAATAACATATAGACGCTGTCGGTCCCTTTTTGGACAAATTAGTTCAGAGTCATTTTGAATCAATTCCATTCAATCCAAGAATTAGTCCTCTGAATGGACTCATTCCCTGCTCCAAATGCAAGGCTTGCAGGAGCAGCTCTAAAACTCTGACCTACACTGTACCTGGTATGCCAAAACCTAGAGCCATTAATACATTCCTAACATGCAATACACCCTACTGTATCTATTGTTTAGTATGTCCCTGCAATTTAAAATATGTGGGCAGTACTATTCATCCAACCAAACGCAGGATATTAGAACATGCAAGGGCTATTGAGAGGAAGGACTTCACGTATCCTGTAGCCAGACATTTTGCTAACTTTCACGGTAGCAATAGAAATCTTTTGCGTTTTTTTTTTTTGGATCATGTTCCCCCCCCAATGAACGGGGAGGTAACAGAGAACTCAAACTACGAACTGGAATCAAGATTTATAATTGATTTACAAACTAAGGTTCTAGCAGGCCTGAATACTGAAGAAGAACTAGCAATACATCTTTAAGACCTGTAAACTGTATTGATAGAATTAAGTTGAAATCACTAAGATAGATTGACCTGTAAATGTTAGTCACTATGAACCATGAACTCTTCCTTCTCTCGTTCTTGTCTATTCCTGCTCTCCGTTTTCTGTCTTTAATTTTTGCTATTTTAGTTCATAGAAAAGGAGTGAAGATACTCTCATAAAAATGTATGAATGAATTTATTTGGCTGCTATCACGAACTATACCCATACAGGGCTCAATTTTGGACTCATGGTATAAAACATGTTAAGTGTAAATATGTGACATTGTTAGAGAAGATGAAATCTACTGTCACAGAATTGATCGGTTACCAAAATCCAGAGAAGCAGAGGTAGAAAGTGCAATAATATTAATTTGCACTGCATTTCAAATGAATTATTCTGTTGTTTTCATATAAATAATATGTTCTTGTCATCCTTAAGTCTGATTTTGCCCAACTTGAAGTAAAGACTTATTTATAGGTGATTTAATCTGTCAGAATAACTATAATCAATTTGATGTATAACAGTGCTAGAAATGTAAATAGAATGAATTTGGATTTGATTTGTTTTTCACATTATAAGATGGCGCTTGTGAAACTGTGTTTAAAACAGTCCGTTATTTGTTTTAACAAGCTAAGTTGAACCGGATGTAAATGCACTTTAGTACTACAAGAATGATGATAACATCTGGCTCGTTGTAACAGTGGTAGAAGGCGTGAAGCCGAAACGCTTCCTGTTTGTTAGCTGGGCTGAATAAAGTAACCGAGTTTACCCTTGACAGAGTGTGGTCTCTCTTTTCTAGAGACTTGGAGCTGTATATATGTATATGTGTGTATATATAAATATATATATATATATTCTCTGAAAAAAACATAGGTTTTAGGGGTGTTATAGTTAGCTGGATATTTCACTCATACAAAACCATTGAAATTCCTCAGTTATAGTTAGTTGTACTAACTCTCGCGCCCGCAATCCACTGGTGATGATGTCACATATTACATCATTCATGACATGGTCAGTGACATCACTGATGACATCACCGATGACATCACTGATGACATCACAGATGACATCATCCAGTGAATGTGGTTTGGTTCCATATTTAAATTTGTATTATATAACTAAATAGCAATCTGCATTGAAGAATTAGTAGCAATGTGATTAACTGTTTACTTGACTAATTTATAGTATCTCACTAAATATATTGGATAGTGACTAAACTGTGAATATCTGTATTACTTTCTCAGTTGTTGTGTAAACTGCTGCACCATTTCGTTACTAGCTACGTGAAAGTCTATATTAGTTATTGATTAGTTAACTGATTATTTGTATGGCAGAGTGAATGTGTGTGTGGTTCGGTGGAGGGTGGGGGGTGACTGCCCAAAGATGTGTCAATAGTTGATTCAATAGGTATATGATGTTAAGACTACATGTTATAATACTTGTTTGGGTGAGTGAATATGTATATGGATGTGCTGATGAGCAAATATATCTCTCCATGGTACATGTCCATCAAACTAGAATAATAAAAGTCAGTGTATGTGACATTTGTTGTCCATAAATAAGTATACATGAGACTCAGTGATTGCATGAGTGACTATGGATAACTGTATAATTGTAATAGTGATTCTCTTCCAGGGGATCCTCATCAAAGTCATAAGCACTGAATATTCCCGCCCATGTGCGGGACCCCGGAAACAATATAAAAATATATATGTATAAAACACATATATCTCGCTCCACATATATGTATGTACATATATCATTTTTCTCACATCAATGCAGCCCCAAAACTGAGGCTAAACAATGCAAACACATATACATGAACTGCAATTAGTAAGGAATCAAAAAACACATTAGGTCAAAAAATCCTTGAACTTTGTGTTTTAATGAGTCAAACCACTCATAAATCCTGAAAATTGCTTATAAATAGACATTGTTAGCCCTCAGGCTGCATTGCAAAACAATATCATAGAAAATGAAACCATTTTCACAATAACTGGCACCGTGCCTTTAAGGCAGCCATGACCCCAGGCTTCCCATCATGCCTCAGGGGTGACAGTTAGGTCAGTTGTTCTTTCCGGCTCCTTCAGTCAGGACCCTGGTGAAACAGCTCCTTTTCTTTTTGACTTTCTGTCAAAAAATATTCAGCTTTTACTAGAATTTTTGACTTCACTCGACGTCTTTTAGACATAGAGTGCTGTTTGAACACTTTTTGTGCTTAAAAAAAGGTATTTTTCCTGTCAAAGATGCCTTCTCTCTTCAACAACTGTCCTTCATGTGGAAGGAAAAAGGCAAAGACTGACTCTCATTCAGTCTGTATCCTGTGCCTACCAGACTCTCATTCCTCTAAAACCTGTGAACACTGCCAGGTTTTATCTTCCAGGACTCTTAAGGATCGAGAGAGGATTAGAGCTTATGGGCTTTCTGAGAGAGGAAGATCTCCCAAGAAGCAGAAAAGTCGGAAGACGCGGTCGACGTCGAGAGGAGCCCCGACTGGTTCACATTCGACGTCGGGATCGGCGTTGGAGAAGCAGTCGACGGCGACGAAGAAGATGTCTTCAGCGTCTACATCGAAGGTACCTCCGCTTCAGTCAGCGTCGAGGGACAGGTCGCCGTCGAAGCGGAAGAGCTCGACGGCGAGCCGTGGGACGTCGAAACAGCATCGTCATGCTGTGACGTCGAGGCATTCTCCGTCGACGTCGGTCCATCGACGTTCGACGTCGAGCCATCCTCCGTCGACGACTAGCCATGGTCGTTCGACGTCGAGGGAGCCTCTGTCGACACATCATCGGTCGACGTCGATGCAGCCAACGTCGACGCCTGGACGAGAGCGTTCGACGTCGGAGCGGCATTTGGAGTCGAGGCACGCCCAGTCGCCATCAAGTCAACGGCGATCGGCGTCGAAACAGCCTCCATCGACGTCGAGCAGACAGCCTTCAACGTCGAAGGACAGCCATGGCCACCCGAGGTCGACGGAGAAATCACGGTCGACGTCGAGGGAGCGTCTTCCTGCTCGGCGCTCGGCGTCGATACAACCACCGTCGAGGGATCAACAAAGATCCAGGGAGAGAAGTTCTTCTCAAACAAAGAACTTTACTCCTACAAAATCAAAGGAGGTGGTTCGGGACAAGGGAAGTGCCTTGCTAGTCCAGACTCATGCCCTAGAGCCACAGTTGGGTTCTCCAGGTTCAGCATCGGCTGCGGAGGTGGAACAATCACCAGTGCAGGATCCCCCCGCCAAGAGACGGAGACTTGCAGAAGAAAGATCTCGCTCAAGGTCTCCCTCTGGATCTCTGGTGAGTCTTTCCTCATCATCCTCATCATCTCGGAGTGGCAGATCCTCGGATGGACGGAGCGGCGCATCTAATAGGGGGAGGTCCGAATCCCCTGCAAGATCGCAACAGGATCGAACGGAACGACCTCAACGGTCGCGTACACCTGAGAAGGATCCCATCCACAAGTCTCCTTCTGTTCATCTTTCCCCAAGGTGGAATAGACCTCTTCACCACTGGGCAGAGGACAAGGAGACGGCGGAGCGCCTAAAGCGATATCGAGACCAACCTCTTCGCAGAGAAAGGTCTCGTTCTAAACACTCAAGCAAGAGACATTCTCGTCACAGAGAGAGATCTCGTTCCAAGACGCGTTCTAGCAGAAGAACTAGGCCCAGGAGGACAAGTAGTTCTTCAAGTTCGTCGAGAACACGATCTCACAGGGATTACTCCCCGACTCTTACTAACAGTCCACGCTCAAGAGTGTCTCCAACTGAGGATATTTTCTCGTTCCAAGATATCTTGGGCAGGGGAGCCCTGAAACTGGGAGTACCGATGACAGCTCCACAAGTCAAGACGACTGTCATATTCGAAACCCTGCAACATAGATCAGCACCCAAACCGTTGTTGCCGTTGGTTCCGGGTATAATGGAACATGTGAATGAAGTCTTCCTCACTCCGGCAACGGTGAAGTCCGTTCCAGCGAGGATTCTCAAAAAGTATCGTCCTCCGGAAGAGGATCCTCTGTTCCTCAAAGCTGATCCCCCGCCAGATTCAGTGATCATTACGGCGGCAAGAAAATCCAATGCGGTGGCTTCCTCATCCACGGTACCTCCGGATAAGGATAGCAAGGTGCAGGACTCATGGGGGAGAAGGGTGTGTAACACCTCAGCCTCTTTCCTCAAGGTTTCTAACGCGGAAGCCCTGCTCGGCAGGTATGACAGGTCTCTGTGGGACTCACTTCAGAGATTTACCGCAAAGCTCCCTGAAGAAGACAGAAAGGACTTTGAGGAGGTTCTGATGGAGGGCAGTCAAGTCTCCAACCAGATTATAGGATCGGCAGCAGATGGGGTAACTCTGGCGGCACATGGCTATGTGCACGGAGTTACAGCAAGGAGAACATCTTGGTTACGCCTCACAGCATTAAAACCGGAGGCTCAAGCAAGAATCCTGAACCTTCCTTTTTCAGGCACATCTCTCTTTGGGGCAAGTGCGGATGAGGAAATGCAGCGGATGAAGACCGAGTTGGACACTCTCAAAGCGGTGGGACTCGAGAAGAAAAAGGAATTTAAGAAGAAATTCCGTTCGAACAACAAGGGTTATTCGAAGCAGAGGGTTCAAACCCCTCAATGGCAGAAAGGCCAGAACCAGCAGGGCCAGCAAAAGACACAGTACAAAGGCAAGGGCAATTCCAAGGGAAATGGAAATCAGCGCCAAGGCAACAACTTCAATAAAGCGCAGCAGAAGCAATGAGTCTTCACTTCCCCCAGCGCCGTTACCCACTCCAGTGGGGGGAAGCATTGCGCATCACAGGACAGAGTGGCAGGCCATCACCAAAGATCAATGGGTGTTGTCTATGCTGCAGAATGGGTACTGTCTTCGTTTCCATCGTCTACCTCCGCACGTTTCCCCGATGTCAACATCAAGTCACCAGCTACAAAGGTTAAAAGCAGAAGTAGCTACACTCCTCGAGAAAGAAGCCATCGAGAGAGTTCCGGTGTCCCAAAGGGGGAAAGGAGTGTACTCGAGGTATTTTCTGGTCAGAAAAAAGGGCCAGAAGGAAGAATACAGGCCCATTCTGGACTTGAGAACACTCAATCTGCATGTACGAAAAGAAAAGTTTCGCATGTTGGCGCTTCATCAGATATATCCACATCTCAGGCAGGGGGATTGGATGTGTTCGATGGACCTTCAAGATGCGTACTTCCATATTCCAATACGGCAAGATCACAGAAGATTCCTTCGGTTCCGGGTGGGGACCTCTCACTACCAGTTCAAAGTCCTCCCGTTTGGGTTGAAGTCGGCTCCCAGAGTGTTCACCAAGTGTGTCGCAGTGGTGGCGGCAGCTCTACGCCGCAGGGGAGTCTTCGTATACCCATACTTAGACGATTGGCTGTTGAAAGGTCCAACTCCAGGCAATGTAAGGAATCAATTCAAGACATGCATAGAACTTTGTCAACGTCTAGGTCTACATGTCAATTTCAACAAGTCTGTATCACAACCAACTCAGAGGATCCACTTCCTAGGAGCTCTGCTAGACTCCGAAGTAGGAAAAGTGTTTCCTTCGGAGGAGAGACAGTTTTCGATAGCCCTCAAGTGCCAACAAGTTCTTCTCCACAGGTCCCAGAAGGTGCGGAAGATAGCCTCGCTCTTGGGGTCGATGGCTTCCTGCATCTTCCTAGTGCCGAACGCCAGACTTCGGATGCGTCCTCTTCAGCAGGATCTGGAGGACAAATGGGACCAACACTCAGATCAGTGGGACGATCGGATCACTTTGTCGGAGGTTGCTCAATCTTCCCTCCAGTGGTGGACAAAGAGACAGAACATGCAGATGGGGGTTCTCTTCCATCAACCGCCTCCAACACAAACGATCATCACAGATGCATCATTGCAAGGATGGGGAGCGCACATGGGACCCCTACAAGTGCAGGGTCTGTGGTCTCCCAAGGAAAGCACTTATCATATCAACTTGCTGGAGTTGAGAGCGGTTCACCTGGCTCTCAAAGCGTTCCTTCCCTCGCTTCAGGAGAAAATGATTCTAGTACAGACGGACAACACCACCACGATGTACTATTTAAACAAGCAGGGAGGAACACGATCAAGGACTCTGTCTCTGGAAGCTCAGCGCATCTGGCATTGGCTTCTAGCTCGCAAGTTGTCTGTTCAGTCAGTCCACCTCCCAGGAGAGCAGAACGTGAGGGCGGACGCTCTAAGTCGGCACTTCGAAGACAGAGAAGACTGGGTTCTCAACGACGAAGTGCTAGACGACATTTTCCAGTCTTGGGGTCGTCCTTCAATAGATCTCTTCGCAGACGACGAAAACACCACATGCCCAAGCTTCGCCTCCAGGTTCTATCGACCAGGAACGAGAGGGAATGCTCTGTTAATGGACTGGTCGGGGCTGTTTGTGTACGCCTTCCCACCCCTTCCGCTGATCCCGAAGGTGGTGAGCAAGCTGAACCACTCGTGCACAACGATGATCCTGATTGCCCCAGACTGGCCGAGACAATGGTGGTACACAGACCTACTTCACCTATCAGTGTCTCCTCACAAGAGGCTACCATGCAGGCAGGACCTGTTGTCGAAGATGAACGGGAGGATTCACCATCCCAACCTTCCGTCACTGAACTTGGCAGCTTGGCTCCTGAGGTCATACAGTACGGCCATCTAGGGCTGCCACAGGACTGCATGGCCATTCTGAAAGAAGCACGACGCCCTTCCACTAGACATTCGTATGCATGCAAGTGGAAGAGATTCTATATGTGGTGCATGCAGAATGGTCACAATCCGGTAAAAAGTCAGGAAGAAGCAGTTCTCCCATACTTGTTGTACCTGACTAAAGCAGGTTTGAAGTTTAACTCCATTAAGGTGCATTTGGCCGCTATTACAGCTTATAGGCGATCACCTTCACAAACTTCTTTTTTTCAGCTTCCTGCAGTAAAAGATTTCCTGCAGGGTCTAAAGAAAGTGTATCCTCCTGTTCGGCCTCCTGCTCCGCCTTGGGAGCTGAACCTAGTCCTATCAAAATTGATGGGTTCACCTTTTGAGCCTATTCATAAAGCTTCTTTACAGCATATTTCCTGGAAAGCTGCTTTTTTGATAGCGATTACGTCAGCCCGTAGGGTGAGCGAAATTCAGGCCCTATGTACTAAAGAACCGTATACGGTTTTTCACCTGAACAGAGTGGTGCTTAGAACGCATCCTTCTTTCCTGCCTAAAGTGGTATCAGATTTTCATGTCAATCAGTCTATCTCTTTACCCACTTTCTTTCCTAATCCCTCTACTCCAGCTGAGAGGGCATTACACTCTCTGGACCTGAAAAGGGTTTTAAAGTTCTATCTGGACAGGTCCAAGTCTATTCGACATTCTGATCAATTGTTTGTTAACTACGGTTCGATCAGGACTGGTCATGCAGCCTCGAAACGTTCTATCTCCAGGTGGATCGTTTCGTGTATCAAGCTTGCTTACCAATTGGCACAGAAGACTTTAGGGGGTTCCCCTAAGGCGCATTCTACTAGAGGTAGAGCAGCCACGGCGGCTTACCTGCAGGATGTGCCCATGTCTGAGATTTGTAAAGCGGCGACCTGGAGGTCTGTCCATACATTTACCAGGCATTACTGTCTAGATTCTGACACGAGAGCAGATACCCAGGTGGGCCAGGCCTCCCTGAGGAATCTGTTTAACAGCTAGAATTTCTTTTGGCTGTTATGATTGGTTGGGTCATGTACTTCTCATTTACCTGCAGGTGGTTGATGGGCTTGCTATTCTATTCAGTGCTTATGACTAATGATGAGGATCCCCTGGAAGAGAAGGATAAGTTACTTACCTGTAATCCTAGTTCTCTTCCAGGGGTATCCTCATCAAAGTCATAAGCAACCCACCCGCCTCCCCAGGTAAATGAGATTTGGTACTGTTTTGTTTTCAATCTTGTGGTTGAGCCCTGTCTTCAGGGTTATGCAAAGAACAACTGACCTAACTGTCACCCCTGAGGCATGATGGGAAGCCTGGGGTCATGGCTGCCTTAAAGGCACGGTGCCAGTTATTGTGAAAATGGTTTCATTTTCTATGATATTGTTTTGCAATGCAGCCTGAGGGCTAACAATGTCTATTTATAAGCAATTTTCAGGATTTATGAGTGGTTTGACTCATTAAAACACAAAGTTCAAGGATTTTTTGACCTAATGTGTTTTTTGATTCCTTACTAATTGCAGTTCATGTATATGTGTTTGCATTGTTTAGCCTCAGTTTTGGGGCTGCATTGATGTGAGAAAAATGATATATGTACATACATATATGTGGAGCGAGATATATGTGTTTTATACATATATATTTTTATATTGTTTCCGGGGTCCCGCACATGGGCGGGAATATTCAGTGCTTATGACTTTGATGAGGATACCCCTGGAAGAGAACTAGGATTACAGGTAAGTAACTTATCCTTTTATAACACACTAAGTATGAGTTACTATCTATATGAATAAATGAAGTGGTGTTTGTATAAGTGTGTAGCTGAGTAAATGTAAGTATGATCCATTGTTTGCATAAGTGAGTAGGATGACTGCATAAGTAAATAGGATATGTGCTGGTGTGTAATGTCAATATAGGTGTATAAGTATATTTGATAGTGTTCTATTGGTCATTCACAGCATGTATGAGTGAATCTATAGGTAATTGATTACATGTTTGTGTAGATCTAGGAATGACTGAGTGGGTTTTTAGATACTTGTATTGGTGTGTCAATGGATTCATATATGGTACTCTGTATTTTACAGTGAGTGAAGAAAGAATATAGTAGTGTATGATGAGGTGTATCTGATTGTCACGTGGATGATGTCATCAGTGATGTCATTTCAGATGTTATCAATGATGTCATCAGTGATGTCACTGACCATGTCATGAATGATGTAATATGTGACATCATCACCAGTGGATTGGGGGCGCGAGAGTTACAGTTAGTACAACTAACTATAACAGAGGAATTTCAATGGTTTTGTATGAGTGAAATGTCCAGCTAACTATAACACCCCTAAAACCTATGTTTTTTTCAGTGAATTTCTAAGGTTTTTAAAATGCTAATTCCTAACTATAACCTGCCTGAAACCTATGTTTTGGACAGCATTGAATCCAGTCTTGCTTTATTTAAGGTAGAGACAATTGAACTCTATGTATTCCGAAATTTGTAAAAGGTTGTCACAAAAAGCATTCATCTATAACTGTGCTGACTACAACCTTCAATCTACACTGCGGACAGCAGCGTTCACAACTTAAATTCAGCTTTCCATCTACACTACTGACAGCATTCAAGTTAGCCTTGATTTATGTAAGGCAGGGACAATTTTGTTAATGGATGCCACAAAAAACATTCCTCAGTGTCTGTACAAAGTACTGCCTTCAAATGTACATTGCGATCAACAGACTTCACTACTTGATACCAGAAGCGGAGAAGCACTACAAAAAAACATTTAATTCAGTCTTGATTTATTTAAGGCAGAGACAATTGTACTGTGTCCTCAGATTCTGTTAACTGTGACAAAATAGCATTCATCGATGTTTGTGTCGACTACTGCCTTCAATCTACACTGCGTACAACAGGGTGCACAACTTGAATTCAACTTTCCATCTGCCATATGAACAGCATTCAAGATATCCTTGATTTATGTAAAGCAAAGACTAATTTGTTAAAGGATGCCACAAAAAACATTCCTCAATGACTGTAGTGAGTTCTGTTTTCAAATGTACACTGCGATCAAAGAGTTTACGGCTTGATACCAGTGGCGCATAAGCACTACAGACAACATAAAATTCAGTATCGATTTATTTAAGGAGATAAATACTACTGTGTTGTCAGATTTTGTTGAAGTATGTGACAAAAAAAAGCATTCTTCGATGTCTGTGTCAACTACAGCCTTCAATGTACTCTGCGGACAGCAGGGTTCACAACTTGAATTCACCTTTGCATGTATACTATGGACAATAAGGAATTCAACCTTGATTAATTTAATGCAGAGACAATTGTACTGTATATTTACAGATTTTTTCAGATAGAATGATGATTGTACATGACGCATTCCAGTAGACAAGAGACATTATACCTCTGCAACCCCCCCCAAACCACTAATCATCACAGGGTACACACACGCTGAGTTCTTTTGCTACCACTAAATCACTGCACCACAAGTCATTTCCCCGTAGCCTTATTAAAGCAGAATTCACTAGGCAAAAACATTGCTCCCAGTACAGCCCCCTGTATTATGTATTATCACAGAGTACGTACAAGGTCAGCGCCAGAGATACCACTAACTCAGTGCACCATAAATTATCGGAAAGAAGAGTGAACAGTTTGATGTCAGCAATGAGGCATACTATCACTTTTAAGTGGAATTCATGCATAATCCAATCGACAAAACACATTACTCCAATTATTGTCCCTCCTCCCCCCAGACCACGCATCATCACAGAATATGTATACGCTAAGCACCAAAGATACTAGTATCTCAGTGCCCCAAAAATGATTATCACGTGGCCTTACTAAGGCACCATTCACAACACCAAAAACATTACTATCAGTACAGCCTGCCCAGACCACGCATCATCGCAGGCTCCACAGAACCTCCTTGTTTTAGGTACCACTAACTCAATGTAAACCAAAGTAAGTATAACACCTATCAAACCCTACACAATACCCCTTTATTATACTTCCTTGGAAAACTATTTTATATCACTTATACATTTAGTTGAATAATAAAATGCACGCTGCATACATGTTCTATCTTCCACTTCAATCATAATTGCAGATGATGCACTCCACCCTAAGATGTACTCTGTGGACAGCAGGGTTTACAACTTGAATTCACCTTTGCATCTACACTACAGACAGTAGGAAATTCAAGCTTGATTTTTTTAATGCAGAGACAATTATACTGTATGTATTCAGATTTTGTTAAAATAAGTGAAAAAAAGCATTGCTCTATAACTGTACTGACTACTAGCTTCCATGTACACTGTGCACAGGAGGGTTCACAACTTCAATTTACCTTTTCATCTACACTACAGACAGCATTAAATTCAGCCTTAATTTATTTAAAGCAGACAAAAAAATAGTGCTGTTGCACAGCTAGTATGCACAAGCAGCTTCAATCATTGCATTCTGTGAACTGTGATAAGAAAGAATGTAGAAAATTGAGCCAAAATGTACCTCCACCAACGGCAATACCAAGTACCTCTCGGATATCACCTTCAACATCACCACCAGACATACGTCCCCATTTTGAGAAAGTTAGAATGCACTACCTGAAATGCAATTGTTTAATTTGTTATGGGGGGCAATCAGTAGACCTAGTTTACAGAGCAATTAATAACCATCGATGCTAGTTCCCCCCCTCAAAGTTCATATAGTCCAGTATGCAACAGTGAATGATTTCAGTACAGCCCGCTCAGACCACGCATCATCGCAGGGTCAGCACACGATAAACACCAGACGTACCACTAACTCAGTACACCATAAATAATTTCTACGTGCCCTTGTTAAGGCAAAATTCAATAGTCCAAACACATTTTACCAGTGCAGTCTGCCTGAACCACGCATCATCGCAGGCTCCACACAAACTGCCCCTACCTCGGATCCCCCTTAACTCATGAACCCTTTACGATAGAATCTTCTGTGTATTATTTCACTTACAAAACTCCTACCTTTGTACAGCAGAAGTCATAAACCGTTTATGATTAAATATCTGTATATGATATCATGATTACTATTTTACTTGTTACCAACAACGTATACCAACAACAACGTAATACAATGGAGTCGAGCACACATGCCCGTACCCACTTCAACTATCTATCTGTGTCTGCGTATTTATTGTGTTTGTAAAATGCTGCTCCTCCGCCCTACCACCTTATATTGTGCTATAAATAGCGTATGCAACCATCTTACCTGTGACAGTCAGTGTGGGCTATTCCTCCTTTTTGTTTAAAAGCAAATTTATATAGCGCAAAATCAACCCAAAACTATATCAGCTATTTACATGAGTACCGTATTTACAATACATTTTCAGGCACGCGTACATTATGTCATTACTCTACAATGACAGGATGTGGACGCAACTCTTAGTCTCGAACATGGATTTCCAGCATCAAGTTCTACAGTCTACCTGAACAACCACATACGCACAAGCTGCCCTTCATGTGCCAAAAACTACAACTTAACAGCCCTGTATTGCTACAGCTACAACACTCCACTGAATGTACAATAAACTCCCATAATCGCAGAAATACGTCATGTCCACCATCTTTTATGCATTTAACTATAAACGAATATAGAGTCAGTGATAACCCGTACCTACCTTCCATGTTGGCCAAGTTGTGAAACTTTACAGATATAATGACACATTTGCTTTTAAGACCCAGGTGTCATCAGCACCTTAAAACGGACACCCGAATCACTTGATTTCTCATATAACTCACGACGGGACCACGCCCATAGCTCCGTAATCATGGTTGAGAGCCTCGCACAGCACTGCCATACGTCAGGCCATCCCACTCCACTTATGCTACCAGGAAAAAACAAAAAAACGCAGCATTGCCCAGATTTCCATTGTAGTGATTCCTTACTTCCAGGTCTAGTTGTCAGAACGGCACACACAAACTCCCTCATGGCTGGTATACGCACACACCACATCCATCCAGCGCATCCGTCACTACACACGTGACCGTACCTATAAAAAAGACGGGGTCCACGTGCTGTACGCCATTTTAGAGTTGCTCCCATCGCAAGTGCTGTGATAGCCCGTCCTGGTGGTTTGGACGCCTCATGTAGGCCCGAACCAACCTCATGTAGGCCTCTTTGGTTACTGAGTTAGTGGTACCGGAAGGACTGAGCGGGTGAAGAACCTGCGATGGTGATGATGCTAGCACGAGTATGTCGTTAGCCATAGCGATATCAAGACTCAGCACCATATGTAAGACTTCTTGGTGGCAGAGCGGAACTGCATGATGTAGAAGCTGTCCTGTCCATGAAAAGGTGAGCAGTGAGGCCTGGGTGCGCATCGGAGGGAGTTGATGGGCTGCAGCAGACTGGATACAAAAAAGTGATGCATCGATTTAGGCGTACTCAGTCCTACATTTGATTTGATTTTAGGATTTATAGAGCACACAAATGCCCGAGGGCGTCTTGGCAGTAAAAATCACTGAAGACTGCTCGCAGAGTGAGAGGAGAGTTGTGTCAAGACATCGTAAATTGGTTGGAACTGAATTATTTTGAGAAAAGCCAGGTCTTTAAAGACTTTCGGAAGGATAGCATGTATAGCGTATCTTATTGCATGTATATATTTTTTTTCCAATAGCAGGAACGTTTTTATAATCGGTCAAACATCCGGCATATGAACTATACAAATAGTTGTTTTTAAATGCGAGAGGGAAGGTGTCTGAAAGGGCGATGTTATTTAACTCCACATATAGATAGTAACAAATACCAATCATAACATCTTTCTTTTACTACCTTTTAGATGTAGAGCTTCAGGGTGCATTGTGTCCCGGCACGTGGTGAAAAACACACCGGTAACAGAAAGATGAGCTGCGAATATTCTTTGCAGTCACTCGCTCACTTCCTTTCTCATTTGATAAAAAAAATGAAACACAATGTTAACTTCCTTTTTATCTTACAGGTTGTGTTTCACAAATTGGCGCCCACCCCCCACACCTGTAAAACTCAACGTTCAAGGATTCTGCAATGATGCGTGGCCATTGTAACAACTTCTGAGAAGGCTGCTTCGACACGTAGTGCACCCTCTTTGAATCAGGCCAATAGCTAAAGGTGAACAAAGAAGCTTGTTTATGAAACGACAAGTCATCTGTGACAGGAGAGAGTGAGTAGTGTGCAGCAGCTTGACTGCGTAGAAATGTACAATTACCTCCAGGCAGTGAGACTAGATAGGTAACAACAGTTTGAGGGACAGATGTACGAGCCCTTTGCACCACTTTTGTGTCACTTTTAACATGGGAAAAGTGGTGCAAGGAGCTTCTAAATCTGCCTCTGACTTCCCCCCAAAAAAACACTCACCTCCGGACTCTACGAGTCAATGGGGTGCAACATTCTAGATACCCAATATTGAGAAGTCAACGTTATGCAGTGGAAATGCATGGGATATTCTACTTTGGAAAAAACAGTGCACAGACACCTCCTTACAGTGGAACTTGTTGTAATATAGTATCATGAGTGTACAAATAAATAAACCAAAAATATATATGTGTGCATTTGTATGTACTATGCTATTACTAACTCTATATACAATCTTTCAGATCACTAAAGTAGAGGGTGCACTATGAACCAGCACGTGCTTGGACGCACAACGGAGGCAAAAGGTGAGCTACGAGTATTTTCTCCAGTATTAACTGCTCTATCTATAACTTTCTCTCTCTCACACTTTTAATGTTGGTTTTTTCTCTCTTTCACTCTCTCACATCGTTTCTCTTTCTGTTTTAATGTTATGGACGCTGCTGTCCACTCTGACGTGTAGAACCAAAGCTGAGTTCAAGTTGTGAACTCTGTTGGCCACAGTGTTTAAGCAGAGCGGCCTAGATATACAATCCTTCCGATTAAATGCATTAGAATTAAAAGAGCTTATTTACAATCCCCTTGCGCCACATTTGCATCGCTTTCAATATAAGAAAAGTAACACAAAAGTGGCACAAGTCTTGTAAATAAGCCCTAAAGAATATTGTCCTGCATAATGACTTGATCTCTCGCCTAATTCTCTCTCATCTCTGAATCGTTTTAATGACCTGTTGATCTATAGTGTAAATCTGACGCCGTAGGCACTTTCATACAGACACCTCTTGAACGCGGGCCTATAAGACAAGTGAAATGTATCAGGCACACTGATGACATAAAAATAAGGAAATATCGCCACGTGTTACCTTGACTTGTAATGTTTGACCTCATTTAGTCACATTGATCTAATTTTAAACACTAATTTTCATTTTTGTTTTGCAGATTACCTACCATACGTCTATTGGAGTCCATATCACATTTTGTTTATTCTATTGTTTTGTTAAAGTTATGTTTCTAGTTATTTAATATATTGTTATCTTTAAGTTACATTTCCAGTTATTTATTGTTGTTTTAATAAAAATTAATTTCAAAAAAGTATATACGTCTTCTTTTTTTGGAGGGTGTTGGTCCCCAATAGAAATGATATTGATAATTTGAAGTATAATTCTGAGGCCAACTCTTTACCTGGTCTTTACCAGAGTCTATAGCTACGACTAACTGTTCCTATGGAAAAGTTTTAAAACTCCAGCACAGTAACTTTTTTCTGAGCAACATAGTGTGGTGTACTTCTAACCTCTGTGCTCACGTAAGTGTTCCATGAACTGTTACTATGGTAACAGGCAGAAAGCCGTTTGGGGGTAGGGTTGAAAGATACTGGCTGTACAGAAACCGTTATATTTACCCTGGATCCTCTACATTACAGAAAGGAAAGCAAAGTAAAACAAAACTCTGTGTACCAGGTTTACAACTCCCTTGCGCCACCTTTGCGTTCAAGGCCCCCACATGCAAAATTAGAAGTGTGTGAGCCTCAACGATGCCCCATAAGCCCCGGGAACCACCACGCCCCGGGGATTTGTGTATTGTGGGAGGCAGGCTGCGTGACCCTCTGCCTGGAGACCTCGAGGGCCCTGGGGACCGCCAAGCCCCAGGGCCGGCTCCTGCAGTGTTCCGGGGTGCCTATGAGAGGGCGGGAGTCTCACGCCTTCCGCCCTTCCATAGCAAACTTAGTTTGCATTTTGAAAGACAGAGCAGTGAAATCGGATCTCACTTTCAAAATCCAAACCAGATTGCGTTTCCACATGCAAGTTAGCATCTCCCCATGCGGAAAAGCAAAGCCGGCTCCCGAAGAACGCGGGAAGCCGGCGGGACCGTGGGGACATTGTGGCTCCCCCCACGGTCCCCAACATTTTTTATAAGACCTGGGGAGTACGGTCCCCGGGAATATTAGAAATTACTGATAGGGTCTATTTTTTTACGGTAAAAGTAAAAGTCACGAACCCAGCGCAGCACGCGCTGGATGCACGACTCATAATCTGTAGGGTGCGCGACTCCAGTGCCTTTGGTGCACAACTTCTACGCGTTTGGGAGCAGGCATTACTTTTCCACATGGAGACCTACTAACATGCAGCTCGCCACGTGGAAAAGCAATCTGATTTACATTTTGAAAGAGAAAACTGATTTCCTTGCTATAGGAGGGCTGGATGGACACCCCGGGACACTGCAGGAAACGGCCCTCCCACAATACATAAAGCCCCAGGGAGTGTTGGTCCCCGGGGCTTTGGAGACCTTGCAGCCCCCCCCAACCATTTTTTTTGTATCGGAGGTAACGGGGCCCTTCAGTGCTCCAGGAGCGGGGCCACGCAGTCCCCCTCCCACAATACATAAAGCCCCGGAGGGTGGTGGTCCCCAAGGCTTTGGAGACCTTTGACCCCTCCCCCACCATTTTGGTTTTTTTTTTAGCCCCGGGGGGTGACGATCCCCGAGGCTGGGGGGCCCCTCTTGGCCCCACATAAAATTTAATAATTTTGCCCCCGGTATTTAATCCTCCGGGGACTAATTATAAAAAAAACTGTTTTATTTTATTTATTTTACGGCACAGTCCGCGCACCCTACACGCACCTGCCAGGTTTAAAAAAATAAATAAATGTGGGCCCTGGGGGTCCTTTTGGGACCCCCTAAGCAGGTCTAGAGGGTAAAATTATTTCTACCCTGCCCCCTTTTTCTGTTTTGCACATATATTTCACTGACTTCCTCAGCCTCGCTTCTACCGAGGCACAAAATGGCTGCCAACAGTTCCTGGTTTCGAATGTTGACAACCACTTGACAGCCAATTAGCATTCAACGCGTGATCGGAAGGGTGCGCTTATGGTACAATGACAATCCTCGCACACTCCGCGGATCCACCGCGCCCATGATATATAAATGACTTTAACTGTCATTTTCTAAGGAACTACTGAACAGATTGACACCATATAAGCAAAAGGCACAAGTCTGAACTAAGGACTACCTCTTTGCCAAATTTGGCGTAATTCCGTTCAGCCGTTCGGGCTGTAGCTGTGGCTAAAGGTCCTAGGGGAAATTGCATGGGGAAAATACGTTTTGGGACCTCCCTTTTTTCTCGGCCCCCACTTGACGAATCACCCCGAAACTTTCAGGATAGAAGCGGACCAAAGCTGACCAAATGTTTGGAAAATTTCGCAAAGATTCATCAATCAGTGCCAAAGATATTGGGAATAGAATGTTGCGGATTTCCTATGCATAATAGGTCCTAACTATAACTACCTACTCATTCCAGCATTTTTTTGTTGAGTTTTATACAGTGTGAACTAGACCCGATGGTATCAGAGTGCTTTAAATGAGCACCAGTTACGTTACAGACAGACGCGTTCATTTTTTTTAAGGAACAGGGAGATTAAGTGATTTTCTCAGGATCACATAATGTTGGGTGTCCCTACCAAGACTCGAATCCAGTTCCCCTGCTCCGAGGTCAACCGCCCTAGCTGTTAGGCCACATTCTCTCCCCAGTGATTGTATGGAAGCTGCACATTCTAGCGCCCTTTGTTTTGGTACTTTCAAACTGCCTACTTCTTGCAGATAGATTTACTTCCATCAGGACCTGTCCCTGATATAGTTCACAATTGTAATGTTAAGTCTGTAAGTAGTATGTGGCCTAATATGCCCCAAAACATTGTTGCAGTTGACAGCCCTCTATGTGAAGTTTGCTACAAGGAATATCCAGCACCATTCACTTGGGACACCTGACAGATTGTCCATTAAGTGCGATAGCCTGAGAGTTGTCTTTTTTATTTTAATCCTACCATCCCCCTGCCAGCGATTTCAGCTTCCTCCTGATCATGGTGAATCTACACCACTCCTTCGTGCCCACAAGCACTTCTCCCAGAGAGTAGAAGTGCTGCTGAAAAGTGCTGCTTACCTGAGCACAGAGTACAGTTTGCAGGAGGTACCTGTGCATGGTTCATCACGTTTCAGGATCTGTGTTAGAAAAGTCTGGCAAGAGAACTGGAATCTCCACCCCATCAGGTCTGGAATGAAGGTAGTGCCACATCCACAGCAGTAACTCACCCCTGTTTAGTCAGCAGCACACTCAACGCACCAGTTCAACTATGCTGAACCAGTTTAACTATACAAGGATCACCAGTACCAAGTTGGGATGTAGAGAAGTTCCAGGTACAACACAGAGCCTTATGACTTGGAACCCTTCTTAAACTAGGTTTATTTGCACCTGAAACAGGGCTCTTACACAACAATGCCAACCTCCTTAATGGTCAGCCACCCTCTCTACAAGAGAATATACGTTTTAATTATATATAGAGGAAATATTTCTGCAACTATAACTTTTTTATTATTGGTTTTATGTTTGCTAGTAAGCTACCTATCTGGAGGGTGAAGAATCACCCCTATATTGTAAACCTTGTAATAGAGGAACAAGCTGGCAGTGGTGCCTAAAATTATCGGTTTTTGGACACTTGAAGGTAACACTAATTGTACAAAAGTGTGCTGGTTCAGAGAATATTGTTAGATTATAGATTTTCTAGCTCAAGAGTGGTGAATTCATTAATTAGATCCTGCTTACGTTTTTTTCAGTGACATTAATTTTAAAAGAAATATATTTCAACAAGGTGTTTATTCATAGATTATATTCAATCTTGTTTTGTTGCAGTTTTGAAGACCAGCACATTTCCATATTTTGTGGTACGGAGTCGATAGTAGAACTAATATGTTTTCTTTTTGATGAATAATAAATCAATATTTATTTTAATACAATTCTATCACCCCTTGGGGTATCTGGGCGCTGATGCTGCCAGAGCTTAGTAAAAAAAACAGGTCTTGAGTTTCTTCTTGAAGACTTCTAGGGTGGGTGTAATCTGTAGGTTGAGGGGTAGGTTGTTCCAGGACTAGGTGGCGATGTAGGAGAAGGAGTGGCCACCACTGCAGTGGTTACATGGGGTGTGGGTGAGGTCAAGTGAGGTGGAATGCAGGTGTCTTGAGGGCTGCTGGAATTTCAGTCGATAGTTTAGGTTGGACGGTCCCTAGTTGTGTAAGGATTTGTTGGCATGCTTAAGGATCTTGAACTGGCATCTCTTCTGAACTGGAAGCAGTGGCATTTCGGGTTCTGAGGTGTGGTGTGGTGTGGGGTGGGTCCATTTAGGGAGGTCCAGGATGAGTCTGGCTATACTGTTCTGTATAGTCTGGAGTCATCTGAGGAGATAGGTGTAGATTCCAGTGTATCGGGCATGTCCGTTCTCAAGGTGGCTGGTGGTGAGTGACTGGGTGATGGTGTTTCTGGTGTTGAGTGGGTTCCATCTTAAGATTCTATAGAGCAATGAGAGGGTTTGAAAGCAGGAGGAGGCAACTGTGTTGATTTGGCGTTTCATGGTCAGTGGGCTGTCGAAGATGATGCCCAGGTTGCATGCATGGTCAGTCGGTGTGTGTGTTGGTCCGAGTTCCACCAGCCACCAGGTTTGGTCCCAAGTGGCGGTGTTCTTTCCAAATGTCAGCACTTCTGTTTTGTCCAAATTCAGTGTGAGGCAGTTGTCTCTCATCCAATTGGCTATGTTGGTCATTGCGTTGTGGAAGTTGGTTCTAGTGTTGGAGGGATCTTCGGTGAGCGTGAGGATTAGTTGGATGGCGTAAGCATAGAAGATTATGCTGAGTCCATGGGAACTGACGAGGGGGGTCATGTAGATGTTGAAGAGTGTGAGGCTGAGGGATGATCTTTGGGATACGTCACAGATGAGTTTCTTGGGGGGCGAAGGTGAAGAAAGGCAGACAGATGCTCTGTATGTGTCCTGTGAGGAATAAGGCGATCCATTTGAAGGTGTTCTGCTGAATCCCTAATCTGCGGAGTCTGTTGATGAGGGTGTGGTGGGAGATGGTGTAGAAAGCCACCGAGAGGTCGTGGAGGATCAGTTTCTCTGTGGTCGAGTAGGGTTATGATGTCATCTGTGGCGGCGATCGTGCGGAGCGGCAATCTGTGCAGTCCTCTAGCAATAAAAGAGCAGTAGTAGATTCATTTATATTTGCTGCAAAAATGTAACAGCTGAGGTAAGTGAATGGAAAAGGGTCAGGTCTGAGTATTTTATTGTAGTGAGATTTTCAAGAATATTGGCTTCAGGTAAAATTTTACAAATTGAAATTAAAGCGACAGTTTTCCGAGTACCTGTGAAAGGGGTGAGAATAAGTCTTGCTGTATAAGAGGAGATTACTTATTCAGACGTTTTCCTTTTTGATCCTGTTTTATTCAGATTCTGAATCCAGCACCGATATTTTATGCCACATGATGCCTTTTTACAGCTATGATATTCCCCATACATGCGGTCCTGATCCCAAAATCTGCTGCCAATTTGATTTCAAACGTCTTCCAGGCGGCAGAATAAATTGCCCATGGAGAATACCTCCTGAAGAAATCCATCCTGGAAATATCCAACATAGGTAATTTCGCATATCATTCAATTTAGAAATGTAAATGGTTAAATGTGTATGAAATGTATTTTGAGCGGTCATCGATTAAATATGCTGTGGGTTTCCCTATAGTGTTTAAGTTGAAGGTGTGGAATTAGGAAGGCTAAAAAATAGATGTATTTTTCGAATCCCTTGATTCATGTTCCTTGTGTTTCGCACTTACGTGATAAATATGGTATAGGTTTCTCCTTCTGTTTTTAATTTAGTTTTGTGTCACTTGTAAAATCCTCGAATCGTCATTTTAAATAATTAGAAAATCCAAGTTATCATCAATGAAACCTGGAGTGGAAAGCTTGGGAGAGAGTTGGCCAGTCATTAGAATGTCCCCATTACACATTTACTTTAGTTATAGCCTTGCTGAGGGCAGTGGTGCTGGAACAGTTTTCAGAGTGGCGGTTTTTCCATTGTTATATGACTTAAGCCATAGGGATTGTGAAAAATACAAGCATCAGACAAAACTTTACAACGTTTTCTGTTGAAATTGCGACTAAATTTGCATATGCACGGAGTTTTACTGATAAAACGATGTGTGTAAATCGTGTTTCAGTTCATATTTATAATTTGCACCAAGTAAACTGATTTTATTTGTTTCTATTACAATCTTCATTTCCATTGCACTTCAGAATTACAAAAAAGTGGTTCATTTGTGTTTTCCTAATTGCTTATGTATTTAGAAATATGTGTATATTTATTTTACAGGTATTTCTATAGTAGAAAAAAAAACTGAACTCCTACAACCTTTCCGTTCACTTCCTGTACCCCAGCAAGATTGTCACCTAGGCCACTTTAAAACAAATCCTCTCACTTTGCAATCAGAGAAATACAAGTAAACACCAGTTTCCAAATAAGTAGGGATTTGTCAGACAGCAAAGTCTGACATTTGACCACTGCAGCAAATGCTACATAATAAAAACAAAATCTAAAGGCATGTGTTTAATCATTTACCTTCTGAACTTCAGCATGGCTATTTTAGGGGAACCTCGACTTCCAGCACCTATGGGTGAGGGAGCATTCTGTGGCTGCTCGTTTTTGGTTGTTTGCTTTTTCATACTTGCTTTCTCTATTTGTCTTTTTTTTCTGTCTTTCTCTCCTCCTCTGTGGCGCTGAAATTAGAGCCTTTTATGCAACACATCAAGTGTCAGATGGTGTCTTCTGACCAGCTGCTGATGATTCATTTAATGTAGTGATTACTTTCCTTTCAGTGGTTCAAAAAATGAAGGCGTTTCTGATACTATTACTGGGGTACAGGAGAGTGTGTAAGAAGAATGCTGCAGTATATCAACTTGCTATTACACATATGTAAATAAAAATGTCTCTTTTGTTCATAGGCAATTTTTTTTAAGGATTACAAAAATATCGTCCGTTTCGAAACACAGTGGGGCGCGCAGTATTATATTCCTATTCCGAATTCTACACCTTCAAATGAGGAGTACAATTACAATAACTAGGGCTAGGAGAAATATAAATAACCCTGGCATAATTAGCTTGATTTTGGAAAATGTGCATTTCGCTTGTTAGTCGAATATCCTGAAATTATTCCATATACTTACGCCACAGATTGTGGCAAAATGATAGATCAAGGTTGCACAAACAGCAGAACACGAGATAGTGTTGTTCCTACTTGCATTTTTTTCGCACGAAAGGCCTCATGTCACAAAATGACTTAAGGGCACATTGCATGTTAAAATATAGTGCTAAATGACGGATTTGCATTTCGTTTAAATATATTTAATTATGCTGACACCAGCAGGCCACCATCCCTGTGATAGCTGCAATTCTTAATGGGTCGCAAACTGCGATCAACCCCGAAAATAGTCATGAGGTAGGTCAATGTTGCAACCCCCGTTAAGAATTGCTTAATGAAACCTAATGTGTTTGGAGAAGTGTGGCTCAGGGGTTAGAGGCAGCAGACCCGAAAGCTGAGATTGGTCCTGGACCAGGGTTCAATTCCCCGCCTCGGCGGGTCTTGGGCTAAAAATTCCACGGACTCGATAATTCTCGCCCCGGTGCCTCCTCGACTCACGGGTTCACACTCTGCGACTCTGGGCAATAGCTTGCTTAATCTCCACAACGGCCCCTCGCGGCGGGATGCCTGACTTTCACCTTGTGGATACCCTGCTATCTCACAGGGGAATACCAGGACGGGTTCCCTAAGCAAGCGCCGGGACACCCACTGCGGGTAGCTGTGCGCTATATAAGCTCAACTACATTTACATTTACATTTACATTAGGAATAGCAATTTCCTAATTGCGATTCGCAGAAAATTTATGAATTCTCTATTCCTAAAATCTGTACCTGTGGCCCCTAATTCCCCCAGGCCCCTTGTTCAGGGAACAGTTCATAGTGGGCAGTGAGAGCAGCTTCTGGTAATATAGACCCTGTGTTTAAGCTTTGTTAGTCGCACTCTTTGGCACAGAGGAGTTAGGTTTCTCATCACCTTCAGTACATTGGATTTATCGCTCAGAGGGTACTAAGTAGCCTAATTCTCCTTCCCTGAAGAGGCAATAACGGCTTTTAATTATTTTTCCCTCATCATGGACTCTTTCCTGCTACTCCGTCCCATATTTCTGGGTGAGGCTAATTAAGAACACTTGTGTTAACCTAAAGAAACAGTTTGATCACATTTCATAATGTGTCGAGTGCCTGTAATCAAACTGTTAGTTAATGAATGTTTTATTGACTTGTACAACTGGTAAATAATTCTTAACATGCAGTAAATATCTGTACATTATAGAGAGAGTAAACTGTTCATATTTGCTTAATAATTGCATACAAATCCCCTAGAAAGAAGTGACTCAAACAGATGGATTCACCAAAGAACAAAAATATATGTTCGAGGCATGTGTGGTTTTAGGTACACATGCGTTGCATGCTCCTGCCATCTAGTGTTTGGTCCGGATGTGTGCAAGTTGTTTTTCTTCAAAGAAGTCCTTCGAGTCACGAGGTAGAGTGACTCCTTCTCTTGGTGATAATGTGAATGAGCATCAATTCCATTGTTAATTGTTTTCGTTCTACCGTCTGGTTTCGATGTGTGTGCCTACACCTCGGTTTGCCAATGTTGTGGTTTTTTTGGTTCGCTCACTACCTTTCCCTTTGTCTATATTGTTTCAACTGCGTTTCCAATTCTTACATATCGAACTTTACATATTTCATCGAGTCACTTCGACCACCAACCCCGTAGGACCTCGTCCTTTGCGGCCTATCTTCAGCCTCCATCAAGTTTTCTGAAGAATGTCTTGCTGGTGATGGACGGACGCCCTTCTTATGTAGTCTTCGCTGCCATGCGAAGTACTCGCAGTCTGACTAACACCAGGTCTGTAATCTTTGCCTGTCCGTGAATCACAGAGAAGCTAATTGCAACGCTTGCTGCTCCTTTCACTGCAAGAAAAGCTTTTGAGATCTTTGCGAACGTTGGCTTGAGGTGTTGCGAAGGAGAATAGAGGACACTCCTGACCTTTTCGATCATGACGACAGTGAGGAGAAAGAATGCATCCTCAACCATCTGTTGCGGAGGAAGAGGCGTTCTTGATGGAGGGCAGTTTCGGATCCGACTCTGAGGTCTAACTGAAGATGGAGGAAGTAATGCCTGCCCGGCAGACTGTGAGTACAGTGCCCCTTGCCCCTCAACACTGTGTCAATCAGCCAAAAAGACATGCGGCTCCTTTGGAGCATCTTACAGAAGCCCTTGGTCCACCACAGCCTTCTGGCCATGGTCTGCACCAAGCAACTGTTTCGGACCCCCTTCCTTATGACTCGGCACCAAAAGGGCAACGAAAGCCAAAACCTTCAGAATCGAGCACTTCGGTCTCGGAACGCCTGCCAGTGAATTACAGTGCCGGCACCAAAACCTTTACATCCGACATCGAAGCCTGATTTTGGGATTCCAGTGGAGCCAATCCTTCTTGGACTCCAAGAGCCTAAACACAACCAGATTCACATCCAGCCTCATACTGGCCTTATCCATGCCAAACTTCGGCATTGAGTCCTCCACCACACAAAAGACAATTATCTTTCTAGAAGGCTCTGGATGTACTGGTTACCTGCAAAACACAGCAAGAAGGCAGATAAGGCCACCAGTCCTTTACCTCTTGCGTCACCCACACCACCTCCACCAGCTTCACCCTCTCCACCAAATTCTACAGGAGCCCCATTGGATATGTCACCTCAGTGCTCTCCACATTCTTATCCACAGGGCATGGTCGGGGACAGGACACTTTTGGTACACCACCACATATTAAACCCTGGGATATCTATTATATCAATCCACCAGGGGACACAGATCTATATCATGCCCAATCTTCCCCTCCTAATGACTCAATATCTTATCAGGAGCTTGTAGGGATAGCTGCTTCAATCCATCAAGTGGAACTCCATAAAGAGCCCTTTGAAGATCATTTTCGCTTTGAGGCCCTTTCCTCCACTCACAGGCGTGCACAATATCTCCCAATCTAAAGCGCATGCTTAGGCATACGGACGCCAACTTTAAAGATCCTATTAGGGCTAGGGTTACAACATCCAGGGTAGAAAGGAAGTATAAGGCCTCCTCATCTTATCCCATTTACACGCGGGTACATCTTCCGCCATACACCCTGGTCATCCCCACTGCTCACAAATGAGCAAACTCACAAGTCAGCAGAGATACCCAGCCGTCCGATAAAGAAAGCAAACCTATAGGCATGGCAGGAAAAAGGGTTGCAGCACAATCTGCCAACTAATGGCGTATCTCCAAACCTATGGGCCATCTAGCTCAATATGATCGTGCTCACTGGCAAGAGGTGGAAGACCTTCTCCAATACCTCCAAGATGAGCACTAGAAATGGGGCCAAGAACTTTTCTCTGAAGGCAAGCTTCTATCCCAACACCCCCATCATCTGTGCCTTTGACTCAGCTGACACTGCAGATTGGGGTATTAATACTAGCATCCTACTACGAAGGCATGATTGGCTCCGCATTTCTAGTCTCAAACCAGAAGTTCAACACAATGTGCGCAACATGCCGTTTGATAAAGAAAATCTGTTTGACCCTCAGGTGTACCAAACATTAGAAAAAAAGACTGAGACTGGAAAAGCAATGTGGACTCTCCAAACACCTGCTCCCTGAGGCTCCTTTCGCCACCCCACCTATTGTGGAGGTTCCAAAGCAACCTCTTCTGACACCTTCATCTCATATCAGCGCAATCGGGGTCAACATACCTCCCCTCAGGTTTATTTCTGAGAGGCCTACAGAGGAAACAATTCCAAAGGCAAGAGCGCTTCCCCACGCTGAATAACACCCACCATCAAACAATGACTTCCCTCTCCTACCTCTTGGAGGTTGATTACAACTTTTCCTACCCACATGGCAAACTGTTAATTCATACCAGTGGGTGTTGGATATTATCCAACATGACTATTGTCTTGAGCTCATTAACACACCTCACAACGTTCCTCCTTGCAATCACAGAATATCAATGGAACTTCACACTGCTCAAACAGGAGGTCCAAGCTCTCCTCCTCAAAGAAGCTATGGAACCTGTCCCTGTATGTCACCATGGTTCAAGAGTGTACTCTCTGTGCTTCCTAATTCCTAAAACAGACGGCTCTTTATGGTCAATTCTAGATCTCAGGCCCCTAAACAAATAAATCCGTCCAGAGCACTTCCACATGGTAACCCTACAAGATATTATCTCACTTCTACAAAAGGTCGACTTTATGGCTACACTAGACCTAAACGAGACCTATTTTCATATACCAATACACGCAGCACATCGCAGATATCTCAGATTTGTGGTGGGGGCAGACATCAGTTCAAAGTCCTTCCTTTCGGGATAATTACAGCACCTTGGGTATTTACTAAGTGCTTTGTGGTGGTAGCAGCACACCTACGCAAACAAAAAGTCCACGGACTTCCATATCTGGGCGATTGGCTTATCAAAGCCAACACTCACCAGCAGTGTCAACACCACACTCAGGTAATAATAGATCTGCTTCATCTCTAAAGGTTCACCAGCATTTTCACCAAGTCTCACCTTCAGCCACTACAGTTTCAGCCTTATTAGGTGCTGTTCTGAACACACAAGTAGGCCTGGCCTAGCCTATTCCAATACTACAAGAATCCAGTCTTCTAAGCGTTAATACCCCAATTTCATCTCAAATCTCCAACTCTCAATCAGAACAGCCATGCGTCTCTTAGGTGTGATGGCCTCCTGCATTGCCATAGTGCCTCTTGCACGACTACTCATGTAAACGTTGCATGAATACTTAACTCAACAGTGGTCTCAGTTACTGGGTCATTGGGAAAATCTAGTGTTGATAGGCTGCCACACTTATCACTGTCTGCAGTGGTGGAACATCAACAACCTATTACAGGGGCAGCCTTTTCTTGACCCTGTTCCCCACATCACTGTTGCAACAGACGCATCACTCATGGAATGTGGTGCACACTTGCAGGATCTCGCAGTACAGGGTCTTTGGAAGACCAAACACCTGGGTCTCCACATCAGCTACCTAGCGCTTCAAGCTGTTCATCCATCATTGAAAGCGTACCTACCGCACCTGATCAGCAAGTTGTCTTAGTCCGGTCGGACAATACGTATTACCCATAGAAACTGGGGGGAGAGGGGAGGGGCATGTTCTCCACAATTATATCACTTATCTCAGACTATTTGGCTCTGGTCTGTCCATCACAACATTCATCTGTTAGCGTAGTACCTTCCGGGAACAGACAATGATTTTGCCAACCTCCTCAGCAGGCTGCAGCAACAAGTCCACAAGTGGGAACTTCACCCACAAGTTCTTCTCCGATATTTACACAGATGGGGGCTCCCTCGAATACATCTGTTCGCAATTGCGAACAACGTTAAATGCCAAAACTTGGCCTCAAGGTTCCCACACCCACTATCCAGCGGCAACGCACTGTGGGTGAATTGGTGAGGGACATTTGCCTACACGTTTCCTCCTCTCCTTCCATTTCTGGATCGGAAGATCAGAAAAAACATCTCTTATGCTAATACTAGTAGCTCCCACATGGGTGCATCTGCCCTGGTGAATGTTACTGGACCTCTCTGTAGTTCCACATGAGAAGCTCCCCAACAGGGCGACTTTATCACTCAGAACCATGGAGAAGTCAGGTATCTGGATCCCAAGTCTCTCAACCTGGACACCTGCCTTCCGGGGATGATAGAATGTAGTTGCTTCAATCTCCCACCTAATTGTATGTCCATTCTTAAGCTTGTTGATCTGCCACTTGAGCATGCTATATGGCTAAATGGAAAAGATCTGTATGCTATCATTCAAAACAAATTGATCCTTTTAATTCCACAGTTCAGAACATTGTCTGTTACTTGCTTCATTTTCAAAACTCTGTGCTAGCATTCTTTTCCATGAGTTACTTCTCGCACGGAGGGCGTGGCTACGCGCGCAGCGAGACTGGCTGCACCCTAGCGGAGCTCCAGCGTGATCCCACACTCAGGGGTCAATTTATCCGTGAAATTCACCGCCTGGCCGGCCAGGGCTAGCAGCGAGTGACCGAAAGGTGCCCACGCAGCGTTGGACCGAAAATCGGAGTTCAACGAGCCCCGAGACCGCATCGGCACCAACGAGGCCGACGCAGCCGAGGAGGTGCTCACGGCGCCGGCGAGACCCACCAGGAAAGCCCGGTGCTGTAACCGGAAGTGAGGGCCGCGCGAACGGGACCCTTGGGAGACACGACCAAACGGCAGCGACGCCAGGACACACAGTCGGTAATCGCCCCCCGGCGGGCCACAGAAAGTGCGGCGCCGCAGAGGACCGCCATCCGGACTGACGCGATTAACCGAGGAGCGGAGGGGTGCCCATCCCCCATCGCCCACTGTCACAGGTGCGGACCGGCGCTGGAGAACGCGGACCCGGGTGACGCTCGGACTCCCGAGGGGCTGCACCCCCCAGGCTCCGGCAGGGCAGCAACCAGAAGCCCAGAACACCCCCCCAGGTCAGAGGCCAGCCCTGCACGGTGAGTGCCGAGGCGCGAGGCGCAGAGAACGCAGCGCCCACCTGAGCGCAGATCCGCCACTCGCGGCGCCACAGACCGGGCCCAGGGAACAGGCAGCAGCGAAACATCCAGGGGGGGCACCGCAGGCAGTCGCTACAGCACACACCACGAGGCACTGGTGGGGCGGAGCCGGCGGAAGCCGCGGACCACCTGGGAGACCTAGAACCCGACTGCCCACCCCACCCGCCATTGCTAACGGCAGCCAGGCCGCGGGCACGGGTCCACAGAGACTATTAGGTGTGGCGGACGCCGCAGGAAGACGCTACCTACTGCACACCACACGCGCTACAGCTGAACGCCACAGGATTTCGGCGCCCTCTAGGCCGCGGCATAACGAGACGCCCGACATAACGGGGAGTCGACGGGGAGCTTCAATTACGCCTCGCCACAGAAGCGACACGGAGCCACACGTTGCCTGGGCCGGAATCCGACCCGCGCAGTCCAACCTCACGGGAGACTCCAAGGTGGACATCCCTTCACTCCCCGACCTAGGAACATTGCCGGAACCCCAGCCGGTGGCACTGACAAGTACCGCGGCCGCAAACCGACACCCCGCCGGGGTCCCCCGAAGGCCAGCGCCCGCCCATGTCCGGGGGTGCCGGAAAACGCACGGGAACGGGGACCGCGTCCCAAAAGGGCAAAATGGATAAGACGCAGAAACAAACGGACGCGGATCCGGTGGCGACTAAACTGGACTCGGTGCTGGCAGCCATGGAACGCCTGGAAAGTTCCATCCAGTCCACCCGGACGTCCCTGGAGGCGAAAATAGACGGAGTCGCCATTGACCTAACGCACCTGAAGGAAGATCACAAGAAACTGGCTGAGCGCACCAAAACCCTGGAAACCACGGTGACGGGCATGGAACCTCGGGTCGCCCAGTCAGACAAGCAGATTAAAGATCTCCTCAACAGGGTGGAGTTCCTGGAGGACAGGGCAGAGGATGCAGAAGGGCGGGCGAGACGCAATAACGTCCGCATAGTGGGTTTGCCCGAAAAATGGGAAGGCAAGGATCCGACCACCCACGTAGAAGAATGGTTACGCACCCTGCTGCCGGAAGGTACCCTCTCACCGCACTTCGTGGTGGAACGGGCGCACAGAGTCCCGTCAAGGCCACTGCACACCGGCTCCAACCCGCGCCCATTCCTGCTCCGTATCCTGAATTACAGGGACCGGGATGCTGTCCTGAGAGAGACTCGGAAATTGGGCACCATACAGGTCGAGAACGCGAATATAATGTTCTTCCCAGACTACACGATCCAGGTGCAACGCCAACGACATTCATTCCTAATAGTGAAGCGGAGGCTACGACAGCTGGGACTTACGTACTCCCTCCTCTTCCCAGCAAAACTCAGGGTGGTAGCGAACGAGAAAACGCACTTCTTTGACTCCTCGGAGGATGTGGAAGCCTGGCTGGACAATGGGACGGATAAAAACACCGGGAGGTCGGGTCGCCCGGACAGGCCAAGGAAACGCAGGAGGTCTAACAGGAGACGTGGAGCTAGGTCACCCTCTCCAGCGGCCAGCAGCACCCAACACAGCGCGAGCCCACCAGAGGAGGAGGTGCGCAGGGAACAACAGGAAGCTCTGCGAATGGTCTCGGAGCTCAGTGGCTCCCCTTCACAACGCTCCCCGCCCGCCCACAGCCCCAGAGTATTACCAAGCGACGACGAAGCGATCTATGGACTCCCGGACTCGCAGCTCTCGAATGGGCTGCCCGACATCACTCCGCAGACATCGGACCTGTTTGGCTAATGGAGGAGTGCCATACCACGGGGCCGCCAGTGATAGAGGTAAAGACACAGCGAGGCCTGGTGGAGACGGACACGGAACACGCAGTAAGTTGAGACAATGTCATGTTTGCAGTAACTTGTTACGGAGCAGCTGCCCGGTGGCACCCCTGCCACGAGGGCCGCTACATTGCGGGATCCCTATAAGTGGGCGATAGTTAACGACTCCAGGCTCGGCTGGGGCAGTCACCCCATGACTTTCTGGACATGTTACTAACCAGCCAGTGGGCCGGCCTGATGGCCGATCGGGCCTACACTACACACCCCCCTGGGAGGGCACTCACGCCTTCACGCTCGACGAACTCTCACTGGGCACTTGGACTGCGCGATGGGCAGCGACCCCCCAGCATGGACTGTTCGTACTTTTTGCAAAAAGTTTGGACGGCTGCACGTTTGGCAACCGACCCGATGGTATTCCCCCCAGTTAATGTTTACCCCCCCTTTCCCTACTGTGCAACGCTGCATACATGACCTATGGGGGTGCTCACTGGGCTCTCCTGGGTGCTGCTCGAAAAAAGCTGAGGATGCTCTGACGCTGGGTGGTGGAGGGCCCCTTGGGGAGGCGCTTGGTGTGGGGAGGGAGTGGGTGTGACTGACTTGTTATATGCTGATGGCTGAAGTAGTACTGTGTACCTGGAATGTACGCGGAATACACACACCTGCACGCAGATACATGATTTACTCCTACTTAAAGAGACACAAGGTACAGATAGCGCTCCTCCAGGAGACACATCTAACAGCCCCTGAGGTACACACCCTGCGCAGGCGATGGCGCGGACAGATTTATGCAACTGGGTTCTCCTCTTACGCTAGGGGGGCACTGATATGGATCAGACCGGGGCTCCCGTTTGAGGTAGAAGACTCCCACGTAGACAAGGAGGGGAGGTTTGTGGCAGTGAAGGGGCGCCTAGACGGGCGACCGCTGGTGGTGGCGTCGCTCTATGCCCCTAACACGGACCAACAGGGCTTCCTCGAGACGGTCTCCGCGACACTGGCACATTGGCATGGGGTCCCCTGGGTGCTGGGAGGGGATTATAATAGTGTACTGGACACCACACTGGACCGCTCATTCCCACCACTACCCAATGCGCCAGTAGTAGGCGCCATGAAAGCTCTTATAGCCTGGGCCTCACACTGGAACTTGCATGATGTGTGGCGCCATCGGAACCCCACGGCCAGGATATACTCGTACTATTCGGGTGCCCACACTCTACACACCCGATTGGACAGATTCATGCTCACGGATGATCTACTCCCGCTAGTGACGGACGCGCATTACATGGGTAGGACACATTCGGACCACAACCCACATATGTTAACCATCACTAGGGAGAGTGCCCGCCCCCCTGTCCCCACCTGGAAGCTGCAACCAGACCTCCTGCTGGACGCGCCCTTCCGAGCTTCACTGTTTGCACATATAGTACATTACTTTGAGGACAACGCAGGCTCAGCCACCTCTCTCCAAATGGAATGGGAGGCGTTTAAGGTGGTCATTAGGGGGCAGTGTTTAGGTACACAGGGGAATCTCAAACGTCAGGTGGAGAGGGACCTACAGAGGGTGGAGGAGGAACTGAGTCGGCATGAGCGGGACTCGACGGGAGGAAATATCGCTGGCCTTCGACATGCGCAGGCGACCCACGAACGGCTATTGGAGAGGCTCCGATGCCTGAATTTTGCGGCTCATGCGGCACGCACACATGATAGGGGGGATAAGCCCGGAAAGTTGCTGTCGTGGCTCATCGCCAGTGAAGACCGAACGAAACCAGTCACAAAGGTGCTAGATGCGACTGGGACGCCCCTACACACACAGTCAGAGATTCATAGAGCATTCACTACACACTACGGAGCGCTGTATCGCTCTTGCCTGCCCACACCCGCCCCGGATACGGAGGAGTATCTCCGTCGGTTGACGTTGCCGACACTCACCGACGCCCAACGAGCTATCCTCGCGGCACCCTTCGCCCCTGAGGAGCTCCGGGAGACCATAGCAGCGCTCTCAAACGGCAAGTCCCCTGGCCCCGACGGGCTCCCAGCGGAGTTTTATAAAGCCTACCAGGACCTCCTGATTCCTGAACTCGTTAAATTATATGAGACGGCTCTAGAAGATTCCTCCCTGCCCCCTTCCCTGAGCGAAGCCACACTGATCTCCCTCTTGAAACCGGGAAAGGAGGGGACGATTATGGGCTCATACAGGCCACTCGCCCTCCTAAACACTGACTATAAAATACTAGCCTCCACTCTGGCGAGGAGACTGGCCCAATACACGCCCCTCCTGGTCCACCCGGACCAGAACGGGTTCGTACCCACACGCAGCACATCGCTCAATATCCGCCGGTTATTCAGGGTGCAGGAGTACGCGAGAGACCCTTGGCCACGATCGGGTTGCATAGTATTAGACCTGGAAAAGGCATTTGATTCAGTGGAGTGGCCGTACCTTAGAACGGTTATACAAACATTTGGTCTGGGAGACGACTATCTGGAAATGGTGGGACTCCTATACCAGACGCCCACCGTCCGGGTCCGGATAGGGAGCCTGATTTCGGACGCTATACAGGTGAGGCGGGGAACGCGACAAGGTTGCCCGTTATCGCCCCTACTCTTCTCATTGGCCATGGAACCGCTGGCGGAGATTCTGAGGATGCAGGGCGCCCGGTGGGGCATCCCATTGACAGACGGGGAGCACGCGGTTTCCTTGTATGCCGATGATTTACTCCTCTACGTCCGGGACCTGACGCGGATACCCCCGGAACTCACCAGTGCCCTCAGCGAATTCGCGACACACTCGGGTCTAAGGGTCAACTGGGGTAAGTCTGGGGTTTTCCCCTTTCACCCTGATATGCAGGAATGCGTAGTACGGCTAGGGGACACGACGCTGACGTGGTATACCGGCACCTTTAAGTACCTGGGCATACACATTTACAGGAACGCGGCGGATATACTGGATGGCAACCTGGTTCGAGCCATAAACTCCTTGCGGGCACAAATCCGATTCTGGGGCACGCTCCCGCTTAATGTCCCGGCCAGGATCACCCTGTCCAAAATGATAGTCTTGCCCAGACTTCTGTACTACTATTCGAACCTGCCGGTATATGTCCCGGCCCGGGTCTTCAAAGACCTGGAGGCCCTAACGCGAACCCTCATATGGAATGCGGGGAGACCGAGGGTGGCCCTGAAAAAATTGTATGCCCCGACGGCCTCGGGGGGACTAGCGGTCCCGAACCACGAGCATTACTACCTCGCCGCACAGCTCCAATGGGTGGTAGCGTGGCTCGCGGGCAGAAACTTAAGCGATACGGCCTCAACAACCCCAGCACTGACCCATGCGGAGGCTCTCGCACTGTTCCACCCCCTCAGAGGAGTGACACGTGAGACGCAACTACATGTAGCGGTGGCCCTGAGATGCTACAAGCGTGCACTGACATTAACCAGGGAAACTACACCCTACGCCCCAGCATTGCCACTGGAGGGACTACCCAGACCGGGAGGAGTGGTGACGGCAGCGCGCCTGCAAGACTGGACACAGGTGGGACTTGAAACGTTGGCGGACCTCTATGACGATGGGGCCCTGGTGCAGTTCGAGGGGCTAGTGGAGAATCCTGGCCTACCAGCGGGTCAATTCCTGACGCATGCATCAATGATACGGGTCCTAACGGAACACTGGGGAGATATGTCAGCGGAACCTGAGACACATCTCTTAATACAGTACCTGCACGTAATGGGGGCGGGCTCGCACGTCGTACACTGGCTAACGCAGGCGCTGAGATCCCACACTACATGCTCCCTGCGGTCGCTCAGGGACAGGTGGACCACTGACAGGGGGGAGGACTGGTCGGACAAGGAATGGGAAAGGATTTTAGAGGGGCCACAACACATTCCCCGCAATTCGAGATTCAGAATCATACAGTTCTACATAACACACAGGGCATATCTGTCCCCGGACAAGATTAATCGTTACTTTAGCCTGGACACGTCCAAATGCCCCCGTTGCGCGCTACTGAACGCGGATCTCCTACACATGCTATGGGCATGTCCCAAACTACAGACGTATTGGCACGATGTCACCACACTGTTGGCGAAAGGGACGGGGCTAGGTGTTCGACACGACTGGGACACCTGTGTATTGGGCCTCCTCGCCAGGACGAAACACAACAAACCGCACATGAGGTTCTGGGATTTAGGGCTGATAACCGCCAAAAGACTCATAACCCGCCACTGGAAAGCAGCAACACCACCGCTGACAAAACATTGGAGTGCCTCCCTCACCTACTGGGCGACCGCGGAGGGCACGGTACTAAACAGGGAGGAGACGGCGGGGCGGAGGGCCATACCGATAGCCCAGATGTGGGAGGGTTTCCTTGGAACTTTCGCCAGGGCCTGCCATGATAAAGGGGTGATGTAGGGGGAGAGTAGTGAGAAAGGGGAGTAACGAAGGCCGCGCGCAGATGAACGTGAAACGCCGCCCCCGTGATCCACCGCCCTCCCCCTTCCGCCCCCCCCCCGCGCCCGCCCCCTCCCGCCCCCCCTGGTTCCCCCCCCCCCCCGCTTCCACACCCGCTCCGCCCCCCTTGCGCCTCCCCCCCACCCCCCCTCGCCTGTCAGTGGGGGCTACACGCACACAGGCGACTCCGCTAATGCACTCCCACCCCGGGATTCAGAGTTATCACGCACCACTTGTAACACCCTCCTGCGAGCACCACGGGGCAGCACCCTATGAGGCTACTCCGCCCGAAACCAACGAGACAAGGCCCACACTGCAGCACCCCCCCCCAAGCTTAGGTTCGTTGCACCCACACTTTCTTTCCTGTTCTTCCCTAGATCGGAATAGCGACACACACGGCAGAGGTCGCCCCCCAGTTGACCGCACCAGACCTGCCTTTCCTACTCGCACCCTCATTACTAGCATACAGAGACCACACACAGGAGTGCAGCACATAGGCAAGCCACTGCCGAGACCTTCCACCCCATGGTGCCGACATCCTGACCAATCTAGTCGTCCACAGCACTCGTACATGCCGCCCGGAGTCGGGCCTGGATGGCTGTTCAAACTGTAGGGAGTCACCACACTTCACTACCGACCAAAAGGCAGCGAACATCGGGGGGAAGGCTGGACACCAAGCTACCCATCTGGGCGGGCGGGATTGGATGTCCTGGTGGGAACGGCACTGTGAGGCACACCGAGACAAGACAATGGAATGAATGGTCTAACGCATGCAGTGCCCACACATGAGGCGATAAGTGGAGATTTTCTATGTATATACGCAATTATCGGACCTTTAACCATCAACTGTATTTGCTTTGATACTGTACGAACCACTCCGATTGTTGTTTCCCCTTTGAATTATGCACATAACGAACTGTACTTGTATACCAAGAGTTTCAATAAAACAGATTTAAATTAAAAAAAAAAAAAAAAAAAAAAAAAAAAATGAGTTACTTCTCGCACCAATAGCTGCCTAGCTTCAAAATAGGCACCATGTTTCTTTTTTTTTTCTTCAAAGTACCAGTCATTAAAACAATCATGGGAGGTCTTAAGGAGTAATTCCACCACAGGGTGCACCTGATCCTGGAATTGTAACATTGTTCTTACACGTCTCATGGGCCCTCCATTTGAGCCTCTGCATACCTCCCCCCTTCAATCACTTTCTTGCAAAGTGGCATTTTTAATTACCTCACTCAGACAACCCCAAATTTCTTCCAAAGATCATCTCTCATTTCCACCTCAATCAATTGAGCTACCGCTTTTTTGCCCTCAAATAGCGTCAATTGCGGAGAGGGCTGTCCATACATTAGATGTCAAAAGAGCTCCCATGTACTACATTGATAGGATTGCAACTTTTAGAAACACTAAACAACTATTTATTGCTTTCTCACCACATTATAAAGGAAAGACTATATCCAAATCAGGTAATGCCAGATGGATTGTTAAGTGTATTAAAAAATGTTACACTAAGGCTAAAAGAACTCTACATACACTCCCTAGAGCACACTATTCAGAAGAAAGGAGCGGCCCTGTCTTTCCTAGGAGACATTCTAATAGCTGACATATGTAAGCAGCTACATGGACTACATCATTCACTTTCACCAAACATTATTGAGTGGATTTTCTAGTATGCCAACAAGCTAATGCGGATCAGGCCAATGCAACACCCGCAGGTTAGACATAGTTTCTGAGGAGGACGGCTTTACAGTCTATGCAAAGCATGTGTATCTACACCCACACATGCCTCAAATTGAATATATTACCTACCCTGTAAGCATCTGTTCGAGGCATGTATTGCTGTGGATTCACATGCACCCACCCTCTTCCCAGACACCTGTGGCCACTGCAGTTTCTTTTCTCTTTTTATATGCATGGCTATCTCTTTACTTACCATTTACTTTACACTCCAATCTCACTTGCCTGTAGAAAAACAATTTAACAATGGAGTCAACACCCATGCACATTATCACCAAGAGGAGGAGTCACTTTACCTCGTGAATCAATGGACTTCTTCGAAGAAAAGCTATTTGCACACATCCAGACCCTATCACTAGATGGCAGAAGTATGCAAAGCATGTGAATGTACAGCACCACATGCCACAAACAGATGATTACAGGGTAATTAAGATATTCCTTCCACTATAACTTTTCGGCTTCCGCCTTCCCCAGGTGGCACAAGATGGTTTGCTCAGTGGCTGCACAGCTACAACTGGTTTTTCAAAAAGCATCATGAGTGAAGATTCCATTTAGAATGTGTAATCAATGCAGTCTGAGATCTCTTGAGATATACAGTCATCAGGTATTCTTATCAGTGAAGTTCAGTGAAAAGAACATCACTGTTCTTTTCCCTTTGTTGCACAGGGAAAATATTCAAATCTAATAATAAATGATCCACAAGTTAAAATGATTGGCTATAGGCTGTTCAAGTTTCTTCTCCAGCATTGTGGTGTCTTTTATAGATTCACATGTTTGAATATTCCCCGTCGTCGAAATGGGAGTCCCACGGTACATAACATAGCAATGCAGTAATAACATAAACATATATATATAAGAAAGAAAAACCATAGGGTTTTCATAGAGATAAAAAACTTGCCACTTCTCTAACATATCATAGTCATTATGATTAATCCAAACTCCAGCCAATCAGGCACCTGCACCCTCTTAGAATGTTCTCCTCAGAGGCTCAGACCCTCAGATTTTCTAACGCACATCGTGTGAAGGGAGTATCCCTGATCTCTGCTCATTTTCTTTTTCTCAGAAACTTAACATCTGAAAGAAACACGTTAGTTAGATTCCTTACCTTAGAATATCCATCATTTTTGATCTCTTCTCAAGTCACGACTCTCGGTGCCGGTAGGCAATGCCCTGGTTCAAACCCTGTACCGACTGATGTCGGTTACCGATCCCCACCGCTGGTGCCTATATTGCCTTGGGGCCGACCACGACGACCAGTCGTGCCCCGACTGCCGGGCCTTGACGTCGAAGGGTAGGTGGGAGCGGTCCCGTAAGCGCCTCGAGCTCCGGCAGTTGGCCCCGCGCCGCTCAAGGTCCCGGTCCAGGAGGGAGTCGAGGGACCGGTCGCGGGGCCACAGTCATCGAAGCTCGACAAGTCGACACCATTCGTCGGGCTCCAAGTCCTCAGGTAAGAGGCATAAGAAGTCGAAGAGACGGCATCGCTCTTTTGACTCCCCCCGACGCTCGCACGACACGGCCGGGGGTTCGGGCGCCAGCTCCATACCCGCCGATCCCTAAGCTGAACGCGACACGACGCCGGGTCCCTCTCTCCTCCGTCGGGTCCGGCGGTGCCTCCGGGCCCCCGACTATGAGTCTAAGCGGGCCAGGCGCTCCGGCCCCGGCGCCGTCGGGTGCTTCGGTGCCGTCGGCGACTTCAGTCCCGACGCCGCAGGCTCCCGCTGGATCCAGTATCGGATCCGGGTCGCCGCTTGTCGACCTCACGACCCCGTCGGTGTCGACCCCCAGGGTGTCGCCCCCGACGCCGTCCCTGATCCCTCTCTCAGTCCGGACGCCGCATTCGACGCCGGCTGAAGAGCATTTCTTCTTTGATCCGACTCCATCCTTTGACCCTAAGTTTCAGGAGATGGAGGACGAAGGGGATTGGGAGGGGTCTGAGGACCCTCTGACGCGTGAGTGTCAGTCCTTCCAGGACTGGACAGAGGAGCTACGGGAGGCCAGTGGTCTTGATATCTCCCCGGACACTGGCTTTGTCTCCCCTCCTACCGTGGCTACAGAGGATGGGGCTGCTTATAGTGTGGTGCTGACGCGGGCAGCCAAGGCCTTGGCGCTTACGCTCCCCGTTGGTACTGTGAGGTCTAACATACTCACTGAGGTCCTTAAACCGCAGACTTGCGCTCCAGAGCCTCTACTGCTGTTTAATGAGGCTCTCATGGACGTCCTGTTGGGCACCTGGTCCAGGCCCGCTACAGGCCCCCCTGTAGATAGGAACGTCGCCAGGCGCCACCGCCCAGCTCTGGGCGACCCTAGCTTCCTGTCCACCCACCCCACCCCCGAGAGCCTGGTTATCCAGGCCTCTACTTCCCAATCCGTATTCCCGACTGTACCCCCAGATCGGGAATTTATAAGGTATGAACAGTTTGGTAAGAAACTGTTCTCATCCCTCAGTTGTGGGTAGCGGTCAGTCAACACCGCTTGCCTTTTGGGCCGTTATACCCACTCTCTGTGGGATACGGTTGCGGCCGTGCCGCCAAAGTTCGCTCAAGCCCTCACGGATGGACGAGACGCAGCTCGGTATTCTATACGATGTGGGCTGGATACCACGGGCTCGCTGGGCAGGGCGATGTCAACGATGGTGGCAATTCGCCGCCACGCCTGGCTGAGGTCCGCCAACTTCTCGGCCGATGTCCAAAACACACTCATGGACATGCCGTTTGATGGCAGCCACCTCTTTGGTGGCAAGGCAGATCATGCGCTTGAACGCTTAAAGGACTCCAGGGCTACGGCCAAGTCCTGGCCCTCCCGGGCCAGCGTCAGCAGCAGTCTGCCTTTCATGGCCAAGGAAGGGGCGCCCCTTCACGTCCTGCAAGCCACGGGCCGCAGTCTAACATCCAGCGTGGCGGCAGACGTAGTAACCGCCGTGGCGGTGCCAGGGGACAATGGCGCGGCCAGCCCACATCCACCCACGCAGCATCCGCCTCAAAGCCCTTTTAGTCCGAGCTTTCAGGCCCATTTAACGCCAGTGGGGGGCAGGGTCCGCAATCACCTCCTTCACTGGTGTACCATCACTTGGGCCAGGTGGGTGCTGCAAATCGTCCGAAGGAGCTACTCCCTCCCCTTCGAGGCGACCCCTCCAGCCATGCCACCGCAGTACCACCGTGTGTCGTGGGATCACTTGCAACTTCTGCAAGAGGAGGTGTCGGCCCTCTTGGCCAAGGGGGCCATCAAGCGCGTTCCTGGGCCAGAAGTAGGGTGTGGTTGCTATTCCCACTACTTTCTGGTTCCCAAGAAGGTCAAAGGGGGCCTACGCCCTATCTTGGACCTTCGGAACATAAACGGCTTCCTCCGGAAGGAGAAGTTCAAGATGCTGACTCTGGCTCAGGTCTTAGCTCAGGTCTTAGCTGCCCTGGACCCCGGAGACTGGATGGTAGCGTTGGACTTGCAGGACGCATATTTCCACATCCCCGTCCTGCCGGCCCACCGGCATTACCTGCGGTTCATGGTAGGCCACGAGCACTTCCAGTTCACCGTGCTCCCCTTTGGCCTTACCAGCACCCCACGGGTGTTCACGAAAGTGATGGCGGTGGTCGCAGCTCATCTGCTCATGTTCGGGGTGTCAGTCTTCCCCTACCTCGACGACTGGTTGTTGAAGGCGGGCTCGCCCCAGACAGTCCGTCAGCCACCTTCAGACTCCGGCCGACCTCCTGCACTTGCTGGGATTTTCCATCAATGTGCCGAAGTCACACCTGTGTCCCTCTCAAAGGCTCTTCTTCATCGGAGCGGTTCTGAATTCGGCGCCGTTTCTGGTTTATCCTCCCGAACAGTGGGTTCGGGATATACAGACTCTGATTCCGATCTTTATCCCGGGTCTCGGTCAGGTAGAAACTGAGGCTTCTGGGGCTGATGGCCTCCTGCATCCTTCTGGTGCATCACGCTAGGTGGCGGATGCTGGCTCTGCAGTTGGTCCTGAAGTTTCAGTTGGCCCAGCATCAGGGCAACCTGTCCGACCATGTACGGATCTCAGAGGGCACTGCGAGACAGTTGCAGTGGTGGCTCACGGACCGCGATTGGGTCAGCGGTAGATCCCTCTCCCTTCCCCAACCGGAGCACGTAGTTGCGACGGATGCGTCCCTCCTGGACTGGGGGTCCAAATGGGAGAGGCGGAGATCAGAGGCCTTTGGTCTCTGGCGGAGTCCCCGCTCCACATCAACCTTCTGGAGCTGCGGGCGATTCCGGCTTGCACTGACGGCATTCCTTCCCTCTGTCCGGGGAAGTGTAGTGCAGGTGTTCACGGACAACACCACCGCCATGTGGTACGCCAACAAACAGGGCGGTTGGGGTCCTGGACCCTATGCCAGGAGGCTCTGCGCCTCTGGCAGTGGCTGGAACATTAGGGCGTGACCCTGGTGGTTCAACACCTGGCAGGTTCCCTGAACGCTGGGGCCGACGAACTCAGCCGTCGGTGCATGATGGATCACGAGTTGCGTCTAAACTCGGACGTGGCACAAGGTCTCTTTCAGCAGTGGGGAGAGCCTTGGTTAGATCTATTCGCCACAGAAGAGAACGTGCAATGTCATCAGTTCTGCGCGTTGGAATTTCCAAGGCGGCACTCGCTCGGGGAACGCTTTTCGTCGCGAGTGGTGTTGCGATCTGTTGTATAGGTTCCTGACATTTACAAATACTTTAAGCAGATCTCAACTAACATTTTTAGATCTTAACATCATGGCTGATGGGGGATCTTTAAAAACAACAACACACTTTAAGCCCACGTCAAGAAACTGTTTGTTGACTTACGACAGTTTCCATCCCAGACATTTGAAACAGAATTTACCGTTTGGACAGTTCTTAAGGCTTAGGAGAAATTGCACAGACAAACAGGACTACAATTTGCAAGCAGATGATCTGAGTCAAAAACTAAAAGCCAGAAAATATCCAAATAAACTGATAAAGAATGCAAAGAAGAGGGCCGGAAACAACCACAGGGATGCCCTTTTAGAACCGAAAGTGAAACTTCCAATGGAGAATGCAAGACCCATTTGCATTACGACATTTAACAAAGTGTCGGATCAGGTGACTAAAATAGTGAAAAAGCACTGGCCCATTGTCAACAGCGGGGACCTGACTATTCCTATACCAATGTTCAGCCACCGCCGAGGGATGAATCTGAGAGACCACCTGGTTCACACCCGCCCTAAAATAACCAACACAATCACCAGACTACAACCGTTACCGATGGGTCATTACCCCTGCAACAATTGTAGCGTGTGCCACCTGACTGCAAGCACTAAGTCTGTCACTTTCAACAACAACGTTACATGGCAGTTGAGGCAGATGTCCAATTGCAACACTAGTGGAGTTGTATACTTAATCACCTGTAGTTGCAACTTACACTACATTGGGATGACTACACGCAAAGTCAGTACCAGAATCGTTGAACACAGGAGTAATATCAGGTGTAGAAGAGCAACAACACGCATGACGAACCATTTCATCGAAAAAAATCATACACCCAATGACATGAGATGGGTAGTCCTGGAAGTTGTAAGATCAAAAGAAAACCAAGAAAGAGTACTCCATGAACGTGAACAAAGATGGGTGTGCAAACTTCATACAGATTCCCAGGGACTTAACGATGATATCCCCTGGGGAGCGTTCAGGAACTGCTTGTGTCCTATAACTTCTGCTACTATGTTAAGATTCTTTCCCTGTCCACATGTAGTCCAGACAGTACTGAGTTTTGTTATCAATACAGATCTATCCACCTTACTGTGACCTACTGGTCATTAGTGATAATTTCAGGCTGTGGAACGAAGACTACTTACATTATAATATACAACGCAGTACCTAACTACAGGTCTCGGTATAAGGGTTAGAGGAATAATAAGTATGATGAAAAAAAGCTCGATATACTGCACAATACCCTTTGTACTATGAGCACTGACCACCATCAGAAAACGATATTTGTGGTCTAACATACCAACAACACATTAGACTGTGCTGTTGAGATGGGAGATTGATTAAAAGCGTCTAACTCCATCCCTTCTGATATTTTCATTGCAAGCGCTTTTTTTCCTAATAAGCCAAGACTATCCAGTATTGACATTTGTCGTGACACATCGGAACTATCTGGTATGTCCACTTTCGAAACGCTAGGAGCACTGGCCACCGTTAAAAGATACGCGGATCCTATGAGCAGTTCACCAGCCTGTAATGTAAGTAATGGAGGCACCCTGATAGCTCCCACATTAAATGTCCAAATCCATTATCCTCTTTGATTATTTCATAAATTGACTGCTTCGGCAGCAAGCGCTCATTTTTATTTGGGTTAAGTCACGATTAACTACTGATTCTATTTTTTCGTGACACATCCTTTCATGACCTATTTGTATTTCCAGATAAAAACTTAAAAACTATTATTACGCAGAACTAAAAACGTCACTTTATTGTGTATTCAATGTGGGCATCACTTAGTTATTAGTGTGGTTTTGAAAGCGCACTCGCCAGCTAAAACCTTTCAATATGCTTTATTGTACCACTCAAAAGCACACTTCCAAGATGGCCGCTGGGACCGCACATTCTAGCGGTTCTAGCGGAGCCACCCGGAAGCCCGGCTCCATTAAAACCGCCTGAGACCAACAGACGGGTAAGATGCGGTCCCGGGGAGGAAACCATTAGGTGCAAACGATCGCTTCCACCAGTCAGGAAGTAAGTCTAGTATCTTTATGGAAATTGACCATGACGGTACGAACACCAGCAAATACAGTAAGTCCTAACGTTGTGATCGACATAACATCGATCTTTTTTTCCCTCTTCTTCCATATCATCTCTGCCTGTCCTCGCAGCAGTGTGTCCATTAGGTGGAATCGAACCCCCTGAGAGACCATGAAGTGTCATTTTGCACTTCTCTAAGTAATTATTGCGAGGCCCTGTCTATGTACTTACCTTATATGTTTTGTGTCTTTTGTCCTAGTCACATAAGTCCTGTTATGTATATATGTGTGATTTCACGAACACATAGCACAGTGTTTATTATTATTACACACTTGGCGTGGCAGCCTGCACGCACCAATATGGTGCAACCTACAACTATGGCACAGAATGAGTGCGGCATGAAAGACCACTATGTGCCCCTTCCTACAGGAAGGAGATGAATGCTATTAACGATATGCTTTCTTTTTACAGCATCAACAAGTGATACAAACGTATGTATTTCCAGTGTGAACGCATGCTTTTGATTATTCATATTTCGTTTTTAATACACTGAATCAAGGATATAGGAGTGGCAAATGCAGGGCTGGTCCCGGCATGGTCCTGAAGAAATGCTAGGGGTAGCATGAAACATGTTGACCTTCCTTTCTCACTGAATCAATCCCCATTATAGGTTGTTTGGCAGTGATATTTACCCCACTTTTATCATACCTGCCTAGGAGCGAAATAAATTTGTTGAGGCCCACTAAGCACGGTATTTTTAACTCACCCACACCCACTCCACCACTTCATTGCACTACACATAGTCTTTCACTCTTAAGTGCTCCTGCGTAGTTCGTGAGTCGTAGCACGCCCCTTTTCGTAGAGAACTGGGATGGCCCCAATGATGAAGCATGTCACCGTGGGGCAACCCCGGTGAGTGAGGGGACAGAAGACCTTCCTTTCTCACTGAATCAATCCCCATTATAGGTTGTTTGGCAGTGATATTTACCCCACTTTTATCATACCTGCCTAGGAGCGAAATAAATTTGTTGAGGCTCACTAAGCACGGTATTTTTAACTCACCCACACCCACTCCACCACTTCATTGCACTACACATAGTCTTTCACTCTTAAGTGCTCCTACGTAGTTCGTGAGTCGTAGCACGCCCCTTTTCGTAGAGACCTGGGATGGCCCCAATGGTGAAGCATGGCAACCCCGGTGAGTGAGGGGACACTAGAAAGACATTTTTCTTTCTTCTATAGTCACACTGAACGAATAGGGTCAGTCACCTACACGTGAGCTAGGTCCCGGGATCCAATAAATAGGATTCCAATTTATGCATTAACCCTTTGGAGGACGACCTAGTCTCCAACTCCTCCTTCTCCCTCTTTTTTCGTACTTGCGATCTGTTGTACGCCTTTCCGTCTATACCACTAATGCCCAGAGTGCTGAAGAAGATCAGGCGAAACCGGGCCCAAGTCATCCTTGTGGCCCCGGACTGGGCACGAAGATACTGGTATCCTGAGCTACTCAGCATGTCAGTCGATCCCCCGATTCTTCTGCCTCTTCAGGAGGACCTTCTGTCACAGCAGCAGGGGACGGTCCTCCATACGAACCTGTCCAATCTCCACCACCATGCGTGGAGATTGAGCGGCGACAGTTGAGGCCATTTGACTTGCCTCCTGAAGTCTGCGATGTCATTCTGGCAGCCAGGCCTCCCTCCACAAGATTGGTATACGCCTGCAGGTGGAACACATTTGTGGCATGGTGCACAGCAAAGGCTGTGGATCCACTCTCTGCCCCTCTTTCAGAGGTTCTTCTGTTTCTTCTTTCTCTTGCCCAGCAGGGCTCTGCTCTGGGCACTCTTAAGGGCTATCTCTCTGCCATTTCCGCCTTCTTAAGCCTACCTGATCAGCCCTCTTTGTTCAAGTCCCCCGTTGTAAATAGGTTCTTGAAGGGCATCACTCATATGTTTCCTCCTGTTCCTTTCGTGATGCCGCAGTGGGACTTGAACCTTGTTCTGACTTATCTGATGTGCGCTCCTTTTGAGCCGCTTCATAACTGTCCTCTTCGTCTTCTCTCTCTTAAGATTGCATTCCTGGTTGCCATCACCTCTGCCAGGAGAGTGAGTGAGCTCCAGGCCCTTTCTTCACAACCTCCTTTCCTTTCTGTCCATCCGGACATAGTTGTGTTGTGGACGCGACCCTCTTTCCTGCCCAAGGTAGTCACAGCCTTCCACATCGGGCAGTCCATCACCTTGCCCACCTTCTTTCCGCCTCCGCATCTCTCGAAAGAGGAAGAGAGGCTCCACCATCTGGACCCAAAACGTGCGCTCTCATACTATCTGGATCGCACACGCCAGTTCCGGGTGGATGACCAACTCTTTGTTGGTTACGTGGGCGCTAAGAAGGGACGGGCGGTGCACAAACGAACCATCTCTCAGTGGGTCGTCTTGTGCATCAAGATTTGCTACTCCTTGGCAAAGAAGGAGCCTCCTGTTGGGCTGAGGGCTCATTCCACTCGGGCCACGGCGGCTTCTACTGCCCTGTGTCGGGGAGTCCCCTTGCAGGACATCTGTCAGGCACGTTCGCAAGACACTACTGCCTGGACAGCCAAGTCCGAGAGATGGCTTCTTTGGCCGTTCCGTTCTCCGGGACTTTCTGGTGTGATCTTGGTTCGCAGACCCACCACCGGGGTTGGTATTGCTGGGTATCTATTCTAAGGTAAGGAATCTAACTAACGTGTTTCTTTCAGATGAACAAGTTACTTACCTTCGGTAACGATATATATCTGTAAGAAACATTATTTAGTTAGATTCCTTACCACCCCACCCATCCTCCCCGTTCTGCGAACCAATATCTAGGATTAAGGTCATCCCTTTCAGGGCCCTAGTTTCATGGCACCAGTGTTGGTTTTTATCTTGGCTCTGCGTTTCTAACGCGGAAAAGCTGTGTATAAGAACTGACGCCAGCGCTCGAGGGCGGCCTCTAAGTACTCGGACGACGTCATCCCGGCGCCGACGACGGAAGCAGAGCCGCAGACGACGCCTACCGACGTGCAAGGGTACTGCTACGCAAAATTTTCCGGATCCAGTCTGACTCCTGGGGGATATTCTAAGGTAAGGAATCTAACTAACTAATGTTTCTTACAGATATATCGTTAAGGTAAGTAACTTGTTCTTTAAGATGTCTACTACCAAGAAGTACCTCTTTAGACCTTGTTGGGACCTGTGGTAAACAGAGACTTCATTCTGAAGACCCTCATAAAAAATGCATTTATTGCCTATATCCTGAACACCAGGTAAAGGACTGTAAAATATGTAGAACCTTCTCTCAGAAGACTCTGGAGGACAGAGAGGGGCATCTCCTTCTGTGGCTACAGAAGTTGAAGACTTCAGAGAACCCGCTCTCAGATGTGGAGAGTGTGTCATCAGTCAAGACTTCTTCATCCTTGAAGAGAACCAGTGAGTATCAAAAGGTTTCTCCAAAACCCAAAGTGGTGAAGAAACATCATGTGGATAAGCCCACTATCCAATCTTCAACTTCAAAAGGGATGATTTGTTTCCCTCAGACTCTTTTTGCACCTTCTACGCCCCGAGATCTATTCTCAGGCATCAAAGACTTCATCTGCGCAGTTTTTACCTCAGAAACTGGCCATCTCATCGAAGAGCTCGTCGCCGCTTCCTCCATCGACGAGAACTGCTGTCGTCGTGTCTACGTTGACGACTTCAACATCTGCATCTATGAAGATGGCTATGATCCTATCGTCGGCGACTTCACCGTTGACGTTTGTATCCATTAAGGTAAGGCCTATTTTATCTACAGTGCCTTTGACTTCGTCGACGGCGTCAAGCAAACAGAAGAAGAAGCATGGCTTTGTCAACGGCAGCTTCGTCGGCGGTGGCTTCGTCGGCGGTGGCTTAGTAGGCAGCGGCTTCGTTGGCGATGGCTTTGTTGGGGGTGGCTTTGTCGGCGGTGGCTTTGTCGGCGGTGGCTTTGTCGGCGGTGGCTTTGTCGGCGGTGGCTTTGTCGGCGGTGGCTTTGTCGGCGGTGGCTTTGTCGGCGGTGGCTTTGTCAGCGGTGGCTTTGTCAGCGGTGGCTTCGTCGACGGTGGCTCAGCAACAACGTCTATCGTCGACGGTGATAGCAACTACTGCATCCATGGATCTGGTACCTTTGAAGTCTTCAAGCTCTTTACTTCAATGGCGACATTCCTCTTTGGATTCCCTGGTACCAATTCAAATTGCCTCTCTACCTCCTCCTACTAGAGAATCAGTTGCCACACCTTCTACGTCGGCGCCCAGAATACACCATCAGGATGCTCCTCAGGTCATGGAGGAGGACAATGACGATGATGATGATGGTAACAGAAAAGAAGGTGAGCTGGATGACAGATCCCTTCTTTCTGAATGGGACAACTATCAAATTCAAACACCGTCTCCCGCTACTCCAGCTCCTCTGGATTCTCCACCAGGTGACATAGGTAGTTTTCATTTACTCATGGAAAGAGCGTCAAAAAGATTCCACCTTCCCATGATCACTAGAGAGGAGGATTGCTTCTTATATGATTTTAAAGATCAGCCTCAGAAGCAAGTTTTTTCTATCCCCATCATCGATTTTATTTGGCAAGAAGGCCTCAAGCTTATGCAACACCGTAATTCAATTTCAGCTGTTTTACCACGGCTGGATAAGAAATACAAAGCTCCCGCAAATTCACCTGCTTGTCTTATTGCACAACCAAAGCCTGATTCCATTACTACTCAGGCAGCACAACGTTGGCCAGAAATCCATCATCTCCATTAACAGCATCTCCGGACCGAGAGGGTAGACGCCTTGACGCTATTGGCAAGAGGTCTTCAACTATGGCGGCAACTACAGTTCGAGCTGCCAATTCTTTGGCTATCCTTGGACGTTACGATAGACAAATGTGGTCAGACATATCAACCCTCGTAGATTTAATACCAGAGGCATCTAAACCAGAGGCGTTAAAAATTCTTCAAGAAGGAGAAGGGATTTCCTCGGAAATCATTGATTGTGCTGTTGGTGTGTCCTCTACTAGTTTCCGTCTTTTGGCTGGTGCAGCCGTCCTCAGGCGACAGGGCTGATTGAAGGCCAAGTCCTTCCGCCAGGAGGTACAGACAAAGATAATGGACATGCCCTACGACGGTGAGTCATTGTTTGGCCAACATATTGATGATGCCCTTCAGACAATCAAGAAGGACACCGTCACTGCTCGTGCTCTCGGAACTCTCCAGTTTAAAAAGCAGCCCTTTCGAGGCGCAAGAGGTCGTGGCTCCACATCTTCCTTTCGTGGAAATTCCAACCAATATCGACAAGGGCAACAACGTTACTCCTCACAGAGTCAACAATCATACAGACAACAGCATTCTTCTTCCTACAGACAATACAGAGGTAAATCCTCTTACAGGGGAAAGGATTCCTCCAAGAAACAATGACTTCATCCATCCGTCATCCCCAATTCCGCCTGCTTTTTCAAAGGTTGGAGGTCGAATCCGCCAATTTTACTCCAAATGGTCACTGATTACTACCGATCAATGTGTTTTGGCCATTGTGCGCAGAGGGCACGCATTGGAGTTTGTAAAGATTCCTGCCAATTCTCCTCCAAAAGGTCCGCCTCCTATCCACCTGAAGGAACTTTTAAACCAACTCACAATTTTATTGAGAAAAGGCGCGATCGAAGTGGTACCAAAGCTACAAAAGGGCAGGGGAATTTATTCAAGATTCTTCCTTATACAGAAAAAGTCAGGAGAATGGTGACCTATTCTGGACTTACGTGGCCTCAACAAATACATCAAAAAACAAATATTTCGTATGCTGTCCCTTCAAGAAGTACTTTCTTTACTATCCAAAGGGGAGTATATGACAACTTTGGATCTCCAAGATGCTTATTTTCATCTTCCTATTCTGCCGAGACACAGGAAATTTGTCAGATTCAGAGTGGCTGGGAAAGACTTTCAATTCAAAGTCCTTCCATTCGGCCTTCGTTCTGCGCCCAAGTGTTTACCAAAGTCCTCGCACCGGTGGCAGATTATCTTTCCATACCTAGACCACTGCCTGCTGAAGGCATGGTCGTTCGAACAGGCTTCCAAACACACACTACTTTGCAGGTCCCTCTTCCAGTCCCTGGACCTTACATTCAACATGGACAAGTTTCATTTTCTCCCTGCTCAAAGCAGACTGTTCTTTGCCCACTTCCAAATCTTCTGACCATGGATCAGGGCCAAGTTTGTCATCCTGACCAAGCATCTCTACGCTTAGCAGCTTGGAACCTGAGCACTATGAGTTTGTGAATTTGGACATTCCTTTAGATTGTAGAGAGGTCCTTGCTAAGGCTAGAGCTGCCTCAACTGTGAAAACATAGAAGCTCAAATGGAAAAGATTCTGTCTATGGTGTGATGCGGCTCGAGTACATCCTATTCAGTCCACTCCGAAGCAACTCTTGCCTTTCTTTTTACACTTGGCGACGTCAAGATGGTGCTAACTCTCTTTACTCCTCTAGAATCATTCAACAATTTTTCAAAGGTCTTTTTCTGATGTCTCCACCAATTCGTAGACCACCTCCTCCTTGGCATTTGAACATTGTGTTGACACAGCTCATGAAACCCCCTTTTGAGCCAATCCATAAAGTCGATCTTAAATTCATTACTTGGAAGACTTCTCTACTTCTGGCTCTCACTTCGTCATGTCGTGTCGATGACATACAGACGTTTACTTCTAAACCGCCTTTTCTTCAATTTACCAAGGACTCTGTCTTGCTCCGCACCAATCCAGCCTTTATCCCCAAAGTGCCATCGGATTTCCACCTCAATGAACCAGTCGTTTTAAAGAATTTGTTTTCCTAATCCTCAAAATCCAGCAGAGAGGACACTTCATTCTTTAGATATCAAAAGGTGTCTGAAATTTTACCTTCAAGGGACGGCTACTATCCGTAAGAATGACCAGCTTTTGTGGCTTACGGGCGGATGCGAAAGGGGCATCCAGTCACCAAACAAACAATTGCACGCCGGATATCTACTGCGATTGCATTTTGCCATCAACAAGCGGGAAAACCACTAACTACAACTGTTCGAGTGCATCCTACGAGAAAGGTTTCCTCTTCTACTGCGCTATTTGCTGGTGTGCCTCTTCATCAGATCTGCAGAGCTGCAACATGGTCCAGCAGGCACACCTTTACGAGACATTACTGTCTGGATGCTGCTGACAACTCTGACTCAGCCGTGGGGCCAGTAGTCCTGCGTAATCATTTTAAATAAGGTGAGCCTCTGTTGCTTCCCTGTATACAAGGTGCTTTTTCCTTTTATATATGCTTCAGTCTTTTCGTACTGTGTATTATTATTATTATGTTGAGAAATATGTACCTTGTACCTTGTATTATTCTAACGCCACTGCTCACTACTCTTCTTCAAGCATGTGAATCTATGAAAGACACCCCATTACTGGAGAAGAGCAAAAGTTACTTACCTGTAAACTGTGGTTCTCTAGTAATGGTGTATTTCATAGATTCACATGCGACCCACCCTCCTCCCCTCGGAGGCTCTCGGCTACTACTTGACTCTATGTCTCTCTTGTGCTACGAAAATCTGGGGGCCTGAGTCTCTGAAGAGAACATTCTAAGAGGGTTCTGGCGCCTGATTGGCTGGAGTTTGGACTAATCATAATGACTATATGTTATTAGAAGTGACAAGTTTTTTCTCTATGAAAACTTTCTTTTTTCTTTCTTATATATATATATATTCACTGAAAAAACCATAGGTTATAGACCATATATAGTTAGGAATTAGCATTTACAAAACCTTGAAAATTCACTGCAAAAACCATAGGTTAGAGACCATATATAGTTAGCTGGACATTTTATTGACATAAAACCAATGAAATTCCATATATAGTTAGTTGCACTAACTATATATCGCGCACCCGCAATCCACTGCTGATGATGTCACATATTACATCATTCATGACATGGTCAGTGACATCACTGATGACATCTCAAATGACATCACTGATGACATCACTGATAACAACATCCAGTGATTTTTTGTTTCTATAAAGTTTAAATATGTCTTACATATTGAAGAATGAGTGGATGTGTAAGTGTCTGGACGAAGGATTTAGTAGGTGCATGACTGACTGTATGAGTGAGTGATTAAATGTGTCTCACTGAGTGCATGGGTTAGTGACTAAACTGTCTTAATTTGTGCATCATTATGTCTGTTGTTCTGTAAACTGCTGCATGTGTTGATCAGTAGCTATATGAGTAACTATATGGGTTATTGATTGATTGCCCAAGTATTTGTATGGGAGACTGAGTGTGTGTGTGGCTAGCTGGGAGGTGTGTGACTCTGTGCAGATCAATCTGTACTTGTATCAATGATTGTATAAGAAGGTAAGTATGTGTTAGTATATGTTTGAAAATGTAAGGTGCTCTATGTTTAACTGTATAGACAAGAAAATGGAAGTGCCATTGATTCTTTATAGGACTGACTAGGTGTGTGAGTAACTCCATGGATGAGTGGCAGACTGTGAGTGTCTGTATAGGTGTATGAGTGCATATGATAGTGTTGTAAAGATGAGTGATTGTATGTATGAATGATTGTATGGGTGAATGAGTGAAGGTGTGTGTAGACGTAGCAATCAGTGAGTGCGTATGTAGTAACTAGTATTGGTGTGTCAATGGTTTCAAAAATTATACTCTCTTTTTAACACTGGGTGAAACAGAGGTTATATTAAAATGTGAGGAGATGCATTGTATTGTCACATGAATGATATCATCAGTGATGTGGTCATTGATGTCAAATGAGATGTCATCAGTGATGTCATCAGTGATGTCATTTGAGATGTCATCAGTGATGTCATCAGTGATGTCACTGACCATGTCATGAATGATGTAATATGTGACATCATCAGCAGTGGATTGCGGGTGCGCGATATATAGTTAGTGCAACTAACTATATATGGAATTTCATTGGTTTTATGTCAATAAAATGTCCAGCTAACTATATATGGTCTCTAACCTATGGTTTTTGCAGTGAATTTTCAAGGTTTTGTAAATGCTAATTCCTAACTATGAATGAATGAATGAAAAATATTTATAGAGCGCACGATGGCCAAACGGCTTCCTGGCGCTGGGAGCTCTGAAGAACCGAACAGACAGGGCCAGGAGGTTTAGCAGGGGTAGGCCAGGGCAAACAGAAAAGTTTTCAGCGCTTTACGGAAATGAGAAAAAATAGGGATCGAACGCATAGAAAGAGGAAGGGAGTTCCAGAACCGGGGGGCAAGAACAGAGAAACGGGTTCCACCAGTGCGAGATTTGTGAAAGCGGGGAACAGTGAGGAGGGCAGAAGATGATGAACGGAGAGTGCGGGCAGGGGTGTGACGGGAGATCAAAGAATTAATGAAAGCCGGTGCAGAGTGATCAAGGGCCCGGTAAACAAGGCACCCTAGTTTAAACAGAGATCTCTGCAAGATGGGCAACCAGTGAAGGGATTTGAGGACGGGAGTGATGTGATGGGTTTTGGGCAAATGAAAGATGAGACGGGCGGCCTGGTTCTGGATAGCTTGTAAGCGGCGGGTTTCATAGGCAGGGATGCCAGCGAACAAGCTATTGCCATAATCAAGGCGGGAAGTGATAAGGGCGGAAATAATAATTTTAAGGGAGTCGAGAGAAAAAAAACGAGAGATTTTCCGGATCATTCGGAGGGAAAGAAAACAGGAGGACACCACGGCACTGACCTGGCCATGCATGGACAGGTCCTGTCTGACCTTGATGCCCAGAGTTTTAACAGAGGGAACGGGGGTGGGAGGGGGGCCAAGGATGGGAGGCCAGAAAGCAGGGGACCAGGGACTGGATGAGCCGCCAATCAGGACAAGCTCAGTCTTATCTGGGTTGAGCTTGAGGTGATTGGCGCTCATCCACCCAGAGATAAAGACCATGGTGGAGTGAAAAAAGGATAGAGAGTGAGAAGTAGAGGAAAGATCAAAGACGAGCTGGAGGTCGTCAGCGTAATTATACACAGAGACCCCCAGCTCAAGAAGAGAAGAGATAAGAGGGTGAATATAGAGGTTAAAGAGAAGGGGAGAGAGAGAGGAACCTTGGGGGACCCCACAGGGCACCGGGAGGGGAGAAGCAGAGAAGCCGGGAAGGTGAACGGCTTGAGAACGCCCTGTCAGGAAAGAGGTGATCCAGGAGAAGGCAGAACCTCGTATGCCCGCTGCGCTGACACGGTCCAGAAGAATGTTATGGTCGACCGTGTCAAACGCAGCGGACAGGTCGAGGAGGATCAGAGCTTGAGGGGAGTTGACGTCGGCCTTGGCCTTAAGCTCGTCGAGGACGGCCAACACCACGGTTTCAGTCGAATGACCCGAGCGGAAGCCAGCTTGGTGAGAAGCCAGAAGCTGGCTCTGCTCAACATAAACAGAGAGACAGGAAGTAACATAAGACTCAAGAATTTTAGCCAGATAAGGGAGAAGAGAGATAGGTCTGAAGTTAGAGGGAAGAGAAGAGTCGAGACCAGGCTTTTTAAGAATGGGGGAAACAATAGCAGATTTGAATGAAGAAGGGACCAAACCAGTGGAAAGAGAGGCATTAAGGAAAGAGAGAGGGGTATCAGGACAGGAAGAGAAGAGGATTTTAAGAATACGGGCAGGGGCACAATCAGTGGGGGAACCAGACTTGATTTTGGTGAGCAAAGCTAGGAAAGAGTCCAAAGGGAGGGGGGGAAAAGAGGAGAAGGAGGATTTAGGCGCAGGGGGAGCAGAGTGAGGAGGAGTAAAAGGAGTGACCAAGATGTTAGATTTGATTTTTACAATCTTCTCGATAAAGAAGTTGTTAAGAGAAGAGCAGAGGGCCTGGGAGGGAGTGAAGGGAGGGCAAGCACGATCAGAGGTGGCCAAGTTGTTTACCAAAGAAAAAATTTCTTTAGCTTTGTTGGCCGAGAGCGCCACTTGTTCAGAAAAGTACTTGGTCTTAGTGGCCAGGATGGCCTGCTTGTACTCTTTAAGAAGGGTTTTGTATTTGGCCTTATGGTCAGGGCAGTAGCTGCGGCGCCAAAGGCGCTCTGAGCGTCTAAGCTCCAGTTTAAGAGTCTTGAGCTCCGGGCTAAACCAACGGTGAGCCTCATGAGGGCGGATGGATTTGACTAGCTTGAGGGGGGCTACTAAATCACATGCAGAAGAGAGCCAATTACCAACTGCAGCAGCCTGTGAGTCAAGGGGAATACCAGTGAGATCAGGGGAAGAAGAAGCAAGGGAGTGAGAAAGGGAAGCCAAGTCAGCACGATTCCAGCTACGGGAGAAAACATTCTTGGGGCGGAGGGGCTTGTGAGGGGAGCCAGTAGTGATAGAGAAAGAGATGAGGGAATGGTCAGACCAGGTACATGGGAGGACACAGAGGGGGGAGACTATGTCCTGAGATGACCAGACTTGGTCCAGGATGTGTCCAAATTTGTGGGTGGGAACCTGGACGTGAGACTTAAGGTTGAGACAGAGGAGAGTGGCCGTGAAGTCCTTAGATGCTGAATCCTCCCTGGGATCGCCAGGCCAGTAGTTAAAGTCCCCAAGCAAAAGGACAGAGGAGTTATTAACCACCAGCGTGGCGAGAAGTTCCTGCAGGGAAGCCACGAACAGGGGCATGTTCAGGGGAGGGCGGTAAACAAGGACGACGGTGAGAGGTGCCAGCAGATTGGAAGAGCGAGCAACCAGGAAGTCCACTCCAGCAATGGGTGCTTGGGGGAGAAGCTGAAATTGAATAGTGGATCGGACAATCATGGCAACTCCCCCCCCAACCTTGTCCGTGGGGCGGTCAGCCCGAAGGACATAGTAGGAGTGGGGAAGAACTATATATGGTCTATAACCTATGGTTTTTTCAGTGAATTTTCAAGGTTTTGTAAATGCTAATTCCTAACTATATATGGTCTATAACCTATGGTTTTTTCAGTGAATTTCAATGGTTTTTTAATAGCAAATATCATAAGCTGTCGAATGTCAAGTACGTGGTAAGTAAAAACATTTTCGTGTTTATGCACACTGATCTGCTTTGAATGCTGCCCCCCACCCCTCATTTCTATTAGGAGTACTCTCTCTTTGCAGATAGTGAAGGGTAGTTAACGCAGCCCTTTGCCCCCTTTGTAATCCGTCGTGCCTGCTTCTCTCTCCATTTGATTGATTGTTCTCTTTGGTTCATTCTCTATTTACAAACAAGCACAGAGTCACAATACTCTGTTTAGTCTTTGCAGATAGCGAAAAATCGTGTAAAAAAACAAAAGGAATCGAACAAAATCAGTAGGCCACTAATGGGATCTCTTTTTGACCTCGCTAAAATAGAAACATTAGGAACAACCTGTTGAAAATAGCAATGCGTATGTACATAAGCGGCGTTCATTTGTGTTCACAGTACCCCTTGTTGATTGTTTCAATCGAGCATTGAATTGTTCGAAGTTGGTTCTCTTAAGGATCTTCTCTGCCTGCAAACGAGGAAGAATAGGAATATTCTCTCTCCCTTTGCAGATAGTGAAGGGTAGGTAACTCAAGCCTTTAACACGTCGTACCTATTTCATTCCTCATTGATTGATTGATTGTCCGAACATTGACTGTTTGGGAATTAGTTCTTTTTGGAGGTATTCCCTGTTTGCAAATAAACGTAGGAAAATCTTTGCAAGTAGTGAAAGGGTACGTAATGCGGACCTTTCTCCCCCGTTGTAATCTGTCATGCCTATCTACTCCCCACTGATTGATGCACCTGTTTCACCCGGACCATTTACTAGAGATACGTCATCTGGCCCGACCAGAGAGCACCCCTAGTGAAAAGGACATATGCAATAATAACGAAGTGATCACTGTATCCTGTTAACAGAAACTTTAGCATGAAACAACCTGGAAAGAAAAGAATAGGAAAACGAAAATCAGTAGGCCACTGATGAACATGAACTTTTATTAAACAACGAACAAAGAAACGATAACATAACGTAATGATAAAACCTATTAATGTCCTAGAAACAAGAAAACGTTAAAATATGCCAGTGGTGAGAGACCAGAAAAACAGTAAGAGAAACCAAATCACCCCTCGCTGTCCCACCGCCTGCCACGCCAAAAAAATCGATAGACTAGGGAAAATGCAAGTCAGTAGAACATCCGCCCCCACTCTGGAAACTTCCAAGGTGGGGCAGGGTTGCGGCTACGCCCAGCCGGGAGCAGCCCATATAAGGCAGGTCCTGCTGCCACGCCTCGGCCAGGAGATCCTAACGTAGGGTGTAGCCGGAGGAGAGGCCGAGGCCAGCGGGACCCGGCCAGGGGATTGCCTTTACAACGCTGAACAGTTGCAGGGGGGGGGAATGTCTCCTCGACCCTCCCCTCTCTCTCCCAGTCCGGCCGCGGTGGCCCTTGAGAGTTGCAGGTACTCCCGCCACATGCTCTTCCGGTCCGGCCACCAACGGTCGGGGGGCCGAGGACGACGGGATCCGGCTGCAGCCGATAAACCAAGAAACCCGTTCATGGGGCCAGAGCCAGGGGCGTCCGGCCGACATCTACCGGAAGCCCGGCCCGAAGACGGACGGGACACTTCTTCTTTCATGAATAATGGCTGCGACAACACTGGGGGGGGGATGTCTTGCACATGCCTCCGACCCCCCCCCCCCCCCCTCGTCCTCATCGCCTGGTCCGGCCATAACAAATCTCAAGCGAGACGCCGTGGGGTGCACTGGGAGGGAGAGACGGTGCGAACAGGCCTCTCCCGCCTCCCCAGGTGGAGGCTTCCCAGCTGCACCCTCAGCGCTCCAGGCGCCTGGAAAAGGGTTCTTCCACTGTGGCCATGCTGCAACGTCTCGCCCGGCAGGGTGGAGCCCGTCCGCTCATTTGACCCCGCGATCGCCAGTAGCTACCGAACTCTCAAAATGGCGGTCGACCTGGCAAGAGCGGGCCCAGCATAAAGAAATGGCCCGGTCACTGGTTGACTCCACCACCGTAGTCCTCCACGACCTTGAAGATTCTAGAGGAGCCGCGGGAGTCTCCGACCCCCGATGGGGAATGACTGCCATGATCGCCCGTGGAGTGACGAAACTGTATCCGCGGGACGTCGGCGCTCCCATGCTGGCGCCAGCCTCACTTTGAATTACTAGAATCCTGCAGACCTCAGTTCCGGTGAAAGCACAGTGTGACCCGGTAGGAAAAATTGTTGCACCCCCTCCCCTTTTTCACTGATAGTTCAAACCACCGATCCTTTCCTTTGCCCTTTTAACGGAACTTTGGACTGCCTCCCCCTCTTTTACATTTTCTAGAGAAAACAAAACATTAACCACTACATTAGCATAGCAGTTGACACCAGAACTGTTTTCAAATTTAAAACCAACAACATCTTCAACAAAATCCTTTTTGTTTCTGCTGTGACCCTGCTACAGCACAGGCATTGTCCCCAGCAGTAATTCTGCGATGCCGGTAAGAATAGCTGTGGTGCCTACTGGACTCACTCACCCCCGCGGCGCCCCACGCCGTTATTTGCTGGGCGGCAACTTACTAGACATCACTTTCGTGCCATCTAGATTTCAGCGCGTTCTGCTGCCTTGGAACTATTCGCACAACAGACCGCTACTGACAAGAATATTTCATTATTGGTGCTATCAATTTCAATAAATCTATTGGATAATTCAAAAGAAATTGCCACGGTCTCTTCGTTGTTTAAATGTTTTTACTGTTTTTGTTTTGTTGTATATATTTATATGTTATTAAAGTTTTATATTCCTACTACTTTGTTGGAGTGCTACATATTTTTAATGTGACACATAATTGTAAAAACTTTGATGTACCAAGAGTCATTCCTGGAATCTTCCGCTTCAGGCTCGGTCCCCTCCCCAATCACAATACAGGATGGTTTTCAGATAGTAGGAACACGTGTGGTGTGACGGATCTCATCGGGTGTGGGCCTTGATCTACTATAACTCCTTTGAAGAGGGGTGATTCTTTACAGCTGGGGCCATAAACTACATCTGCAGGGCTAGCTGATAGCCTGGACAATCGGACACAGAGGAAGAGGAGTGTCAGAGGGTGCGGTAGTGAATAGGGCGAAAGGGAGGTGTCGGGCGGTCACAGAGTGTGATTCTCAGGGAAGAGCAGCGCAGATGGGGGGAGGTTTATTGCCCATGCATAAGACAGAGAGCGGGGGTGACCAGTGCCTGGGGAAGATGCTTGCGAGGGTGAGGAGCCATGCTACGAATCGACAGCGTGCAGAGAGTGGGTCTGGTCAAGGCATCTAAAATGGCTGCCGTGCACCACAAAAGTGTGGCATTTCAAAAAAGGCAAGATGGCACAAACAATGTTTTTCAACACTTCCTCATTTCCTTCGAATCGAACGTTAACAGACGTTGGGGCATATTACCAAAGTTAAGCGATATTTATCGCTAACGATGCTTACCAACGAATTTTTTACCGCTAAGCATCGTCAGAAATTATCGAACATAAACCTTGCTATTATCAAGGTTTATCGCAAATGCGATAATAAACGGCCGCAATGCATGAATATCGCTAAAAACTCAGCGATATTCATGCATTACCGAGCTAATGCTCTTAGCCATGTTATCCACCTCCCATTGGATAACATGGCTAAGAACTGCTCAGGGCAGGTGTTACTTTTTGGAGATATTCGCGCTTAGCGCGAATATCTCCAAAAGGAGATAGATATCTTGCATGTTGTAATGCAAGTTATTGTGGTATATGGAACTCATACCATAATCTCTCAGGAAAGCAGAAACTGATCCTTTTGGGACCGCCTAAAAAGGCCTAGGGGGTGAGGAGTACTCTACTTTGCCCCCTTTTCACGTTCCGAACTATTTTATTTTACTCTCTTCTGTAATTACACAAAATAGCAGCGATAAGATGCATCGGAGACACACAGTGAGAGAAAGGAGGCCGGAGATGAAGAAGAGATGTCAAATACACATTGGAGATAATATAGTGGCAGAAGGGAAGTAAATATGAGTAAACTTACCATGTAACATAAAAATGTTGCACTCTATACTATAAGTCTCATTTTATACTACAATCACTTCGCTACAACCTCATAAATTAAAAATAAAAATGAATAATGTCTCAAACAATTTTTGATTTCTAAATATAAATTTATTCTTCAGAATTTTCTAAATTTGAAAGAACTAGTAACATGTCCTCATCAGCAATGTCCTCATGAAAAGTCTGCAATGATGATTCTTGTAACTCTATGGTCTCCAAACATTCGATAAATTCGCCATCAAGAGATTGATCAAAAAAATCATTCAAGTCATCTCCTCCTTGTGACAATATTTCATTATTGGTGCTGTCAATTTCAATCAATGTAGTGGAATCATTCAAGTCATCTCCTCGTGACAATATTTCATTATTGGTGCTCTCAATTTCAATCAATGTAGTGGAATCATTCAAGTCATCTCCTCCTTGTGACAATATTTCATTATTGGTGCTGTCCATTTCAATCAATCTAATGGAATCATTCAAGTCATCTCCTCGTGACAATATTTCATTATTGGTGCTCTCAATTTCAATCAATGTAGTGGAATCATTCAAGTCATCTCCTCCTTGTGACAATATTTCATTATTGGTGCTCTCAATTTCAATCAATGTAGTGGACAATTCAAAAGAAATTGCCACGGTCTCTTCATTGTGAGCCATTTTATTTTGAAATTGCTTGCTGTAAATTGCAGAAAAAAATAATCACTTTCATTTATCGTTTTTAGTAATACATAATATAAAACTAACTTTATCAAGTATTTAGTATAACAGAAGGACTGCAAATAAATAACAGAAAACATTTTTCAAATTATCTTCAAGTGTACAACATAGTTCCCCTTACAAATTAACAACTCACCTTTTTAAAAGTAGGAGAAGTGTTAGTACTGTGTAAATCAAACACCAGAAATTCACCACCAAAAATTCCTCACAAATGTACCTCAGACAGTAGTATCACAAAATGGCTGTGGTTTCCTCTCATTTGAAATATATACATAACCAATTAACTTTCATCACACACAAATACAAAACCAAACTAACATTTTAATTGGTTCTAAATTTCAACACTTTCAAATGTGTTTTCCCCATGCAATTTTCCATAGGACATTTACATACGTCTACAGCCTGAATGGCTGAACGGAATTACACCAAACTTGGCAAAATGGTACATCAAACCTAAGAGGTCAGGAAGGATCTACTATGCCCCCTTATGGTCATTTCCCCCTTCGCTTTGGCCTCCTCTTGTCTCTCAATCCTACCGAGAGACAAGATGGCGGCCGCTACGGACTGTTTGGAATGTTGACAGACGCCGGAGAACCAATCAGCTTCGCAAAGCTCCGTAACGCGAAAAGTACGCGAAGCGGAGCGCTGTTACAGATATATATCTTTTTTTGAACGTTAATTTCTCAAAATCCACTGGAGCACATATATTGAGACCTAGCAAAGGCACATCGGGCTACCAGTCCCTAATATTTTGCCAAGTTTCGTGCAAATCCATTCAGCCGTTCGATTATTATTATTTTTTATTTTTTTTGCCCCGCGGGGCCCTTTTAAAACCTCCACATCAAACGTAGGGGGTCCACGAGGATCTACTATTCCCCCTTATGGTCATTTGCCCCTTCGCTTTGGCCTCCTCTTGTCTCTCGATCCTACCGAGAGACAAGATGGCGGCCGCTACGGACTGTTTGGAATGTTGACAGACGCCGGAGAACCAATCAGCTTCGCAAAGCTCCGTAACGCGAAAAGTACGCGAAGCGGAGCGCTGTTACAGATATATATCTTTTTTTGAACGTTAATTTCTCAAAATCCACTGGAGCACATATATTGAGACCTAGCAAAGGCACATCGGGCTACCAGTTCCTAATATTTTGCCAAGTTTCGGGCAAATCCATTCAGCCGTTCGATTATTATTATTATTTTTTTTTTTTGCCCCGCGGGGCCCTTTTAAAACCTCCACATCAAACGTAGGGGGTCAGCGAGGATCTACTATTCCCCCTTATGGTCATTTGCCCCTTCGCTTTGGCCTCCTCTTGTCTCTCGATCCTACCGAGAGACAAGATGGCGGCCGCTACGGACTGTTTGGAATGTTGACAGATGCCGGAGAACCAATCAGCTTCGCTTCACAAAGCTCCGTTGCGCGAAAAGTACGCGTCCTGGAGCGCTGCCCGGTCCGCTGTTACAGATATATATCTTTTTTTAAACGTTAATTTCTCAAAATCCACTGTAGCACATATATTGAGACCTACAAAAGGCACATCGGGCTACAAGTCCCTACAATTTTGCCAAGTTTCGTGCAAATCCATTCAGCCGTTCGGGCTAAAAGTGAGGCCAACCGCCCTATGGAAAACTCAATGTTAAAAACACGTTTTGGGACCCCCCTTTTTTCTCAGCCCCCCCTTGACGAACCCCCCCCAAATTTTCAAGGGCTGCTCAGAAACAAAATGTGCCATTTTCCTGAAAATTTCAGCCAATTCCGTCCACAAACGCCAAAGTTATTAGACATATAATTTTCAAAAATCCCATAGAGAAAAAATCCTAACTATATATACCTACTGGCGACCGCCAGTAGGTAATATATATTCACTCAAAAAACTATAAGTTTTAGTGGTGTTATAGTTAGCTGGACATTTTACTCATACAAAACCATTGAAATTGCTCCTATATAGTTAGTTGTACTAAGTATATATCGCGCACCCGCAATCCACTGCTGATGATGTCACATATTAGATCATTCATGACATGGTCAGTGACATCACTGATGACATCTCAAATGACATCGCTGATGACATCATCCAGTGAATGTGGTTTGCTTCGTTATTTAAATATGCATTATATATATAGCAATTTGCATTGAAGAATGAGTGGATATATAAATAAATATTTGGATGGAGGATTTAGTAGCAGTGTAATTGACTGTTTACTTGACCAATTTATAATGTCTCACTAAATATAGTGGATAGTAACTAAACTGTGTGAATATCTGTATCACTTTGTCAGTTGTTGTGTAAACTGATTCTACATTTGGTTACTAGCTATGTGAAAGTCCATATTAGTTATTGATTAGTTAACTGAGTATTTGTATGGAAGTGTGAAAGTGTGTGTGGTTCGGTGGAGGGTGTGTGACTGTCCAAAGATGTGTGAATAGTTTATTCAGTAGATGTATGAAGTTAAAACTACATGTTCTAACAGTTTGGGTGAGGGAATCTCTTTATGGGTGTGGTGATGAGCAAATATATTTCTCAAAGGTACAGGTCCAACAAACTAGAAAAATAAAAGGCAGTGTATGTGTCAGTTGTTGTATATAAATAAGTATACATAAGACACAATGATTGTGTGAGTGACTGTATGGATAACTGTATACTTGTAATAATGATTTTATAATTCACTAAGTATGACTTACTATCTAAATGAATAGAAGAAGTGGTGTTTGTATAAGTGTTTTGCTAAGTAAATATGTAAGTATGATCCATTGTTTGCATAAGTGAGTAGGATGACTTCATATGTGAATTGGATGCGTGCTGTTGTTTAATGTCGATATAGATGTATAAGTATTTTTGATAGTGTTCTATTGTTCATTGACAGCATGTATGAGTGAATCCACAGGTAAGGGATTAGATGTGTGTATACATGTATGAATCACTGAGTGGATTTTTAGATACTTGTATTGCTGTGACAATGGCTTTAAATATGATACTCTGTATTTTACAAAGAGTGATGAAAAATTGTAATAGTGTATGAAAAGGTGTATGTGATTGTCACGTGGATGATGTCATCAGTGATGTCATCAGTGATGTCATTTGAGATGTTATCAGTGATGTCACTGACCATGTCATGAATGATCTAATATGTGACATCATCAGCAGTGGATTGCGGGTGCGCGATATATACTTAGTACATCTAACTATATAGGAGCAATTTCAATGGTTTTGTATGAGTAAAATGTCCAGCTAACTATAACACCACAAAAACTTATAGTTTTTGGAGTGAATGTCAAAGGTTTTGTAAAAGCTAATTCCTAACTATATAACTCCTGAAACCTATGGTTTTTTCAGTGAATTTCAAAGGTTTTTTTAAATGCTAATTCCTAACTATATAAGGCCTGAAACCTATGGTTTTTTCAGTGAATTTCAAATGTTTTTTTAAATGCTAATTCCTAACTATATAAGGTCTGAAACCTATGGTTTTTTCAGTGAATTTCAAAGGTTTTTTAAATGCTAATTCCTAACTATATAAGGCCTGAAACCTATGGTTTTTTCAGTGAATTTCAAAGGTTTTTTAAATGCTAATTCTATTAGCGGATAACGTTTAAATATATTAATATCCTAGTGGGGCCACCTGAGCAGCCCTAGGGGGTCAGGGTGTTTCTACCCTGCCCCCTTTTTGTGTTCTACACGTTTGTTTTTCTGCTTTCTTGTGCCTAATTCCTAACTATATAAGGCCTGAAACCTATGTTTTTTTCAGTGGATTTGCAAGTTTTTTTAAATGCTAATTCCTAACTATATAAGGCCTGAAACCTATGGTTTTTTCATTGAATTTGCAAGGTTTTTTAAATGCTAATTCCTAACTATATAAGGCCTGAAACCTATGGTTTTTTCAGTGAATTTGCAAGGTTTTTTTAAATGCTAATTCCTAACTATATAAGGCCTGAAACCTATGGTTTTTTCAGTGAATTTCAAAGGTTTTTTAAATGCTAATTCCTAACTATATAAGGCCTGAAACCTATGTTTTTTTCAGTGAATTTCAAAGTTTTTTTTAATGCTAATTCCTAACTATATAAGACTTGAAAGCCCACCAGGAATCTCCAGTATGCACCAGGGGACTGCATTGCAGAGAGGTGTAATTAAGCCACGGCCCTTTTTACACCTCTCTGCAACGCAGCCCCCGTGCATGTTTGAAGAGGGGGAACTCATTCCCCCTGCATACTGGGGGCCAACTAGCCCACCTGGAACCTCCAGTATGCGCCAGGGGGCTGCATTGCAGAGGTGTAATGAGGCTATGCCCCTTGTTACACCTCTCTGCAACTCAGCCGCCTGGAGCGTTTGCAGAGGGGGAACTAATTCCCCTTGCATAATGGGGGTCCCTGGGGGCCAACTAGCCCACCAGGAGCCTCCAGTATGCGCCAGATGGCTGCATTGCATAGAGGTGTAATGAGGCCACACCCTTTTTTACACCTCTCTGCAACGCAGCCCCCGTGCATGTTTGAAGAGGGGGAACTAATTCCCCTTGCATACTGGGTGTCCCTGGCAGCCATCTTGTGCCTTGTTCGAACCAAGGCACAAGAAAGCAGTGAAACAAAGGTGTGAAACTCGCAAAGGGGCCAGAGTAGAAACACCCTGACCCCCTAGGCCTGCTCAGGGGGTCCCACAAGGACCCCCAAGGCAAAACAATTTTTTTTTTTTTTAAGTCGCGGGGTACAAAAAAACAATAAAAAAAATATAAAACAACAATAAGAATAAAAAAACGTTTTTTTCAGAACTACCTCCAATTTATATAAAAATGCTACATTTTTAAAAAACTCTGTCTTTCTTTTTTTCTCCAGGGTACGCGTACCGATACGTGTACCGGGGCACGCACCCCTCAAAAAAAAATAAAAAAATGAGTGTGTGTGTGAGTGGTGTGTATGTGTGGGCGGGTGGGTGTGGGGTGTGTGTGTGGGGGGTAAGTGAGTGGGGTGTGTGTGTGTAGGATGTGTGGGTGTGGGGTGTGTGTGGGGGTGTGTGTGGGGGTGAGGAATGTGTGGGTGTGTGAGGTGTGTGTGTGTGTGTGTGTTTGTGTGTGTGTGTGTGTGGGGTGTGTGTCAGAGGTGTGTGTGTGTGGGGAGGGTGAGGTGTGTGTGGGGGATGTGTGGGGTGTGTCTGTGAGGTGTGTGTGTGTGTGGGGGGGAGTGAGGTGTGTGTGGGTGGGGGTGTGTGGGGTGTGTGGGTGTAGGTGGGGGTGTGGGTGTGTGTGTGGGTGGGTGTGGGTGTGTGGGGTGTTTGGGTGTGGTTGGAGGTGTGGGTGTGTGAGGTATGTGTGGGGTGTGTGTGTGGGAGGGGTGGGTGTGGGGTGTGTGTTTGTGGGGGTATGTGTGTGGGGTGTGTGTGTGTATGAGTAAAATGTTCAGCTAACTATAACTGGTGTCAAACCTATGGTTTTCTCAGTGTATTTAATAGGTTTTTAAAATGCTAATTCCTAACTATAACTGGTGTGAAACCTATGTTTTTTTTTGAGAATTTCATAGGTTTTTTAAGTGCTAATTCCTAACTATAACTGGTGTGAAACCTATGGTTTTACCTCCAATTTATATAAAAATGCCACATTTTTAAATAACTCTGTCTTTCTTTTTTTCTCCAGGGTACGCGTACCGGTACGTGTACTGATACGTGTACCGGGGCGCGCACCCCCTAAAAAAAGAAAAAAATAATAGTGTGTGTGTGTGTGTGAGGGGGGTGTGTGTGGGGTGTGTGTGTGGGGGGGTATGTGAGTGGGGTGTGTGTGTGTAGGATGTGTGTGTGTAGGATGTGTGGGTGTGTGTGTGGGGTGTATGTGTGTGGGGTGTGTGTGTGTGGGTGTGTGTGGGGGTGGGGAATGTGTGTGTGGGTGTGTGTGAGGTGTGTGTGTGGGGTGTGTGTGTGTGTGTGGGGGGGTGTCAGAGGTGTGTGTGTGGGGGGGTGAGGTATGTGTGGGGTGTGTCTGAGGTGTGTGTGTGGGGGGGAGTGAGGTGTGTGTGGGTGGGGGGGGTGTGGGTGTAGGTGGGGGTGTGGGGGTGTATGGTGTGTGTGTGGGTATGGATGTGTGGGGTGTTTGGGTGTGGTTGGAGGTGTGGGTGTGTGAGGTATGTGTGGGGGTGTGTGTGGGAGGGGTGGGTGTGAGGTGTGTGTATGTGGGGGTATGTGTGTGGGGTGTGTGTGTGTATGAGTAACATGGTCAGCTAACTATAACTGGTGTCAAACCTATGGTTTTCTCAGTGTATTTAATAGGTTTTTTAAATGCTACTTCCTAACTATAACTGGTGTGAAACCTATGTTTTTTTCAGAGAATTTCATAGGTTTTTTAAATGCTAATTCCTAACTATAACTGGTGTGAAACCTATGGTTTTTTCAGTGAATTTCAAAGGTTTTTTAAATGCTAATTCCTAACTATATAAGGCCTGAAACCTTTGTTTTTTTCAGTGAACTCGCAAGGTTTTTTAAATGCTATTTCTATTAGAAGATAACATTTATATATGTTAATATCCGTATGGGACCACCTGAACAGCCCTAGGGGGTCAGAGTGTTTCTACAAGGCCCCCAAATCTTTTTTTTTTTCTTGTAAAAAAATGAGGTACGCGTACCGGTACGCTTACCCGTATGCCTACCGGTACGCTTACCGTAAGCGTACCCCGCGATTTTCCGATTTTTTTTTTTTTTTTTTTTTTTGGCCTTGGGGGTCCTTGTGGGACCCCCTGACCAGGCCTAGGGGGTCAGGATGCTTCTACCCTGCCCCCTTTTTGAGTTCTACACGTTTGTTTTTCTGCTTTCCTGTGCCTCAGTCTACCGAGGCACAAGATGGCTGGCAACAGTTTCTGTTTTGGAGTGTTGACAGACATTGGCAGCCAATCAGAATGCAGCTCGCGCACTAGAGGTACGCTTACGGCACGCACACGTACGCGTACCGTAAGCGTACGGGTAAGCTCACGGGTAAGCTGCTATAGATATATAAATTAGTTTGAACCTAAATTACTCAAAATCCACTGGAGCACATATCTTGAGACATAGCAAAGGCACATCGGGCTACCAGACCCTACAATTTTACCAAGTTTGGTGAAAATCCATTCAGCCGTTCGAGCTAAAAGTGCGACCGACCGCCCTATGGACATTAACATGGGGAAAACACGTTTTGGGACCCCCCTTTTATCTCGGCCCCCGCTTGACGAATCCCACCCAAACTTACAGGGAAGGACCGGAGCGCCGTGAGGCAAAGTTGCTGAAAAATTCAGGCAGATTCCTCAACTGGCGCCAAAGTTATTCCCAATAGAATGTTGTGATTTCCCTATAGAAATCAATCCTAACTATATATACCTACTGGCTATCGATATATATATATATATATATTCACTGAAAAAACCATAGGTTATAGACCATATATAGTTAGGAATTAGCATTTAAAAAACCTTATTTTACTCACACAAAACCATTGAAATTCCATATATAGTTAGTTGCACTAACTATATATTGCGCACCCGCAATCCACTGCTGATGATGTCACATATTACATCATTCATGACATGGTCAGTGACATCACTGATGACAACATCCAGTGACTATGTTTCTGTAAAGTTAAAATATGTCTTACATATTGAAGAATGAGTGGATGTATAAGTGTCTGGACGAAGGATTTAGTAGGTGCATGACTGAATGTATGAGTGAGTGATTAAATGTGTCTCACTGAGTGCATGGGTTAGTGACTAAACTGTCTTAATTTGTGCATCATTATGTCTGTTGTTCTGTAAACTGCTGCATGTGTTGATCAGTAGCTATATGAGTAACTATATGGGTTATTGATTGATTGCCCAAGTATTTGCATGGGAGACTGAGTGTGTGTGTGGCTGGATGGGAGGTGTGTGACTCTGTACAGATCAATGTGTACTTGTATCAATGATTGTATAAGAGAGTAAGTATGTGTTAGTATATGGTTGAAAACGTAAGGTGCTCTATGTTTAACTGTATAGAGTAGAAAATGGAAGTGTGATTGATTCTTTACAGGACTGACTAGGTGTGTGAGTAACTCCATGGATGAGTGGCAGAGTGTGAGTGTCTGTATAGGTGTATGAGTGCATATGATTGTGTTGTAAACATGAGTGATTGTATGTATGAATGATTGTATGGGTGAATGAGTGAATGTGTGTGTAGACGTAGGAATCAGTGAGTACGTATGTAGTAACTAGTATTGGTGTGTCAATGGTTTCAAAAATTATACTCTGTTTTTAACACTGGGTGAAACAGAGGTTATATTAAAATGTGAGGAGATGCATTGTATTGTCACATGAATGATATCATCAGTGATGTGGTCATTGATGTCAAATGAGATGTCATCAGTGATGTCATTTGAGATGTCATCAGTGATGTCATCAGTGATGTCACTGACCATGTCATGAATGATGTAATATGTGACATCATCAGCAGTGGATTGCGGGTGCGCAATATATAGTTAGTGCAACTAACTATATATGGAATTTCAATGGTTTTGTGTGAGTAAAATAAGGTTTTTTAAATGCTAATTCCTAACTATATATGGTCTATAACCTATGGTTTTTTCAGTGAATTTTCAAGGTTTTGTAAATGCTAATTCCTAACTATATATGGTCTATAACCTATGGTTTTTTCAGTGAATTTCAATGGTTTTTTAATAGCAAATATCATAAGCTGTCGAATGTCAAGTACGTGGTAAGAATTTTTTTTTTCGTGTTTATGCACAGTGATCTGCTTTGATTGCTGCCCCCCACCCCTCATTTCTATTAGGAGTACTCTCTCTTTGCAGATAGTGAAGGGTAGTTAACGCAGCCCTTTCCCCCTTTGTAATCCGTCGTGCCTGCTTCTCTCTCCATTTGATTGATTGTTCTCTTTGGTTCATTCTCTATTTACAAACAAGCACAGAGTCGCAATACTCTGTTTAGTCTTTGCAGATAGCGAAAAATCGTGTAAAAAAACAAAAGGAATCGAGCAAAATCAGTAGGCCACTAATGGGATCTCTTTTTGACCTCGCTAAAATAGAAACATTAGGAACAACCTGTTGAAAATAGCAATGCGTATGTACATAAGCGGCGTTCATTTGTGTTCACAGTACCCCTTGTTGATTGTTTCAATCGAGCATTGAATTGTTCGATGTTAATTCTCTTAAGGATCTTCTCTACCTGCAAACGAGGAAGAATAGGAATATTCTCTCTCCCTTTGCAGATAGTGAAGGGTAGGTAACGCAAGCCTTTAACACGTCGTACCTATTTCATTCCTCATTGATTGATTGATTGTCCGAACATTGACTGTTTGGGAATTAGTTCTTTTTGGAGGTATTCCCTGTTTGCAAATAAACGTAGGAAAATCTTTGCAAGTAGTGAAAGGGTACGTAATGCGGACCTTTCTCCCCCGTTGTAATCTGTCATGCCTATCTACTCCCCACTGATTGATGCACCTGTTTCACCCGGACCATTTACTAGACATACGTCATCTGGCCCGACCAGAGAGCACCCCTAGTGAAAAGGACATATGCAATAATAACGAAGTGATCACTGTATCCTGTTAACAGAAACTTTAGCATGAAACAACCTGGAAAGAAAAGAATAGGAAAACGAAAATCAGTAGGCCACTGATGAACATGAACTTTTATTAAACAACGAACAAAGAAACGATAACATAACGTAATGATAAAACCTATTAATGTCCTAGAAACAAGAAAACGTTAAAATATGCCAGTGGTGAGAGACCAGAAAAACAGTAAGAGAAACCAAATCACCCCTCGCTGTCCCACCGCCTGCCACGCCAAAAAAATCGATAGACTAGGGAAAATGCAAGTCAGTAGAACATCCGCCCCCACTCTGGAAACTTCCAAGGTGGGGCAGGGTTCCGGCTACGCCCAGCCGGGAGCAGCCCATATAAGGCAGGTCCTGCTGCCACGCCTCGGCCAGGAGATCCTAACGTAGGGTGTAGCCGGAGGAGAGGCCGAGACCAACGGGACCCGGCCAGGGGATTGCCTTTACAACGCTGAACAGTTGCAGGGGGGGGGAATGTCTCCTCGACCCTCCCCTCTCTCTCCCAGTCCGGCCGCGGTGGCCCTTGAGAGTTGCAGGTAGTCCCGCCACATGCTCTTCCGGTCCGGCCACCAACGGTCGGGGGGCCGAGGCCGACGGAATCCGGCTGCAGCCGATAAACCAAGAAACCCGTTCATGGGGCCAGAGCCAGGGGCGTCCGGCCGACATCCACCGGAAGCCCGGCCCGAAGACGGACGGGACACTTCTTTCTTTTATAATGGCTGCGACAACACTGGGGGGGGATGTCTTGCACATGCCTCCGACCCCCCCCTCGTCCTCATCGCCTGGTCCGGCCATAACAAATCTCAAGCGAGACGCCGTGGGGTGCACTGGGAGGGAGAGACGGTGCGAACAGGCCTCTCCCGCCTCCCCAGTGGAGGCTTCCCAGCTGCACCCTCAGCGGTCCAGGCGCCCGGAAAAGAGTTCTTCCACTGTGGCCATGCTGCAACGTCTCGCCCGGCAGGGTGGAGCCCGTCCGCTCATTTGACCCCGCGATCGCCAGTAGCTACCGAACTCTCAAAATGGCGGTCGACCTGGCAAGAGCGGGCCCAGCATAAAGAAATGGCCCGGTCACTGGTTGACTCCACCACCGTAGTCCTCCACGACCTTGAAGATTCTAGAGGAGCCGCGGGAGTCTCCCACCCCCGATGGGGAATGACTGCCATGATCACCCGTGGAGTGACGAAACTGTATCCGCGGGACGTCGGCGCCAGCCTCACTTTGAATTACTAGAATCCTGCAGACCTCACTTCCGGTGAAAGCACAGTGTGACCCGGTAGGAAAAATTGTTGCACCCCCTCCCCTTTTTGACTGATAGTTCAAACCACCGATCCTTTCCTTTGCCCTTTTAACGGAACTTTGGACTGCCTCCCCCTCTTTTACATTTTCTAGAGAAAACAAAACATTAACCACTACATTAGCATAGCAGTTGACACCAGAACTGTTTTCAAATTGAAAACCAACAACATCTTCAACAGAATCCTTTTTGTTTCTGCTGTGACCCTGCTCCAGCACAGGCATTGTCCCCAGCAGTAATTCTGCAATGCCGGTAAGAATAGCTGTGGTGCCTACTGGACTCACTCACCCCCGCGGCGCCCCACGCCGTTATTTGCTGGGCGGCAACTTGCTAGACATCACCTTCGTGACATCCAGATTTCAGCGCGTTCTGCTGCCTTGGAACTATTCGCACAACAGACCGCTACTGACAAGAATATTTCATTATTGGTGCTGTCAATTTCAATAAATCTATTGGATAATTCAAAAGAAATTGCCACGGTCTCTTCGTTGTTTAAATGTTTTTACTGTTTTTGTTTTGTTGTATATATTTATATGTTATTAAAGTTTTATATTCCTACTACTTTGTTGGAGTGCTATATATTTTTTATGTGACACATAATTGTAAAAACTTTGATGTACAAAGAGTCATTCCTGGAATCTTCCGCTTCAGGCTCGGTCCCCTCCCCAATCACAATACAGGATAGTTTTCAGATAGTAGGAACACGTGTGGTGTGACGGATCTCATCGGGTGTGGGCCTTGATCTACTATAACTCCTTTGAAGAGGGGTGATTCTTTACAGCTGGGGCCATAAACTACATCTGCAGGGCTAGCTGATAGCCTGGACAATCGGACACAGAGGAAGAGGAGTGTCACAGGGTGCGGTAGTGAATAGGGCGAAAGGGAGGTGTCGGGCGGGCACAGTGTGATTCTCAGGGAAGAGCAGCGCAGATGGGGGGAGGTTTATTGCCCATGCATAAGACAGAGAGCGGGGGTGACCAGTGCCTGGGGAAGATGCTTGCGAGGGTGAGGAGCCATGCTACGAATCGACAGCGTGCAAAGAGTGGGTCTGGTCAAGACATCTAAAATGGCTGCCGTGCACGACAAAAGTGTGGCATTTCAAAAAAGGCAAGATGGCGCAGACAATGTTTTTCAACACTTCCTCATTTCCTTCGAATCGAACGTTAACAGACGTTGGGGCATATTACCAAAGTTAAGCGATATTTATCGCTAACGATGCTTACCAACCAATTTTTTACCACTAAGCATCGTCAGAAATTATCGAAGATAAACCTTACTATTATCAAGGTTTATCGCAAATGCGATAATAAACGGCCGCAATGCATGAATATCGCTAAAAACTCAGCGATATTCATGCATTACCGAGCTAATGCTCTTAGCCATGTTATCCACCTCCCATTGGATAACATGGCTAAGAACTGCTCAGGGCAGGTGTTACTTTTTGGAGATATTCGCGCTTAGCGCGAATATCTCCAAAAGTTGGTAATAGGAGATAGATATCTTGCATGTTGTAATGCAAGTTATTGTGGTATATGGAACTCATACCATAATCTCTCAGGAAAGCAGAAACTGATCCTTTTGGGACCGCCTAAAAAGGCCTAGGGGGTGAGGAGTACTCTACTTTGCCCCCTTTTCACGTTCCGAACTATTTTATTTTACTCTCTTCTGTAATTACACAAAATACCAGCGATAAGATGCATCGGAGACACACAGTGAGAGAAAGGAGGCCGGAGATGAAGAAGACATGTCAAATACACATTGGTGATAATATAGTGGCAGAAGGGAAGTAAATATGAGTAAACTTACCATGTAACATAAAAATGTTGCACTCTATACTATAAGTCTCATTTTATACTACAATCACTTCGCTACAACCTCATAAATTAAAAATAAAAATAAATAATGTCTCAAACAATTTTTGATTTCTAAATATAAATTTATTCTTCAGAATTTTCTAAATTTGAAACAACTAGTAACATGTCCTCATCAGTAATTTCCTCTTCAATCATCTCATCTGGAATCTCCTCATTAAAAGTCTGCAATGATGATTCTTGTAACTCTATGGTCTCCAAACACTCGATAAATTCGCCATCAAGAGATTGATCAAAAAAATCATTCAAGTCATCTCCTCCTTCTGACAATATTTCATTATTGGTGCTGTCCATTTCAATCAATGTAGTGGAATCATTCAAGTCATCTCCTCGTGACAATATTTCATTATTGGTGCTCTCAATTTCAATCAATGTAGTGGAATCATTCAAGTCATCTCCTCCTTGTGACAATATTTCATTATTGGTCCTGTCCATTTCAATCAATCTAATGGAATCATACAAGCCATCTCCTCCTTGTGACAATATTTCATTATTGGTGCTCTCAATTTCAATCAATGTAGTGGAATCATTCAAGTCATCTCCTTGTGACAATATTTCATTCTTGGTGCTGTCCATTTCAATCAATCTAATGGAATCATACAAGTCATGTCCTCCTTGTGACAATATTTCATTATTGGTGCTCTCAATTTCAATCAATGTAGTGGACAATTCAAAAGAAATTGCCACGGTCTCTTCATTGTGAGCCATTTTAATTTGAAATTGCTTGCTGTAAATTGCAGAAAAAAATAATCACTTTCATTTATCGTTTTTAGTAATACATAATATAAAACTAACTTCATCAAGTATTTAGTATAACAGAAGGACTGCAAATAAATAACAGAAAACATTTTTCAAATTATCTTCAAGTGTACAACATAGTTCCCCTTACAAATTAACAACTCACCTTTTTAAAAGTAGCAGAAGTGTTAGTACTGTGTAAATCAAACACCAGAAATTCACCACCAAAAATTCCTCACAAATGTACCTCAGACAGTAGTATCACAAAATGGCTGTGGTTTCCTCTCATTTGACATATATACATAACCAATTAACTTTCATCACACACAAATACAAAACCAAAGTAACATTTTAATTGGTTCTAAATTTCAACACTTTCAAATGTGTTTTCCCCATGCAATTTTCCATAGGACATTTACATACGTCTACAGCCTGAATGGCTGAACGGAATTACACCAAACTTGGCAAAATGGTACATCAAACCTAAGAGGTCAGGAAGGATCTACTATGCCCCCTTATGGTCATTTCCCCCTTCGCTTTGGCCTCCTCTTGTCTCTCAATCCTACCGAGAGACAAGATGGCGGCCGCTACGGACTGTTTGGAATGTTGACAGACGCCGGAGAACCAATCAGCTTCGCAAAGCTCCGTAACGCGAAAAGTACGCGAAGCGGAGCGCTGTTACAGATATATATCTTTTTTTGAACGTTAATTTCTCAAAATCCACTGGAGCACATATATTGAGACCTAGCAAAGGCACATCGGGCTACCAGTCCCTAATATTTTACCAAGTTTCGTGCAAATCCATTCAGCCGTTCGATTATTATTATTATTATTTTTTTTTGCCCAGCGGGGCCCTTTTAAAACCTCCACATCAAACCTAGGGGGTCAGCGAGGATCTACTATTCCCCCTTATGGTCATTTGCCCCTTCGCTTTCGCCTCCTCTTGTCTCTCGATCCTACCGAGAGACAAGATGGCGGCCGCTACGGACTGTTTGGAATGTTGACAGACGCCGGAGAACCAATCAGCTTCGCTTCACAAAGCTCCGTTGCGCGAAAAGTACGCGTCCTGGGACGCTGCCCGGTCCGCTGTTACAGATATATATCTTTTTTTAAACGTTAATTTCTCAAAATCCACTGGAGCACATATATTGAGACCTACAAAAGGCACATCGGGCTACCAGTCCCTACAATTTTGCCAAGTTTCGTGCAAATCCATTCAGCCGTTCGGGCTAAAAGTGAGGCCAACCGCCCTATGGAAAACTCAATGTTAAAAACACGTTTTGGGACCCCCCTTTTTTCTCGGCCCCCCCTTGACGAACCCCCCCCAAATTTTCAAGGGCTGCTCAGAAACAAAATGTGCCATTTTCCTGAAAATTTCAGCCAATTCCGTCCACAAACGCCAAAGTTATTAGACATAGAATTTTCAAAAATCCCATAGAGAAAAAATCCTAACTATATATACCTACTGGCGACCGCCAGTAGGTAATATATATATATATATATATATATATATATATATATATATATATATATATATATATATATATATATATATATATATCCTACTGGCGGTCGCCAGTAGGTATATATAGTTAGGATTTTTTCTCTATGGGATTTTTGAAAATTCTATGTCTAATAACTTTGGCGTTTGTGGACGGAATTGGCTGAAATTTTCAGGAAAATGGCACATTTTGTTTCTGAGCAGCCCTTGAAAATTTGGGGGGGGTTCGTCAAGGGGGGGCCGAGAAAAAAGGGGGGTCCCAAAACGTGTTTTTAACATTGAGTTTTCCATAGGGCGGTTGGCCTCACTTTTAGCCCGAACGGCTGAATGGATTTGCACGAAACTTGGCAAAATTGTAGGGACTGGTAGCCCGATGTGCCTTTGCTAGGTCTCAATATATGTGCTTCAGTGGATTTTGAGAAATTAACGTTCAAAAAAAGATATATATCTGTAACAGCGGACCGTGCAGCGCTCCGGTTCGGGGACTTTTCGCGGTACGGAGCTTTGTGAAGCGAAGCTGATTGGTTCTCCGGCATCTGTGAACATTCCAAACAGTCCGTAGCGGCCGCCATCTTGTCTCTCGGTAGGATCGAGAGACAAGAGGAGGCCAAAGCGAAGGGGCAAATGACCATAAGGGGGCATAGTAGATCCTCGCTGACCCCCTAGGTTTGATGTGGAGGTTTTAAAAGGGCCCCGCGGGGCAAAAAAAAAAATAATAATAATAATCGAACGGCTGAATGGATTTGCACGAAACTTGGTAAAATATTAGGGACTGGTAGCCCGATGTGCCTTTGCTAGGTCTCAATATATGTGCTCCAGTGGATTTTGAGAAATTAACGTTCAAAAAAAGATATATATCTGTAACAGCGCTCCGCTTCGCGTAACGGAGGTTTGCGAAGCTGATTGGTTCTCCGGCGTCTGTAAACATTGCAAACAGTCCGTAGCGGCCGCCATCTTGTCTCTCGGTAGGATCGAGAGACAAGAGGAGGCCAAAGCGAAGGGGCAAATGACCATAAGGGGGCATAGTAGATCCTCCTTGACCTCTTAGGTTTGATGTGGAGTTTTTAAAAGGGCCACGCGGGGCAAAAAAAATAAAAAATAATAATAATCGAACGGCTGAATGGATTTGCACGAAACTTGGCAAAATTGTAGGGACTGGTAGCTCGATGTGCCTTTGCTAGGTCTCAATGTATGTGCTTCAGTGGATTTTGAGAAATTAACGTTCAAAAACAAGATATATATCTGTAACAGCGCTCCGCTTCGCGGAGATAAAATTATCTCTGTATTACCTAGCTGTTGCTAACACCCGTTAGCGACGGCTAGTAGGAGATAGCGACCATCTTGGGCCCCACTTTGCATGTGAGTGATATTTATCACTAATGACATGCAAAGTGGGCATGCCAAGATGTTAGCGACTGGAAACAGTCGCTAACATCGCTATCTCCTATTACCAACTTTTGGAAATATTCGCGATAAGCGCGAATATCTCCAAAAGCTACCACCTGCCCTGAGCAGTTCTTAGCCATGTTATCCAATGGGAGGTGGATAACATGGCTAAGAGCATTAGCTCGGTAATGCATGAATATCGCTGAGTTTTCAGCGATATTAATGCATTGCGGTCGTTTTTTATCGTATTTGCGATAAACCTTGATAATAGCAAGGTTTATCTGCGATAATTTCTGAAGATGCTTAGCGGTAAAAAATTCGTTGCTAAGCATCGTTAGGGATAAATATCGCTTAACTTTGGTAATATGCCCCAACGTCTGTTAACGTTCGATTCGAAGGAAATCAGGAAGTGTTGAAAAACATTGTCTGCGCCATCTTGCCTTTTTTCAAATGCCACACTTTTGTCGTGCACGGCAGTCATTTTAGATGCCTTGACCAGACCCACTCTCTACACGCTGTCGATCCTTAGCATGGCTCCCCACCCTCGCAAGCATCTCCCCCAGGCAGTGGTCACCCCCGCTCTCAGTCTTATGCATGGGTAATAAACCACCCCCCATCTGCGCTGCTCTTCCCTGAGAATCACACCCTGTGCCCGCCCGACACCTCCCTTTCGCCCTATTCACTACCGCACCCTCTGACACTCCTTTTCCTCTGTGTCCGATTGTCCAGGCCGGTCCTAGGGTATCAGCTAGCCCTGCAGATGTAGTTTATGGCCCCAGCTGTAAAGAATCACCCCTCTTCAAAGGAGTTATAGTAGATCAAGGCCCACACTCGATGAGATCCGTCACAGCAGACGCGTTCCTATTATCTGAAAACCATCCTGTATTGTGATTGGGGAGGGGACCGAGCCTGAAGCGGAAGATTCCAGGGATGACTCTTTGTACATCAAAGTTTTTACAATTATGTGTCACAATAAAAATATATAGCACTCCAACAAAGTAGTAAGATTATAAAACTTTAATAACTTATAAATATATACAAGAAAACAAAAACAGTAATAACATATAAACATTTTTAGGGAAAAACAACGAAGTAGCGGTCGGCTGTGCGAATAGTCCCAACGCAGCTCAACGTCCAGATTTCACTGATTTCGGAATCCGGCGTGGGGCGTCGCGGGGGGTGGGTCATCAGTAGCAAACTGTTGTGCGAATAGTTCCAAGGCAGGAGAACGATGGCACCAAGGTGATGTCCAGTAAGTTGCCGCACTGGTTTTGGTATCCTACAATGCTGCTCCGAATAACGGCGTGGGGCGCCCCGGGGGAGGCGGCGTGAACGGGCCTCTCCAGGTGGAGTCTCGTCTGTTGTAGTGGGGCGCCCCTTTACCGTTTCAGTTGCCATTCCGTCCGCTTTTGGTCCACTGTGTCAAAAGCCGCAATTCAGCTGAGTTGCGTCCACTCTTGCGGTGCAGCGATAGGCGGCTGTCACAGGACTCTCAAAATGGCGGCAGGCTGTTTCCTTTTTGGGCCTGGTCCACTGAAATGGCCCTGGGACACCTTGGAATTCGGACGCTTGTCTGCTAGGTCTTGGACCCCATTCTCGAAAGCGTCCCCTCCGCCTTGAGGATTCATCAAAAGTTTTGGGGGCCCCCGACTCCTGCAGGCTTCTGGTGGGGAGCGGCTGCCATGATTTCTCGCGGAATGACTACGACGGAGCCACGAGATGGTGGTGCTTTCATGGTGACGCCAGCTTCAGTCTGAAACATCCAGAAACAAGGTGGGACTTTCATCGTTTGGGGGAAAAAAAAAGTTTTCATCCAATGAAAAGTGTTGTTTTTAGGTCATATGATCAAGCCTTCCATCATTAGGAAACCAAAAGTAAAATGAACCAATGAAAAGTTTTATTAACAAGTCACATGACCTGTTATGCGGCATAGGGTATAATATGCGGAGAAAATACGTTGGCACGTGAGGCGGCGTCAGTAGCGGACCGATGTGCGAATAGGCCGAAGGCAACACAACGCGCCAAGATCCGGATGGCACCGAGGTGGTGTCCAGCAAGTTGCAGCACTGGTGTGGCCATTCTACAATGCTGAAAGTCGGCGTGGGGCGCCCTGTTGGCCTGTGAGTTCGCGTCAGTAGCGGACCGATGTGCGAATAGGCCGAAGGCAGCACAACGCGCCAAGATCCGGATGGCACCGAGGTGGTGTCTAGCAAGTTGTCGCACTGGTGTGGCCATCCTACAATGTTGAAAGTCGGCGTGGGGCGCCCCGTTGGCCTGTGAGATGGCGTCAGTAGCGGACCGATGTGCGAATGGGGCCAAAGGCAGCGCAACAATATTTTCTGAATAGAAGACACCACAAGGCGCTGAGATGCCAAGATCCGGATGGCACCGAGGTGGTGTCTAGCAAGTTGTGGCACTGGTGTGGCCATCCTACAATGGTAAAAGTCGGCGTGGGGCGCCCTGTTGGCCTGTGAGATGGCGTCAGTAGCGGACCGATGTGCGAATGGGGCCAAAGGCAGCGCAACAATATTTTCTGACTAGAAGACACCACAAGGCGCTGAGATGCCAAGATCCGGATGGCACCGAGGTGGTGTCTAGCAAGTTGCCGCACTGGTGTGGCCATCCTACAATGTTGAAAGTCGGCGTGGGGCGCCCCGTTGGCCTGTGAGATGGCGTCAGTAGCGGACCGATGTGCGAATGGGGCCAAAGGCAGCGCAACAATATTTTCTGAATAGAAGACACCACAAGGCGCTGAGATGCCAAGATCCGGATGGCACCGAGGTGGTGTCTAGTAAGGTGCACTGGTGTGGCTATCCTACAATGCTGAAACTCGGCGTGGGGCGCCCCATTAGCCTGTGAGATGGCGTCAGTAGCGGACCGATGTGCGAATGGGGCCAAAGGCAGCGCAACAATATTTTCTGAAGAGAAGACACCAAAAGGCGCTGAGATTCCAAGATCCGGATGGCACCGAGGTGGTGTCTAGCAAGCTATGCAGCTGAGTTGCGTGCGCACTTGCGGCGAATAGGTCGAAGGCAGCACAACAATGTTTTCTGAATAGAAGACACCACAAGGCGCTGAGATTCGGTTACCACCGAGGTGATGTCTAGCAAGTTGCCGCACTGGTGTGGCCATCCTACAATACTGCTCCGAATAACGGCGTGGGGTGCCCGAAGGGGGGGGGGAGGCGGCGTGAACGGGCCTTCCTAGGTGGAGGCTCGTCTGCTGTAGTGGGGCGCCCCTTTACCGTTTCAGTTGCCATTCAGCTGAGTTTCGGCTGCTCTTGATGCTACAGCGACAGGCGGCTGCAACAGGACTCTCAAAATGGCGGCTTGTTCTTTGGATTTGGGCCTGGTCTACTAAAATGGCCCTGGGACACTTTAGAACTCGGACGCTCGATTTTTTTTTTTTCCTTTCCTGTACATGCAAAAAAAGGTAAATGCCCGGTACGTTACACGCTTCATCTGCCACGATGTACTCTCCAGAGGAACGGAAAACAAAATATAGTTATGGTAACTATACCATGCATCGTCATATGGAGAGGTGGCACCAATTAATTATAGTGCTGCATAAAAGAGAGATTTGGAGGAGAACCCCCGACCTGCCAGTACATTCATCAAAGAAGTGGCACTGACAGCATCAGAGGCAAGGGAAATGGTCCCAAATATTTAGAACTTTGGAAAGATTAAAATGACATGTTTAGATTGTGGCAAATTAATTTCATGTGGACAGATGAGTGTTACTCTAATAAATACAGCATATGAACATCATCATAGTCGATGGTTGGTAGAGACATTTTGACTATATCCTGGACCTGCCCGTCCTCGCCCAAAATGGCGCCGGAATAAATGGGACTCGTAACTCCTTGTTGTGTACTGGTTGCAGAACCTTGAAATCACGAGATACTTATGCAGTTTAGAAGCATATGGCGGGCGGGGACGAGAATTGATTGAATATTTCGACATCCCTATTGATATTAAGTTCTGATGTGTTATTGATTACTGTACTATTGAAAGTTCAAATTAACGTCACCCATGGTACTTGCCCGCAAATGTATATCTAGATAATTTTATTGTAACTGGCCCTGTCGTATTTTAATTATAAAATGTACGTCCACCGATTCCGCAACTGTTAGACACCTTAGTTCTTGCAACCTAATGGCCCGCCCGTTACGTTCCTCTACAGTGTAAATGTCTACTCATCATATACGATTACAGTTTGCTCCGTGGCCGGCCCACGTGGTTATAGGCTCGTATTTGTATAATGAAATTTTCACAATAAAGGTTTTTAAAAGAAAACATGGTAGTAGTATATACATTGGTAAAGTTTTTTAATAATAGTCACTGTTTTAGAATCATTAAAAGGCAAGTGAAATAAAGCAGACCAATTACATGAAGGGTAAAAGGTATAATACGCAGGAACGCAGTAAAGATAAATGGTCAAGGGCTGTTGTGTTTTCTACTCCTGCAACATAAAGTGATCGATAAGAATCTCATATTCAGGCGTATCGGCGACTAAGACAGCAGGTCGACCCTCTTTTGCTCAACGGCTCCGTCATGGGACGAAGAAACGCTCTTTTTCTCGAAAAAAGAATATATTTTACTTGCAGGACAGTTGTAAATTTTCCGGGAAAGTACATTAGCCTGGAACATTATAACATATATTTAAGAAAAAATAATGTTCGGAAGTAATAAAAAGCGTAATTTTTAGGTCATATGACCAAGCCTTTCATCATTAGAATAAGAAAAGTAAAATGAACCAATGAAAAGTTTTATTAACAAGTCACATGACTTGTTATGCTTACGTTACGCGCTGCGCGTCGCGCCCCGGATGACTTCCGGATGCGCTAACGCGGCGCGTCATATGACGCATTACGCGACAACGCAGGTCCAGAATATAGTCAAAATGTCTCCACCAACCAGCGGTCGGAACACAACCCCTTTCAGCAGGCTAAATAGTTCTGTTAAATGACAACAGAAGGGACAGGCAACAAGAACCATCAGTCAAAGAGGGGAGGGCTAGTTCTTCTCTACCGGGTTACATTGGGGCGCTACCGGAACTGATCGAATTGGTAGTCTACAGTGTTTCTGGATGTTTCAGACTGAAGCTGGGGTTAGCATGAGAGCACCACCATTTCGTAGCTCCGTCGTGGCCATTCCGCAACCAATCATGGCAGCCGCTCTTTATCGTTATTTTGGGCGGGGTGGGTGGCGGAGCCGAGCTGTTTTGCAGCCATCATTGTGTGGAGTTCAGTTCATCTCACTAGTTTTGTATTTGTCATGAGGGGTTGTTCCTAATGTTTCTATTTTAGCGAGGTCAAAAAGAGATCCCATTAGTGGCCTACTGATTTTGCTCGATTCCTTTTCTTTTTTTTTACACGATTTTTCGTTATCTGCAAAGACTAAACAGAGTATTGCGACTCTGTGTCTGTTTGTAAATAGAGAATGAACCAAAGAGAACCAATTCTAAAACAGTAAATGCTTGGATAACAATCAATCAAATGGAGAGAGAAGCAGGCACGACGTATTACAACGGGGGCAAAGGCCTGCGTTAACTACCTTTCACTATCTGCAAAGAGAGAGTACTCCTAATAGAAATGAGGGGGGGGCACCATTCAAAGCAGATCAGTGTGCATAAACACGAAAATGTTTTCACTTACCACGTACTTGACATTCGACAGCTTATGATATTTGCTATTAAAAAACCATTGAAATTCACTGAAAAAACCATAGGTTATAGACCATATATAGTTAGGAATTAGCATTTACAAAACCTTGAAAATTCACTGAAAAAACCATAGGTTATAGACCATATATAGTTAGGAATTAGCATTTAAAAAACCTTATTTTACTCACACAAAACCATTGAAATTCCATATATAGTTAGTTGCACTAACTATATATCGCGCACCCGCAATCCACTGCTGATGATGTCACATATTACATCATTCATGACATGGTCAGTGACATCACTGATGACATCACTGATGACATCTCAAATGACATCACTGATGACATCACTGATGACATCTCATTTGACATCAATGACCACATCACTGATGATATCATTCACGTGACAATACAATGCATCTCCTCTCATTTTAATATAACCTCTGTTTCACCCAGTGTTAAATACAGAGTATAATTTTTGAAACCATTGACACACCAATACTAGTTACTACATACGCACTCACTGATTCCTACGTCTACACACACATTCACTCATTCACCCATACAATCATTCATACATACAATCACTCATCTTTACAACACTATCATATGCACTCATACACCTATACAGACACTCACACTCTGCCACTCATCCATGGAGTTACTCACACACCTAGTCAGTCCTGTAAAGAATCAATCACACTTCCATTTTCTTGTCTATACAGTTAAACATAGGGCACCTTACATTTTCAAACATATACTAACACATACTTACTTTCTTATACCATCATTGATACAAGTACACATTGATCTGCAGAGAGTCACACACCTCCCAGCCAGCCACACACACACTCAGTCTCCCATACAAATACTTGGACAATCAATCAATAACCCATATAGTTAATCATATAGCTACTGATCAACACATGCAGCAGTTTACAGAACAACAGACATAATGATGCACAAATTAAGACAGTTTAGTCACTAACCCATGCACTCAGTGAGACACATTTAATCACTCTCATACATTCAGTCATGCACCTACTAAATCCTTCGTCCAGACACTTATACATCTACTCATTCTTCAATATGTAAAACATATTTAAACTTTACAGAAACACACAGTCACTGGATGATGTCATCAGTGATGTCATCAGTGATGTCATTTGAGATGTCATCAGTGATGTCATCAGTGATGTCACTGACCATGTCATGAATGATGTAATATGTGACATCATCAGCAGTGGATTGCGGGTGCGCGATATATAGTTAGTGCAACTAACTATATATGGAATTTCAATGGTTTTGTGTGAGTAAAATAAGGTTTTTTAAATGCTAATTCCCAACTATATATGGTCTATAACCTATGGTTTTTTCAGTGAATTTTCAAGGTTTTGTAAATGCTAATTCCTAACTATATATGGTCTATAACCTATGGTTTTTTCAGTGAATATATATATATATAGCAAAGAAGCTCTTGCGCTTCGAAAGGGCACACTACGATGTCTCTGCTCTCCAGCTTGTTTGGCCTCATAACAGCTTTCCTGCCCCCTCTCCATTAAATTGCTGCCATTTCCTAAGCGTTTCGAGGCTTCTACGCCTCTTCCTCATGGAATTTCATAACAGAGAGGCATCCACAACTTGCCTTCGAATTCAAGCACCATTTAATGAATTCTCCGCCCTCAGTGGGCGTGGCTCACCAAAGTTCGTCAGCTAGTATGCTGGTTAACGTAGTCCTTGAAGGTAAGTTCCACAATATGCCTTAAGTAGGTTTACGTGCCTCTCCGTGCATTTATAATAAGTGTTCGAACCTTTAGTAGGAAGGGAGGGTCGGGCTGAAATGCTGTAACATTAATTTGAAACATCGCGCTAACAGGCGACAGAAGGTTCCTCGCCGTAGTCTGCCAACATGTAGGGGTTTTCTCCACAATACGGTAGCGGTGCTCCTTTCCACGGCCAAGAGCAGCCGTGTATAATGTAGATTTAGCAAAGAAGCTCTTGCGCTTCGAAAGGGCACACCACGATGTCTCTGCTCTCCAGCTTGTTTGGCCTCATAACAGCTATCCTGCCCCTTCTCCATTAAATTGCTGCCATTTCCGACGCGTTTCGAGGCTTCTACGCCTCTTCCTCATGGAATTTCATAACAGAGAGGCATCCACAAGTTGCCTTCGAATTCAAGCACCATTTAATGAATTCTCCGCCCTCAGTGGACGTGGCTCACCAAAGTTCGTCAGCCAGCATGCTGGTTAACGTAGTCCTTGAAGATAAGTGCCACAATATGTGGAGTAGTGTGGCTCACTGGTTAGAGGCAGCAGGCCTGAGAGCAGAAGTCAGCCCGGGACCAGGGTTCAATTCCCGACGCGGCAGGGTCGTGGACCTTGGTCAGCGGACTCGATAATTCTCGCTTCGATGCTTACTCTAATCAGGGGTTCCACTCGGCAACTCTGGGCATTAGCTTGCCTAATCTCCACAACGGCCCCACCAATTCCAGGGATGCCTGGCTCCACCTTGGGGACTCCCAGCAAGGGACCATCCACAGGGAAAGCCAGGACGGGTTCCCCAGAGTTATACAGCGCCGGGACGCCCCGTTGCTGGGGCAGCTGTGCGCTTTACAAGTATACTACATTTACATTTACATTTACATTTACATTTACATTTACATATGCCTTAAGTAGGTTTACGTGCCTCTCCGTGCATTTATAATAAGTGTTCGAACCTTTAGTAGGAAGGGAGGGTCGGGCTGAAATGCTGTAACATTAATTTGAAACGTCGCGCTAACAGGCGACAGAAGGTTCCTCGCCGTAGTCTGCCAACATGTAGGGGTTTTCTCCACAATACGGTAGCGGTGCTCCTTTCCACGGCCAAGAGCAGCCGTGTATAATGTAGATTTAGCAAAGAAGCTCTTGCGCTTCGAAAGGGCACACCACGATGTCTCTGCTCTCCAGCTTGTTTGGCCTCATAACAGCTATCCTGCCCCTTCTCCATTAAATTGCTGCCATTTCCGACGCGTTTCGAGGCTTCTACGCCTCTTCCTCATGGAATTTCATAACAGAGAGGCATCCACAAGTTGCCTTCGAATTCAAGCACCATTTAATGAATTCTCCGCCCTCAGTGGACGTGGCTCACCAAAGTTCGTCAGCCAGCATGCTGGTTAACGTAGTCCTTGAAGATAAGTGCCACAATATGTGGAGTAGTGTGGCTCACTGGTTAGAGGCAGCAGGCCTGAGAGCAGAAGTCAGCCCGGGACCAGGGTTCAATTCCCGACGCGGCAGGGTCGTGGACCTTGGTCAGCGGACTCGATAATTCTCGCTTCGATGCTTACTCTAATCAGGGGTTCCACTCGGCAACTCTGGGCATTAGCTTGCCTAATCTCCACAACGGCCCCACCAATTCCGGGGATGCCTGGCTCCACCTTGGGGACTCCCAGCAAGGGACCATCCACAGGGAAAGCCAGGACGGGTTCCCCAGAGTTATACAGCGCCGGGACGCCCCGTTGCTGGGGCAGCTGTGCGCTTTACAAGTATACTACATTTACATTTACATTTACATTTACATTTACATTTACATTTACATATGCCTTAAGTAGGTTTACGTGCCTCTCCGTGCATTTATAATAAGTGTTCGAACCTTTAGTAGGAAGGGAGGGTCGGGCTGAAATGCTGTAACATTAATTTGAAACGTCGCGCTAACAGGCGACAGAAGGTTCCTCGCCGTAGTCTGCCAACATGTAGGGGTTTTCTCCACAATGCTATAGCGGTGCTCCTTTCCACGTCCAAGAGCAGCCGTGTATAATGCAGATTTAGCAAAGAAGATCTTGCGCTTCGAAAGGGCACACCACGCGATGTCTCTGCTCTCCAGCTTGTTTGGCCTCATAACAGCTTTCCTGCCCGCTCTCCATTAAATTGCTGCCATTTCCAACGCGTTTCGAGGCTTCTACGCCTCTTCATCATGGATGGGTTGGTGTGGCCAGGAGGGCCCATGTCTGGGGAACTTGGGCCAGGGGCCGTGTTATCCTGACTGTGCAGGGCCCAAATGTCATGCGGTCTGCTCACAGGGTTCCATAATTCAGTCAAGTGTGTTTGGCAATACGCAGTATCAGCAATGCAGGACCCGACTGTGGGTGCAGGTCGGTGCCCCGAGTGGATCACCAGCCTGCATTTGGCTAGCACCAGCAGCATCGCCACTAGCCGGCGGCTGGCATCATGAATCTCCTTGACGTATATCAGCAGACACGTGAGTGGGTCTGGCGTGATGGGCTCAGAGGTTATGGCTCTTATGGTCTCACACACCGCCTGCCTGTAAGCCGCCACCCTAGAGCATGCCCAGACCAGTTGCGCGAACTCCGCCTCTGGTGCAGAACAGTGCATACACTGCACATCTGTGGTAAGGGCCATTTTATGATGGGCCATGGGGGTTCGATAGAGCCGGTGCAAGATTTGAAATGCATCAATCTTAGTCTGTTATTAGAGGAGAGTCTTTCAGTCTGAGAACAATAGTAATGCCATTGTTCCAGTGTTGGTCCAATAATCAGGTCTGTCAATAGGGGAGGCCGCAAGTGTTAATGAGTGAAGCCTAGTGATGAGTTTATGATTGGAAGTGTCAGCATGGATGTATTCTAGTGCCATATTGTTTGGTGGGGGCACAGGGAGCGCGCTGTTTGTATTTTTTACAGGTCGCTCTGATTATTATGTAGTGGGGGAAAGGAAGGATTTTCATCAAGCTGCATTGACGGTGCATAAAGAATATCTGTGCCTGTTAGTTTTCAACGCACACTTTGAACGGTATTTATATTTATCTCTTTTCTGGGCGCTGTATACGAATGGTTGATTTGTTCAGCATTCCATCAATCATCTGTTCGTTTTGCTTATGCCTTTTATAGTTGGCATTATCAAAATTGCAGTTTCCTTCCATAAAAGTTAATCTTTCTGCAATTACAGTATACACATAATCAAGTGTCCTTTTTCAAGATACCATTGACAAAGGATTTTTTTTTAAAGGCCTAAAGAACATGTTCCTTCCAATGAAAAGACCATCTCCTTCATGAGACCTCAACTTAATGTTATCAAAATTATTGTGCCCTTCATTTGAGCCTATTCAGTAGGCTACACAGCAGTATACCTGCTTTTTTGAATGCAATAATATTTGCACAAAGAGTGAGGGAGAATTGAGCTCTTTCTGCTGTAGAATTGTAGAATCTTTCTTGCAAATAGGATAGTTATAAGATCACAGCTTGCGTTTCTTCTGAAGATAGTATCGGAATTTCACATTAATCCGGCTATCACATTACCCATTTCTGAATCCTTCCACTCCAGTCACTGCATTTATCAGACGTAAGAAAAGTTCTTTGTTTCTACCTGGATAGCACAAAGTTAGTAAGAAAATCCTAGCAAATATTTGTTTATTATGAACGCATCCAACAGGGTCTAGCTGCTTCTAAATAATCTATCACTATGTAGATTGTGGCATGTATTTCGTTATGCAACCAGTTAGCAGACAAACGTCTCCCAGGAAGTTCAACAGCCCATTCCACAAGGTGCAACAAACCACCACAGTATGGCCCAATAATGTCCCAAAGGCAGCTATCTGCGCAGACTAGGAAGAGACCAGTACACACATTCACCAAGCGCCATTGCTTAGATTCAGTATGCAGGCTGACTCTAAACTGGGTCAAGCCGACTAGATTCAGAAATTAGCTTCCTACTCTATTCTAACCATTATGACTACTAATGCCCGGTTACTCACCGGTAATATTTATTACTCCGAGTCCTGGTCTTCCCGTCCCATTCCTGAACAGTGAGCAGGTAGTCTGCTCCCCAGAAATCTAAAACCTAGCAGAGCTTTCAGCACGTCCCCCAATATGGCACCACTAATGGGGGAAGTGCATAACACCACATCCTGAGAATACCAAAGAAACCCAGAAATCAAAACACAATCACCACAAACAAAACCCCAGGGAGGGAGGTAAGGGCACAGGAATGGGACAGGAAGACCAGGACTCGGAGTAATGAATATTACTGGTGAGTAACCGGGCATTACCTCCTCGTCCTGTCTTCCCGTCCCATTCCTGAACAGTGAGCCCATACCCAAGCACACTGTGATTGTAAGAAAAAAAGACAAGAGAATGCGCACAGGTCAGCCGAGATGGAACGAGGCTGCAAAAATGAGGATCTATTTGCCTCCGAGGCAAATAGATCCAGCCAGGGAAAGCGGAACGGGAGGACAAATCTGATCAAACAGAACCGGGGACATACACATAGACACAGAGGAAGGGAACACCCTGCTCAGGGAGTCCGCAGGCCCATTCTCCCTCCACGGAAGATAGACAGCCGTCAGAGACAAGAGACTCAGCTCGGCCCAAAAAACGATTTTTCTGGAAAGGAGAAACAGCGACGTCACATGCTCCCTTGATGATTCACATACGTAAGATCAACCTGGTTGTCGGTCTTGTACAGAGACATCACGGCCCAGAAGGAGAGGAGCAAACCACAGCAGAGCCAACCAAACCACCCGCAGCTCCTTCCAAAACGGGAGCGACTCGAATTCGGGACCACTGACCCTGAACCTTGGAAACACCCAGGACTGCACCCCAACCCACGGCACTGGCATCAGTGGACAACACCACCACAGCTGAAGGGGGAAGAAGGTCGAACCCCCGGGAAAGAGACTGAGGGGGCAACCACCACTGGAGAGCAGCCCGAATCCCTGGCGTGATGGGAATAAGAGTGTCGTAATCCTAAGAGGCAGGATCCCAGTGGTACAAAAGGGGATGATGGACGGAGCGTTTGAGCAAATCAAACACTGACCCCCAGTCAACTGATCTGGGTTTAATCCATCATCATTCTTTAGCTCACTCCACCATCCCAGTTCAGACATGGCCATATGCAAATCAGTCTGACCCTGTGCCTCATGGTAACAGTCCAGCCCGAACTGCCAAGCCATGTCTTCCCTGGATCAAAAACAAGCATCCTGGGACCGGTTTCTGGATCCCAGTGAGCCAGGACGTGTTGCAGGACGGGGCCAAGGGAGGAAATGCAGAGTGGAAGCCATCTCCTCTTGACTCCGCATTCAGAGCCGGGCAGACACATGGGACTGGGACAGGGCCCACAAAAGGTGACTGGACAAATTCAACTTTATTTTTTTTTTTTTTTTTTTTTTTGGTTATAAACTTTTATTCACTTCCAGGTCACACACACAGCTCTACGCCTACAACCCTGAGGCCGGCAGCAATGTAGAGGAACATCAATATCCATCACTTTAGGACCAAATCATCAAGCAGTTTATCATCTCCCCAATGTTGGGTAGCCTCAGTACTCCTACACTACTACCTTCTTATCATTTCACTAGTTTGTAACCACGCTGCCCCGTCCCCACCTCCACCGTTGGGGCATACTCCACGCCACTATGTGGACGCGGGTGTGTCAGTGTAGTGTGCCTGTCTGTCAACTAAACCAGTTTTGTGACCCCTTATACAAACACCCCTCCTATCCCCGCCCCTCCCCCCTTAACTACCCTTGTGCTCGCCTTTTCCTCTCACCCATTACCATTGCTCCTCAGCTCCCCGCTCACCCCATGAATGCCCCCTCCACCGCCCGCCTCCCTTCACTATTTCCCTCCCTCTCTCAATCTCCCCGCTCTGCGTGTGGCCCTTTTGTAAGAGTTCCCGCGTGTCGCGTGTCTACCAGTCCCCTCCAGGCCCCTGAAGACTCGCCTCACATCCCTCCCAGGCCCTCACGAGTCACCCAGTCCATCTATATCGTACCCTCGATCCTCCCACGTTGGTGTCAAAGAAAGTTTGAATCTCATCTGCGAGTTCACCCCTGAACGCCTTGTCTAACAAGGAATACGGGGGGAAGCGCCACGTGAAGGGGGGGAGCCTTGGCGTCGGCAGCTCAAGAATTAGGAGGAGAGGAGAGTGATCAGAGAGCGTGCGAGGCAGGATTCGGCAATCCCTCACCTTATGTGCTAGGAGCTGTGTCGTGAGCCAATAATCTATTCTTGTGTGTATCTCATGATAAGCGGAATAGTGCGTGTACCCCCCTCTAGTGTGGTGTCTGCTGCGCCAAACGTCTATCAAATCTAAGCGCACCATTTCAGTCTGTAGCGCCGTGGCAGCCGCCGACGGGCTTCTGTGGGGTCCCGCTGATCTATCCAGAGTCGGGTTGAGCACCAGATTGAAATCCCCACCCCAGAGCATTCCAGAACATTCATACAACCTGCACTTCTGGGCTAGTGTCTCATAAAATTCCGGGGAATCAAAGTTGGGGCCATACACATTGACTACCATGAAATCGAGCCCCCTACCCCTGCACCTGCTGAGTACGTATCTACCCTCAGGATCGGTCTCCAAGGACTTCAACGTGAGTTTGGAGCCAGGACTAACCCAGGTGAGTGTCCCCCGTGAGTGTGTGGTGAAGCCCGACGCTACACTGCAATCCAGCAAGCCTTTGTGAGTGAGCATCTTGCTAGTCAGCGGGAGGTGAGTTTCCTGCAAAAGAGCGAGGTCTATGTGATGTCTACGCAAATAACTAAGGACCTTACGTAGCTTCCTGAAGTCGTTTAAGCCTCTCACATTCCACGACAGAGCTCTCAATTGGGCCGGTTCCGACCTCTGCAATGATGCAAGTGCCTCAGTCTCATTCCTATCCGCCATGCTGAGTCGTGAGTACAGTTTGTAACATGCTCAGGCGAACCGTGAGGGCACACTCAAGCAATCGGTTCTGTGAGGCAGCAACAGCAACATGCACAATAGGATCTCTCCATAAAACTCGGCAAAGCACATTGTCAATCAACCTTAAGAACAATTCGAACACCCCAAACCCCAACATTCCCCCCACCACCCACAGCAGACCCACCCCAATTTGGCCTTGCAGAAACCCATCCCACCCAGCCCTCCCCAGCAACACGTAAATCATTCCCATGTGCGTAACGCTCAGAGGCGAAGGTAGCCAGCCGGCTCGACCCAAGCGACCAATGTCCGACCCTGTCGCCCGGCCTCCTTCCCTCCGCCCTGCACCGTCAGGAAAGTGTAAATGCACCAAACCTCAGGTCGAGGGGTGTAACCCCCTTGCAATCCTTGTTTCGGGCCCCCTGCCCTCTCATTACCAGAAGTGGCCCCCTCCCCCGCCCGCACCACACCCGGCTCAGACCTCCCCGGAGCCTGGGACCCAAGTTCGCACCAGATGGAGTCAGTCCCTATGTCCAGTCCCCAGCTCCACTTATCTGTCTCTGCGCATCAGCGATTCTCGCATCCGAGGCAAACTGCTGCTGGCCTGATCACAGTGGATCACTCCCACGAGGCCGCCGTGCACCAGGCAACTGAGTTCCAGATCACTCTTGCTCTTCAAGGTGGCTCGATTCCGCCTCCTGCCGCTGCTCAGCTTGGCCATCCGTCTTCTCTCGCGCCCACGTCTTCAAGGCTTTCTGTAGAACTGCTGGGTCCGTGAAAATATGCGAGTGGCCTTGTCTGTTCACCCGCAATTTGGCTGGGTATAGCATTGCGTAGTCTAGGCCCATTTCCCTAAGACGTTTCTTGTGCGGGGCGAAGTGCTTGCGTGCTTCCTGTACCCTCGCTGTAAAGTCCGGGAATATGGAGATGTTTGATCCCTCAAATTGCAATTCTCCTTTCTCTCTGGCCAGCCTCAGCGCAGTGTCTCTGTCCCTATAATTCAATAGTTTCGCTATTATTGGGCGCGGCGGTAAGCCCGGATTAGGCTTCGGGCCCAGTGTGCGGTGCGCGCGTTCCACAACGAACATAGATGAGAACACACCTTCACCCAATAGCGTATTGAGTAGCCGTTCAATGAACAGTTCCATCCTCCCTGTCTGTGTTGTCTCTGGCAGCCCTGTTATGCGGAGGTTGCAGCGCCTCGACCGCGCCTCCAAATCCTCCGTTTTATCCTGCAGTGTCTTTATGAGGTGTTCCGCTCTCCGCCTCGCAGTGTCCAGGTCCGTTTGTGCCTCCTCCACCTCTGTGATTCGCCGTTCGGCCATGTCATGCCTTTCCGAGTGTTTGTCCAGATGTTCCGCCATGCGGTCCATGCGGTATGACATGGCATCCATTTTGGACCCCAGCGCCGCTATGTCTGTTTGGATGTTGTGTTCCATAGAGCGGAGCATCGTTTTAATGTCCGAGTTTACATCCTGTGGAGTCGCTGTGTGTGCCTCCTCATCTATCTGCGGCGGCGTGCTTTGTATTGTGGCTCGCCTCTGCGAGAAGGGAAGCTTACTTTGAGTTTTGTCGCCTTTTCCCATGTTCAGCAGCGCGATGTGATGACTCCGAAGGAGTTAAGCAAGTCCTCTGCAATGCCAACCCCTGGAGCAGCGAGCCGCCAGGCGCCCAATACGTACAGTGTCCGAGTTCAGCGTGCCCGCTCTCACACCCTGTCTGCTCTGCCAAGACGCGGTGCTACCAGGCCTGTTTGTGTGCGCGCCTCCAGTATGGCGGACGATCAATGCCCCATGAGCAGAGAGCGGGTGTTGCATGCGCTCAGGGCAGCCACCGCATGCAGGTGAGGGTCAGGTATGCACCGTGATGAGCAGGTGCGGGAACCGACACCCACGTAGTTTCAGGCGTCCTGCATGCGACGAGCACTAAGAGTGCCGCTCCAGACTCGTTGCGCGCGTGGGAGACGGCCAATATGTGCTCCCACTCTCCGGGGCCTCAGCAGAAGTAGCCGCTCTCTCCGGGGCCTTAGCAGATGTAGCCTCCCTCTCCGGGGCCTCAGCCGATGTAGTCCCTCTCTCCGGGGCCTCAGCAGGTATCCCCAGCGCTGCCGCTGCCTCCTCAGCCCCACACACCAGTCTCAGTGTTATGGCGCAGCCCGATTCCTCCCCGGCCGTTAGGCTGGCTCACCTCCGCTGTCCTGCCGTCTCTGCCCCCGTGCCCGGGGTCTCCTCGGGGCCTGGATGTCCGCTACGATCCCCCGCTTGGTCCGGATGGGCTGCCGTCCGAGAGTGCGTCCACTTGGGGTCCGTCAGCGCGATCCGTCGCCGCCCGCCTCCGTACGCGCCTCGGACACGTCGCGTACCAGAGGCCGCGGTCTGAGGCCCTCTGCACGCTCTATGAAGCGAGCCGGCTCCCGTCCCCGTTATCGGTCGGATTTGCAGTCTGAGCAGATCCCACAGGTCTGCGTCCGTTCCGATCTCCTCGAGGGTGTCAGGGGGGTTCACTGAGTTGGTTTCGTGCAGGAAATTAACAGGATCGTCGATGATGCCGGCGGAGCCCGGGAACTATGCGGCCATTTTCTCCGCTCGCTAGCTCCGCCCCACAAATTCAACTTTCTCTCCTGGGAGAGAGACACCATCCCCAGATCCATGCGCAAGAGAGCCCCCAGGAACTTCAGAGTCTGGGAGGGCAGCAGGGAGAACTTCCGGTGATGGATGAGGAACCCAAAGGACTCCAGAAGATGACACACCTGGTCCACATCCGACAGAGCCTAAGAGAAAGAACGAGAGACAATCAACCAATCATCCAGGTAGGGAAAAACCTGAAGACCCCTGGAATGGAGAATACCCACCAGAGGGTCCAAGAGTTTCCTGAAACCCCTTGGCGCCGATGAAAGGCCGAAAGGAAGCACCTGGAATTGATAATGCTGGGAGTCCACAGCAAAGCGGACATACTGCTGATCCGCAGGATGGATAGGGACGTGCAGATAAGCGTCCATCAGATCCAGGGAAGCAAGGGAACACCCTGGCAGCACCAGATGCAGAACAGAGAGCAGAGTCACCATCTTGAAAGTATGCCTGGTAACGTAGAGATTGACCCCCTTCAGATCCAAGACAGGGCGCAGATCCGTTGTATCCTTCTTAGATCCTTCTTGGAGACCAGGAAGAGGATCGAATAACAACTCCTGACCTGCTCCAGAGGAGGAACCTCCACAATAGCCGCCTTTTCCAACAGAAGGCGCACACCTTCCAGCAAGGCAGCCCACCTCACAGGGTGACGGGGCAGGGGAGTCTCCCGGATGACCGTGGGGGAGCAGAGGAAAACTCGATCCAATAACCTGCCGACACAGTCTGCACCACCCAGGCATCCGGAAGAGTCACCCACTGATGCAGAAAAAGCGAAGTCGACTCCCAACCTGATAAGGCAGACAATCATAGTTGAGTGAGTAAAAAAGTCATGGGACGGGAAATCAGGACGAGGAGGTAATTAAGATCCTATGATGCAGAAGAAAAAAATACTTATTTGCACTCTTAGATCTTCAGCCTAGGAATTTTCATTGAAATCATGGACGACTGATTTGCCTTCCCGGCTGTGTGTTTTTTGTTGTTGGGAAAACAGCTATAACTGTGTCAGTGCAAAAATGAACTGACTGGGAAGCAACTGCCAGTAAATACATCATGGGTAGGGGAAGTCTATTTTTTACTGTTTAAGTGTAAGCTTACGGCTGCAAATTTCCCTCTATTTTAGACTGACTTTCAGCCCTTTTGCACCTCAAGTGCTGCAATGCAGTCTTGAAATAGTCTTTCTAGATTTTACAGTCTATATTTTAGAAAAATCTCACCTGGCACAGGCCCCAAAGGGTTGTTCTCTCTATATGGATAAATGCACCGTCAGTGTTTACCTACTGGGACAAATGCATTAAAATGAATTCTGTTGGGGTCCAGTCACACAGCACAAAATTATTCTAATGTTTATGACTTGAATGCAGATTTTTGCAATCCAGAACTCTGACTACAGGTGAGTAACCTTTTCTTTCCTCATTGTAGGATTTTCAATGGCAGTCATTAAGGCAGAATATAACAGCAAGATAGTCCTAAAAGACTTTTGATGTCCAAATTTAAACAGCAAAACAATACTTGAAGCCTGATGCATAGGAAGAATCCTACCCAAAAAATGTCTTCAGGGCAGCCTGACCAAGTAGAGTTTACTCTAGACAATAATACTTGGTGAATGTACGACTAGACTTCCCTGTAGATGCTGTTTATAAGTTTAACACTAGGACATTATTCAACCAAGCAGCTGTAGGTGCTTTTCATTGTAGAGTGTGCTCTAGGTTTACAAGACAGAGGTTTGTAGGCCAGTTGAAAGGATAATGAAATACAGGAAATTATCCATTTGGAAAGGAATTGCTTAGGCATAGTTTAACCGGTACGAAGTGACCTGGAGTTGGGAAAGAACTGATTAGATTTTCTCAAATTCTTAACTTTAGAACTGTCCTAACGTTTCAGGACTTTAGAGATCTGTCTACTAGACAGAAGGGAATAATAAGGAATACTGGTTAGGTGATAGACTTAAAGATTAAATCCAGGATCACTTTTTAGTAAGAAAGAAGGAAATGTTCAAATTATGACCCTGTTGGGAGTGTAAGACTTTAAAGGCTCTACCCTCTCATACAGCCGGAACTGTGCTTGCTCTACAGACTGATGTAATGGCCACTAGAAAATCTGCCTTTCATGAGAGATACTGCAATAATGTGAAGCCATCAATTTAGATGAAACCATGTTAATCATCCTTGGTGTAGAAGGCAAAGAATGCTATCTTCAAGGAGCGAGGGTAAGTGTCGCGGGGCCACCTCCATACGGGATTCATTGAAAATGAAGGGGGCAGGGTTGGAGGAGACTCACCTACTGAGCCCCTTTATGTCTTCTCAGCCCAAAGAATCACCGCATTTCAGATGGTGTCTGCAGGAAGAAGACATGGTATACTTTAAACAGGGCCCCTTTAATTGTATGCAAAAGTTCAGAAAGGAACAACGTCAGGATGACGTAGGGAGGAGCTGGCCATTAGAGGGACGCTTGGAGGAGGAAGAGGCGGGACCCAGAAGCATCGGCGGAAGATGGAGCATCGAGGAACCGAAGGAGCCGGGGAGTCCAATACGGAGAGACCGAACCTTGTTGCAAGCACTGTGCGCTAAAGTGGTACAGACGAGAGAGGCAGGAGGCCTCCAGGAAGTTGCTGCGCCAAGCCACGCTCCAACAGGAGCGTAGCTACATCAGGTACGGGAGCGCATTGCGGGGTGGGTGGGGAGGAAGCCTGCAGCATAGTGCTCTCCCGATATCCCGCACAAACACCGGAGTACTTGCACTGACACCTGCCTCAGAGTGTGTGTGTTTTCGCACGGTGGTCCCTCACGCCTTTCCCGAATACGCTGATTGTCAACCAGAATCCTCACGGATGCCATATTTTATTCTTTCTTTTTTTCCCCATAAACCCCTAACCGACGTACTCGGCATGAGCACCAAGACCCCCCAGCACGAGCATCAAGACCCAGAAAAGAAAACGGACGGCATAGGGGGCGCCCTTGACGACGGAATAAGAATAAAGCAGATAGGAAGAAGCTATTCCTATGCCAGAAAAGAGTCAATATATAACCGGTCCCGAAATAGAACAAGGAAAAACCATAGAAACCCCACCTTTACAGTTTGGATTAAGATAATAGACAAGTCTGTAAATATATTACAATCTCACTTTCAAATATCCTTCTGTCTCCTCCACTCATTACCCGCTTTTACAGTATGTTTTCTTCAATCCTTCTGAAAAGTCTTTGATAACAGGGATTGGGAAGACAGATGTTTGAAAAGGACCTTTTCTGTAAGATATCATATGGTCCAAGTGCATCTTAATGGCAGCAAATTGCAGCTTTGAGCGTGCCAAATGAGGCAGACATGGAATGAGGACATTATCCTCTAGAGAACTGATTCATAGTTATAAACTGACACCATAAATAAGCCTTTTCCACTTTAAATCATACTGCCTCCTTGGGCATCTACCAAGGCTTTCAATCCAGTGATTTAAAAGGGAAGAACCTGAAGGTTAATTAGACTCCTGTTTAACCCAGATTTTCATCCAACATACCAATGACTTTTGCATCACTCAAATAGTTCAAGCCCAGTTCAGAATGGATAACAGAACTGCAGTCTGAGATACCCGAGAGCCCTTTTGATAAATTGATAAACCATGATTAAGAATTTTTGACAAAATTGCACCCAAACTTTGCACCTTACCTCTCTTTAGCAAATGATTTTGTATGTTAAACTTTCACTGTCACCTCTACATAAGGATTACTCCTCCGTTGGGCTAATATTATGATTGCTGTATTAGATTTTGTTGTGGAAAGAACTGTTTTGACATTACAATGAATTTTCAATAATGAGTTTGGATATTTAATTCTCAAATAACTAAAGAAGCTCACTTTTTTGATTTTACCATAACGCAAATATTGTTTCTGATTGCTTCCCACGACCTACTTCCATTATTTTAGACTTACTAGTGTTACGATTTAGCTTCTTCTCCATAGTGTGTTGCCTATCCTTATTAGGCAGATCCAATCTAGTTAAAATGACGAGTTTACCGAAGGTTACATTCTTATTTAACACCATGCCCCTTTTTTTTTAACCTACAATGATAGCCAAACTCCAAAGAGATATATGTTCTTTTATTTGGAAAAATCGTAACCCTAGAATTGCCTTGGAAGAAGATCAGGCGCCGTAGAGAGAAGGGAGGTTTAGCGGCGCCCAACCTACAGGTCTATGGGTGGGCCTTTTAGATGTCCCATGCCAGGATGTTGTTAAAATCGCCGATATGGGGATATGTTTGCTGCATTACTCAGAGGGGAAAAGGTTGCCGATCACAAATTTTTGTTTAAGTTTGGGGATCCCAAGTTTAAAAAAAAAGTAAAACTAAAGGTGCTGAGAGATTTATGCAGAACATGGGCTAAACTTAGGCGTATTTTTAAAATTGACTATTATTCCTGTAAGGCTCCATTATGGAATTCACCTGGGCCCCCAAGCTGGCTTTTTGATAGCCTTGCAGTACCACTACGAGAAGCTGGATTAGTAGTATGGGGGGATCTCTTTGTTGATGGTAGCCTACTTCCGTGGGAGATATTGAGTTTAAAAATAGGGACTCGTTTTCCAGGTTTAAATACCTACAAATACAAAGCTGGGCACACTCACAGATTTCTGTTAAAGGTAGATTTCAACTAGGGGGTGATAGTACATTAGTGTCCCTCTTAACAGATAAGCCTCTATCCAAGAAAGAGGTTTCACTTTGGTTCAATCTCCTATTGGATGGAATCGAGGGTGAGTTCCAGTTGCCTGATCTACTGTGGACCGCACATATTACAAATACCAGTGTGGAGAACCTGTGGTTTGAATCCTTCAAGATCATATGGAACATTGTGAAACCATCTTGGTTATGCCGAAACCACTTGTTCACACTACATAGGGCCTACTATTCGCCCCAACGTTTATCGAAGTTTTCGGATAATCCACCTGTTTCATGCCCTAAATGCGGCTTGGTAGAAGCTTCAGATTTACACATGTTCCTAGAATGCCCACTTTTATCACCCTTTTGGAACTCAGTTTGCCTATCACTCTCCACCTCCCTGGGATCCCAAGTTACATTATGCCTTGCTCTTGTTATTTTTGGTGTTTCTCCAGAGTTTCATGGGCCGGCAAAAAATGTACTTTCTTTGGCATTTTGCTCGCCACGAGGGAAATATGTAGGAAATGGAAGGATCCGCTACCTCCTACCTTGCGTGATTGGCGCACCTCTGTGCTACAAACATCGAAGCTAGACCTTTTAAGATCAGGAAATTCACGCAAGAGAAACTTCTGGAGATTATTAAATTGGTAATGGTCTTTTAATCGGTCTTGTTTTTTTTTTTTTCTCCCCATGGTCCAATGATTACGCTGCTTGGCACCTTTTCTCACGTTTGACTATACCCAATAAAGTCGATATCGGTATAAGAATGGGTCTATGAACGCATCATGTGTCCCTGACGGTCATTCCAAGGTAGCTTAGTTGGAGTTTGGCACCACTTACTGAGGGGCAATTTGGGGGACCCTTCGGAAAGCTCCTACCAGTCTATCTGTGACAGTAAGTTCAGCTCCACATGCTACTAGTTGGTCACTAAGGGCGAAATATGAGGACACAAAAAAGAAAAAAAAAACATAGCGTGTTGCTCGAATTTAGTTAAGGATAGTTGCAAGGCATTACCAGTCTTAGCTATTATAACTCCACGATCCACAAAAAGTAAGACTGAAATTTATTAATTTCATATTTTCGGCACATTTGTCTATTTTCTCAGTCATTACTGACCCTAACAAGTTTATATACGGGAAAAATCAACCCCCCCCCTTTCAAATCCTTTCCATCTCCCTCAGTTTCCAACTTTTCACAGACAGAAGTTCCATCATTAGGTAATTCAGAACTCCCTATTTGGCTTCCATTTTTCTTGAGACTAGAATGCCATGGGACATTTGTACAATCACACAAACAAACACATTTGTAAGCATTCACAACTTTTTTCCGACCATACCCCTCTTTGAACGGTCATATACTTAATGCTGTTAATACATGTTTGTAAATGGGATTCACACAAAAAATTATAGGAGTACTTCTGCTAACCTGTGACTGTTGTAGCTTCCAGAAAAGTATTTTTGGACTTATTTTGGACACACAATGCCACCCTGTGTGACCTAATTGAAAGTATGTCTACGGGTCTGCCATTGCAGCCCTGCATGACCAGCTTGTCTGCTTGAGAGTGACTCTGCAGACACCACGTGCTGCAGAGCCACCCCACTTCTTTAATGTAAGTAAGGTTGTCCTCCAAAACCCCGTAGGTAGAGTGCATTATATTAAAGGTGTGAATATATATGTTTATACATATATCTCTACAGTAACCCTGTAAAGCAAGGTTATACTTAAGTGACTGACAGTCCATAAAGTAACATGGACTGGCTACTGAGAAAACTCAAGATAGCCAATTCCATTATGGAATGACCATATTGTGTGGTGTATTTTTTTTTTTGTATGATGTCAAACAACATGCTTTTTCACCTCCAACACAATTCTCATGTAGAGGGTGATCTGACATGCACAGGGAAGCCACCCTGACTTAGTTTGCCCCAGGATATAGTGACCCAGTGCCTTGGCGGGCTTCCCCGAGCCGTTGTCAGCCAAAATAAGAGTCTGCCCTCCTGGTGGAAAGTGCTAGCACTTCTCCAGGATGGAGACATAGGCCGGGACAGGAAGGAGGTCACACCTCTTCTCTCCCAGGATAGCTATGTTTACATTCATTAAGGCAGTGAGCCTCAAAGGCTTTCACCACCCTTGATGTGTAATTTCTTGTACCCCACTCGAGGACAAAGCACTTCCCGTCTTGTCTAGCCCAACAGACGGAAAAATGAGTTCTTCAGTAGGCGTACATCTCCAAAAAGATAGCCACACCTTTAGGGTGGTTGGGAGGTCTGTACAGCCAAGGAAGTGTTCCGCCATGTTGGAAGACCCGATATTAGAGGACTCTGGGTAGAAAGGTGATGTACACCCACAGGAGTGGGTTAGCCGCAGGGACCAGTAGCCTATTGGGCACTGTCCCTCACACCCTAACCTTCCCCTAAACTAGGATTTAAGGGACTACCCTGATGCCAAAACATCAGTTTGACATTGAATCTACGAAGAGGAACAAACAAGATGCTGTTACTGATAAAAGGACTTTGGACTCTGCTGCAGCGCAAACTTAAGTGCCCTGAAGAGACCATATACTTGAACTTCGTGTTCGATGTCTGTCCATGGCAAAAGCTTGTTGCTTCCAGCAAGAGGGATTCCAGTGGACGGCAGAATCCAAAGGAGACTCCCTTGGATTTGTGGGACCAGTCCCCTGCAAGCTGCAGGAAAATCGACATGGAGCTTGACAAGAAATGGGACCCGCTGGGCCTGTTAAGAGTGAGCCCGAAGAGAAGTGGTGTCCTGCAAGCACGAAGTGGTAGCTTAGCTTTCACCAAGGTTCAAGCTGCTACTCTATGCCTGTCATCCTCCAGCTGCCGAAGTAACCATGGACTACATTTGCCACAGCCAATGCTTGGTGATCGACTTTCGGGTGATCGACCCCCTTGAATGACATCTCTGGTCCGCGAGCGCCTCACAGCGACCAAGGTCAGCCACAACTCTGCTGCCGTGTCCCTGCATCTTGAAAGTGGAGTCGTTGAGTGTGTGATAAAGCATCTGGAGCAAACTGCTCCGGCCATTGATAGCTGCCAGCTACCTTTGCACCCAGAGCCGCCGATCAAGGTAGAAGAAATCCAGCTGTTGAACCCGATTCCTAGGACCCCAAAGGCCTCTACTGTCTGTGGGTAGAGTGGAACTCCATCTCCAAGTGTGATTTTGTTAAGCGCAGCAAGTTTGACAGCTCCTGCAGATCATGTTCAGTACCAAAGACAGCCAAGTCGCCTCTGGACACGGACTCCCTGGGCAAGGTAATGAAGCAACGACTGTTGGAACGTGGTCTATGGATAGTCATAACTGACAAGAGGGTTTGTTTGAACTCACTCTGCAAGTGACCGAGTGTCACTTGTTTTTTACCCCATTCATTTCAATGAGACCAGTTTGACAACTGAAAGTGCATCTATTTTTGAACTGTTTAAAAATCTACAACTCCAGTGGTATGTATGTTACAAAGTTCATTTTGGTGTCTATGGGCCTTATGTAGGAGGTCAAATTGCAATTGCAAATGCTGAAATTCGTAGAATGTCAGCGTTTGCAATCGCAATTTGGGCAGTGTGCTATGTAGCACACAAACACCCACATGCAAAATAAGGAATCGAGAAATTTGCGATTCGTTATTTTGCAAATGCATTTAAGGAATCCCAAATTGTGATTCCTTAAATGCAATATAGGAAGCACCCAAGGTGTGCGATTTTGGCTTAAGGAATCGCAAATTACCACCAACTTCATGTTGGTGGTAGTTTGCGATTTCTTTGAAAAATGAACTTTTTTGCATTTTTCAAAGTGCCATGTGGCACGCATACATGCCCTTAGCACATGTATGTGCGCCACATGTGCACAGATGTTTATTTCAGGGGTGCAAATGGGTGTCCTATTGACACCCTTGCAACCTTGAAATTGCATTCTCAATTTGCTATTCTCTAATTGGGAACGCAACTTGAGAATGTCTTCCCATTCATTCATTCATATGGGCAATCTCAATTAGCGATTCGCAAATAAGGAATATGTGGGATTCGCAAAATATTTTGCTAATCCTACCTCCATTGCGTTTTGCGATTCTCTAATTGCGATTCCCTAAAAATCACAATTTGAGAATCGCAAAACACGTTTTACCTACATATGGCCCTATATGTAAAATTAAAAATAAGCTCTGTTTTCATAAATTGGCGTTGGATTTCTTTCAAGTCGTCTCAGTTACTTATGCACCATCATGGTACTGTAAAATGCTTTACCCATGTTCCTCCAGTAATAACTGAGTGCTCTTTGCCACACTACCAGGACTGAGCTAAGGATTATTGTTGTTGAATCCAAGGATCATCTTTGTGTATTGTGGTAATGTTACATGGTAAGGCGGTTGTCGGTATTGCTACTATGCTTCAGAACCCCCTGTTGTGTATCGATTTGGATTCCGTATGCACTTTCCCGATTCATGCCCTTTACATAGGTACAATTCACATTGCCCTTATATAAGCATAGACATCCAGTCCTTACTTAGGCATAGCCCATGCTACCCAAATACAGGCATGGCTACTTCCATCCGTTTATCTACGTCACAACGATTTCTTGGAAAACCAGACTCTTAAGCTGAAGGGACTTCCCCTTACCTGGATATTGATTTCTCCAAGAACTAATTTATTATGTATGAACATCTATTCCTTAGGGGTTCATTCATGACGTTCATATGCCCGACTTTTACGTCAACCTTCAAGGTATAAATATACCTTCACTTGCTATGGCAAAGCACGGTCTAGTTCGGTGCAATTCGACTACCTACTTGCACGACGCAGCTCGCTACAGCAAGTGCCGAAGGAAGCCAACTCTCCTGCTGACGCTCTGACTAGGCGCTGTCATCCTCCTGCCGATAATCCAGCTGCAGTGCTTCTGACTCCCCTTGCGGGGTGTTGGGAGATCGAGTCCAGGGAAAGAGATACCAACCTCTCTCATTCACAGGTAGGAAGCTGATTAGAACCTAGAGAAACCTTTGGCAATTCTTGGCAGAACTAAAACTTATGCTCAGGCAGCAGCTACTTCTTCCCTGGTACTAGACCTAGGTTAGGTACATTGGGGTAGGAGTATTTTAGAAGCGCCAATTGAATATTTTAGCCTGGGTTATTTATATATGTATTTTTTTGTATGTCATAGCAACAGACAATGCTCTTCCAGTATTATTTTATATTACTGTTCACACTGTACGCATTATACTTCGCATTCTGTCTAACGATTGTAGCAGTACATATCTCTTGCATGAGAAATAAGACTGTTCAATAAACCCCTTTTATTGAAACGCCTGTCTCTCTATTTCTATGCAACTCTTTAGAAACGAAGCATGCACGATTGACTGAGTGAAATAGTTATATATTGTTTCCACGACTCTGAAGATATTGTTCCGGTTCTACGGGAAACAAAGGTGTCATGTTTATGCGGTTGTCAGAGACTAATTCCTTCTTGTTTATTCGAGAAATTTTCTAGTGACCTCTGAGTTCGCTGGCACACACACAATTAAGTTTAATGTACGCGATAGAGACATACTGACCTCAGTCCTATGTCAAATCTATAGTGTATATTAGTCCAATATGCAGAGACTATTGGGAATATAGGAACTACACTACATGGCGCCCAACGTTCTGGTAAGGCACTAATTTAACACTAGATACTGAGGTAACTCAGTCTTGCTTTTCTCAGAGACCCCTTACTCATAAAACTCCAATAGACGTCTGGAGTGGGTAAGGAATAATATCCGCCGTATCTGAGTAGGACGAAAAATCCTATGTATTAGCTTTTGGTTTGTTCAACGTTGAAGGATACAGTGTTCCAAAATATTGTGCACCTTATCTTTGTTTCCTTGAAGCTTGCTCTGCAAACTTTCAGTCAACAAAATGGCCGACGAAGATACAGCGAGGCCAGTGAAGCTGCAGGCAAAACCTCCATACCAGCTTTCAAACTAACAGGTTTCCAAGAAACCGATGAGAATGCTATAATCATTCCTCCAAATTTAAGGAAAGCCATCACTATAAAACTTATAAAACATGGTCTAACATCGAGAGGTGGTATGGCAGTTTTTGTGATAGAAGCACATGAATATTACCAGACAGAGGTATTCTATTCATGAAAAGTCTTCCCAGAAGCAAATCCAGAAACAAAGAGGATGAACCACCGGAAGCATATATTCCTTTTGAGGATATTGAAATTCCACTCACATACCAGGAGCATGAGCTCTGGTTTAAAGGCGCCCTAAAACATTTAAATCACATTACTAGGCTCGGTCCACTAGGTAGACCAGAAGCAACATGGTCGGCCATACCTGGCTACACACCAGACCCTGACATTAAAGCAATGTCGGACGATGAATTACTTAGTAATATACAAAGATTAGTAGAATTATACAGTTAAACCCCAACTGTCTGAAAGTCCTGAAAAGGTCTTTTCTAAATAGCAAACAAACTTCCAAAGAGAACCGTTCTCATTCCCGAGGTAGGTCTCCTCAAAAGGAGCCCTCCGAAAGGAGGTGTAACCTCAGGAATAGGGATAATTTGAGAAACCCTGATAGATATCAAGATACTGATACACGTTCCTCTCGTACCTTTCAAACTTCGTCACAGAAATCCGAAAGAAGAGGACAGTCCGAAAACAAGGAAGAACGCGTAAAGTCCAAAGACGATCAACACGTTCAGAAAACATGAAACCTCAATTCACCAAAAAGAAGGTAGCAGGTCTAAAAGTCAGACATGCCGAGGATCTTGAGGACACAACTCAAGAACGGAGAATGGGCTCAGACAATGTTGGACAGTGCAGCAGAAGTCACATTAGCTCGCCAGAACCTGAAGGGTCTTTTGGAGAGAGTGGACTTGAATGAAGACATTGAAGTTGAAACTGCAGATACCAGGGTTAGTTCTCCACATAGGTTATATGAAATAACACTCCGGATGGAGGGAGACATACAAGGAAAAGTGAAAGCACTCTTTTGGGAGAGACTTTCTAAGGGTTATGACATACTTCTAGCTGAAAAAGACTGGCCCCCAGCATTTGTCAGGGAGTGCCCACATGGCGAAGACATCATTATGCCAGCCTTCTCTAACCATATTTCAATTCATTTAAAGTATACATATGCCAGGAAATGGGCAGTCGCCCAAGCCCCAGCATTATACAAAAATCATATAGGATGGGACGAGGACTCGCCTCACCATAAACTCCAACTAAAAATTCAACCAACTGCACAAAGGCAGTACCCAGATAAGCAAGAAGCTAAAAAACAGGCCAGGGAGATCTTAGCTCTACTTGAATACCAAGGGGTGATTGAAACATGCACCTCGTCAATGAACAATCCTTTGTTTCCTGTCTCCAAACCAGACAATACGTATTGTCTAGTATTGGATTACAGACATCTAAACTCTTGTTGCAAAACATTTGCAGTGCAAAATGCACACAGTACAACATTAATGAATAACATTGTGCGTAAAAAATATAAAACAACATTAGATATTTATAATTGTTTCTTTTGTCAAAACATTGCACCAGAAAGTAGGTATTTGACCGCTTTCTCAATTATGGAGACTCAGCGTCACTTCTGCCGTCTCCCTCAAGGATTCAAGAATAGTCCCGGGTTATTCTCAGCAAGAGTTACAGAGTTACTACAAACTTATGATGATGAAGCATTGTCATATGTGGATGACATCTATCTGACAGATAATGACTTGGATAGGCACTTGAAAAGGGTGAACACCATTATACTTGGATTTGCCACTGATACATCCGCTGAGTTATCAACGTGATGCCGTTCATGTTGATGGGAATCCATTGGCTGATGAACCCGCAAAGGGGTCTGTACTATCGGCTTCCGTAGCTGCAATCACTCGTTCAAAAACGAAAATAGACTGTGAAATAATGCTGTCTGTCAATGCTACAAGCAAAGGCAGCGGTAGTACATTACCTAAAGGGTTTCCACTCAAATACTCATATATAACTGATGCGAACAATGTTCCTTTTGCTCGAATCCCTGGAGTGGGGATAGGACTAATCCTAGCAGTACATGAAGGGCTCGCCTCTGCACATGCAGGTGTTTTCGCCACAGTATCGTTATTAAAACAGAGATACTGGTGACCACGCTTGAGGGAACAGACCAGAAACTACGTTGTTTTGGACTGTGAAATATGCCAAAAGATGAAAGTCTCTTCGGTGAGACATCCTACGCAGACGCCCCTGTTAATTTCAGATAAACCATTAGCGTGTGTTTACCTGGACCACTGCGGTCCCTTACAAAGGGATGGTAACTATAAATATATCATGGTCGCAGTAGATTCGTGTTCAAGGTTCATTTGGATCTGGCCTTAGCGCTCGGCTGACGCTCGAACTGTTATAAAAGATTTGCGAGTCTTTATCAGCACATACGCAATCGGCACTCTACATTCTGACCAGGGTCCTTCGTTTAGCTCTCGAGCTTACAAAGAAGCCATGGCCAGTTTGAGCGTTGCATTGCGGTATTCTAGTCCATTCCATCCTGAGGAAAATGCGGCTGTGGAGAGAAAAAATCAGGAAATAAAGCAATCTATAACAGCTAGGGTATTAGGTTCGGGTGACAGGTTGGTCAAACATCTATTAAGTGTCCAACGTAGTTTAGATAACTTGCCAAGAAGTTCTCTAGGGGTTATCACTCCATATCAGGTCCTTTTTGGGACAGGAATGTTGGTCCCCGACCTTGATTGTCAGACATCAGTGGTGGAACAAAAAACATTTGATATCAAAGATCGTTTGGCTGTTTTACAGGACTTAAATGAATTAGAACGAAACAAAGCAACGTGTTCCTCAAGCCAACCACCACTGGAGAAAAACCAACCATCCCAGCAAGACCTGTCTGGATCCCAAAGCTTGGTGATCTAGTCAGAGAAAAGATCGTGGACAAGAAGGAATTTGGGCCTTCTTACAGACAAGTAGTACCTGTCCTAGCAATCCCCGGATCAAGAACAGTTTTACTGCCAACACTTGCTGGTAAAAAGGAGAACAGGTTCATGTCTATCGGCCTGATCAAACCACACTATGTGGCTGATACTAAGCAGTAGGCCAAGTGGACTTCTACCAAGTAACAGACACACTCCTCTAGCTACTAGCCAAGAGATTCAAACTGAGAGACTCATCACCTTTGAGGAATCTGCAGTGAGAAAAGAAGGACTATGCAACAAAGCTATGGAACTTGTACCTCTTGAGATCCAAATACCAGTTCATCAAGAAACACCTGTCTACAACAAAGTAACAAGTGATCAAGTGGTTCCAGCAATTTCAACTTATCCTGATGCAACCCCTACAAATGACAGAACTGCCTCTGGCTATTTCATGAACCTTGATACGTCTTCTGAGGATCCCAGCGAACCTGAAACGACGCCAGCAAAAAGAACTTTCAAAGAACAAGCAACTGACTTTATTCATCCCCTGGAAAAAACGTATCTGGTTTCACCATGGATTGATCTTTGGGTTGTGTTGGAAATATTTTTTCTTCTACTTTGGTTAGCTCTGGTAATAACTCTGGGTATGCTGATAAATGGAAGATATGTCAAAATGGACACAGCAAGTAAGAACATCAACCTCAAACCACACAAACCATCGCATCGTGAACAAAGAGACTTGTCAGCAGTGAACATCACAGCCGTTCGTGTACCTAATGGTATAGCTTGGGACAGAACAGAATATGACATTATTTGCCTGTCGGAGCTGTTGAAGATTCCACACCAGTTCAAGATTTCATTAAGTGACTTTGTTTCATCTAGTACCTTTTCTGATGATTGGGACTTTGAGACTGTTAATAATATGATGTCAGACTTAGAAATGTCTGCAGTGTTCACTAATCATGAATATTTAGAAGGTTCTTCAGACAATGAACACATGTATTGTTATAATCACTATGGTCATCATTTCTTGCACAAATCAACAATGCCTAGAAATGTATATATGTATAACCAATGGGAACATTGACCTACACCACCAAAGGGTAGCTCAGAAACTTTTGCTAATAAGTTTCCATACTTTTCAGGGTTCAATGTATCCTATCCAGAATCATTTTATTTTAGAAATGTAAACAAAATGGGACTAAAAACTATGTTAAACACAAAACAGATTAATTCTGCAGCCTTTTATGCCCTACTGTCTGGACTAGGTTTCGCCTTTTGGAAAGACAACATTGAGACAAAAACTGTCTGGGGTACAAAAGATTGGCAGGTACAGGGTGTAGAAGCTATGTTTAGAGCCTGTGTCATCCCTGAGCAAATTATGTTTTTGAATGACACTGTCCAACAAGCGTCTTGCCTTTGGTTCGCCAAGATTAAAGACATAAACAATCCGTCCATACCTACACCTGATAGTGAAGACACTTCAGAGGGGGAGGTCGACGTACATACTATTTTGCTTCACAACAGAACAGAAACAGATCTAGATTGGAATAAATGGTTGATCTGGCCCACAGACACCAACAACTGTCAAGATAGTTTCCTGAACAAAATACAAGGTGTTAAATACAATAGGCCCGACCCAAGATATGTTCAAAGACAGCATCCTGGAATAGTAACAACATACAGTGTAGGGAAACTCTTCCTTGATTGGCTACAAAGATCTACACTCAAGGATGTAAAGCAACACTTATCTTTACTTAAAGATGGCACAGACCATAGGGAATTCTTGCTAGGACCAAGAAAACTGCGTCATAAACGTTTTAAATATGCCGGTATATATGCTGCATATAACGAAGCATGGAAGATTACGCAAGCAGAGACTGCAGAACGAATACGGGAAATTGATCGTATTAATTTAGAGAAAACTCTCTCTGTAGTTGACAATGGGTTAACGATTTGTTGTCCAGGATATATTCATTGGACAGCATAGTGTCTCCTGCCATAGACATCATGGAACAGGACTTGGTCATGTTGCAACATGGTCAGTCGCAATTAAGTTCTATCATGCTATTGGGCTGGACGTTGCAAAACCTTTGTTCAGGCTATGTGCCTTGGCGTTTTATCAATACCACGTCACTGTTTTCAGAATTCAATCTCACTGATAAACAGATCAAACTGGCACAGAGGGGAGCAGACTATACAGTGCTGAGCATTGAAAAACTGGAAAGATTGCCATTTACGGTAGCAGAGAAACCAGCTACTGAAAGGATAATACATGGAACAATCACACTGCCTGTTATGATTTTCCCTTTTCAGTATTGCCTAAAACACATACCAGCAGGCACATAGGAAAGGTTGGGTAAAGAATACATCAAGACATCCTGGGATTTACCATATACACACAAAGATGTTGGAGTGGGGAAAGTGAAGTATTTCTTAGCGGTAAAAACTGTGAAAACGCACTAAGCAGTTCTCTCCTCTATCAGGGTATTAATTTACACGAGGCCTGCGATGGTTCCTCTAACAATTCATCCTGTCACCTGCAAGGTTCACCAGCTGCAGTGATTGATCCAATATTTGGACAACAATCAAATGGGATTTACCTCATGTTGAACGATCACGGCTGCTGTGGCATGTTGCCAGGCATACCATATCTAGTAACTGTGTCAGCCAGGGTCACTTGCTGTATGCAAGTATTGTTTCCTAAAACCAAGACAGCCAGGGAGTCGCCGTTATGGCCTTCACTGAACATCTCTTATAGACAAATTGATAATCAAAGCAGAATGAAAGCCATTCTTTTGCAAAAAACTGTGCCACTGACCTCGGCGAAAGAGACCTATGATCTGCAAGTCTCAAGGACTTCTGCCGAGATACATGCCCTTTTAACTACAAACTCCCCTATACATTTCTCGGAAATGTTAAGTCGTATCTTAAACATGTCTGATAAGAGCGGTATTGTGCATCTGTTTAAGAACGTATGTTTCGGACTGTTAGCACCTTTCCAAGCATTTCTCGGAATATTTCCAAACTTCGTGCACTCTGTGTTTGGCGCACTGCCCCTCCTTTTGGGACTTGTTGCAGGGATACTATTTGTGCTCCTTCTGCTACGATATGGCAAGCCAAATCACCAGCACCATAGAGAGAGCTCTATTGGAGATGGAGATGGAGTGTCGTGAGCGCATTGTCCAAATTTTGGGATTAACTCTACGAGAATTAAATACCACATGGTTTCTGTCATTCAGACTAATCTGGCATGATTGCATCTTACCTGTTCTAAGCTGCCTGCTATGCGGAGAAGAATGTGTGCTAGTCATCTAACACTCCCATCAGTCATGCCAACGGATGTTGATACTTTGCTGGACCCCGTAACAGCCCATGCTCTGTGTTGTCCGTAGCGGCTACCAATTCTGATGACGGCATTTATTGAGATTTCACAGACGCAAAATGCTGATGCTGAGGTACGATAGGAAACTACAGGCACACAGGTAACATCCGATACGAACATTGGTAATGCGACCAATGCTGAAAGCGGTACTTCACATCTATGTGCCGTTAATCTTCTAAACAAGGTAATCCAACTGTCACCTACAATGATAGATGATTTATTTTACAGACATAGAAGATTTCATGTTTTCTCCAAGCGTTAACACTGAGTTTTGAATTTGGCACACAGTGTTCTGAGACACTTTGAGTTTGACCTTCATTTTTTGAAAACAAAGAATTTTTTCCAGGATTTTTCATTTTTTCCAAATTTGTATTTTCCATTTTTTGGCCCAAGTAATCTGCTTACAGTAGAACTATTCATAGAGAACAAGAATTCTTTGAATACTTCCAGAGACAATATATGACCATGTCCACATACAAACAGTATATGTAACCTGACATGAAATAGTTTCGGCCTTTTTTCTTCTGTATTCACGAGCCATTTCTTAAATGTATATTTTTGTGGTTCATTTATTTAGCATTAAGATATAAATGTATGCTTAGAATGAAACATTGCTTTAATGTGTTCAGCACCTATGCATTTTTTATGCTTTCAACCAATTCTAATGTATTTTTTATGTATTTTGGAGGGGTTTTAGCACTTCATGTGTAGATATGGTTTAGATATGTTAAACATGTTTAGTAATGTCGTACATACGAAAGTGGAGTTGGTGTTGTGTATCGATTTAGATTACGTATGCCTTTTCCCGATTCATGCCCTTATATAGGTAAAATTCACATTGCCCTTATATAGGCATAAAAATCCAGTTCTTATTTAGGCATAGCCCATGCTACCCAAATACAGGCATGGCTACTTCCATCCGTTCATGTACGTCACAACGATTTCTTGGAATTCCAGTCTCTAAAGCTGAAGGGACTTCCCCTTGCCTGGATATTGATTTCTCCAAGAACTCATTTATTATGTATGAACATCAATTCCTTAGGGATTGATTCATGACGTTCATATGCCCAACTTTTACGTCAATACTGGCATTCCTAAACACCTTCAAGGTATAAATATACCTTCACTTGCTATGGCAAAGCACAGTGTGGTTCGGTGCAGTTCGACTACCTACTTGCAAGACGCAGCTCCCTACAAGAAGTGCCGAAGGAAGCCAACTCCCCAGCTGACGCACTGACTAGACGCTGTCATCCTCCTGCCGAGAATCCAGCCAGTGCTTTTGACTCCCCTTGCGGGGTGTTGGGAGATCGAGTCCAGGGAAAGAGATACCAACCTCTCTCATTCTAAGGTACGGAGCTGATTAGAACCTAGAGAAACCTTTGGCAATTCTTGGCAGAACTAAAACTTATGCTAAGGCAGCACCTATTTCTTCCCTGGTACTAAAACTAGGTTAGGTACATTGGGGTAGGTGTATTTTAGAAGCACCAGTTGAGTATTTTAGCCTGTGTGATTTATATATATATTTTTATGTATGTCATCGCAACAGACAATGCTATTACAGTATTATTTTATATTACTGTTCATGCTGTACGCATTTTACTTCGCATTCTGTCTAACGATTGTAGTAGTTCATATCTCTGGCATGAGGAATAAGACTGTTCAATAAACCCCTTTTATTGAAATGCCCGTCTCTCTATTTCTATGCAACTCTGTAGAAAAGAAGCATGCATGATTGACTGAGTGAAATAGTTTTCTAATGTTTCCAGGACTTTGACGATATTGTTCCGGTTCTAGGGGAAACAAAGTTGTCATGTTTATGCGCTTGTCAGAGACTAATCCCTTCTTGTTTATTTGAGAAAGTTTCTAGTGACCTCTGAGTTAGCTGGCACACACACAATTAAGTTTAATGTACTCAATAGAGACATACTGACCTCAGTCCTATGTCAAATCTATAGTGTATATTATTTCAATGCGCACAGCCTATTGGGAATATAGGAACTACACTACACCCCATTATAACTAACTAATGCTAAGGTTTATTTTGTAAAGGGCTGCGATGATTCTAGATCAGTACAGAAAGAAGTCCAAACTCTTTCGCACAAAGGTTATCCTCATTCCACTTGGAGATGATTTTCGTTATACTGAGAGCTCAGAATGGGACCAGCAGTTTCAGAATTATCAGAGACTTTTTGATTACATGAACTCCCACCCTGAGCTACATGTGAAGGTATGTGTCAATTATAACTTATTTATCTAACAACTTTGAACTTTGGTGACTGTGGTTCTGTGGTATTTGTATTTTTAATATCTACTCATTTCAAACGCCGTTTTCTAATTGGTTTTTGTGTATTTGTGTTGTTGTAAACTTTCATTGAATATCTTCAGTGTACTTCATAAGAATTAAGATAGATTAATGTACCAAGGTGGCATTGGAAAATCCAACCGTGGAAGAGTGATTGGCTTTGTTTATGTAGCATGTAAATTATAAGATACTCATTGAACTTGCTGTCATTACTTAACCAGGAGTTATATCCCCCTCCAATATTTGAAAATTTCACTTATGTTACACGTTGAGTAATCACTATACTTTTTACACGAATTAAGGAATGTATTAATAACACATGCACAGTCCCAACTAATCAAGTGCTACTAGAGAGCTTTTACTGTTTTTCCCATGCGCTTGTCCACCAGTTGAATAAAAATAAGTTTTCCACGGCAGATCTTCAGCTGACCAATATGTTTTATAGGGTGACGGTTTCCAGAAATGCAAACAAACCCAACTCCAAGTTTTGCTGGTTTGGCTGTCATAGTCCTTCAAACATTTTGGACCTCAGGAAAGGACCACATCATATGTGTTCTCCAACATTTGTGGGAGAAGATGAGATACATTCTTCACAATCTGGAGACGATGTGATATTGATTTTTTTAATTGTATGTCTCTGTTCTTAAAACATGAGTCGTTAATAATCATGTTCCCCAACAACCATAGGTCAGTCACTCATGAATTCTCAATTGGTAGTTTTGTTAAGTTTTCAAGTATTTATTATCCATAATTTTCACGTGCCTACCAACTATTCCTCTTTTGCATTTGTGCATGTAATGTACCCATGCAATGCAAACAGGGAAAATGTTATACATTACAAACAAGTTGAACCCGCTACTGAGTTTCTTCAGATCACAAGATCTAGAATTGAATTGAGGATATATCCATGGTCCCTATGAGTTTCAACCATTTTCCTTGATTGCATGCTGTTAGAGGTTTGCTAGCTTGAATGGAAGGAATTTACTATTGGTGCCTCGTACGGCTCAACCCATTTAATTTTCTACTTGTTTTAAGGATTGCCAGTATCAGTCAGTCTGTTTTATGTTTTCAAGTTAACTTGGAAAAGCAGATATTCAGATGAGTGGTATACCATGTGAGATGAGTAAACAGCGATGTTGGCATGGTATTCATTGTTATATCATGTGTTGTGGCTGGTGTGAATATTTGCAGTATGTTTCACCTCCAAAGTGCAACCTTTATCTTAGCTGCTACTATGGGCAAGCATAACTCATAAGTGTTGGGTAGAAGGTTAAAATATAACAATTACGGATACAGTGCTTGAATTGTTCTCTGTGATGGTAGTTACTCCAGGCTCTATTCCTGTCCATGGTATTTTTTTACTCATTATACTGTTCCACTACACACAGGTATCAATTATATGCAAGTCTCTTTTTCCCCAGCCTACTCTGTACAGTTCACCCCAAACGTCTTGACAGTTCCAGCCTACAAGAGACCCCAAACAACCCCAGACTTTATTAGCCTTTTAGAGCCACATCCATAAGATGCAGCTTGAGTCATATGAAACAACAAGCTGAAGTGCGAACATTGGTGCATACCTATCTCACTTACTCACTGAAATCAACAAAAAGTGGTACTCTGAAGTGTAGGAGTGCCAGAAGGTGTCGAGGAAACTATTCATATGGTTTGAATCTGTGCAAAAAGTACTAAACTCACGTGATCCTCAGATTTAAGAGATTGGAGGTGAATGCATTGTCCAAAATCATGAAGGTGGAGTCCACTGATGAACAGGATCGCATTCTTGATGCAATGAAGAAACAAATTATGACATTTTTTGACTAGCACAAAATTGTATGTTTCGTGTCATGCCTCTGGAAACCGTAAAGAGAGGAATCTGTCCAAAGAGAGTCATAAAGTGCTTCAATTAATGGGCTGTTCAGCTGGACAGCCCTGGTTAAATTGAGAGTAACTTTGAGACACAGGAAGTACTGGAGAATGTCTTTTTTTCCAGAATCTTCAAATGTTTAGATGGATGTTCTCCTGATTTGGATCTTTCATAGATTCACGTGCTTGCATCATCCCTGTCGTTGTAGTAGGAGTCCCATGGTATCCTTATAAAAGCAGTAGATATTACTCTCAGACTATAGTAATATATAATCAGGGGACAGCACCCTGTAGAACACTTGCACGAGAGGCTAAGTTCCTCAGATTTTCTACCGCATGTCGTGTGACAGGAGTCTCCCTGAACTCTGCTCAGTTTTTTCTTCAAAATGACCACATATCTGCTTGAAAAGGTAGGTTTCTTCAAAGAAAGGTATCTTCAGGTCATGTGAAATATGCGGTAAGAAGAGGCTGCAGGCTGAAGACCCCCATAAAAACTGTATTTACTGTCTCTACCCCCAGCATAAAGTGAAGGACTACAAGATTTGTAGAACTTCTCAATCAAACTCCTTAAAGACAGAGAGAGGGTAGGTTGTTGATTTGGCTGCAGAGACTGAAAAATAAGTGATGTCGTCTCTGATGATGAAGGAAGCTCTGCCCCACATACCTCTCTGGAAGATCTAAAAGGAGGGAGAGGTACCAAAAATCTCCTGAGGGTTCTAATAAGAAGGCTTCCAAAAAGTCCTGTCATGTAGCAGCAGGTCCCTCACAAAAAGTAAAGCATTCATTTCCTACTGAGGAGAAAAGCCATCTGGCCTCTAAGCATGGGAAACCCTCTTCAGAGCCATCTGTAAAGATGACAGTTTATAAAAACCTGTATCGTCTGAGACACCATGCTCTGGGTCCCCGTCGGCGCAGAAATCACAGTCGGGGCATGTTTCCCCTGCATCGTCGTTGAAGATCTCATAGTCGAAAAATCCATCATCGGCGAAGGACTCTGCTGAGCCATTGACGGCGGCTTCACTGACGACGCTTTCAGCAGCGGCTAAGGTACCATCACTGCCGATGTCTTCCTTGTTGACAATGTCTTCACAGTCGACAAATGCTTTCCTCGTTGACGTCTAAATCCCTGTCGATTATGTTTTTTCTGTTGATGACCACCTCTTTGTCGACAACGACTGCGAAGACAATTCCTGCATTGTCAGCGATGGCCACTATAATTTTGTCACAATGTTCCTATTATGTCCTCATCGACGACAGACACCACTTCCGTAGACGAAGTTGACAACGCTGATGCTACAAAACCAATCCTTCATTGGTTTTGCCTTGGCCACCTTCAACTTTTGTGGAGGAGTCTGATAAAGATGACCTGTTTGGCCCTGCTCACAGTCCCTCTAAGCTTCACGTCAGATTTCAGGACGATGATGAAGATGACTATGAGGGTTTCTATCAACAAGACTTTCCCATGCAACATTCTAAGAAGTAATACCTGTTTGAGAACCAATGGCCACCTTCCTGTGGCATTAGTCCAAGAATTGCAAGACATGTTGCACCACTATCGTACTCGTTTTCCTTCATTGAGTGCACCTCTGCCGCCACCTCCACCAACATCTCTGTCACACGTCTGAGCCTTTGCCTAGAACATCGCCTGTGACAGATAGTGTTTTACCTTGAGAACAGCATGATATCACTGATGATGGGGAGATAGAGGAAGGAGAACCTCAAGGTACAAGACCAATGGGCAATGAGTGGGAAGATCACATTATCTCAACACCTGCTTCCCCGTCTCCTCAGATAGCAAATTCTCAGCTGGAGGACATTGGCGTCTTTCATGCATTGATGGAAAGGACAGCTTCTCGCTTTCAATTATCAATGACTGTCAAGCAGTCTGATTGCTGTCTATATGACTTTAAAGACTTTTCTCGGAAGACTGATAAAAAAATCTAAGGCTCCTGATGATGCGTCAGCTTGTCTGGTAGGGCACCTAAAACCAGACTCCTTAATCACACAAGCTGCACAACGGAGGTCAAGGAATCCTTCAGAGCCTATCACCATACCACCTGACAAAGAAGGAAGGATTCTTGATAATGGCACCTCAGGCACTCAGGCACTACTGTGTGCGTGACTAATGTGCTTGCGATATTGGGAAGATACGACCATCAAATGTGGTCCGATATCGCTCCGTACATGGTCCTCCTTCCAGTGGACAAAAGACCAGCGGCAAGAACAATTCCTTTTGAACGAGAGAGGTCTGCAACAGATATTGATGCTTCCTTGGATGTGGTTTCTCTATCCTTTCGTCAGCTCACTGGAGCGACTGTCCTTAGGCCACAAGGGTGGTTGAGAGCAACAACATTTCGCCCTGAGGTGCAAAGCAAAATACTAGATATGCCTTTTGGTGGCGATGCACTTTTTGGTAAGCATATTGATGATGCCTTGCAGACCATTAAGGTAGATACAGAGAAGGCTACGGCTTTGGGCACGCTCCAATACAGGAAGACCCCCTTTTGTGGAGTATGTGGTAGATGAAAACATTTATTTTGCGGAGGTTACCAAAAATACCAACCTCAGACCTTTACCTCATTTCGGCCTTCCTCCTAACAGCAACAGACATATTGTGCACCACCACAGACTGCCTACTCCAGGCAACCCAGACAGAAACAACTGGTGCAGTCTAGGTATACTGTTAGAAAATAGTGACGAGGTCTTAGCGCCTGCTGCTCTCCCCACTATCATTTCAACCATAGGAACTCGCATTTCACGCTGTTTCAGTCAATGGCAAAAAATTACCACAGACAGACTGATCCTAGATACAAATAATTATGGCTATACCCTGGAGTTTGTCAAAGGCGAAGGAGCTTCTACTCCTGCTTTTTTTTTGTGAAGAAGAAATCGGGCGAATGGCGTCACATTCTGGACCTCAGAAAGCTCAACAAATACCTGCAGAAAAAAACCTTCCTCATGGTATCTCTCTAGGAGTAATCACAGCTTCTAAACTATTCGGATTTTCTGGCCAGCCTCGATTTACAGGATGCGTATTTCCATATTCCCAACCATCCCAAACATCAAAGGTTTCTCTGTTTCATTGTGGCAGGCGAGCACTATCAGCATCCACTCAGCTTCTCTGCTTTTTACCAAGTGTCTCGCTCGTGTGGCAGCATATTTACGATTAAGAGGCCTGCAGATTTTCCCATATCTCGACGATTGACTAGTGACCAAACCCCTGTACACCTCTTGCACTTCCCATTGCCAAGGCTTGTTGGCTGTGCCCTCCAGAGATCTTGGGGCTACAAGAAGCTCCACCCTCTAGCACCTCATCCCTCAAAGATCACCGTCCGTACTGCATCCTATACACCGTTGGTCTCCATCTTTGGTGAGCTGCCTTAGGTCCTCTTGTTACTCCTGTGCCTTCGTCCTTTGGGTCCTCATGAGGGACTTTTTTTGCTTCAGTGGGATCCCCTGTTTGCTCGAGGCCTCATCTGACTCTCCTGGACTTGGTGAGCCCCTTGGACCTTGCTGGTCCCAACGTTTGCATCTTTTCGCTTTCCACGCCAGCTGCGACTATCAAGGCTTGTTGGTGCTCCTGACGGACACCGACAGCCTGGACATCGACATCTGTTATTGGACAGCTCGTGTTCGGCTCTTGGTCTTCCTCAGCGTTGCCTGGTCTTCACAGCGACACGGTCACTGTCTTCATTCTTGATCCTACGGACATCGGGGGGCATTTGCTTCTGTGCGCCCTGGTCACTTCCGGGTAGCATAGACTCTGTCCTCTCTGCTTGCAGGTGCTCCTCTTCGAGAATCCACTCTTGGATTTCACTGGACTCTATTTCACAGACTTCTCCAGGGGCATCTTCTTTGAAGTCTTCCATTGTCTTTTATGGCAGGTTCCAACGTCACTTCACCCCGTCGGGGTCCTCTGGGAAAGGTCCTTCTTCGCTAAAACTGCAACCGCGACTTCTCCATTGACTTCTATTGGGCACGCAGCTGTTTTTCCATTCTGCACACAGCCTCCATGGGGTTCCTGGGCACATATCTGGGGTGTTTCCTTGTGTCCCCAGCTCCTCCGAGCCTTCTGTCCAAGTCCTGTTCTCCTTTGCAGTTCGCATTCCACTTTCTTAGTATATGGTTTGGTCTCCCCCTGGAGACCATTATATATTTGTGCTACTTACCTGAATATTTTGAAGTATTCTTGTGTATTGTTGATATTCCTGGGTAGGAGGCATACCAATGTGTTAGTGATTGTGTTGCATAATAAATAGACCTATTTTCATAAACACTGTATGGTTCTTTTTCATCTAATCCACATTTTCGATGAAATGAGGTAAAACAAGCTGCCTTACAATCCATCAAGATGAGCCTGAAGGCTGCTCTACACTGCTATGATGTTGAACGCTTTCTTTGGTTATCAAAGACCACTAAAATCACCATAAAGGGTTGCCTGGATTAGTGCAAGGTGCATCACTCCTGAGAGTGTGCACCATAAACTAAACCAGCCTCCTACAACCACCAACACTAGTTCTTCATTATATTTATTTATAAAAATAAGTGGGGCACTAACCAAGTTAGGCAGTATGCAAGTGTCATTACAGCACGTGACATCGCACATGACCTCAAAGGAAGTGATCTCACAGAAAATGACATCAGATTCTAAGACCTCACATATGTTAAGCAGGTCCAGCATGAGTACATTTGAGCTCATTACAATATTTAACAAATTAGATTTTGCGTTGGAGTTGTGCCACAAAAGTGATGCAACCCCGGTGCAAGATCTAGTCCTCACTTATACATTTATTTATCCAGTATTAGGGTATCTTTCATAGATTCACATGCTTGAATCATTCCCCATCGTCGAGATGGGAATTCCTGGTACATATATAAGGATAATGTCACTTTAGATATAGAAGGTAACAGGCATGAGGCCTTATATTTAGTGACATATCTGAGTCCTTATTTAAAAAAGGACCAAACCTAAGAGATCAACCAATCAGCTGACACCACACTCTAGATTCTTCCTGTAAGGAGCTCCAGTCCCTCAGATTTTCTACCGCACGTCAGGCTAAGGAAGTCTCCACTGTGCTCTGCTCAGTTTTCTCCTCTTATCTTCCAATTCCCCTTGTCTACATATTTTTTCTTGGATTCTGTATTTTCCATCTTTAATTCCTTTGTCTGAATGAAGGTCTCTAATTTCTTCATGTCAGACACACCTAAAAAGGCCTTTTTAGGCCCTGTGGTACCTGCAGAAAGAAAAGACTACACATCGATGACCCTCATAAAGACTGCCTTTTTCCTGATCACAAACCAAAGGATTGCAAGTTATGTCGCACTTTTTCTTCAAAGACTTTGAAGGACCATGAGAGGAGGCTATTAATATGGCTTCAGAGGCTTAACGACAGGGAGGACACTGTATCCTCTGAGGATGGTGAAGGTTCCTCAAGATCCTCCTCAAAGACGCCTCAAAAAACACCTTGTGATGTCTCTACAGGTCACTCCTCACAGAAAGCTCCAAAGAAGATGAACATAATGTCTTCAGAGGCTACTAAGAAGCAACAAGTCTGGTCTGCGTCTATTTTTTAAACGTTCTAGTTTGACGACGAGTCAAGCTCCTTTATTGTCGACGATAAGGATAATCAGAAAGTCATTGTCATTGACGAAAATTGGGACGACAACCAGTCCGAGTACGAAGATGATGACGAGTGCTTCATCGACGGTAGCTGCAATAACGTAGAGCCTTGTATGTCTAATGTAGTGGCTTGTAGCCCAGGTGGTGAATATACTAAACAGAGGTTAATCCTAACTCCCAACCATACCCCGCTAAGCGCCGTGTATCTGCCCAGGTAATCTGTTATGACTTTGCGGTGTATGAACGGACAAGAACGCTTGATCAGTATCCCTACCCCTCTAGAGCCCGAGGTATAGGCTGCATATGCCCTGAGAGTATACCCAAACCTATCCAAGGCCCTACAGTGATTGCCCTTTAGATGTGTTTCTTGGAGGAGAATCACATCTGGGGCTTGGCGTTTGATAAACAGTAATACAGTTGACTGTTTCAATTTCCCATTAAGTCCATGGATGTTCCAGGACCAGACCTTTATCGAGGGCTGTACATTGCGTTAGGTTGTCATCTAAGTGTGGATTTATCCTGCCATTTACATCGAGGATCATCATGCATACATCTCTGTATTCCCTACTCTAGCCGAACAGTACTAAACTATCAAAACTATCTACTAACTTCCCCATCCCCCAATCCCTCCCTGCTACCCTGCTTATAAGGTTTAGGAAACCTCAACTCTGTAACCCGCAGAGCACCTGTCGTCCTCAAAAACATTACAATCTTAGCTCAGAACTGACAGGGGTGGCCGATCAAGCAGGGCCCAGCAAATATATAAATAACATTCGGGCCTCCCCCCCCCCCAGGCCACACAGTCAATGAATGTCCTCAGTGCATCCTAGCATAGGATTCTGAGCGCCATGTCTCTCGAGTTCCATCAAAGTCTTAAATGTTTCTGTCTCTCATCAAGCGCCTCCCCAGCCTTGTCCCGGACTGGACTGACTTACCTCTGTATATCTTCCTTACTTTACCCGTTTGGGTCATGCTCTACCCCGGCTGCTCCCGTGGGACTGGCCGATGACGCTCGCCGCTTCTGATCTGCTCGGGAGTCACCCCTTCTGGTGACAGGTTCTGTTCTTCGGCGGGATGCATGTTCTTGCATTTTCCCAGTGGTGTATCAGACCTCCAGTGACTCCCACGCCTCTTCCGGAGTTGCGAAGTACCACGACTTCCCTGTGGCGATCACTCCTAATCTAGCCGGGAACAGCATCATATACTTAAGGTCTCTAGTTCTCAGCTCTCTTTTGACCAAATAGAAACTTCTTCTTTGTCGCTTTACTAGCAATGTGAAGTCTGGGAAGAACCTAATGGTGGAGTTCTCGTATGAGAGCTCCACTTTCACCCTGGTGACATGGAGTACTGCATCTCTGCCCCGATAGTTAAATATTCTGGCGATTATGGTCCTCGGCGGGTTCCTGGGCCCAGAGGGGCTTTGCCGGAACTCTATGAGACCTTTCGTTGGTGAACAATTTGGAAAGGCGTGGGGGCTGTGTTTTTTTAAGAATTAGGTCTAACGGAAAGAGGTCCATACTCCGTCCTTCCACTCCTTCAGGTAGCCCCACTACCCTTATGTTGTTTTGCCTTGCTCTCCCCTCCTGATCTTCTAACCGCGCCTCCATTTGCGATGTTTGTTTCATTAAGTGGCAGACCTGCTATTTGAGGCTCTTAGTTGTGGATTGGAGTTGATTAATGTCAGTATCTGCAGCCGCTACCTTTTCGTTGAGGTTCGAGAGATCCGCTCTCATAAAGGTGACCTCCACTGATACTGCTTCTATCTTGGGTTCCAGAGGGCCCTTAATTGCTGCCATAATCGCCATCAGAGAAGGCTTTCCATCTTCCCTTTCGTCTTCCCTCTTTGCAGGAGGGCGAGGCACAGTGTAGTTCTCCATTTTGTTTGTTTGTGTTGAACCTGCCCCTCTGGGATTCCCCATCATCCCAGGGCCCACCCCTGCGCACACTTTCACAGTCGGAGGACCACCAAACGCGGTATCCACTATCCTTCCCTTATTCGCATTCCGGGTTCCTCCCCCCATGTGCTCCTCCACTCCTGGTCATCCAATTCAGCGCTGTCTCCTGTGGGTATGCGCCACTATGCTCAGGCCACTACTATGGGCTCTCTACCGCTACATCCCATAGGGATATTGCTTCCTTCGCTACACCTAGGGACCTCCCTCCATTAAATTCACTCAGCTGTTTCCTGGCCACCTATATCCCCTTTGTCCTGGCCCCCAGGCTCTCAGGCACCTCAGTTATCCGGTGTTGCAACTGCCTCATAGCTCGTGACGCAGCAGAAATGCCCCTTAAAGGCCACACCCACTGAATACTCGGCGTAGTGTTTCCTAATCTCCCACCGGCATCAGATGCGGGCTTCTCTACCTCTGTACAGCCCCTAGATGCAGAGTGTCTCCCAAGGGGCGGTTCACCGCCCCTCTCCGCCAGGATCGTCAGGACGATGGTGTTGGCAGCGTCACCCGGGCCATGCTTCTACCAGCCACAGCCGGTGGTCACAGACTGCCTCGCCCTCACTCACTTCACTTGCGCAGCTGCCTCAGCTCCCCACCTGGCTCTTCCGGCCTACTCACAAGTGTCCAGCGGCACTGTCGGGTGGGCTCCGACGCGGTAGCTCTCCTCACTGTTGCCCTTCCGTTCACGCAGGTCCCCGCCTCAGTGACAATTACTAAATCAACAATATTCCGCTCATCGGTCGGATTCCGCTGGCTGCGCACTCGGTGCTGCTTCCAGTGACTCGATGCCTCCAAAGTACAGGATATTTCACTGATATTCTGTGGCCTGGACAGGAGCTGTTTTACCTCACTCCCATCTTGGTCCACGACAAAGCCATGCCCCTTGGCCCCACGCATATTTACAAAGTGCCTAGCTCTAGTAGCTGCATATCTCAGAAACCATCATCACTAGGTTTTCTCGTATCACGATGACTGGTTCTTCAAAGCTCCTTCTTTCAACGCCAGGAAGAAGTGTTCCAAAGCCTGTTTGCGGCTTTTCAACAAATTGGGCCTCATACTAAACCCAGAGAAATCAGTCTACAGCCTTCTCGACGTCTAACGATCCTGAGAGCTATCCTAGATACGGTTCTGAAAAGGGCCTATCCAACAGAGGAAAGACAACAAAAAGTCCGGACATTAGCAAGCCTCATACAGAGAAGAAAGTCTCTTTTGATGCGCCTGTACCAATCACTGTTAGGCATGATGTCCTCTTGTATTGCTTTGATTCCCAATTGCTGTCTACAAATGCGTCCTCTTCAGGAACCCTTGACCGCTCAGAGTAAATGGGGCCTTTGACGACTTAATCCAAGTGACTCCACAAATGGTTGCCTCTCTAACTTGGTGCTTCCTTCTCACCATCTGTCTCAGGGCTTACCTTCCTTCCTCAAGCCTCTCCTCTTGTGATAACAGATGCTTCTCTGGATGGTTAGGGAGCCTTCCTGCAGGAACTTCATATCTGAAGGAGACACGTTAGTGATAGATTCCTTACCTTAGAATATCCCCAGGCGTCAGACTGGATCCGGAAAGTTTTTCTTAGCAGTACCCCTGCGTGTCAGTAGGTTGTGTCCTGCAGCTCCGCGTCCGTCACTGGCGTCGTAAGCGCCGAGATGACACCACGGAGAGTACGTAGGTGCCATACTATGTAACATTTTTTTATTTATTTTTTTTAATTTGTTTTTATTGCAGAATTATAGACAATCTTCAATGTCAAACGACCAGTCATCCTCTTACAACGCGAGGCACCACATCGTAACAACATAGTACACGGCCATTTAGCCCACATCCCGGAGGCCGGGCGGCGTACCAACAATCACTTTCAGTCTGTTCCACATAGCGGCCAAAAGGACATCCGGTCAACAGCACGATCATGTATCTGCTTTTTATTACCTAACAAACTCCCCCCCCAACGCTGATACTTCCCACATTTTCTGTTATGCTATGTCCGGGCTCCCAGTATCCACCCCGGCAGGTCTACCTTAGTTCTCTACTAGAGCATCTGTCCGATCGCATCTAATACCATTCATTCCTCTTCGAACCCTACGTGTCTCCTTACCACCGATCGCTGATGAACAGGTGGTTTCCCCTGTCTCGGAAGCCCCCTTCGGTGTGTCAGCAGTGTCCTAGTATCTATCCCCCCCGACCCCCCCCCCCCTACTGCCATAGATGCGGGTAGTATCTGTGGGTTCCAAAAATGACGTCAAAGTGCCCATCGGGGTCGAGCTGTGGTCTTCCTAGCCTCATGGAACCTCCCCGTCCAGGCTTCCCTCCTCTGCATCCCCGGTCAAGTAATCGTTCAGGGCCTGCACAATCATTTCCCACGCTCTCGCAAGCTCCAAGCTCTTCTCATTACCTGTCTGCGTAGCCTGCCGCATTCTGATCACACTCTCACACTGGGACCATTTGCGCAGCTCATTCGACCATCTCCGAACAGACGGGCCCTCCCGGGACTTCCAGTGCCAGGTAATCTCCCTCTGCGCCAGAATAAGTCCTAAGTCGATAAACTTGCTCGTGTTTTTGGTCTTCGCCGTATGTGGGAACCACAGCAATATGCATGCGGCCATGTCAAAGTTCACCTCCCTGTCCGTGACAGCATTCAAAAGCTCTCCCACCTCCGCCCAGTACGTCCCTAACCGCGGGCAACCCCACAGCATATGATCCAACTCAACTGCAGGTGCCAAGCATCTCGGACACGCTGCATCCTGTACCTGAAAGTGCCGTCTGATTTTCCCTGGCGTCAGGTATGCTCTATGTAATATGAAGAAATGGACCTGTTGGAAGCGCGCGTTCCTACAACCCTTCCAAGTTCTCTTCCAAATGTGGCCCCACACCGAATCCGGTATGGGCCTACCTATGCTGTTCTCCCATTTCCCCTTCAGCTCAGCCAACGGTGCCAGCCCCTCGTTCAGCATTCTCGAATGAAGACAGGTCACCGCCTTTACCGTACCCGCAGCCATCACAACGTACTGGCAGGCCATAGTCGTTTCTGGTTCGCCCAGTCCCCCCTGCCAGTGTTTTTGCATCGCCATAGTCACCGCGGCATGCAAGAGGTAGCTCCCATCCGCAAGCCCAAATTGGTCCTGCAACACCCGATAGGGTACTAGCACCCCGTCCGCATAAAGATCTCCCACCATCTGCAGTCCCATGGCCTCCCATTCCGCCAACTGAGACCAATCCCCTCCATGAGGCAGTGCTGTCAGCATTCCCAGGGGGATCTCTGGAGCATAAGGGCGAGCAGAACCTGCTCTCTTCAGGCTCCTAAGCCAGCACGACCTGAGGGTTTTCTCTTCAATCGTGAGATCGCCCAATCTCAGCTTCTGCTGCAGTACAATGTAGGACAGGACGTGCCGCTGAATACCCCTCCCTCGACCCTGGTCGGGGCCCCTGAACTCTCTCGCGACGTTCTGCGTCAAGATCTGGAGCTGGGCCGCTAGGTAGTACAACTCAAAATCGGGGACCGCCATCCCCCCCTCAAGCTTGGGCCTATACAAAGTATGCAACGCCACTCTGCGTCTTCCGTGGCCCCAAAGGAAGGCAACTACCATCGATCGCAACTCTCTAAAAATCCTCAGAGGGATCCATACCGGCAAGGTGCGGAAATAATAAAGCAACCGCGGCAGTGCCACCATTTTCAGCAGCGCTACCCTGCCCTGCACCGACAAGGGGAGAGAGGCCCAAAAAGTCATGCAGCCCCGCAACCCCCGTATGCAACGGCCTACGTTTCCCTCCAATAGGTCAGCAGCCTCATGATAAACCCGGACCCCCAGGTAGGTGAAGCAGGAGCCCTCCCAGACCACGTCCATCGTCAGAGGGGGGTACGACACGTTCCCCTTCAGCGGGAAAATGCAGGTTTTACTCCAGTTTACCCTAAGGCCCGACATCCTGCCAAACCGGGAGAGCATTTCCGTCGCCCCATCAAGGGCGCCTTCCGTGTCCTCCAAGTAGAGCAGCAGATCATCCGCATATAGCGAGATGTGATGGAGTTCCCCGTTGCTCAAGACTCCTGGATACAGCCCTCCCGTTCGCGCCCGCGCCGCCAACGGTTCCATCGCCAATGCAAACAGGAGGGGGGACAGCGAGCAGCCCTGCCTCGTCCCTCTACGCACCGGATAGGCAGGAGAAATTGCCTGTCCCAATCTGACCCTGGCCGTTGCATCAGCATAGAGGACCCTCGTCCAGCGGCCAAAGCCACTCCCTAGGCCAAACTGCTCCAGGACCTTATCAAGATATAGCCATTCCAGGCTATCAAAGGCCTTCTCTATATCCACTGACAACACTGCGGATCTACCGTCCATGGCCTGGGCACCATCCAATATACGAATCAGGCGGCGGATATTAAGGGACGTATTTCTCGTGGGGATAAACCCCGCCTGGTCCTCATGGACCAATGTGGTCATGTGCGGCAGCAATCTAGTCGCCAGAATACGGCTTAAGATCTTGTAATCGACCGTCAGCATAGATAAGGGCCTATATGAAGTCACTTCTGTGGCATCTTTCCCTGGCTTCAGCAACGGCACCACTAAGGCTTCCCTCATCGATTGGGGGAGGCGTCCCAAGGTCTGTGCTTCTGAATATACCACCAAGAGTCTCGGAGCCAAAATATCTATGAATTTCGCATAAAATTCAACCGGCAGGCCGTCCACCCCCGGCGTCTTATTCCTAGCCATCTGTTTAATGGCCACCCGAATTTCCGATAGAGTTATCGGACCGCCCAATCCCTTCGCAGTCTCATCATCTAATGTCGGGAGCTGAGCAGCATCCAGGTATTCATCTATCCTAACTCCTTCCCCGCCCAACTGGCTCTCATATAGAGTCGTATAGTAGGATTGGAAGCGATTCAACCACTTCCCCGGTCCCCGTTTTAATGCTCATGATCGGGCTGCCTCTAGGTTCTGGGTTTGCGAGTTTGGCAAGAAGCGTGCCCACCTTATCTCTCTCCCCGTGCACCTTGGTAAGGTACAACTTGTAATCAAAGCATCTCAGTCTTTCCGTTTCCCTTGCCACTACCTCTTTCGCCTCTAGTAGCCTGCCCTGTAGCTCCGGTCGCTCTGGCCTGCGCCGCTCTAGGTCCCTTAGCGCACTTTCTGCCTTCTCCAGATCCGCCACTACCGTCGTCCTGACATTCGCAAACCTGCCCATACACACTCCTCTCACCACCACCTTCATCGCATCCCATTCCACCGATCTCGCGGTGGACGTACCCTCATTCACCTCAAAATACTGCTCGACGCCCTGCTGGACTGTGGCGCTAAACACTGGATCCTCTAGTGTGTCAGGGCCCAACCTCCACGTCGGCACCGCAGACCTCACCCGCTGCCATCGTACTGTCATCAGTAAGGGGTTATGGTCAGAGATAGTCCTGGCCAGGTACTCCGTATGTGTAACCAGTGCTGCCATATTACCGCTACAAAGGATAGAGTCTATTCTCACATGTAGTGCATGCAGTGCTGAGAAGAATGAGTAGTCCCTAACTTCAGGGTGTTGCTCCCTCCACACATCCACCAGGCCCCACCTCTCCTGCCAATCCTTCCTGTGCGCGGCCAACCTCCGTACCGCAGAGTCGGCCAGCGGTGGATGTGATCTATCCCGTGCCACGTCCGTGATGGAATTAAAGTCTCCTCCCACTATAATGGGGCCCGCCAGGAAGTGAGCCAGCGATCCGGAGAGTTTGTCTAAGAAACCGGCCTGGTCCACATTGGGGACATAGATACTGCTCAGCACAACCTCCCGGCCATACAGCCTGCCCTCCACTACCACAAATCGGCCCTCAGGGTCCACTAATTAGTTCGTAACCTGAAATGGGACTCCCGCTCTCACCCATATCAGTACCCCTCTAGCAAACGCCGAATACGTCGTACCAAACACCTGACCTCGCCATCTCTTTTGCAACGCCGCACATTCCTGCTTGGTCAGGTGGGTCTCCTGCAACAATGCAATCTGAATGCCCCGCCTCACCAAGTAAGCATGCACCCTGCTTCTCCGGGACATCGTACGGAGGCCACGGACGTTCCATGTAAGGGCTTTTAAATCAGGTAACGTTCCCATTGCCTCTATTCCCCCTCCGATTCGGCAACATCAACTGAACCCCCACATCCCGGCAGCATGTTCCCCAACGTAAAACATCCCCAAAAACATTCCCAACCCCACTCCCCAGAACAGGACCCAATAACAAAGCATCAGCCCCCATCCAAACCAAAAACATCACACACAGTCCACTATACTGTGGTCGTCACCACAGAAGGCCTTAAGAGCAATGAGGGGAGGCCCGGGCCGACCCGGGGCAGACCGAGTCCCCGCTCCAAGCCCTAGATCCCTTACGACTGTCACATCAGAGTACCTGCCGATCTGCCAGACACCCCAGATAGTCCGCTCCAGCAGCAGCCGCAGTGTAGGCCCACTCAGCTAATGTCACTCGTTGAACAGCCCATCCGCCGTCTGCGGGGTGACCTCCGGTCCCACAGCGTTGTCTGCCTCGGACAGTTCCTCCCCAGACTTTCTGCTCTCCACTTCTGAGTCTGAGTCTCCCAGTTCTTGCTCCTGCTGCGAACCCGTGATGAACGCCGTCGCTACCAGCGCCCCCTTTCTGTCCTCCGCCATCTCGGCAGCTCGCTGTGCCTGTTTAAGTTTGTTCTTCTTGCGGATGCGCTGGGACTTTCGGATTCGCACCGGCTGTTGTCGTTCCCGGTCGCCTTTTTGTTGGCGGTCCGTGCCAGCGCGGTACAACTCCAGCCAAGTCCACGCCTCATCGGGGGTCTGGAAGAATTGGGTCGCCCCATCCAGGATTACTCGTAGTTTGGCCGGGAAGAGCAGGGAATACTGAATACCCTAATTTCTCAGCTCTTTCTTCACGGCCAGAAACGATGCCCTATTCCTCTGAACCTCTCGCGTATAATCTGGAAAGATCGTGACCGAGCTGTTATCCACTTTGAAGGGGCCCACCGAGCGTGCCCTTTGTATCAGGTAGTCCCGGTCTTTGAAGTGCAAGAGTCTGATCACCATCGGCCGTGGGGGGCGCCCCTGCAAGGGTGGACGAGTCGGGACCCTGTGCGCTCGCTCCAGGGAGAAGAACGGAGACAAGCCCTCCGGGGCCACGACCGTTCTCAACCAGCCCTCCATATAGGCCACCGCATCATCACCCTCAATTTTTTCTGGCAGGCCCACCACCCGTATGTTGTTCCTCCTGTTGCGGCTTTCGGAGTCCTCCGCCCGTCTCTCCAGCGTCGCCAGCCTCTCCATGACATCAGACAACTTGCGTTCTACAGTGACCACCGCAGGTTTCAGTTCTAGGAGCAATTGGTCATGATCCTTAACTTTGTCGGACAATTTTGCATGATCCGCCCTCAGCAGGCCCAATCCAGTGGCCACCTGAGCAATGTCCTGGTGTAGAGATTCTTTGGTGGCCGTGATTGCATCCAGTATGCCATCTAGCCGCGCGTTCAGTCGGAGTTCCTGCGCTGACGCATCTTGCGCTGCTGGAGACCCCCCGTCCGCGTCCGGCCTGGCCAGCGATCCGCCACCTCCGACCGCACTCCCAGTACTGCCGGTGGCGGCCATCTGGGCGACCGCGTGTATCGACTCTGGGTGGCCCCCGAGTGTCTGGCTAGTCCAAAGGACCCACTGCCGGGCGTCTGCTCCTCGAACCTTTCTCACCCTCCTCAGGCTCAAGCGTCGGGCCCGAGTTTGGCTGCTCCCTCCAGAGGGCTCACTCCCCGCTCCAGAAGGAACCCCCCCGTTCAGGGCGAACTTGTCCCCGGGCCTCCTGGCGAGCCCACCCCAACCGGTTCACCTCCACTCAAGGACTCCGTCAGCCCGCGCTTCCCCTCCACACCAGGACCCGACAGGCGCTGGGGCCAATGATTCACCGCTCCCCCTCAGGCTCTCCACGCAACCCAGCCCCCACTGGGCTCGGGTGCTTCTCCTCGATGGTGCAGCTCAGCGGACCCCCACCGCCGTCCAATTCCAGCTCCCTTGGCCGGCCCCACATCAATTGCGCCAGTCCGTACCTTCCCTGCATGCAGGCGCGGTCGGCCGGCCAGGTCGTGCGCTCGCCCCTCCGACCGCTCTCCACCCAGCACGGTCCGGGTCCGCCTCCACAAAGCCTCCGTGCCGCGCCGCAACCAGCTCCACAGCGCCCGCTCAGGATCCAGAGCACCGCAGATGCCGTTCCCCGGCACTATGGCCGCCGGCGCCAGCGGTGGGGGGGTGGGGGGATGGGCTCTCAGTCCGCGAGTCTTTGCCGGGGGTCCCCGTCGCCGCACTTCCCCTGCGGTCTCTACTCTCCCGCAAACCCGGTTGGGCTGCGCCCGCTTGTGCCTTCAGGCCGCCGCTCACCCCGCTCCGCAGCCGCGATCCTCAGCGCTCTGCCACTCCGGCTCTGCCGCTTGGCCCCATCGCCATCTTGGGCTCTTTGTCCGCCGTCCCGGGGCACCGCAATCCGTTCCTCCCGTTCCACCCCGTCCACGGCCACCTGCCGGCCCACGATCGTTCCCCGTGGTGCGTCCGGCGACCAGACCTCGATCCCTGGGCTTTTGCTTCGCCCAGAAGCGAGGGATTCACAGGATTAATGAGGGATCAGGCACGGAGCTGTGGGCTCACGCCGCCATCCCGATCGGCGTCCAAGCCAGGCCCCGTGCCATACTATGTAACATGAAGGGGATGTCCCCAACTAACAATAAAAAGAGGACAAAGGTTCCAAACTATAGAAACATTCCACCCACAGAACAGCTCAATTAGATTTCATTATTTATTTTTCATAATTCAGTATTTTATCATTCTCATTTTTTTAGAAAAGTCGAAGCAATCTAAAATAGAACACATAAATAAATTAATTTAATAAAGGTGCACAAAATACATAACAATGACCTAAATATCATCTAGATAACACATAAAAATTCATAAAACATACGAAGAGAGAAAAAACAGCCCATAATATACAATATACAAATAAGGGTTCACACTATAAAAGTCCAACAGCCATAAAACAACCACAAAGAGAAAAACAATAAATCATAAATACATATAGAAATAGAAAAACATCAGACATTACAAGCAACAGAAAATCATACAGTGCACAACTAAAGCATACAAAAAAGAAGAAAAGCGCCGACACGCGTTTCTGAAAGTGCCAAGGACGTTTTCAAAAATTTCTTCATCAGGGCGCACTAATTATGTTCTGTAAATCATTCGTGACCCAGAATTTGATCATCTTAGAATGTTATCTTAACCAGTGTGAACATCATGGCTGAAGAGACTGTCTGTGGGGGAAAAACTATATGTAAGAGATTCTCAAGAATAAAGAACAACAAAAATTGCGGTCAGCATTGTGCAAGACAACAGCAGAAAATATTTCATCATGCATACAGACTATGCAGGTGACTCATTCATCAATTAACATACCTCATACCTTATATCCCAAAGAAAAAACATGTCTAGGTCAGAAGAAGAAGTATAATCTACAACTACTATTATAAACTACAAAGCTTAAGGTCCTGAGGCAAAATTTCTCATTTTTGGAACAGTCTCCAGAGAACCAGAATCAGATATCCCAAGAGAACCAGCAATTCCTGAATACATAAGGCCAGAATAATAAAAAATATATAAGATACAAAAGAAAAGGGTGAGTATTATCAGCGAATTGCGGTATTTAAGGGTATCCACTAAAGTCCCTTAGAGAGATCTAAAAACTAAACAGGCTAGTGCGTAAAATAGAAGAAAAAAGGAGGTTAATGAAAAAAATGGAGTAAAAGAGTGCCATCGGGCGGGAATAAATCCGGTCCTATATCTATTGTTATTCGGCAGGCAGGATAACTATATTGTTAGTGATTGGCCAGCAAAGACAAAGCCAATTCGAGAGAAATATAGTGCTCAGGAGATAGACTCTTTCGCAAATCTGGCTAATAACTAGAAGTTCTCAATTCATGCTGAAGGTCTAAAACCACATAGAGCGGAAAAAAGGCAGAGACACGATCTAAACCAGATACTGACAGTAGGAAATCTATACAATATAAAATTCTACACTGCTCACCTGAGTTTGAACAGTACATGGGGGCAGGCAGATAGTCCTTTCCTTAGGTAGTAGATGCCCAAAGGTCATAAAGATAGTAATAGTAGGTCCATTAAGTCCCTACGTCGAGTCAAGCCGGAGCCTTCATAAAATAAGTCCGGAAACTCGATCAGTATATGCCACGCCCACCGCAGTCCAATAAGATAAAACAGAAGCAAAAAGGACAAAAAAGCCCCCCATGGGTCGCTTACCAAAATATCTATTCCTAGCTCATCTCACCATAAAGGTAAAAAACGAAAGGAGCCACTATCTTGAAGCTCCGGATAGTTAGAGTGCCGGGGGATAATTTCAGAATCTATTCAGGTCCTAAGCAGACAGAAGAAAAACATAGACTAAATAACAAAGATAATACCTGAATAGTATGCCACAGCATTGCCAGAATGCAGCATACTGTTTAAGCTAACAAATAAAGAGAAAGATAAAAAGAAAAAAATAGAAAACCTGTCTAAAGATCCAGGCCACGATAATATAAAAAGACAAAATTCAAAAAGGCAAAGCCTAGGCATTTCAGATACGCAAAGTCAAAGTGTAACCGGGGGAATAAGGCCATTCAGTAATTACATAATGGCATTCTCCCACGGGAGACATTCATTCAGGCCCGTGACGGCCGTCTGTAAAGTGAAAATCCAGTACACTTCCCTTTTGCCTCTATGGGCATCAACATTTTTATCCTTGGGGCTGTTCACATGCTCCAGGATAAGCCATTTAAGATCATCAATGGAATGCTTACAATCCTTCCAATGGGCAACCAGCGGCGCCCCAGTTCGGTGATTGTGAATAGATGACTGTTGTTCACTAAATCGCGTCCTGAACACCCTCCCTGTTTCACCAACATAGCCTTTTTGACAAGGGCAGAGCAGGAGATAAATAACGTTGGTGGTACGGCAGTTAGTCATTTCCTTCAGTTGAAACTTTTTCTTACCCCAGACAAGTTATGGGGTAGTCACAACAGAACCACATGCGTGGCAATTGCCACATCTGTGACTGCCATAAATGGGATTTGAACCTGTAATAGATCTGTGGGTAAGGCCTGGCTCAGGGGGTACTGTAGCCTTGACTAAGGCATTTCTCAGATTCCTATAGCACCTGAATGCGAAAATAAGGTTAGTCAATTTTTCCACTGATCTACCAGTGTTGAGGATGTGTCATTGAGAATTGATAATATATCTCAATTTATCATTGAAGTTGGAGTGGGTAGTCACCACCACCAGCTTAGGGTCTTTCTCTTCCTTGTTGGGACTCAATAGGGCATCACGATTGAAATATTTAGCCCTCTTGTATGAATCCCTCACCAATCTGTGTGGGTATCCCCTCTTCAGGAGCTTTGTCTTGAGTTGTGGGGCATGAATCTCAAAATTGCTGATATCAGTGCAATTACGACGAAGCCTTAAAAACTGGCTAAAGGGTATACTATTCTTCTGACTACGCGGATGGAAACTCTCGTAAAAAAGAAGAGTATGCCGTGCCATTGGTTTAGTATAGAGGGACACTTCAATAACTTGGTTGGTGACCTGGTTCCAGACATCCAAAAATTAAATTCTCGATGAACTGGTATTAACGCTAAATTTAAGGTGTGGGTCACAAAGATTGATCCACGAAATAAATTTGCTAAGTTGAAAAATAAATAATGAAATCTAATTGAGCTGTTCTGTGGGTGGAATTTTTCTATATTTTGGAACCTTTGTCTTCTTTTTATTGTTAGTTGGGGACATCCTCTTCATGTTACATAGTATGCTTCTCCCCCTGGTTGAATGTTCCCTTTGAATGGGTTTTCTCAGAGTCCCTCTTACGTTTATTTAAGAGTACTTAGGTGCCACCCATGGGCGCTGACGTCAATTCTTTCTTGTTCCGTGCCAGCAAGCACAGATCCCGATTGAGCACATACCTTAGTCCCTTTTTGACTACTCTTTTGAGACTTTTGTCTCCCCCCTTTTCTCTCCTGGTGCACGTAGGGATGCCCGGCTTTAAGTCTTGTGGGACATGCTGCCGTAATATGTCGGTGGTGGACCCCCACAATGTGTGCCTCTACTGCCTGGAGACAGGTCATGACTCTTGGGCCTGCCAGGACTGTCGAGCCACGGGCCCCAAAAGCCTTGCGGGTGTGGCTTTGGAAATTGCTGGAAATTCGGCATTCGTCACACCGCCGCTCTGGGTCCAGGGCCCGTTCCCGCATCCGCTTGCGGGACCGGAGCCGTTGCTCCTCGAGCTCCAAGTCTTCACCTTCGGATTCCGGTAAGCGACGCCATAAAAAGAAGTCGAAGAAGAGTGTTCACTCTCCGACGTTCCCTCGTCGCTCATCGGAGGCGGACAAGGGTGACAAGGGTTCTGCCCCTGCGGCTCCTCTGGAGCCTGGGAGTCCCACTGCCTAGCCGCCATACCCGGGTCCATCGGCGACTCCCGAACAGGTGCAAGAGTTTCTTGCTGCCATGGACCGCCTTTCTAGGCCTCGGGCTCCCACCGGCGCGCCTTCGGGCCCTTGGTCCCGTGTGCAGATCCTGCTGGCCTGGCGGCTCCGCCACCACCTCTGGCGCCACAGGATCCTGCGCCACTGGCTCTGGCCCTGGCGCCAAGAGGTGCAGTGCTGCCGGCTCCGGCGCCTTCCTCGGCTCCACCCCCGGCGCCGCACTGGGTGCCGATTATTCCACCCCTGCCCCGGTTCCAGGACCATTTTGTTCCAGCCTGGGATGCACATTGGGAAACGGCTCCAGCCCGGCCGGCGCGGTTCCCGACGCGGTTCGTCCCTTCTCCGTCTCTGCCGCCGCGACCGGCTCCCTCTACGCCAGAGGCGGGCGACGACTGGGATGAGTCCGAGGACCCTATTCCCTGGCAATGTGATTCCAAGCAAGATTGGATGAATGACCTGGAAGACGCTAGCAAACTCGATGTCTCTTCTGACCCGGGGTTTGCCTCTCCTCCGCCTACTCCGCTTTCTACACCATGGTGCTCCGTCGGGCTCTCAATCTCGACCTCCCTACAGTGGCCCTCAAAACCAACATCCTTACAGAGGTGCTCCAGACGGCGTCTACATCCTCGGAGCCGGTGCTTCCTTTCAATGAGGCCTTTACTGAAGTCCTCTTGGGCACTTGGTTGCGGCCAGCCACGGGGGCACCGGTGGATAAAAACTTTGCCAGGCGTCACCGCTACATCGGCTGCCCTCGACCCGGGAGACTGGATGGTAGCTTTGGACTTGCAGGACGCTTAGTTTCACATCCCCGTCCTGCCGGCCTCTCAGGCGTTACCTGCGGTTCACGGTAGGCCAGGAGCATTTTCAGTTTGCCTTGCTGCCCTTCGGCCTTACCAGCGCCCCTCAGGTGTTCATGAAGGTGATGGCGGTGGTCACGGTTCACCTGCGCAGGTCGGGAGTGTCATTCTTTTTCCTTACCTCGTCGACTGGTTGTTGAAGGCAGGCTCGCCCCAGGCAGTCATCAACCACCTTCAGACTACGGAAGACCTCCTGCAGTTGCAGGGGTTCTCCCTCAACGTGCTGAAGTCGCACCTGAGTCCCTCTCAGAAGCTCCCCTTCATCGGAGCACTTCTGGATTCAGCACTGTTTCGGTTTTATCCTCCCGAGCAGCGAGTCAGAGATATACAGGCTAGATTCCGATCTTTCGGCCTCTATCCTGGGGTTCAGTCAGGATGACCCTACGGCTCCTGGGCCTGATTGCTTCCTGCATCCTGCTGGTGACACATGCCAGATGGCATATGCGGGCTCTGCACTGGGACCTGAAGTTCCAGTGGGCGCAGCATCCGGGCAACCTGTCCGATCATGTCCAGATCTCGGAGGGCACTGCTTAACAATTGCAGTGGTGGCACACGAATCGAGATTGGGTGAGTGGCAGATCCATCTCCCTTCCCCAACTGGAGCACACAGTGGTGATAGACACGTCACTCCTTGGATGGGGTGGCCACTTGGCAGAGGCGGAAATCAAAGGCCCCTGGTCTCCGGCGGATTCCCGGCCCGGCTCCATATCAATCTTTTGGAGCTTCAGGTATTCCGACTTGCACTGAAATCATTCCTTCCCTCTCCCTGGAGAAGTGTAGTGTAGGTGTTTAAGGACAACACTACTGCCATGTAGTATTACAACAAACAGGGCGGGGTGGGGTCCTGGACCCTATGTCAGGAGGCTCTGCGCCTCTGGACATCGCTGGAACATCAAGGCATTACCTTGGTGGTTCAAACCCTGGCAGGTTCTCTGAACGCCAGGGCGACAAACTCAGACGCCGGTGCTTGATGGATCACGAATGGCGTCTGAGCTCGGACGTGGCGCAAGGTGTCTTTCAGCAGTGGTGAGAGCCTTGGTTAGATCTATTCGCCACTGAAGAGAACACGCAATGTCATCAGTTCTGCGCGTTGGAATTTCCAAGGCGGCGCTCGCTCGGCGACGCTTTTCGTTGCGAGTGGAGCTGCGGTCTATTGTATGCCTTTCCGCCTATACCACTTCTGCCCAGAATGCTGGAGAAGATCAGGCGCGACCGGGCCCAAGTTATCCTTGTGGCTCCATATTGGGCACGAAGATACTGGTATCCCGAGCTGCTCAGCATGGCGGTCGATCCCCCGATCCTTCTGCCTTTTCAGGAGGATCTTCTGTCGCAGCAGCAGGGGACGGTCCTGCACCCGAAACTGTCCAGCCTCCACCTCCATGCGCGGAGATTGAGCGGCGACAGTTGACGGCTTGGCTTTCGACCTTCCACCCGAAGTCTGCAATGTTATTCGGCAGCCAGGCGTCCCTCCACTAAAACGGTATACGCCTGCAGGTGGAACAAATTTGTGCCATGGTGCACAGCAAAGGCTGTGGATCCCCTTTCTGCCCCTCTTTCTGAGGTCCTTCTGTTCCTTCTCTCTTTAGCCCAGCAGGGCTCTGCTCTGGGCACTATCAAAGATTATCTTTCGCCCATCTCCGCCTTTCTACGGCTTCCAGATCAGCCTTCTCTTTTTAAGTCCCCGGTTGTTAACCGTTTCCTCAAAGGTATTACACATACTTTTCCATCTGTGCCTTTCATAATGCCTCAATGGGACTTGAATATTGTCTTGACCTTTCTGATGTGCACTCCCGTTCAGCCCCTTCATAGCTGTCCCTTACGTCTTCTAACTCTCAAGACGGCTTTTTCTAGCTATCAACTCTGCAAGAAGGGTGAGTGATCTCCAGGCTCTCTCTCTTCTAAACCTCCTTTCCTCTTTGTTCATCCAGACTAGTTGGCTCCCAGGGTCCCGTCCTTCTTTCTTGCCTAAGGTTGTCACGCCCTTTCACATCGGGCAGACCATCACTTTGTCCACTTTCTTTCCGCCTCCGCATCCCTCTAGGGAGGAGGAGAGGCTCCACCGTCTGAACCCAAAACGGGCGCTTGCTTTCTATCTGCAGCGTACACAACAGTTCCGGGTGGATGACCAGCTCTTTGTTGGATACGTTGGCGCTAAAAAAGGTCAGGCCGTTTACAAGCGGACCATCTCCCGGTGGGTCGTTCTGTGCATCAAAGCATGTTACTCCTTGGCTAAGAAGGAGCCTCCTCTGGGGCTGCGTGCCCATTCCACCAGGGGCGACGGCAGCCACTACTGCCTTGGGATGCGGCGTTCCCTTGCAGGACATTTGTCAGGCAGCTACGTGGGCCTCGCTGCACACGTTTACCAATTACTACTGCCTTGACAGTCAGCTTCGGAGAAACGGCTTCTTTGGCCATTCTGTGCTCCTTGACTTTCTGGTGTAATCTTGTTCGCAGACCCACCACCGGGGTTGGTATTGCTGGGGTATCTATTCTAAGGTAAGGAATCTATCACTAATGTGTCTCTTTCAGATGCACAAGTTACTACTTGTGTAACTATATATCTATAAGAGACATTAGTTATTGATAGATTCCTTACCGCCCCATCCATCTTCCCCGTCCGGCAAACTGATTACTAGGGTTAAGGTCATCCCTTTCAGGACCCTAGTTTTATGCACCAATGGTCAGTATCTTGCATGGCTCTGCGTTCCTGGCACGGAAAGTCGTGTACAGATCTGACATCTTGGCTTTTACGACTCCAGTGACAGTCGCGGAGCCGCAGGACGCCACCTACTGACGTGCAGGGGTACTGCTAAGCAAAGATTTCTGGATCCAGTCTGACGCCTGGGGATATTCTAAGGTAAGGAATCTATCACTAACTAATGTCTCTTACAGATATAAAGTTACACAAGTAGTAACTTGTGCTTTTAGTAGTTTGGGGAAAGTGTAATGACATACCTATGTATTAGATGAAACAAAATACCCTCTGCCATATGTTAGCAGGGTATTGCAAGACAAGTCAGAGTTCCATGATCTTATAAAGTAACTCAGCCTTTGGCCTTGTTCTGCTAAGTGGTCAAGGAACTCCACGGTGACTTGCAATATTCTTAGACTGGCAGTGGGAACTTTATAGTGGATTGTGCCTACATAACAGACTTGGGGTGCAATTCTGCTGTTCCTGTAATTTCAGGGAAGTTGCTTCCATCAGTTTAAAAATTAAGATCGATGTTTTTCATAAAGGAAAAGGTTGCCTCTATTCTTTGAAAAAGAAATTGCATTTATCCTTGTTTATACTAATGTCTGATCATTGTCTAATAGAACTGTTTGGGCTTGATGTCTATAATCTGTGCACTAACAGTTTACACATGCTGTGATTCCCTGTGTAAGATTTGTATTGTTCCTCACTGCCATCTAATCTAGTGAATGTTGGAGAACATCACATTACGTGTTGATTAAAAAAAATGTTTTTAAAGCAAAAATGTTTTGCTTAGAACTCGCTTGCTTTTTGGAGACCTATTTACTTACCCAGATGCTGGTGCAAAGTTGGAAACCTTAATATGTGTCACTCTTGTCTTCATTCTGTAGTTTCTTGACATCAGTTTGTAATGTGTTGTACTCACTCTTGACACATTTTCTTGTTAGGCACAGTTTGGGACATTATCAGACTACTTTGCGGCTCGTAATAAATTTGAAACTGTGGATCAAAAAAGCAGCAAACCATTGTTTCCTGTTTTGAGCGGAGATTTCTTTACATATGCAGATAGAGATGACCATTACTGGAGTGGCTATTTTACATCACGGCCTTTCTACAAACGACTTGAGAGAGTCGTGGAAACTAACCTGAGGCAAGTATAACCATGTTACTTCACATGATGGAAGAAAAGTAAGGAGAAAAACACATTATGTTTACTCATTTAGCTTGGTGTTTATCCTTGAAGTTTAAATAGCATAGTGGTTTAAGAGCACAGGTAGGGATTTGCTCCCCAGAATATTACCTCCTCATTTACTTTGTTACAGTTGTGATAGAATGAGGAGTTCATCCCCCCTAGCAGACCGTCATTGTACTCCAACCTTTATTTCTGATAGGCTAAAAGTCCCCAGACTATAAAGGGTAACTCGGTTCTCTAAATTTCAGTGTAATTCTTTATTTCCACATTTGTGTGTAATCTTCATTGGATTTATTTCTTGATTACCTCTCTGGGGCGTTTGACATGAGAAGAGGAGAGGAGGCTGGCTGTCTGGAACATAAAGAAGTGTAGGCGGTCACTTTACTTAAAGGTATGTAATACAGGCATGCGAGCAAGATGTATTAGCCAGAAATGAAGCTGCAATTTTAGCACTTTATGTTTGATGCTTACCTTGATTGCCTCTTTTCAGAAAAAGTAGTGGTAAAGTGATAACACCCAGCAAGAGTCTAGCAAAATAAATAAATAAATGAATAAAATAAGGAGGAAGACTATACTGGAGATCATTATTGGTGTGAACCAATCAAGACTGGCCTGCACATAGTTTGTTTTTCTGATTGGTTTATACATCTCCAACCATAGCTGTTTATGTTTAGATCTTACAGGCTATTTTTTATATAAATACAGAAGGCTTGAAGAGCTCTTTGTTTAGTGATGTTTAAACCATGGAGGGTGAATGGTCCCAGAAACGTCTGCATAAGGAGAGCTCTTCATGTTAGGATAACAGTCACAGAAGGTGCATACAATCCAGAAGGTAATATTCTTCTGCCAGATCTGTCCAAGTAATCCAGTAATCCAGCACCTTATTGATGCTGCTGTGGTTACAACTTTGCAAGCTGTTTCCCAACATTTTAAAACTATGATTCTGCAAGATTGGACGATAAGATTTAACTGTTCCTCAGTTCTTGCAGAAGACCTATATACAGGAAGGTGCAGGTTCTGTTCTTCTGCTTAATGTTAAGATTGATTCCATGCCGGCTACTCTTACTCGGAAATCTTAGGTAAATCCAGAGGACTTTATGCCTAAGAATAATAAGACTGAGACAGTCTTAAAAATACTTACACAGCTCTAACTCTTGCTTTGAGAACAGGAGTATATGCTGCTTATACCACCAATGTTTTGTAAAGGATGTTGACAGTCTGGCTGGGGTACTGCAGGACTTGCAGGAGGAAAGGACTGTTAAGACATACTGGACAATCTGGAACTCTAGGCAAGGTTTCTGTCAGACATGGGCAGTGACAGTCTAAGGACTTCAGCCGTGGCAAGTAGGTGGCTCAGTCTTGGACTGATGGCACATTTGGCTGGAAAGCAGAGAACGTGTAGAAGGTAGCATTATTGAAACTTCCTTTCGTTGGGATCAAGCTTTTTGGGGAAGAGCTAGATTCCATGTTAACAAAGGCTTTCTGGGATCACAAACATGCATAAGTTCTTCATTATCTTCATCTCGGCACTCTTACAAACAATCAAGAAGAAGGCAGTTTTTTCAATTAAGTAGAGAATGCAAAATGTATTCTTCCAATGAACAGTCTTGGAGCCATAAGGCAGCACTCATAAAGCAGTGGAGATATTTCCACAGGTTGAAAGTCAAATTTAACACATTTCAGAGGTCTGGGAAGATGTTTTGGATACCTGGGTTTTAAACATTGTCAAACAAGGATGCAGTATAGACCTCTGCTTAAATCCTCCAGAACAGGTGTTCATCCGTACTTCTGTTTCAAAACACAAAGGAAAGGTTAAGGATTTGTTCCTGAAAAACAATTCTGATAGAAACTTCTAACAGCAGATTCCTCACCTTAGAATCTTGAGCAGTACCTCTGCGTGCACGTAGGTGGTGTCGTTCGGCTGCGAATCTGTGTCGTTCAATCTGGAAATGACCTGTGGTGCCCATACAGGCACCACCCTTTCTCTCTAACATCAGTTCCTTTTGTTCTGCACCAACAGTGCGGACTCGGAGAACTAGCTCGGTCATTTTATGACCGAAGTTTTTTTGACGTGTTTGAGTTTTGCTCCCAGTGTGCTAGGACATCATGTATTTTTCAAGACCTTCAGGTTTTAATCCTTGTGGGATTGTCACAGGCAGATGTAGGTTCCCCTCTTGGTGTGTCTCTGGGGCTTGGCATGAGGACACGATCCCAAGGCCTGCGTCGGGTGCAAATAAATGCACCTGAAGGTGGTTTGCGACCGGTGCAGCAAAATAATACTTTGTGTTGCTCCCGGTTCCATTCTTGTATCTGTGGAAGATCTCAAGGCTGTTCCAGCGTACGATCATCTTCGCATTTCAAGATCTCAACATCAAAGGCGGGTTAGTCCAAAAAGCACAAGAAGAAGAAGCTGAAGTGCTCTTCAACGTCTTTGCATTGTGCTTCCTGCCTCTGTCGCTGTACAGCCAGTATCGGGGGCTACTCTGTGCACTCCCAAGTTTCCCGGAGCGACGCCCACCCGACTCAAATAGTTTTATAACTCCATGCATGTTCTGTTTGGGCCACTAACTCCCTTTGGAGAGCCTTATGGGCCCACAAAGCCTCTGTTTTGTCCGTGTTGATCTTGAGCGAATTGGCCTGCATCCAGTTTACCACAAATCGCAGTACGTCTTTCTCCACAAATCGCAGTACATCTTTCACCCGGGTGTGGGCCTGTGGGGTGTTATCTATTTGTAGAATGATTTGCGTGTCGTTCACATAGTTGAATACCTGGCAGTCCCTCAAGGCTAGGTCCTTTATTAAAGGTCTGAGGTATATGTTAAATAGGAGAGGGGACAGTGCAGACCCTTGTGGGACCTCCACAGGGAATGGACCCCCTCTCTGACACCCAGTCGCCCATCTGGATTTTTTGGGTGCGGTCTGTCAGGAATTAAGTAATACATTGGAGGATTGACCCTCCAATACCAATGTCTTGTATTCTTTCCAGGAGTTGGGAGTGGTTGACCGTGTCGAACGCTGCCGTCAGGTCTAGTAGAACTAGGACACATGGCTTCTTGTTGTCTGCTGTAATCCTGATTTCATCAAGTACTGACAACATCACCAACTAAAAACTATGGTGAGTTCTGAAGCCAGCCTGCCTATCTCCAAGGAGGTGGTGGTCCTCTATGAACCTGGATAGAGTTTGCAGGACATGGTGTTCAATAATTTTGGCCAGTAAAGGGAGTTGGGATATGGGTCTGTAATTTTTCATATTGGAAGTGTCAGCTCCTGTCTTCTTGAGTAGGGGGATAACTCTTGCTTCTTTAAAATACCTGGGGACCTTCCCAGTTTCCAGCGAGAGGTTCAACATAGCGAGGATTTCACCCTCAATTGCTGGAAGAGCAAGTTTAAAGATCCTAGGTGGGCAAGGATCTGCTGGTGAGCCAGATTTGATTTTGATTGCAATGCGTCGCAGGGTCTCTAGGTTGAGAGTTTGAAAGGAGGAGATCAGCTCTACCCTATTTCCCTGTGTCACCACCTCTTCATTGAGGAGTTGCTTAAAGGGGGATGTGTCAATGTCAGCCAGGATGTCTTGTACTTTATCGGATAAGTAAGATAAGAATATATTACATTGTTCCTGGCTGGACGGTGTATCTAGCTACTGTTTTTGACTCAGTTTATTGAGGAGTTTAAATGTTTCTTTTTCTTTGTTCGTTGCCACCAAGATTCTATTTTCATAGTATTCGGTTTTCCTGCTGAGAAGCGCTTTTTATAGGTGGAGACCTTTGCCCTGTAATCTACGAGACCCTGAGGCTCCTAAGCTTTATGCCAGTCTTTCGTGGTGGCGAAGCGTGCGTTTCAGAGCCCTGAGCTCCTTCGTGAACCAGGGTGCGCCCTTGTTTCCAGTTTTAATTTTCTTGACTGGGGCTAATTTATTAATGGCAGATGATAGCTGGCTGGAGATGGATACGGTTCACTCTTCAATATCCGCTGTCTCTGGCCCCCTGATGGGGTTTTCTCAAAGGGTGCTCTCTAAGCTAGGATCCTCAATTTTATTCCAAGTTCGTACTAGTTTCCAGTTGGGTGGTGAGCGTAAATCGCACCTAGCTAGGGGGAGTAGAAGATTAACAAAATATTGGTCTGACCCTTCACAGGGAGTGGTATCCACTAGGTTCACTTATGGGAGAGTTTCCCAAACCAGGTCTACGGTGTGTCCCTTCTCATGGGTAGGCGTCATTACTAGCTGTTTCAACCCTAGACTGGTGAGCGTATCCTCTAGCTGTTGGGCCTGTACCCCTCTAGGTTGCTGGTCCCAGTGGTAGTTAAAGTCTCCTACCACCAGAAGTTCTTGGAAATGTGAACGGAGATTAGTGACACATTCAGTGAGGAGATCCACGAAAAGCGGTGGGCATTTAGGCGGGTGGTATACTACCATGATTGCTATACTTGAGGAGCTGTGACAGACCTTAATTATTAAAATATCCGCCCCTTCCAAGTTTTCTCCTGACAACTTCTCAATTGTCAGTTGATTTTTGTACAGAAGCAACACCCCACCTCCTCTTTTTCCTGCTGACCTGTTATGCCAGATGGCGTCATAACCATCAGGAAGTCATGCAGTTATGGTAGGTCTGGAGTCCTCATCGAGCCATGTTTCAGTCAGGGCAAGGATGTCAGGGGCATCTTCTTGTAGGGGGGTGAAGACCTCAAGGGCATGTTTCTGTATGGAGCGCGTATTGAGGACAGAGATTTTCATATTATTACTTCCGCCAGGATTGTAATGTTCCAAGAGTGTGTGTAGGTAGAGAGCTAGGAGTCCTTCTCTCTGGAGTATATTTACTGTTTCTGGTTTTAGGGGGCTGGATCTAAGACCTAGGGCTCGTAATTCATCGCCCGAGTATGAGGGGAATTGGCCAGGGTTCCTGGCCCCTGGGCCCATATGGGCACAGACTGGCTTGCCTTAGGTGAGTCCTTCTCAGATGCTCCCCTTCATCTGAGCCAATCTAGAGACGGTTTAGTTTTGTGCGTGCCTTTCCCATGGGAAAGAGAGTCTAGGACATTGTGACTATGATCCAAAACTGTCAGCCTCTGTCCTGGATCTAAGTGAGGTCGACTCTGAGGATGCTGGGACTGATGGTATCTTGCAATTTTGCTGGTACAGAATGCCAGGTGTCATATATGAGCTCTGCAGTGGGATCTGAACCCTAACTGGGCCCAACATCAAGGGGACCTCTCTGACCTGATTTTAGACGCGGCTGCAAAAGATTTGCAGTGGTGGTTATGAACCGTAATTGGGTCAGCTGCGGACAACTCTCCCTCCTCCACCCAATGTTGACAGTGGTGAGGGAAGCATCGCTTCATGGTTGGGATGGCCATCTGGGAGAGATGGCGATCAGAGTCCTCTGGTGTCTGGCGGAGTCCCACTCCATAAGAAACTTCTGGAGCTGAGGGCCATGCTCTTGGTGTTGAAATCCTTCATTCTATCCGAGAAAGGGAGGCTGTTGCAGGTGCTCAAAGACAACACCACCACCATGTTGTATTGTAATAAACAGAGCAGGAGCCAGAAAGCCCTACACCTCTTGAAATGGCTGGACTACAAGGGGTTTTCCTGATGCTGAGCTACCTGGCAGGATCTTTGAATGCCAGCGCAGACGAGCTCAGCCATCGGCACATAGAATGTCACGAGTGGGGTTTACATCCAGAGGTGGCACAAGGTCTCGTTTGCGAATAAATATATTGGCTTGATCTGTTCTCCACTGCTGAGAATGCACAATGTCAGCACTTTGATGCGTTGACGTTTCCAAAGCGCCTCTCGTTCTGAGACGCATCCGCCTTAAGTGGAACTCTGGACTCCTGTATGCCTTTCTGCCAGTACCCACCCAACCCCCAGTTCTCAGGAAGATTGACTGAGCCCAAGTCATCTTAGTACCCCAGGATTGGGCATGGAGGGTATGGTACTCAAAACTCCTGGGCTTGAACATTTGTCCTTCGATCAGACTGTACCCATCGTCTACCTGGAAGGCCCTGCTGTTGCAGCAATATGGCAGGGTTCTGCATTCCTTTTCAGTTTCTGTCTTCATGCTTGGAGATTGAGTAGTGACAGCTAAACACCTTCAACATTCCTCTGGCGATGGTTGTTTTCACCTTGGCAGCCAGGCCCTTCTCGACAAAAATGGTATACTCCTGTCATTGGGACACAATTGTGGCTTTGTTTCCTCAGCCAATCCGATCTCTCTATTATTTGAAGTGGCGTGAAGTTCCCGCATGACCCCCGCATACCCAACCAGCCAGATATCTATACATTTTCAATCTTAATATTTTAAAGACCGAACATATTTAGACCAAGTCACAACAAGCAGCTTTCTTCCAAATTGGGTGCAATTCCATCCAGCCGGTTAGGTTGTATCGCTGTTCTAAAATGATTTTGGAAATTCCATGGGGTTATTGCATTTTTGGACCTCTCCTGATTCCACTTGATATGGTTTGAAGAACCTCCTCGAAGGTTGAATTGGAAAAATTATGTAAACAATTCACTGAGCGTTGTTTTTACTGACCAATTTATATACAGATTGTAGAGAGTCAACCAAGTTGTAGCTATATGATCAAAGTTCACGAGCTCAGGATGTTGCTCATTCTGGATAGGATTCTTGTTAGTCTCTTTACTAACTGAAATGACTGATAGAAGAGAAACATCAATGGCCTGAATTTGATGGGCTTGTTCCTTCAGTTTAGATCAAGTTTTGTGAGAATCAGCCCTGACCTCATCCTTATAAACTCTTAGTGCTCTAGAGCAATCAAGGTAGTAACCTGAAATATTTTAACATTTAAATATAGCAAGATAGGCAGAAAAAGTCTCAGCAGTTTGCAGAGGAGCAGTGGAAATACTTGTATCTAGCCCTTCCTCCAAAGACAAATGGACTAGTTTCTCAACAGCTTCATTTGAAGCAGCCGCTCCATATTTCACTGAACGTGCTGCTCCCATGGCGGCATGAGTTTGCTGCTGCCCTGCAGAACACATTCATTGTGATAGGGCACCCTGTGCCTGTTTGAGCCGGTCACACCTGCTTAAAGGTGTGCAGTGGTGCAAAAAGGACAGCGTGCCCTAAATGTAATATGGGACCAGAAACTCTTCTTGTGCTGAATACATCAGATTTTGACAGACAGTTGCTTCATAGCATTTTGAAAGGCATTCTAGTCATCCAATAAGGGACTAGACTATTCCCATTAAAGATACTGCCAACAGTATTGCAAATTACAAAAACTTCCTGACAGGAATTAAGAAAGTATTTGAGTGTTCTTGGATTTCCATGAACTTTCTCAATTAGGTAAGGAAATGGCAGATCCGAATAGTCTGAAGTGTTGCCAAGGCCTATCTGAAGTCTGTATTTATAAAAGAAAGATTTTGGACTAGGGTTTTCAAGTCATTTGCTGTTGTTAGCAGGCTTAGCACTTGATCTTTATCTTTTTGTTGCAGGAGGTTTTGGAGTGATACTCAGTAAAAAGCTGGCCGTGACAGGAGCTTCTTCGTCTTTTTCTGGTAAAGAAAATGTTTGTCAGCCACCCTGAAGGCCTGGACTGGTTACAGGTTTATCCTAGGTGTAAGTAAAAACAAGAACTGTAATCCCAGTGATCCACAAGGGAAATAAAACTGAAAACCGGGAGGGAGGTGTGGGGGGGACGGGACTTCAGGACAGGTGTTCAGTATTAAGGCTGCTTTAAACAGTAAATGTCAGAGTACCAAGAATCCTCAAGCAGTACAGCTTCAAAATCCACAAGAAGCAGCATAGGATCCAAATGCACAGAATGGAAGAGCTGAAAGCAGGAAGGCACTAGAATATCAACAGTGAGAGCAACAGACGGAAAGCATAAAGAGCTATGATATACCAAACGCCTGAGCCCAGCTCTTTGTATAGTCAGTAACAAATAAGTAGGAGGAGATAAGAAACTTAAATTAGCCAATGTAGTAAAGGAAATAACAAGGAGATGTTATAGGTAAGCTGTAGAAACCCCAAAGAACTTCCCAGAATGGATTATTTGTATGTTGAAAGAATAGTAGTGCAAGGAAGTATAATTCCAAGTTGAATACACTGGCTTGCTTGGCTGCCACCTTTTATTGGTGACATCAACCTCTTCCAGTCCCACCCAGGTGTCTTCTAATATGACACCTCCTTCAGTGATAAGACTCAAGCAAGGCTCCAAACGTGTATCTTCAGGCTGTGCTGCTGCCTGGTCCACCCTCCTGCCAGCACAGTTGTTGGTATGCACTGGACCCTTGTGCTCCCTGCTCATGCACTGACACTTCAGAATTCAGTTGCTGCCAGATATGCTCATAATAGCTATAGCACTTTCTCACTCATCAACTTTCAAGTGACCCCAGACCAGAATGAACCCTAAATGTAGGAGACTTTTCATATCGCAAAGGCACAGCTTTCAAGACATAACCAGGTGGATGGGAACAAGAAAAGTCTTAATACGTAGAATAGAGTGTGGGCACTAGAGGGTCAGGCGCGGCTGCAGGAGCTACAGGGATCAAGGGAAAACTGATTCTGGGAGCAGATGTTGCAGATACTGCAAGGCTGAAGAATCCTTGTCATCAGGATACTTAGGGTCTGATGTACAAAGTGATTAAGCATTCACAAACCCTAAATTACAGGGTTTGTAGCTGCAAAATTACTTTTTCCGATGTATTAATCCCATTTTGCGATTTGGGAAACTGCCGAATCGCAATTTTGAAGGGGCTTGTTACTGGAGTTCCTTCACCTACTTGCAAGTCAGTGAGGAATGTATAAGTGCTTTCCAACCATAATGTAAAATCTCCTAGCTTTCATAATGGAAAGTTTCAATTCTCTTAAGGACACTAAGGCGACAATTATGTTCAATCTTCCTTCTTTTATTACTTCCAGCAGACTTCAACTTTAACCAACTACCTTTCCCAGAATTTCACGGGAAAGGACTACAAATAAAGTTCAACCAATCACAGACTGTTCAGTTCCTTACAAACAGACATCTGTTGGTCCACTTCCTCTTTCTTCAGTGCATCAGAAGAAATCCAAATATTTCCTTTATTTTCAGTTGGTTAAATCAGAAAAACATACAGGATTTAACTTTGTCACCTTGGATAGACTCACAATCCCGTTGTAATTAAAGACAAATACACGTCATATTAGAAATAAAACATCCTATACCTGAACATATGATTAAAGAAAAAATATACTTACACCCTTAGAATGCCCGTAAGAGTAACTTGAACCAAAACCTGTCCTTTTAACCATGCAGGGTTGGGAATTTCACACAAGCCTGGGAGGGAATAATCCTCGCTTCTGTGTCCTTAATAGAATTAAATGTTTCTGTTATTAAAGCTAGGAAATATTTAATTCTGTGTCAAGACCGGAGGGAGGATTATGCATGTTCAAAGCTTGTTCACCACCAAAGATGCCATATCAATTACCGGTTTGAAATAAAACTACTTATTATTATTATTATTATTATTATTATTATTATTATTATTATATTTAAGTTTATAGAGCGCACAGCTACCCGGAGGTTTCCCGGCGCTAAGAACAGGTTGAGGGCAGAGCACCGGCAAGATTAGACTAGAGAAAAGGGGAGATCTATCGGTTAAACCACCAAGTTTTTACATCCCTGCGGAACTTGAGGTAGCTGAGTTCAGTACGCAGGGGGAGAGGAAGAGAGTTCCACAGCGATGGAGCCAGATAAGCAAATGAACGACCGCCCATTCTGGCTTTTTTGATCCTGGGGACCTGAAACTTGTGCTGGTTGGAAGAGCGAAGGGTGCGGGAAGGGCAGTATTGGTGGACTAAAGTTCTGAGATCAGGGGGGCTCTGCCTGCGTTGATTTTGTGCATAAAGCAGGGGGCCTTGAACTTTATGCGATTTTCAATGCGGAGCCAATGAAGGCTTCGTAGGGAGGAGGATGTGGAGGACTTGTTGGGAAGATTGCAAAGGAGCCGTACAGCCATGTTCTGTACCGTTTGCAGTTTACAAGTCACTTCCTTGCAGGCCCCTAGAAAGAGAACGTTACCGTAGTCCAGTCTGGATGTAATTAAAGCCTGGACTACTGTTTGTTTTGTGTCCTGAGGAAGCATCCAGAAGATCTTTCTGAGCCATTTGAGAATGGTTGTACAAGTGGAAGAGACTCTGACCGCATGTTGCTTCATAGACAACTGGTCATCAAAAAAGATGCCAAGGTTGCGAGCGGTTTTGGAGGGGACAGGGAGAGTGCCCATTTGTGGTGGCCAGTGGTGAGGGCCCCATAAGGTGGTATTGTGACCAATCAGGAGAAGTTCTGTTTTTCCCCCGTTAAGTTTTAATTTATTTTCGTACATCCAGGTAGCAATATTGTTAAGTCCTGAGCAAAGGGAAGAAGTAGTAGAATGATGGCCCGTGGAGAGAGAGTAGATGATCTGGGTATCATCCGCGTAAGAATAGATGGTGAATCCAGCTTGCTCCGCAATGGTGGCCAAAGGTCTAATATACAAATTAAAAAGTAGGGGACTCAGGATGGAGCTCTGGGGGACGCCATAAACAGATTTATGGACTTTGGAAGCAGATGTAGAAGAGAAGACTTGGAAAGTTCGATTGGAGAGGAAGCTTGCAAGCCACTCAAGGTCTGAGCCAGAGATGCCGGAAGACTTAAGGGTGTTAAGAAGGTTGGTATGGGAAACGTGTCGAAAGCGGCACTTAGGTCAAGCAAAATAAGTCCAGGTCAAAGGTGGTGTACTGACTTGAATAGTGAGCGGGAATCACACAGGTACAAGTGTGAAAAAGAGTATTGAGTCTTGCTGGGCTGAAAAAATCCCATCAGACCACCCTTATGGCGGCATATCATCATATGGGGATTGGTAGTCGCTCCAGCCTCCGCCTAAACCTTCAAGTGGCGGTGCATAAGTGGGGAGCGGCAACTTTAGCCACAGTAGTGCTCAAAGAAAAAAGTAGAAAAAAGTGCAGTGCTGTTGAGAAAGTGCTTGCTAAAATTGGCTACCCAGATTGAAGGAATTACTTGCAGGAATTAATCTGGGTGTCAAAATTAAAAACATGCCTGGTAGTGGGTAAATAAGACTACATTATGGAGCTGTGCAGAGTGGTCGACTAGTTTCAGCTAGAAGGAGGATTGCTCCAACTTTCATCAGGACCTTGAAAAAAATATAATAAGCTACTGCAACACAGTGTAGGGGGTGTATACACATGTAAAAGAGAATAAGTTGTATCAATAACATGTAATATACTCAAGAAAGTCATATCTTCCCTTCAAAACTTGCAACCCCAGTGTCCACTGATAACAGTAAAAAATCTTCTTCCTGTCAAAAAGCACTGCACTTTCTCAACAGCACTTTTTTCTACTTTTTTCTTTGAGCACTACTGTGGCTAAAGTTGCCGCTCCCCACTTATGCACCGCCACTTGAAGGTTTAGGCGGAGGCTGGAGCGACTACCAATCCCCATATGATGATATGCCGCCATAAGGGTGGTCTGATGGGATTTTTTCAGCCCAGCAAGACTCAATACTCTTTTTCACACTTGTACCTGTGTGATTCCCGCTCACTATTCAAGTCAGTACACCACCTTTGACCTGGTCTTCTCTTTCTGTGTTTTTCATGTTGTTGTAAGGGGCATGAGTTGACAGGTCTTAAAATTATTTCCCCTCTTGACCCTCCACAAATTTGTTTTTCAAGCAAAATAAGTGCCACAGTTTCCCCTTTGTCGACCTGGCAGCGAATGGTCTCAGAAACCCCCAAGAGCGTCGATTCTGTCGAAAAACCAGACCTGAAGCCAGACTGAGATTGGTGAAGAAGGTTCCATGATTCAACGTGTTTGGGAGTTGTGTATTAATGTGTTTTTCCAGAATCTTGGAGTAGACCGGAAGGAGTGAAATGGGGCAGAAATTGGATGGGTTATTGGGGTCTGCATTTGCTTTTTTCAATAGCGGTACTATCATGGCGTGTTTCCATGCGCTGGGGACCTTGGCTTCCCTAAGAGAGGTGTTAAGTAGTTCTAGAATAAGATTAAGGGAGGAGGTGTCTAGGGTTTGTAAAATTTGGGGGGGATAGGATCCTTCGGGGAGCCGGATTTAATGTTGCTAATGATATCCTGCAGTGTGGGGATATCTAGAGGGTCCCAAGTAGTTATCTGCTGTAAGGAAATGTGAGGAGTATGATCCGGTTGCTCGGATACACAGGGGACAGGCAATGCAGGCCGCTCAGAGGGTGAATGGGTGGGGATAGGGTCTTCGAAGTCGGCATAGATTTGATCAATTTTGGAGATAAAGAATTCTGCCAAAGTATTGCATTGCATTGTGTCTAGACATGGGGCTTTAGGCTGGCAGGATGCAACAGAGAGCTCCTGTACAGCTTTAAAGAGCGATTTGGGGCGGTTTTGTGCATTAAGTATAGTCACAGTGACATATTCTGCTCTAGCTGTGTTGCAGAGTGCATGGTATTTGGCTAAAGTCGTTTTGTACAGTAACTTGGTGCAGTGGTCATAATGAATGTGCCACTTCCGCTCAAGGTTTTTGCAGATGGTTTTTTCCCTTTTTAACAGGTCTGTGAACCGAGGGGCGGGTGGGTGGTGCAGATTGTACTTCTTCTTTCGCTGAGGGAGGCATACATTGACAGCCGAGGAGAGCCAGCTGTGAATGGCCGCCTCCGCTTCAATGCTAGTCACGGAGGTGAGGGGCTTGGTGTTCTCAAGACAGGGGTTGAATTTATCGGGGTCCAGATTTTTCCAGTTTCTGGTTAATCTTGGTTCTGTGGGAATTACTGGAGTCTTGGGGGACCGATTGATTATTATCATAAACTCTACTAGGTAGTGGTCTGACCAGGGGATAGGTAGGGGAGGCCTGCTTGTTATAGTATCCAAATTAGAAAAGATGGGATCAAGAAGGTTCCCTGCCTTATGAGTTGGGCCCGAATTATGTAGAGTGATATTCAGTGCTGCTAGGTCCAGCGTGAGATTGGTGCTAGTGGGGCAGGATGTGTCATTAAAGTATATGTTTAGGTCACCAATGAGCAGGAAGTTGGTAGCGTTTCACAGCATGGGGGCTATGTGCTCCGGAAGGGCGGTAGCCCACGAGCTGGCTGGGCCAGGGGGGCCGATAGATGAGTGTTCCGGAGAGAGTGTAATTTGGGGATAGCAATAGTTTAAACAGGCCGGCTTCACTGTTGGGGATATCTAGATCCTCCCATTTACAGAAGTATATTCGTTTAAAAATGATGGCTATCCCTCCTTCCTCTTTCCCCGCCCTATTTTTTTCGATGTAGGTGTAGTTGTCGGGGAGGGCGGATGCTATATCAGGGCCGGAGCTATAATTTAACCCACATTTATCATTTAAACATGGAGTGCGAAGACCAATCAGCCCCATTAATGATATCTTATAGTCTTGCCACTAGAGAGAAGACTTTGGAGGCCATTGCCCTTCTCACAGAGTGAGCTCCAAATTGCAAAACGTTAATGCCTGCTTCCTGCATGACCCATCGAGCAATGGTGGGAGAAGACTGCATTGAAAGATTTTTGGGGGAGATATAAACAATTGTCTTTCACCCGGGGACGGACCTCCTCCATCATGTTTTCATATGCCTTAAAACACCTTCCTTCACATAATTTGGGATATCGATTAAAAGCCTGGTAGGATACCATCTTAGAATTGGACATGGTCCTCCTTGTAATGTGGAACTTGACACCTTGTGGAGTAAAAACACGACCTGTGATATTCAGTGCCCGAACGTCCAAAACTCTGTAACAAGAGACCAGACTTAGCAGCATTGCAAGTTTCGTTGATACTTCTTATCAAGACAGCTGGCATGATTGAGGACCAAATTGACGTCCCATAGACTGGAATACCTGGGTTCCGGGGCAGACCCAGGTGAATTCCTCTCATAAGTTTACATACCAACGCATGTTCCCACAGTAGAAACCCCTGTACTGCAGGTGACCAGCAGAAATGGCTGACATGTAAGAATTGGGCATCCGATACGCCAAACCTTGCGATGCCAAGGATGTAAAAAAAAATATTGTTGGTACAACGTCACACCCCATGGAATCTTCTTCACTGTGTTGAACACACCAACAAACCCATTTTGACCATGCAGTTTTGTATCTTTGTGTGTTTCTGTCTGCCCATGCCATGGCTAGCATTCTTCCAGCCTCTTGTGAAAGTCCCGGGTCACTCCATACCTTCCTGTAATCCTCCATGCCACTAGGGACATAGGTCCTTGTAGGATTAACGGATAATTACCCAGACGATTCTGAAGGAGATCTGGAGTGTAGGGTAGAAGGATTGGAAATTCCCAAGAAAGTTCCATGAGAATCGGAAACCAGCCCTGAGACCTCCAGAGTGGTGCGACATGGACCACTCTCACCTGTTACCTTCTCACCTGTGTTGACAACTTCATAATTATTGCGAAAGGAGACAACATGTAATCCCTCCACCCTGACCAAACCTGCAAGAACGCATCTGTCGCCGCTGCCTGTGGGGCCGGCTTCCAGCTGAAGTATCTGGCCACTTAATGGTCCAGACGGGTTCACCGAGAACGGATCTCACTGTTCCGTTTTCTGAATATCTGTGGGTCCAACTGCCACAAACTCATCTCGGTGTAAATTGAGTCCTTGGAAACAAAGAACTATGTACTGCACAGCTATAGGGCACTAACGCCTCTAAGGATTTCCTTCAAAAACTTCGTGCATGTTACAAAAACATTTATTCATATATTATTCATGTGTTTAGAGTCTGAAATCAAAGTCATCATTAGTTTAAAGAGAACATATAAAAATGAGAAAAGTTCAGATTAAATTAAATGCATGTATGTCAAGTACAAATATTAGTCAGAGAATTGTACTTAAATTCAAGGTTATCAAAACTCAAAACAATCCAAACTTAAAGCAACCCAATGCATTTCGGGTTCATCATGAACCCTTCTTCAGGGGTTTGTGTATACAAATATAAATTGTTCACAGATATTAGTGTTCAAATCCTTCGGGAAGGTACAGATAGGGAATCTACAACAAAAGATATACAAATAGCCACAATTAGATAAATGCACAGTATATATAATTAACCATCACCTGTCTCCTCAGAGTTTGCATTCTCCAGAATTACAAAGTGCAAAAGTAAGTTTAATGATGAAAAAGGTATGTGAAGAAAAGGAAACAAAACTAAAAATATCCACGCTGTGAAACAGTAAATAAGTATTCATAGGATAGTCCCTCTTCCACCTAGACCTAACTTGATGCACATTAACCAAGAAGGGTCTAAAATTGTTCAAAAATCACCCAAAATTGACCAGAATGTGTCATAAGTTGACCCAAACAGTGAGAAAGTATTTAAGTACCTAGCAATCAGCCGAAGCTAAAATAACCTGAATCGTGTGGTGAAATTCAATAAGAATTCAGCAAGCCACCTATAAACAAGACGACAATTATATCACAAAAATGTCTAGTCATGAACACTAGCCACAACGTCTACGGTCAAGGTAAATGAAAGTAACATACCCCAAATGTCCGAGAACCAAAGTCAGTTGCTCCTGATGATCGTCTTGTTTATAGGTGGCTTGCTGAATTCTTATTGAATTTCACCACACTATTCAGGTTATTTTAGCTTCGGCTGATTGCTAGGTACTTAAATACTTTCTCACTGTTTGGGTCAACTTATGACACATTCAGGTCACTTTTGGGTGATTTTTGAACAATTTTAGACCCTTCTTGGTTAAGGTGCATCAAGTTAGGTCTAGGTGGAAGAGGGACTATCCTATGAATACTTATTCACTGTTTCACAGCGTGGATATTTTTAGTTTTGTTTTCTTTTCTTCACATACCTTTTTCATCATTAAACTTACTTTTGCACTTTGTAATTTTGAAGAATGCAAACTCTGAGGAGACAGGTGATGGTTAATTATATATACTGTGCATTTATCTAATTGTGGCTATTTGTATCTTTTGTTGTAGATTCCCTATCTGTACCTTCCCGAAGGATTTGAACACTAATATCTGTGAACAATTTATATTTGTATACACAAACCCCTGAAGAAGGGTTCATGATGAACCCGAAATGCATTGGGTTGTTTTAAGTTTGGATTGTTTTGAGTTTTGATAACCTTGAATTTAAGTACAATTCTCTGACTAATATTTGTACTTGACATACATGCATTTAATTCAATCTGAAGTTTTCTCATTTTTATATGTTCTTTTTGAACTAATGATGACTTTGATTTCAGACTGTAAACACATGAATAATATATGAATAAATGTTTTTGTAACATGCACAAAGTTTTTGAAGGAAATCCTTAGAGGCGTTAGTGCCCTGTAGCTGTGCAGTACATAGTTCTTGGTTTCCAAGGATTCAATTTACACATTATAACAAAGGGATTTGGTACCCCTCCCATTGCACTGCACGCATACACATTTAAAAATTGTTGATTAAACATTCTTATATCTTTCCTTTTGTTGACATAGGTGTGCAGACCCACCCTTTGTTCACACAAACTCATCTCGGACAATTCCCTCGAGCACCAATCCACTATTTCTTTTGAAACTCCCGGAAGATACTCTGCCATAACTGATACACACAAAACGTGCAAACTTCTTTGACCAGATCCGCTAAGACTTTCAATCTGGTGCCCCCTGGACGATTTATGTACCAGACCACCGAAATGTTGTCCATTTTTAGGAGGACACAGCTTCTCATCTTTTCCTTGTTCCAGCACTGCACAGTTTAAGAGCCTGCCATCAACTCAAGACAATTGATGTGAAGTGATTGTTTTTCTGCTGACCATTTTCCTCCAGTAAAGTAGTCCAGGCAGTGCACCCCCAACCGTTTTTGCTGGCATCGGACTCGATAACTATATCAGAGTCTGAGACTAATATGGCCCTCCTGTTCCAGGCCCCCATGTGACCCAACCACAACTTCATCCCAATCTTGACTTCTTCCATCAGAGGGATTTCCTGCAAATATTGTAGGCTTTTGCGCAGGTAGAAGGTCTTGACCCTCAGGAGGACCCTATAATGCAATGGGCCTGGAAATATTGTTTGTATGGAGGAGGACAGGAAGCCCACTATGCGAGCTACTTGATGCATTGAGGTTGAGGTTCTGGGCAGGGTCTTACTTTGCTCTCTCCGATTTTTTGCTACTCTCCTGGAAGGAAGACTGAGTCTTCCTGATGATAGTACAAACCACAAAAAGGTAGTCTGTTTGGACAGAATCAGCAGGGACTTCTTGATGTTGATGACAGACCCCAAGCCTTCCAGCAGGTGGATTGTCATCTGCAACTGATCCCGCAGCCTTAATGGGCATTGGTACTTGAGAAGGAAATCGTCACGGTAAATTATAAGGCGATAGCCTTGAGGAATTCCATCACCGGCTCCAACACTTTGGTGAAGCAACAAGGGGCCAAGTAGAGGCCAAAAGGCAGTGTCTTGAGTTAGTACATTTGTCCTTGCCACCTGAACTATAATAACCTGCCCTGAGGGGGAGAAATAGGAACCGTCAGGTATGCATCCTTGAGATAGAAGCGTATCATCCAATCTTCTGGCTGCACCAAGTTTTGCAAGAGATGAATACCTTCAATCCTGAAATGGCAGTAGACCAACCACTGGTTGATTACTCTTTGATTGATCATGGTTTGTTGACCTCTGCCTCGCTCCTCCACCGTGAATATATTGCTGAGAAAACCAAGAGGCCAAGAGGTCATGAGGGTCAAGCTGTAAAGGGGTGATTGTGTCTCTGCGGAGATCCGCCACCTCTTGATTTATCAGGGCTGTCTGGTCCTCTGAAAAGACCAGGGAGCGTAGGCACGAGTGCTGGCTGGGGAATCTCTAGAACTCAATTTGGAAACCTTGGACTGTTTGCAAAACCCATGCATCGGAAGTAATTGCCTCCCAGTTGTGCAGAAACCATGCCAAGCGACATAGGTAAGTCAAGGTAAACGAACACTCACTGGACTGGGCTCCATGTAGTTGCCCCCTGGAGGAGCCTCTGACTTTGCATCCTCTTTGTTTTCTTCTGGTGGGGATGAGTTCCCCGGAGTGGGATTGGTCCTGGTCTCTTCTGCAGCCTTGACCCCTTGAACGACCTTGCGTGTAAAAGTAGCCAGTCGATCATAACAAAAATTCAGGGATAGAAAATCTTTTTGAAGAAAGCCTGTGCCTTATCTCACATTGTAAAAGTGGAAATAAACTTTCCCATCTACTTAACAAAGGGCTCCCCAAAAAACCCTGCCTGAACCTCCACTCGGCCTCCCTAGAAGCTTTGTCCCCCAGCTTGGGGTCCACCTTGATCAGGAGAGAGCGTCGTCTCTCCGTAGACAATCACAATTGGCATTACCCAGAATTATAACAGCACATTGCGCCCACCCGGACAGGACTTCAGGGGAGCGTGTGGAACCCGAGGCCTTGGCCTCCTCTGCTAATTCTAATTTTTTTGTAAGGGGTCCTGTGACATTCTGGAGTTTGTCCTGGCAGGACATCCAGGACCTATTAATACCCCTTCTGGGGTCACAAATGTGCTTCTGGAGGAACATGGTAATTTCGGGTGTCTATTTCAGGAGTAATGGCCACCTTGCCTGACAGAGAGGGATATGGCCCCTCCGCCCTGAATTTTGTCCGCACTTACTTCTCTAGGGGCTTCCTGAGGTGGCTTGCCACATACTTGTTAACTTTCGCTGAAGGAAACCAATCTGCTGACTGAGGGTGGATGAAGTCATCTGGGTGTAGTATGTCACAAAGGTCCTCTGCCTCTTGAGCGTCAGAGGGCCCAAACAAAGTAGGAACCGGGGATGAGTGCCAAGAACTGGAGGAGCCTGCCTCATCATTGGAATTCCTGTGAAAATCCTCATCATCTGGTAAGGGAGGGGAAGCAGACAAATCTTCCAGATTGCATTAGGCGTCTCCAGCACTTCCCAGGTCAGGAGGAGTCGGGCGTGGAAGAAAGGCCGCTTTAGTCTCTCAAAGGCACACACGTCCATACCGGAGTCCATCTTGTGCTCGAGAGGGAGTTGTGCAGGTGCCCGTATGGGGCTGGTCCAGAGAAAGGTTCAGATGGTCTGGACAGGGGCACTCTAGTTGTATGTGAAGAGATGTATACAGTGATGTTTAAAAATGCAATACCTAATTGGTATAGCTTGTCAGTAATTCTGAGTATAAGCCTGTAAAGAGAGAGCACAATTATTGCGATGCGCTCCCAAAGCGCAGACAAGGTGTCACCTAAGGGAGAAAAGGTGATGCACAGTGATAGTAATTATCATTTAACGCTGTTGCCGTGACCTATATCAGTGAAGGAACGGGGAGACAGTACACACAACAAACCAACATAGAACATAAATCACACACTTAATAAGGATTGTGATCCAACTGCTTTCTTGATGGCTAAGAGAAAAAAAGGCCATCACGAAAGCAGTTGGATCACAATACCAATTAGGTATTGTATTTTTAACCGCATGCGTGCGGTAGGATTTCCGCCCGTACGCTGGGATTTACGGATTCGCACTTTACATGACGAGCTGGGCTCGTCATGAGCGTGCGAGAAGGCTACCTCATGACGAGCCCAGCTCGTCATCAGCGTCGAAGGGGTTAAACATCACTGTATATATCTCTTCACATATTGATAACAACATAGTGAGTGACTGAGGGATCGCACTCTGTCCTGACGAAGAAGCATCACAAGCTTCGAAATGACTCAAAGGAGGAAACGCACATTACTAGCGCAATCTCTCCAAATTCACTTTTTTAACAATTCCAGCCTATGACCAAATAAAGTTTTTTTGAATACATAAGGCCAGGTATTTTTTAACATCACTCTTATTCACTTCTGACCCTTTCTCACTCACAACATATACACCTCACATAGCACTTCCAATCTACCAGTGCTCCAGAGTAGTCGCCAGTCGCAACACGCCCCGTAGCGGGGTTGGGAAGACCCCGATGATGAAGCATGACACCAAGGGCCCTTTTGGTGTGTGAGGGGTATTTTAACAAACATTGTGTATGTCTGACAACTCTTGACATACAATAATCCCTCTCTGAGGTGGTTCCTTTTGTTTCATTAAACTTATCTGGAGGTAGTATCCATCTTAGCACTCTCAGAAGCGCTACCTCTTCACTCCCTAATCTTGTTTTTTGATATATTGGCCTTAAGCCATGTAAATAATGGCCTATTATGTCCTTTTTAAAAAAGAATATAATGTTGCAACCCAGCCAATCAGCTGCCTGCACCCTCTAGAACACTCTCAGCAGAGACAGGTTCTATTCAGATTTTCACCGCACTTTGTGTGAAAGGTCCTGAGTGCTACTCCGTTTTCTTCAACTTTCACACATCTTGTCATCATGCCAGACAAAAAAGGTCTTTTCCACCCATGTAAGACTTGGGGTAAGAAAAGAGTCTATGTGGATGATCCACATAAGACGTGTATTTGCTGCCTTTATCCAAGGCATGAGGTGAGAGAATGCAAGTTCTGCTGCATCTTTTCAACTAAAACCCTTAAGGACCGAGAGGTAAGTTTGTTATTGTGGCCACTAAACACCAGTCGCCTTCTTCGGATGGGGATGGTGAGAGAGCCTCTACATCCCATAAGAGGGCCAGATCTAAGGACAGTTCCTAAGGCGAAGGTAGGAAACATCATAAGCCTTCCCAGGACTCCAAGGCTTCTAAAAAAGAGAAGGGAGCTAAGCACTCCTCTGAGCCGGCGTTATCTGTACCTTCTACTCCTTCCAGGAAGAAAGGAGATCATCCTAGAGCCTCCTCTTCAGATTTTGTAGGGTGGAAATCTCTTAAAAAATCATCGTCAACAACGCTCCCTCACTCAACGACATTGAGTGTTACATCGACGACAACAGTGACAGCAATCCAGGCTCCAATACTGTCTACTAAAGTCTCCACGTGGACGACGAGGACCCTATCATCATCAAAGACAGTCGACGCTCCCTCGTCGAGTAAGATACCGTTAGCGAAGATCATGATGACAGACTCATCGACGAGTGCCCCGTCGACGACCACTACTCTTCCGTTGACGATGACACTGTCGTTGATGGTACCGTCGACGACAATACCAACGACAATGGAATTTTCTTTACTGCTCTGTATGCACCGTCGACACCGCCGTCGACGAGGATTACTGAGGTTACCAGAGTGACCTAGACTTTCGTACGCCAACCATGCAAGAATTTAATAAGGTTTCGCCCTTTCTCCCGTCGCATCCGCTGGAGGGCTGTGTAGAAGCGGATGAAGAGGATGTTAACGATGTTGGTCTTTATGGTGCGGCTCACAGCCCATCTGAGCTTCATGTAAAGTGTCTGGATGATGAGGATGAGGACTGCCATGACGAGTTGTAGTTCTACCAACAGGGTATATGGCTCTGCGTCATCATTCATATGGTTTTCAGCCAGATCCGCGGATCAGGGACATGGCCCATCTGCTACCATCACTGATACACGATCTACAGGCTATGTTAGCGGATTACCGGCAGAGGTTCCTGCCGCAACAGGATCAGCCAGACAGGCCGGTACCTCAAACAGATCCTCCAGGTGCGCCAGCCGCTTAACCGCCAAGCACACCTGTGAGTGTTCCTGACCCCGGACCAACCGACCCTGGAGCACCGGATGCCTCCTCTTCGGATGAGGATAGAGATGTTGAGCTGCCGGATCCAATCTCTGCTCCTGATCCTTGGGCTGATTGTTATTCCACCTCCCTCTCCACCTCTGCATTTCCCATCAGATTCTCCTCCAGAGAATATTGGAGGGTTTCATAATCTAATGCAGAGGGCAGCTAACAGGTTTCATCTGCCTATTACGGTCAAACAGACCGAATGCTTTATATATGACTTCGAAGAAGACTCGAGGAAATTAGTACGCTCCATACCACTTATAGATTACATTTGGGTGGAAGGCATCATGATAATGAAGACAATAGCATCCATACCACCAGTGCTACCCCGTATTGAGAAGAAGTATAGGGCGCCCGAAGATCCTCCATCTTGCTTCATTGGACACCCCAAGCCAGACGTTCCAAAAACCCTGTTACCCGATTACCACTCCTCCTGATAAAGAAGGGCGTAGGATGGACATTTTAGGGAAGCGTTTCTCTTCTATGGCAGCAGTTACAATTAGGGCAGCAAATGTATTAGTCATTATCGTCCCCTATGACCACCAAATGTGGTCAGACATAGCAGGTTTAATAGACCTTATACCTGAAAACAAGAGACAAGAGGCATAATAGATGCTAGTAGAAGTGGAGCATGCAGCTTCGGAAACCATTGACTGTGCCCTTGATGTGGCCAATACTGGCTTTAGACAACTGGCAGGAGCTGCTGTGCTCAGACGGCAGGGATGGCAGAAAGCAACCACCTTTAGGCCTGAGGTGCAAACAAATGTTTTGGATATGGCTTTTGACGGAGAGTCCCTGTTTGGAAAGCACTTTGATGAGGCACTGCTGGCGATTAAGAATGACATGGACTCCGCAAAGCCTTTGGACACATTGCAAAATAGAAAGGTTCCCTTCAGATGTGCTAGGGGAGGTTACCAGAGGTCACAACAGTATCCGCCATATCAGTCACAATACCATCAACCCTACAATTCTCCATCTTACAGCCAGTCATCTACAGCTGGTTTCTCTCGCCAGGGAGGCCGCAAACGAATGCCTCAACAAGGTCGTCACTCAAGCAGGCACCAGCTTCCCTCCCCTCCCAATCTGTGGGTGCTAAAATTTCCAGCTATGTCCTCCAGTGGCGCAAAATAACAATGGATCTCTGGGTGCTGGACCTTGTCACCAACGGTCACACTCTGGAATTCATTCAGCACCTGCCAACTACTGCACCCAAGGGTGCCCGCCCCCATCCCCCCCGTCTTCACTTATTATGCAAAGAGGCTTTGGTCATGCTCGCCAAAGGAGCGATAGAGGAAGCCCTGATGTTGCATAGGGGAAAAGGTTTTTATTCTCATTTTTTTCTAATAAAAAAGAAATCAGGAGAGTGGAGACTGCTCCTGGACATGAGGGATCTCAACAAGTTTCTCAAAAAGCAGACGTTCAGAAAGGGAACAGTTTCCGAAATCCTTGGCCGCTAAAACGAAGGAAACTTCATGATCTCGCTTGACATGGAAAAAGCATATTCTCATATCCCAATCCATCTGAAACATCGGAAATTCTTAAGATTCATGGTGGCTGGTACCTACTACCAATACAAAGTATTTCAGTTTGGTCTCAAATTGGCACCAACGATCTTCACCAAGTGCCTGACGCCCATATTAGCAGCTCTGAGATCTCAAGGGCTCCAAGTATTCCCATATCTCGACAACTGGCTGCTTATAGCACCAACAGCACAGAAGGCCAGTCAAGCTACAGGCATCTGCCTACACTTGTTCAAGACTTTTGACTCGTAAACAAAGAGAAATCTTTGTTCCATCCAAATCAAGTCATATCCTTCCTGGGAGCGTCCATAGATTACATTCAATGAAAAGCCTTCCTATCTCACGAAAGACAAATACGTTTGCAAAGACTTGCAAAGGGCATATCAAGAAAAAGGTCCGTTTCTGTGCGAATGTACAAGTCGCTCCTGGGGATGTGTTCTTCAGCAATAGATCTGGTGCCACTAGCCAGACTGAGAATGCAGCCTCTTAAAGAGGAGCTACAAAAACAATGGCAACATGCATCAGGATCCTTCGAGGAGGTAATACAGATCTCAGCACGAATGGTAAAGGCACTGAAATGGTGGTTACATGCACCGAATCTTGTAAAAGGCCTTACTTTCCTCCAGACTATCCCAGACTCTATACTGACAACTGACGCCTCCGTGGACAGCTGGGGAGGTCACCGGCAAGAGTTACAGATTCAGGGCAAATGGTCCTTTGCGCGGAAACATCAGCACATCAACCGGCTAGAGCTCAAAGCCATCTTCCTACCTCTTCAGGCTTTCTTACTTAGGATAGCTGGCTTCTCCATGCTGGTTAGTGCGAACAATACAACCAGCATGTATTTCATCCAACAAACAAAGAGGAACCAAATCCATTACGCAATCTCAGGAAGTTCAGGAGTTAAGGGATTATACTACGCAACAAGGGGATCTCGCTAAAGGCCGAGCATGTCAGAGGTCTGCACAATACTTTGGCAGACACGTTAAGAACGACACAGACCGGCTGTCACAAGTGGGAGCTGGAGCAGTCCCAACTCGACAAGGTGTTTCAAAGGTGGGGAAAACCAGCGTTAGACCTCTTCGCAATGATGGATAACACCAAATGCCAGTATTACGCCATCAAATACCCTCTACCAGGGTCGAGGGGGAATGCCCTTTTAATGCGATGGTCCAGAATATATGCATATGCTTTCCCCCCATCCCGTTAATTCCCAGGGCATTGTCCAAGATGAAGACGGAAGGCTCTCGTCTGATCCTGATAGCTCCACGATGGCCCAGGCAGGATTGGTTCCCATAGCTACTCTTGCTGTCAGAGTCGAAGCCCATATGCATGCAGCCATCTCCATCTCTGCTGACGAGAGAGAAGGGCCAAGTGAATCATCCAGACCCGTAATCTCTTAATTTGCGCACATGGTTACTGAGTTCCTAGAATTCAGGGACTTGGATATCTCGCAGGAGTGCAGGGAAGTTATTGCCAAATCCTGAGCGGAGAGCACTAACGCGACATGACGGCTAAATAGAAACTATTCTGTTTCTGGTGCCAACTAAACAACCTTCACCTGATTGGAGCTCCTCCTGAGCAGATTTTGCCATATCTCCTCTCTTTGGCGAAGTCAGGACTCACTTTATCTTCAGTGAAGGTTCACCTGGCTGCGATTTCCCGTTACGGGAAGTCTACTCAAGTTCCTTCTCTCTGCCTCTAGTCTTATAAAACAATTCATGAGGGGCCTCACCCGGGCATTTCCCCCAGTGCGTGCACCTCCTCCTGAATGGAAGCTTAACTTAGTCCTTGCGCAGTTAATGAGGCAGCTGTTTGGACCAATTCACAAAGCAGAGCGCAAGTTTCTCACCTGGAAGGTGGCCCTCCTACTGGCTCTCACTTCTGCAAGGATGGTTAGCGAGATAAAAGCTTTTATAATCAAGGAACCTTTTATGCGTTTTACTGAGAACTATGTAGCTCTGCAGACCAACCCGACAAAAGACATAAGAAAGACAGATCAGCTGCTGGTGTCCTATAGACAAGGCAGAGAAGCAACAGCAGTAACTCAGGCCAAGGCTGCCAGGTGGGTCTCTTCTGCGATGCATTTCTGCCATGATAAGGCTAACAAGTCTTTAAGAACAAGAACTAAAGCATACTCCACCAGGGCAGTTCCTACATCAGCCGCTCTGTTCGCTGGAGTAACATTGGAAAAAAATTGTAGTGCTGTGACATGGACAAGTGACCACACTTTTATGTAACATTATTGTCTCCAATCTAGGCAACGTGAGGATGCAGCTGTGGGCCAAGCAGTACTGCGTCCTCTCTTCAATTTCAGCCTCTTTGTCTGATAAAAGAGGAATTCTATATCTTAGTTAAAATATATAACTTTACTTTCTTTCTGTTGCCTATGTAGATTGTTTGTATGACTCTGGAAGTTTAACAGTGTCTTAATTGTTCTATTATTTTATTCTACGAAACACTTCATTGGATACATCTTAAATATTGTAGTAGATTAAGGATGCCTTCTTCGTTTCTAGGAATTTTATTTTTGACAGCTGTCCAGAGCGTGAAATAGTGTATACATGGTTACAAATGTCACTGTTATATTTCAGTATCTTGGGGGGTTATGATTTACATGCCTCCCTCCTTCCCCTAATGACAGTACAGATTTGGGTACTGCTTGCTGTTCGGTTTCAGGCAAGTGAATCTATGAAAGATACCCCAATACTGGTTAAGAAAATAAGTTACTTACCTGTAACTGCAGTTATCCAGTATTGATATCTTTTATAGATTCACATGCAACCCACCCTCCACCCCGTAGAGGTAATTCTCTTTAAGCTTTGGAATTCTTACCACTTGTGCTTAGAAAATCTGAAGAGACCTGCCTCTTCTGAGAGTGTGTTAGAGGGTGCAGGCAGCTGATTGGCTGGGTTCAAATAGTCGGTCTTTTTTTTAAAAAGGACATAGACAGGACTCTATTTACATGGCTTTAGGCCATTATAGTGTATGAAGCTTTTAAAGCACTGCTTGAATATTTTACAGTGGGACTCCCATCTCGGCGACTGGGAATGATTCATGCATGTGAGTCTATGAATGATACCAATTCTGGATAACCACAGTTATAGGTAAGTAACTTTTTTTCTTCTTCTTCACTGCCGAAAATCGTTTGCTGTCTTGGGGCATTGAGTACCATTACTTCCTTGGACTGCTGTGGCTTATTACTAAATGGGCCTCATGTTTGTGTACAAGTTTAGCTGCTGGTTTTGTGTGGTTGTTTTCAGGTATGTGACCTGTGTTTCTAGATTGCAGTCTGCCTATATGTGTGAATTTATGATCTATGTCATCATGTGTTTAGATATTGTGGTGGTGTCCATGCACTATACTAAAGTCAAACCCGTTGGCTTTGTCAGACCTTGTTTTATGAGTAGTTGTATTTTTTCCCCTCCGTAAGTATGACTTAACTCCTGAATTTCGAGGATTAGGGCATACTTAACCGAAAATGGTCTTATAAATTGGGCCCATAAAGCACTGACTTTACTACAGAGTTGAATAGGTTATAGAAACATGTAAAAACCAATGTGGGATTAAATGTTCCTTATTTCTAGTAACTACATTTTGTGGTTTGCATTTTTTCATTTAGTCATGTTAGTGTGCCTTCAAGAATCTGCTGTAATTCAGACTTTGCATGAACTTGTTTGTAAAAATGTAAGTGGTTATGTTTTGTCCATTTTCTGTAGGGCTGCTGAAATCCTGTATTCTTTGGCAATAGCAGAGTGCAAAAAAGCTAACAAGATGAAGATATTCCCTTTAGCTGAACATTTTAACTTACTGACGGAGGCTCGTAGGAACCTGGGACTTTTTCAGCATCATGATGCCATCACTGGAACAGCTAAGGACTGGGTGGTTGTCGATTATGGCACCAGGTAAATTTAACTAGCTCATTTTCACTTTGTATAATGTACACCAGATTGGAGCACGTAGTAATGGCACCCTTTATCTAACAATAAACAGCTCAGTTAGAGCATTGTCTGGTTTTATCAAGTGAAGTCATTTACCACTCCCTGCTTATACCTGGCAGTTTACTTCTCAATTCTATTGGCAACGATTGCTGAGGACTGTGGGACCATCACCAACTCTAATGGGTTCCATTACCCTATAGGTAGCCTTATGCTGCACGTCCTTCAGTGTATCATTAGTCTCGCAGTGTATCATATAGAGCCTTACCATGCCCATGTTAAATGTTGAATACACTTCAGTAGCGCACAGATCAAGCATCGCCAATAAGTTTTACTTTTAAGTAGCACATGCACTAAAATGCACTGATATTACATTCATGCATGCACATCTATAGTTACAGTGACCAGCACAGCTTAAGACACTATATAACACACACCAACAGACATATCTGATAGAGACTAGTAGCGGCAGATTTCTTCACGTAGAATTATCCCTAGGCGTGAGACTGGATCCAGAAAAATCTTTGCCCAACATGCCTGCACGCCGGGGGGACGGCATCACGCGACTCCTCCCAGGCGTTGTCTGTGTACGAGACATCAGCGAGGTCACATAAGTCCCACCCCGGGGCGCCTACATCAGTTTTTTCCTTTTCCGCGAGCAAAGCAGATCCGGATCGTGCTCTGGGCCTATTTAGGCCTTTCCCTTTCGCTATTGCGTGTGTGTGGGAACAGTGTGCGAATGCCTTCGGGCTTTAAGATGCACTCGTCTTGTGGATGCCTGATGTCGGCGACGGATCCTCACCCCATCTGCATGAGGTGTTTGGGGGAACACGATGACTCCACTGATTGTGAGGCGTGCCAGCAGATTAAACCGAAGTCCCGGCGGGAGCGCCGGATGAAACTTCTCTCAGCCCACATGTTCAGGTTGGCATTGTCATCTCGCCCGATCCCTGCGGAGGGTTCCCGAAACCGCTGCCTCCCTCGTCGACCTCTTCCTTCTCCCAGGTCGTAAGAGCCTCGCTCGCCTGTCGGTAAGTGTCGCAGGTTATCCCAGAAGGTCGGTTCCTGGCCTGTTCTGGGCGTGGGCTATCTGATCCGCGGATTGTGCGGCCCCATGTGTCGTCCCCTTATCCGCCGTTTCCCGGTGCGGGGGCGACTAGAAACCAGATAGAGACATATACGGTGGCTTTGCAGGCCTCGCTGGCTTCTCCTCCTCCTCCTTCCCCTTCTGGGACGTCAGCGGATCACTTGCAGTGTGCGGGGCCCTCCCTGGCGTCGCCGGCCCCGGCGCCCACTGGCTCGGATCCTGGTTCGGAGGATGTGGTGCCATTGGGGTGCGGCCCTTCGGGGGTCCCTCCTTCAGACCACGGCACCTCTGCTTCGCCGCAAACTCCCGCAGGAGTCCCTGTGGTGTCACGGAAGGTTGCCAGGGCTCCCCTCTCGGTCCTCTGGACAGGCGGCGGTCTTGTCCGAGGCCGAGGTGACGCTGCTTCGGCACTGGCGGTCCCACAGGGATCGGTAAAGGGCCCCGTTCGTCCCGACACGGGTCGAGGCTGGTGGGGGTCTCCTCGTCCCTCCCTGGGTCCCTCTCTTCCCTCCACGCAGGCGGTTGCCTCATCGAAGGTCAGGTCGGCACCTTTCCGGCGCCGCTCCTTCGCTGCCCCGGCTCCGGCCTAGCCCCGGTTTCCTGCGCCATGCGCCATAACGGTGGTCGTCCCAGCGTCTCCCCAGGCGCCGGACAACGACGATGTCCTGCCTCAAATTGCAGACGCTACGGCGCCAGGCCGACGTCGAGTCGTTGACTTGTCTTCAGATGCCTCCTCTTCTCCAGAGGTTCGGCGCTTCCTGGTTTCATCATCACCGGAGAAGGGCCGCTGCATCGTGGCTTTTTCACCGATGTCATCTAAGGGCGGCTCCTCGCTGTCTCCGCGGCCGCGGTCTTCGCCAGAGGAGTTGCAGGTCCCCCACTCCTCGGTCCCTCTTCCTTCTTTCTGGACCTGGCCCTTCCTTCCTCCGGTCAGCTTGGGGAATGGCCGCCTTAGCTTGCAGCCGTCACCTACCGAGGAGCTGCTTTCTCCTCCGCGGGGCCCTACGGAGGCGGGGGCAGCCTTCGCTCGCGCTGTTTCCATGGCTGTGGGAATTTTGCGCATGGGTGATCCAGCTACCCATTTCCCCGTGGATCATCTTCCGGAGGTTCTCCATCAGGGCTCTGGTGATAGGGAGCTGTTGCTTCCCTTTGAGGGTTCACTCCATTCTTCTGTCTTGTGGACTTGGGGCCGACCTGCCACGGGGGACCCTGTGCCCCACCACCTTTTACACCGCCACCATCCGGCGCCGTGTGATCCAGTGTGTCTTTCCCTCCACCCCTCTACCAGAGGCCCCCTTTTGCAGAATGCCTTTCCTTCTCTGTCGACGCTGTTGCTCACCCTGTCATGGGAGGCCCACTGGCTTTACTCCTGGGGGCGCAATATGTTCGTCTCAACCAGTGCTGCTCTGCTGGCCCTTAATACACTGTTGATTGTGGGACTCAGCGGAGTCCCTTATCTCTACAGCTTCTCAGGAGGGTGTGTTGATTTGAGGCACCATGTGTTGGATGGCTGGGAGTTAGCGGCGTTTATTCTTCGATCCGCTCTGGACATCTAGGAGGTGCTGGGTCATGCCATGGCTTCTTCGGTTACCCTTCGTCGCCATGCCTGGCTTAGGGACAGTGTGTTCTTGGAGAACGTTCAAGAACGGCTGGTGGACCTTTCTTTCTATGGTGCTCTTTTATTCCACACCCCTGCGGACTCGGCCACCGAGAGGTTCTTGGCGGTGCTTTGTCCTCCTCCTCCTCCGCCTCCCCCTTCTTCTCCCCCTTAGTGACATGTGAGTTGATCTGGTTCTTGGAGGTGTTCTTCCGTTGGGGCGGGTCGCCCCAGTTGTCTGTTCTGGGTGCTTTGTGGCCACTCGAGTCCTCCTTGTTGGGACTGTGGTTCTGTTGGCTGCTGGCCGGCCCTTCTTGACTGTGTGTTTTTGCTTTGGGTTTTCTACACCATGCTCGCCCTGAAACTGGGCCTTCTGTGTTTTTCCTCTTTGGCTGCTTGATAAGCCTTCTGCGGGGTTTTGCCACTTGTCTTTTTTGTTGTCCTGCTGACATTTTTTCCTAAGAGGTTCCCATGTCTTGGGATGTGACATGCCCTATGTGGGGTAGTGGTGGCTGTTATACAGCCCTGTCATGTGCTGGGGCGCTGTGGTCACCTGTGGGCTTCTGCTGTCTGTGGCGTTACGGTATGTTGCAGATGCAGTCTTCTTGCTGATGGCTTGGACTATCTTGAGTTGCGCCCCAGGGTGTTCTTCTCTGGGTTCTCTGAGCTGTTTGCCTGGTCTGGCCTGCTGTCCGTGTCCTGGCATTATGGTTCTGTCCGGTTCCACTTCCTTTTGGGCTGTGGGTGCGGTCTCCTCCCTGGGGCGTGTCCAGACTCTTCTTCTCCTTCCTGCTCTCTGCCTTCGGTTGGGGTCTGGCTTGCTCTAAGTACTTCGTCTGTGGGGTCCTCTGCGTCTGGCTGAGCTTGCCGGTGCTGACCTGTTGTTTTTCTGCACCATTGTGCCTTCTTGGGGCTTGTCCGTTTCTTCCAGTGGGCCTTGCACTCGGTTCTGCCTCTTCTACCTGTGGGAGGAGATGGTCCCTGACTTCTTGTCACTCTTACGAGCAGAGTCTGTCCCTGCGGGGCATTGGACGGTTCTTCCTGGGTGACCTTGAGCTGCCCTTTTGGCTTCCGCCTGCTTATTGCGGACGGCGGCGTTCTGTCTGGGCTTGCCTTTGCTCTGCCTCTTCTCCTTGGAGTCTCTAGGTTGCTCTTCTCCTTCGGTGCTCCTCTTTCTTGCCTTGGCCTTGGGTGGAGGTTTTGTTGCCTTGTATGGACGTGGGGTGCTTGGCCTCTTGTTTCCTCTGCTGAGTGAGGACAGGCTACCTCTTCTCTTCTTTTTTCCGCATCCCCTTGGGGGTTGATGGTCTTCTGCTGGCGGGGCTTTCCCTTTCCTGAGGGATGGGGCTCCTCGTCCTGTCTTGGGACTCGGCCCCAGGGGACACTCTGTTATGGCTAGGCGGGTGGGGTCCTCTTGCAGACCCTCCTTCCCCTTGGGTATGGCTAGGGTATCTATTCTACATGAAGGAATCTGCGGCTAGTAGTCTCTATCAGATGTACGAGTTACTTACCTTCTGTAACGATGTATTTGGTAGAGACGATTCTAGCCGCCGATTCCTTCACGGCCCGCCCTTCCTCCCCGTTCTGCGAGGACTTTTGGCTTGGTCTTTTGCACTCGCCTCCCTGTGTGTGGCTGTGTCTTCTATGAGTACATTCTTTCCCTCTTTCTGACAGGATGTTCGACCTGTTTAATTGTTCCTTTTCCTCCCCTTTTGGCACATTGGAGATCGGAAAGAAACAGGTTAGTGTTAGATTCCTTACCTTAGAATACCCCCAGGCGTCAAACTGGATCCGGAAAGTACCCCTACGCGTCGGTAGGCATCGTCTGCGGCTCCGCGTCTGTCGCTGGGATGACGTCGGAGTACTTAGACTCCGCCCTCGCACGCTGACGTCAGTTCTTCTTTTTTCCGCGCCAGCAAGCGCAGCTCCGGGAAGAGCAGTACTCCTAGTCACTTTTTGACTAACTTTTTCGATCTGTTTTGGATCCTCTCGAGTCGATTCTCGACTCTGGTGCTGATAGGGATGCCCGGGTTCAAACCCTGCGACGACTGTAACCGACTTACCCACTCCACTGTCGGTGCCTTTATTGCCTCGGGGCCGACCACGATGACAAGTCATGCCCCGACTGCCGGGCCTTGACGTCGAAGGCTAGGTAGGAGCGGTCCTGTAAGCGCCTCGAGATCTGGCAGTCGGCCGCGCCGCTCGAGGTCTCGGTCCAGGAGGAGGTTGAGGGACCGGTCGCGGGGCGACAGTCATCACAGCTCGGCGAGTCGACACCACTCGTCGGGCTCCAAGTCCTCAGGTAAGTCGAGGCACAAGAAGTCGAAGAAGCGACATCGCTCTTCTGACTCCCCCCGACGCTCGCGCGTCGCGGCCGCGGGTTCAGGCGACACCGCCCACGCGGCTCCGCCGGAGCCGCAAGCGCCGTGTCCATCTCCATACCCTCCGGTCCCTGAGCTGAACGCGACGCCGGAGGAGATCAGGACCTTCCACATGGCCATGAGGTCGCGGCGTCGGACCGGCACCACCCGGTGCCGTTTTCGACGCCGATCGGTGAGCCCTTCACCGACGACCCGGCTCCATAATTTCTTCCTGACCTTCAGGAGATGGATGACGAGGGGGATTGGGAGGGGTCTGAGGACCCTCTGGCACTCCAGTGCCTGTTGAGCCAGGACTGGGCAGACGAGCTGGGGGAGGCCAGTGGTCTGGACACTTCGCCCGACACTGGCTTTGTCTCCCCTCCTACCGTGGCTACGGAGGAGGGGGCTGCTTACAGCGTGGTGTTGACTAGGGCAGCCAAGGCCTTGGCTCTTGAGCTCCCAGTCGCGGCCGTGTGACTAACCTCCTCACTGAGGTGCTCAAACCGCAGGTAAGCTCCTTGGAGCCTCTCCTGCCGTTCAACTTAGCCCACACTGACGTTCTGTTGGGCACCTGGTCCAAGCCCTCTACAGGCCTCCCTGTAGATCGGAACATGGCCCGACGCCACCGCCCGGCTCCGGGCGACGCCAGTTTCCTGTCTGTTCACCCCACCCCTGAGAGCCTGGTGATCCAGGCCTCAACTTCCCAGACCGCGTTCCCGACCGCCCCTCTGGATCGGGAATCCAAAAGGTACGACCAGTTTGGTAAGAAGCTGTTGTCCTCACTGAGTTTGGGGTTGCGGTCTGTCAACACCGCCTGCCTTTTGGGCCGTTACTCCCACTCTTTGTGGGATACGGTTGCGGAAGTGCTGCCGGTCCAGGCAAAGCGGAGGGAAGGGATGCAGCACGATATTCTATTCGGTGTGGACTGGATATCATGGACTCGCTAGGCAGGGTGATTGCAACGACAGTGGTGGTTCGCCGCCACGCCTGACTGAGGTCCGCCAACTTTTCGGGCCATGTCCAAACCTCTCTTAGGGACATGCCCTTTGATGGCCGTTTCCTCTTTGGCGACAAGGCGGACTGTGCGCTGGAGCGCTTCAAGGACTCCAGGGCTACGGCCAAGTCCTTGGGCCTCGGCCAACGCCAGCAGACTTCCGCCTTTCGTAACTTTTGTGGCCAAGGAAGGGGCGCCCCCACACGTCCAGCTAGCCACAGGCCGCAGAACCAACTTCAATGCGGTCGCGGAAGTGTTAACTGCCGTCGCGGTGCCGGGGGACATGAGCAAGGTCAGTCCACACCCGCCCCCGCATCATCTGCCTCAAAATCTTCTGAGTTTTGAGGCCCATTCGGCGCCAATGGGGGGGAGGGTTCGCCATCACCTCCTCCACTGGCGCTCCATCACATCGGACAGGTGGGTGCTGCAAATCGTCCGAAGGGGTTACTCCCTCCCCTTCGAGGCGGCCCCTCCAGCCTTGCCACCGCAGTACCACCGCATGTCGGGGGATCACTTGCTACTTCTGCAGGAGGAAGTTACGGCCCTCTTGGCCAAGGGCGCCGTCGAGCGCGTTCCTGGGCCAGGAGTAGGATGTGGTTGCTATTCCCACTACTTTCTGGTACCCAAGAAGGGCAGCAGGCGGCATCAGAGGCCGGCCTAAAGGTGGGCCCAGCACCGGCAGCAACTCCGGCAGCAGACGGCATCAGAGGCGGGCGAAAGGCGGGCACGACCGCTTCAGCATCGAAGGCGAGAGGGAGGCGGGGTCCCCCCCAGCCCCGTTCTCGGCGAAAGGGCCAGGAAGCACCTAGAGTCGTGGACTGAGCCGCAGTCAGCACAAGCACAGCTGAGAACGTAACAGGATGCAATGCCAGCTCCTCACCGGGGCACCACGAGTCCGACTGAAGTCTCGCTGGAGGATCCCCCAGCCAAATCCAATCGAGGACCCGCTTCACTTCAAGGCACCGCGGTGTCTCCAGGGAAAGCGATCAGGACGGTCGGCGTAGGGTCGAGTGCGGAAACCCTCACACAGAGACCTTTTGTTCAGGTAAGCCAAAGGCTCGATGTAGTTGATCTGGAGTCGCAGCATACATCCATGACTGGTATAATGCCATTAGAGAAAATAAGGTTGAGGATATGGCCCGCATGATGCTTAGGGTAGGTGACAATTTGGACCAGATTAAATGAGGCCAGCTTCTCCACTAGAGCCGATGCCTACAGATCAAATTTATTATCAATATGCAGAATAAAACCTTCTAAAAGAGTAAAGTTAGAAAATTGAAGAATATACTACTGTGCTATGGCCTCCTCTATGTAAGTGAGAAAATCACCTACATAGCCAGAAGCCCTATAAAAACAGAACCACTGCCACTAATAGCTGTTTGGAAATCATATAACAGAACTTTTAGGACCGTTAAAAAACCAATACAAGCACTTCAAACTATTTTCAAAAACAGTGGTCACTCCCCTACCTCTACAACCAAATCTGTAGGTATGCACACAGGAATAACCCTCACGTAGAGCAATTGCAATATCTGTGGCAGACAACTCATTCATCCATGCTTCTGTTAAAAATAAGATGTCAACCTATTCCTCACTAAGGAAATCATATATATGTGGTGCATTCTTGTTCAGTAACCATACATTAATAAGTGTAGGTCGTGTCTTGGGATACCCCACAGCTGTCTTAATCTGATGCCCTAACATACTCTTACTCCCTTCCACCTTTTCCTCGATAGGGAAAGAAACAGCACACTCATTGCACAATTGGGCCGTAGGGTAGCAATCTGGCACCAACTTGTACCTACAGATTGTCATGGGCCTTAGGTTATAGAGCTCCTGAGAAGAGTATCTTATCCTGGAGTCAGGAGTTGTATGCAAAAGGCCATCATGGGTGGCGCTGGTCATGGAACGGAGATGGGAGGCGCAGATGGGCTTGCCTTTGGCATGCCTTCGTTACGCGCATCTGTGGTTTTGGTTATAAGGGGAGTATTCATGTTATGTTATGTTATGTTATGTTATGTTAATAACCATTTGTAGAGCGCACGTACACCCGTAGGTTTCATGGCGCTGTTGCAGAGAGACGTAACCAAATTCCTAGGTGTATGCTTGCTAGAATAGCCACGTCTTTAGGGACTTCCTGAAGACCAAAAGATTGTCACAGTTCCTAAGTGACAAGGGGAGGGATTTCCAGAAAGTGGCGGCTAGGTAGGAGAAACAACTTCCTCCTTGCTTTTTTCGTTTGAACGATGGGATGGTTACCAAGTGGAGATGGGCAGCGCGTAAGTTACGCTGGGGTTGGTATCAGTTAATCATGTTTCTTACAAATAAGGAACTGTTGCCATGCAATGCATTGAAAGCTATGCAACCTGTCTTAAAGGCAACCCTTTGGGCCATCGGTAGCCAGTGTAGTTTTGACATACCCGGTCTAGCTGACTGCCATTTGGGTTGTTTCCAAATGAGTCTTGCCGCCTGATTTTGAACCATCTGGAGTCGTTTTAGCAAGGCCAGTGGCAGGCCAAGATATAGGGCGTTCGAAAAATCCAGGCGTGAGAGTACCAGGGCTATGTGGAGAAGTGTGGCTCAGGGGTTAGAGGCAGCAGACCCGGAAGCTGAGATCGGTCCTGGACCAGGGTTCAATTCCCCGCCTCGGCGGGTCTTGGGCTAAAAAAATTCCACAGACTCGATAATTCTCGCCCCGGTGCCTCCTCGACTCACGGGTTCACACTCTGCGACTCTGGGCATTAGCTTGCTTAATCTCCACAACGGCCCCTCGCGGCGGGATGCCTGACTTTCACCTTGTGGATACCCTGCTATCTCACAGGGGAATACCAGGAAGGGTTCCCTAAGCAAGCGCCGGGAAACCCACTGCGGGTAGCTGTGCGCTATATAAGCTCAACTACATTTACATTTACATCACGACCTGTATGAGTGCAGAGTGAGTCAGCAGGTGTGCAATTTTCCTAATTTTCCGAAGTTGGAAAAAGCTAGAGGAGACGACAGCTCCCACCTGTCCTTTAAGCGACAGGTCGGCATTGAGGATGACCCCTAAGCTTTTTACCGAAGGGGAAGCAATGAAAGAAGAGCCCATATCGGACGGCCAGAAATGCGGGCCCCAACTGAGCTCACTCTTCCCAGGAAGTACTAGTTTCGTCTTGCCTGGATTGAGTTTTAGATGTTCAGGTCCATCCAACTCCGTATGTGGGACATGGTTGCCCGGAACTGTGCCGCTGAGTCTGGGGAATTCAGAGGTATTATCAGCTGCAGGTCATCAGCGTAATTGAAAATGGTAATCTTGCTGTTTTTTAGGGAGTGTATCAGGGGTCTGAGGTATAAATTAAACAGTAGTGGCGACATTGATGATCCCTGAGGGACCTCACAGAGGGAAGAGAGTCTCGGGGCGGTTAAGGTTCCAAGTCTTACTGGTTGCGTCCGCTCGGTAATGAAGGAATCAATCCATCTGAGAGCGGATCCCCTGAGGCCAGCCTGTTTGACACGGTTCAACAGTATTTTATGGTTGACCGTGTCGAACGCGGCCGACAGATCCAGGAGCACCAGGGCCTGGTGGTTGCCCTTGTCCGCATTGACTCTAAGAGTATCCTGAACTGCGGGGATCACCACTTCCGTTGAGTGTGACGGGCGGAAGCCAGCTCGGTTAGGTTCTAGATAGTCAGAGTGTTCGATTACATTCGAAAGACATCTAGACACGTGGGCCTCTAGTATTTTGCCCATGAAGGGGAGAAGGGGATGGGCCGATAATTGGACGGGTCCATGGGGTCTGCCCCAGGTTTTATTATGAGTTAGACGACCGTTGCATTTTTAAAGGTGCAAGGAACTTTTTCCCTGTGCGAGAGATTCATTGAGGAAGGGGAGAATGCTCTGGGGTAGGGCCGAGAAGACCTCTTTCATAATATGTGGTGGGCAGCTGTCGTTAGGCGACCCGGAATTGATCCGAGACAGAAGCTCTGATAATGTTTTCGGGTCAATAGGAGGGAGGGCATCAAGAGTAAGATGATTATTTCAGATGTCATCCAATGGTTCCTGACTGAGGGGATTAGGGATGCTGTTTTTAATGGCAGAGATTATGTCTATAAAGAACTTATTCAACGAGTTACAGAGTTCCTGGGTGGGGGTCTGAGTGGGTGCAGTTCTCTCGCTGTTACATAGGTCATTCACTATTTTAAAAATAACTTTTGATTTGTTTTGAGAGTTTAGTATTTTCGTAGAGAATTAAGCCGCTTTGCTATTTAGGATAGTTTTCTTATATTCCACTACAGGCAGAATTCCTCTTTATCTTGCATGGTGTATTTTGCTCTCCATTTCCTTTCTTTCTGGTGTAATTCAAGTTTTAATTTTTTTAGGTGAGAAGTGAACCATTTGTGGGCATCCATACAATGTATGCGGGAAAATTTAACAGGGGGGGCATGAGTGTCGCTAGCCGCTGATAACCACTCCGCGATTTTTCCTTCCATAATGTCGGCATCCGAACAGAAAGTGGGTAAGGTGGTTTTCAGAGTGTCGACAAAGGCCGGTGTGTTTAAGGTCTTCCATTTCCTAGTTATCCCTCCCGCCCGGGGCAGGGACTTAGTGTAGCTATTGATGGTGGTTGTGAACTAGATTAAGTGGTCGTCAGACCATATGCAAGGCGTGATTCATGTCCATCCTCTGAACAACTAGAACGCTTCTGTAAAAATATTCACCTTTCTTTGTCACTATAAGAATAGAAATGACTGCCTAGATCAAAGTCACACTACCCCCTACCCTAGATGAGCCGAATTGGCAAAAATAAAAAGCCAAGCCAACGTCCCAGCCCAGCCAGCACTGTTACAACCCAGCTAAAAACACGGTTCATTTAACATCAATCTCCGAAAATTCATTAAATACTCATTTCATAAAATTAATTTCCTTCCCATATCATATACATTTTTAAATGTTTTTATTTTATTGGCAGTACAAAAAGCACATCTTTAAACATACAAAACAGTCATGGGCATCAAGTATACAAGTGATAACCTCTTGTGTGGCACAGTCATCGCATCAATGGTACATTTGTCTCATTACACCTTACATATACATAGAGCTGAATTTCAATGTTCGTAGGGCAACTATTAACATTATAATTAGTACAACATTAATCATATGAAATTACAGGGCAGATAGATTATGATCCACTTCCCCCTCAAGGTCCCGATCATCAGTATTCTTTGATTGCAACCAGTTCCCAATGTGCCCCCAGATATCCTTCCACCTAGAGGCAAGTGGCATTATCTCCCAGAAGGCAGTAAGCCGCTCCTGGCAGAATGTTACATCTGCCACCCAATCCTTTAGCAGGGGAGGACGCGATCTACCCCAGGTCATGGCAATTATACGTTTTAACATAGCAAGCAATCTGCGCACCCCCACAGGAGCCTCCTTTACATACCCCAACAGCCCAAGCAATGGAGCGGGCAGCGCGGGTGTTAGAAGAATGTCACTAACAGTTTGGAATATATGTGGCCGATAGTTACTACCATATATATTTAATTGAGCGCCAATGTCAAGAAAAAAAAATAGTATGTCAAAATAAGCAGTAAAAGCAAGTGCCATCTCTCCATAACATTATTACATATTCGGGAACATTAATACATTTAATGTTACATCCTAAAGCTTTCCTATGAAACAGCCAGCCTTGCTACAGTGAAATAGCTTTTAGTGATTTTTCACTGCAAGAACATGTTTAACATTAAAGTTTACAAGTCTTACTTTTAAATACCATGCATTCTGCCTTATGGGCAGTAAAGACTACTTAGGGATGCCTTAATATCAAAAAGGAAGATTTTGGCCTGTCAAAAGGGTTTATTTTGACAGGGCGAATTTATAGTTTAAACTGCACAGCCAGCCTACAAATAGGAAACCTGCACTCATGTTAATACTGTCACTGTAGTGAGTTGGTCAGTGGGTGCTATCCACTTTTGACATTTAACTTAGAGGCCATATGGTGTGCTATTTTTACCATCTACAAGGAACATACAGGTATGTTGAACAGGCAAACCAGCACTATGCCAGTTTGATCTTGTTGAAAGGAGCAACACAGGCACATTACCATTGGTTAGTAGGGGCAAAAGGCACAAAGTTCTACAGCCAGCAAAAACTGTCAAGGCAAAAATCTGGGTGTACACCATGCAAAAGATGGTAATTTTCAACAACATATTACATTAAACCAAGCCTGTTCCTGTGTTTTTTGTAATTACTGGGAACTCTATGAAATCTATTCTGGCCTGTGTTAGAGATCTCAGGCTGCTTCAAACCTTAAAAATTAAAATAAAATCCCTTCATTAAAGTCATCTTCGTATGCTTTGTATGCTGCATGTGTATTCCCAACTCTGGTTTCCTTTGTATTATAGAATTGATGCGGATTAAGTGAGGAATAGTTAGTTTACTACTACTACACCCCAGAGGCTTGTGGGAGAATGAAGAAATATATAGTCATTATTTTAAGCTAGATGTTCAGACACATTTGTCTTAGTGTTTGTGTATACATAGACTTTGAATGATTTGCTATCTTGGTGCTCTTGGAATGCTGCACGTTGTCAGGACTATTTATTGCTTACTGCTTCAGTGAAGAGTCCCATTATACTAAAATGTCCTTCAATCTTCCCAGCTTTAAAGTGAATTCTCCCAGATTCTCGCTATGTTTTAGCTTTTGCATCAACAGTTTGCTGCCATTTAATTTGCAGGCCCTGGGTAAATGTAGTACCACTTTACTAGGGACATACAAGTAATTTTAAATGTGCCGTCTTTACCCTTCCTTTCTACACTGAGCGAAAGGCGCTCCATGGCTACGAGTTGCCAAAGACGGGTTATCCAGTCAATCGGCTCGGGCAATGATGGCGATCCCCATTTCGGTAGAATAACCTGTTGCGCCGCCAGCAGTGACATTGCGATCTGTCTACCTCTCAATGATTTAGTGGGAACGATTTAGGATGGGAGAGTCCCAACAGCGTGTATTCTGGGGCGCGCAGCAATGTAATCTGAAATGCAGCATTGATATCATGAATAACCACAGTCCAGTAACACACCAATTTCTGGCAATGCCAGAAATAATAAGTTAACGTACCCGTTGAGTCACACCCCCACCAGCAGAGGTCTGTCTTGGTTATATCCCAGCAATCCACGCGAGCTGGTGTGTAATACCAGTATGTAACCACTTTATAAGAGGATTCTGCCCGCGCTGTGTTGTGTGCAGTGTGGTGTGTGGTCCTATCCCAGCAATGCACGCGAGCTGGTGTGTAATACCAGTATATAACCACTTCATAAGAGGATTCTGCCTGTGCTGTGTTGTGTGCAGTGTGGTGTGTTATATATAGTATATGTTCCCACTCCTTGGGCGATAGGGTCTACCCAGTTCAGTCTCCCACCGCACCTGAGCCTTTGTACGGTGACCAACAGGGCATGCCATAATCATAGCATACAGTTCAGAGATGAGCCTACGATCATCCTTTATGCACACTAGCCATTTTTCAAACACTGTAAGAGGTCGGGACATTTGGGCAAAGTTAGCGGGCTGCGTAACCCAGTGAGTGATTTGTGTGTAGTGGAATGCATCAGAGGCTTGTAAGTCATAGTCCTTGCGTAATTGGGCAAAGGGGATCAATCCCTCCGTGTCAAAAAGGGAGCCAACCCTCTTGCATCCCTCCTCCCTGCAACAGTGAAACACCGGAGACTCTTGTCCCGGTGGGAAATCGGGATTGTCCACTGCAACATCTAGGAAATGTATAGGATGAGAGGTAGTATTGTCATTTTTACCGCGGCTATTCCCCCGTACCACGCCAGCTTGAGACGCGACCAGGCGTCTAGTGCCTTGGTCGTGTGATCTAGCAGTAACGTATAATTGAGGTAGGCCGTCCTGGCGATGGTCGGGGTCAAGCTAAGGCTGAGATAGGTAATGTCCGTAAGAGTCCAGTGGAATGCGAAGTCTTGCTGCAAATCCAACACCTCGTCCGTAGGAACCGAAATGTTGAGGATCTGCGACTTCGCGAAGTTAACTCTAAATCCGGAGACATTCCCACAGGCTGTGAGTTTGTTGATCAGAGACTGCAGAGTTAGCCAGGGTTGGGTAAGCGAGAGGATCACATCGTCGGTGTACATCCTAATTTTATGCACATCTGAACAAATTTAAGGCCTGCAACTTCAGGGTTTGATCGAATCCGTTGGGCAAACGGCTCCATATCCATATAGAGCGCAAATAAAAGAGGTGATAGTGGGCAGCCCTGGCGCATTCCCCGGCAGATCGGGAACGGGGTCGACCTGCATCCATTAACCCGCACAAAGGCCTTAGGGGCCGCATATAGGCACTGAATCCAGAGGATAAAGTTGTCTCCAAAGCCATAGGCACGCAGCACCGTGAACAAATAACCCCGATCAACGCGGTCGAAGGCCTTCTCCGCGTCTATGGAGAGCAGGAAGGTCTGCTTCCGCGAGCGGTGTACGAGATCGATGAGATGTAGCAGTTTGTTTGAATTGTCTCCCCCTGTCTTGTAGGAATGAAAACTGATTGGTCAGGGTCTACTATATCGGCCATGACTGGGTTTAGGTGTGAGGCCTAAATGCCCCTGAATAGTTTTGCATCAATGTTAAGAAGCGAGATGGGTCGGTAAGACCCACAGTCTCTGGAGTCCTTTCCCGGCTTCAAAATTACCGAAATCGATGCTTCCGACATCAAGGACGTTACTGCACCTATATCAAGAAAGGAATTAAACAATCGAGTTAAAAATTGAGCCAGCTCTACACAAAAAGTTTTGTAAAAAAGTGGCCGGGAAGCCATCTGGTCCCGGAGACTTAGCTATTTTCAACCTAGAAATGGCAGATATCACCTCTTCTATGCGAATTGCGGAGTCCGGGTTTTCGGCCGTATTTTTGGGATTAGGGGATATTTCACATGGACGCAGATACGCATTTGGGTCATGCGAGGGAGAATCGTGGTCTGCATTAAGAAGCTGATAAAAACTGCCGAAGGCCTCGACAATTTTATCATCTGCGGACTGTTCCTTCCCAAAGCGGTCCTACACTGAATGTATTATGGACATCTGGTCCTTGCCCGCAGCCTGTGTGCTAGCATTTTCCCACATTTATCGCTACTAAGTTAAAATTTGTGTCGCAGACGGAGAATGGCATGTTTCGCCCTGTCCAAATCTAAATGTTTCAGCATACGTTGTTGGTTTTCCAATTCTCGCGACACCCTCGGGGCACCAGTATGCTTGTGCACCGCTTCCAGTTCTCCGACCTCCCTTTCCAACTCCACGTGTTTCTCTTTGCGCAAGGCCGAATATGAAGCCGCGACCGCGATGAATTCTCCCCGCGTCACCAATTTCAGCGCCTCCCACACTGCCGCGAGTGGAGTAGACCCTGCATCATTGTCTAGGAAGTAGTGGACTATAGTATCTCGGATCCGCTTAACCACCTCTTCAGAGTTGAGGAGGCTTTCACGTAGCCGTCATCCCGGGGGGGGATATTCGCATGCGCTGCGCAGGCACAAGGACGGAGATGAGGGCATGATCAGAAAGAGAGCGGGGGTGATCTCCGAGGAATGTAAGCTAGTCATGAGGGAAGTAGAAGCTAAGAAGTGATCAAGACATGCATATGTTTTATGTGCTGCGGAGAAATAGGTATAGTCGCGCTTGTTTGGGTGTTGTGTTCGCCACACATCATGCAGCCCACAGTCTGCCAACCAAGCCCTCCCACCCAGTGAGAGTGTCCCAGCTTGGTGTAATCTCTGTTCTGACCTATCCAATTCCAGATCCATTACCAGATTTAAATCGCCCCCAACCAAGATCGCAGCATCAGCGGAGGCAAGCACCTCGGTTAGAGCAGAGCATAGAAAGGGTTCGTGTTTCTCGTTAGGTGCATACAAAGTACACAGTGTAAGGTGTGAGTCACCCCATTGCATCCTGAAGGCCAGCAAACAGCTGGCCATCAGAATGGGTGGTGCCCGCTTTACCTCTGCTACAGTTGAGACAACTTTACATTAGCAGCGCGCACTAAGCCGGACAGATACTTCATTCTTTTTGGCCGGCCCAGAGGACCAGAATTGCTGTGGGAATCGTTTATCACGTATGAGCTTGGTATCTTTAGCTAGCAGTTGTCTCTCTTGGAGTAAGCAGATATCACTATTAGTATTTTCCAGGAGGGAGAGCACTGGCAAGCATTTCACTGGATTGTTTAATACCCGAACATTCAAACTAATGACCTTTAAATCTCTACTCATTGGGCCGCGGAGAACGTGTGGAGCAGAGTACGAGCTGATGCCTGCGTAACAGCTGCGCCGTCAGGGATATCATGAAGAGGTGTGTCGCCTGCCAATCCCTCCTAAGAACTGATACAGAGACCCCAGAAAAAACCCAAACAAACCCCACCCCTAAATAATACCCAACAGCAGAATACTGTAAAGGAAAAGTCTGGTCTTGACAAGAGTTTGTTGCAGTGGTTAAAGTCTAGGGGGTTGTGGCAAGAAGATTGTCAAATCAAGGGGGAAGTCTCTCTTACCACTCCGGTGCCAAGGAAAAGGTAACCTCTCATCTCGTACGTTCCTCTCCGCCCCCCCGGCGCCCTCTACCAAACACATCTGGGTGCCGCTAGTTGGGAGCATCAAGGGGTGTCCGGGCGCTCAGTAACTTGTGTCAGCGATGAAAGGACCGCCTCTCTTTTGAGGTACTGGGTTTTTCAGAACCGGTACTTAATCGGTAACCCAGCGGTGTCAGGGAATACACACCCAAAGACCTCGAGTCCTTTTCCTGATTCAGATCACAGAAACTCAGAGTCTTCTAGGTGAAGTCAAAGATTAGTTTATTGGCTGCAACCAAGGTAACAAGTGTCCTAGAAGTACAACACGGGGAAGTATATTCTCAGGAGACTGCTCAAATTTACAAAGTCAGGCTTCTCTTCTTATACACAATTTTAAGCTTCAGGCAAAATATTCTTGGTTGTAAAGTACATCGTTAACATATTTCCAATACAAAGAAAAAGCAGAGTCATGATGACATGTCCATATTTCACTTCGTGCTGCTTACAACAAATCATCCGGCAAGGCCCAACATTTCATCAGATATCGGTGGACCCCCAATAAAAACGGGCACCTCCCCACCATAAAGTAAGTGAAGCAAAAGAGTAGAGACAGATGTGAGCAAGATATGGCAGGTGTGAGCGCTGAAATGGTTTTATGGCTTGTTGAGCCTTGATGCTATCTTGCTCGGCCACTGGGAGGGGAACTGACCTAACGAGTTCGGCCTGGGGCAATGGTTCCAACTTGCACAGGTCATGGAAAAGTCGATCAAGGTGTATGTGTCCTTCTGGGGTCGAATCCAGCTGGTTTATAATACTATGTAAAGGGCAACTCACAAAATGGCTGCCATACACAAAATGGAAGCCGAGGGTTCTGAACGAGAGTGACGATTTCAAAGTGGAATCGTCACTTGAATATGCTGAAAATATATGTACATGATGTACTCGTCATTCTCGGTCTTTTGATACTAATTCGTCAATTTACAATGAAGTTTTATTCTCGAGTGCAGACACATTACACGAGTCCAGAATTTTCAGTACTACAATCCCTCCTTTTGCCCTTACATAGGCAATTAATCTATCCTCATGTTAGTCTGAGTCCAGATCTATATCCCTAAAGTCATTGAGATGTTGCTGTAACATCATTCTAGTACTTAGTTCATCTCTTGACACAGGTTTCCTTACACATGATGTAACACAGAGGCCACATATTGCAGGAGCACACTGTATGCATAGACAGAACAGGAAAAGAATGGCTAAGACCATCCCAATGACCATTAGAATTTTCCATCCCCAGGTTGATATCAGTTCCCAGAACCAACCCGTCAATGACCAATCTCCTTTATCTACATCTACATCAACACTAATCCTTTATGGGTTCCGGAGTGGCGTGCTACTCGCCAGAAAAGCGCTTCAACGCCCATCAGGGGTAACAAGTGCTATTTGAATGCAAATCTTTCTTCCCCTTTTATCCATCCGCTATCCTTCTCACTCCAAGTAACAGACTAATATCCACCACTGAAATTACCTCATATTTCACCATATTAATTCACCACTAATCCTCTATAGGCTCCCTGAATAGCATGCGTCAACAAGCGAGCGATAGATAAATACGAACCTTTGTCCTACTCTATCCTTCTGCTATCATTCCAAATCCAAATAACTGATTAACTTATCCACCACTTAAAATGTACTTGCATGTTTCACTATACTAATTCAACACTAATCCTCTGTGGGTCCCGGAGTAGCGTGCTACCCGCCGAAAAAGCGCTTCGACGCCTCGTCAGGGGTAGTAAGCGCTATATAAATGCAATTACAATACAATACAATACAATACATGAATAGATTCGGAAATCTTATGAAGTTTGGAGATGGCCTGGTACACTGTTGGAGCATTATCTGGGATAAAAATGCAACAACTTGATTGGATCAATCTGCATACTCCACCTCGGTCTGCAAGGATGACATCTAAGGCGACCCTGTTCTGAAGGGTCATAAGACGATCCGACTGGAGCTCAGCAGTCAAGTTACTAAGGGCACCAGCAGTTTCAGTCACGGTGGACTCAACTACCCTTGTCAATTGTCTTATGTTCCTGCTGTTAGCCATGGAACCCCAGAACGGCAGAAAACCCTTTGCAAAGTCTCCGAATTCTTGACCTGCAGTGTCCTCTTTACTCAAGACACCTCTAACTACCCTTGTCCTGTGGTAGTCTGCCGCTGCTGTGTAGGTGGGAGGTAACAGGAAGGAAACAAAACATGAGCCCGAAAAGTCAGGGGGCAACCATGTATAGGCTCTATCATGGCAGATGAAATAAGTACCCGTAGCTGCTAAAAACGCTGGGGATGTCTGAGATCCAAAGACATATGTTTCTGTACAGACACTCTTCCCTAACTGAGCTCTGGGATTCCTGCCAATACCTTGCAGACACAGGTGACCCTGATGGGGTACGATCCATATTGGGGATGATCCTTTAGCTTGCTGTCTCTCACTGAGAGTGGCTTCATATCCGGTCACGTTCCAATTTACATATGCAAGTATCTCATCATCAGGAGTATCTTCATAAGAAATTACTTCCTTAATCATGTCAACTATGCCTTTTACTAGGGCGCTAGTCTTGAGGTTGTCTTTTACAGAACGTAGGGGTTGGATTTCACGTGCATATATGAACATCGTTCTGTATGCCCATACAGAGCCATTACGACTGAAAGGCAAAACTAGATAAGGGATACCTTTATCCGTAGTGTGAGGCATAAGGCCACAAACCCAACAGTCAGTTGTGTTCATCACTAGCTGGTGCTGGTGCAATAGCTGAATGAAGGAGTTATTAATGAACTCTAATCTTCTATTGTATTCATGGCCAGGAAGGGGGTGGAAAGAATGAGAGGAAACAGTAGTAGGAGGTATGGGTGATGCAGTGGGCGCAAATGTTACATGGAAAGAGAATAAAACATATCTTATCAAGAAGATCATTACGCTGAATAGCATAAAAACACACAATATTATAAAACTTTTCTTTGTCATCGTGTTACACAGTCTCTGCTTAAAGTTCATTTGTTTGGCAGGTCTCTCCACATCGGGAAACTCCATCCCCTCTAAAGTGCTGCCCGCGGTGGGAGGTTGCCTCTGCTAAGGGATGCTTCAGTCAGTCTAGGGCAACTCCCTTGGACCAACCAGAACTACCGACCTAACGTCGTTAGCTGCACCCCAAAGACTTTTAATCAACCGCTGCCCTAGCAGCGGAACCCGGATGGCGGTTCGAAAAACAAAAATGAGCAAGTTTCCTTCTGGTGGGAGAGCTGCACCTTAAAAATAGTACTTGGAGGGGAAAAATACTTTTTATTGGTCCATAGGTTTTTGCCTTAAAGTGGAAAAAGAAATCATTTTATTAGTTCGTATTTCTTGATCTCAAATCGTATCTTCGTCTTCCCGGTACTGTGTTGTCCTGAAACAACAGTTCAGGCTCTGTAATGTTCACTCGCTTGGATGGCGGCACAGCCTTGTGCAAAATGTTTTCGTTTTCTTGTTCAGAGTCAGTTCCTTTCACTTGTGCATCACTGAAAGGTACGAACCGAGGCACCGTGTCCGTTTCTGCGTCGCCAACACCCTCCTGGACCCACTGGTCATATGGCAGAGGAAAAGGGATCCTCTTACAATGGACTCCGTGGATCCAGGCCTTTTTCCCTTCCACTCGAACCGCCGATCTGGTAGAGAGAAGGACGAGGTGAGGCCCTGTCCACCTGGGCTGGTCGTTTTTAGTCCTCTGGAAGTTCCGCACCAGCACCCAGGTTCCAGGGTCAATGCTGTGTCCCGGAGTCTCAGAGACCGGAGGCAGGGTGTCGTTGACCTGTTGATGCAAAACACGCAATTTAGCCGTCAATTCATACAGATAGTCAAGCAAAACAGGGTGTTCTAGCTTGCTGAACTTCGTGGGCCTAGGCACTCCCCATATGTTGGCTGGCCGGCCAAAGACAATCTCATAGGGGCTGAGTTTCACTCGCGAATGCACAGTCATTCTGGTGGATAGGAGTGCTAAGGGTAGAGCGTCAGGCCATTTAAGACCTGTGCTCGCTTGGATTTTGGCCAATTTAAGTTTAAGCGTGCCATTGTAACATTCTACTAATCCAGCTGATTGGGGGTGATTTGCAGCGTGAAACTTCTGCCCAATACCTAGCCCTTCACACACTTTCTTCATCATTCGACCCACAAATTCACTCCCATTATCAGACCAGACCATTCTAGGCATTCCGAATCTAGGGAAGTACTCTTTCACAAGGGCTTTCGCTGTGGACAAGGCAGTATTGTCTTTTAGGGGGTATGCTTCTATCCATCTCAAGAAGGCACAAACAACAACGAGCACGTATTTTAAGTTGTTGCACCTTTCCATGTGGATGAAATCTAGCTGCAAAACCTCGAACGGATACGTAGGAGGTGCAAAATGACCAGCTGGAGTTGGGGTTCCCCTACCAGGATTGTGTTGCAGACACACCATGCAATTCTTGACAACATTCTCTGCACACTTGGGAATTCCTGAATTTTTCCATACTGGGGCCAACAACTCGCAAATCCCTTTCACGCTGATATGAGGCATTCCATGAGCCATTGTAACTACTGCAAGCACATACGCATCGGGTAACAACCATCTCTGATGTTCTGTCGATTCAATCCAACAACCGTTTGCATCCATTCTACCCGTACTTTCTCTCCACGTGCTCAACTCTTTCTCTGTGGCCTCAGCTTGGATGGACTTCACACTTTCTATCGTGTCCTCACATATTCCAACATCACCAGTCCATCTTTCAGGGCCTGCAACATACATTCGACTCGTCACATTCCTTGCGGTTTCTTTCGCGGTTTCATCAGCAAATGCGTTTCCATGACCAACGTCATCAGTCACCTTTTTGTGAGCACTACATTTTACAATCGCCACTTGTAAAGGCAAAGTCAGTGATTCCAGAAGCTCATTTACCAACTGACCATGCTTAATTTTAGCTCCATGCGAAGTCAGGAACCCACGTTCTCTCCACAATCGTCCAAAACTGTGAGCCACACCAAACGCGTACTGGCTGTCGGTGTAGACAGTCACTTTCATTCCTTTCGACAACACACATGCTCTCGTGAGTGCAATTAGCTCCGCTGCCTGAGCTGAATTATGTGGGATGCGTGTAGCTTCAACAATCGTGTGCAAAGTCGTGACAGCATATGCTGCAGTCGTATCGCCATTCGGAAGCTTGAAACATGAACCATCCACCCACAATGTACCATCACATTCAGCAAGAGGAGTGTCGAAGAGGTCTACTCTTCCTGTCGTCTCTTCTTGTGTTCTATAAAGACAATCATGCTGTTCTGAAGCATCTGATTCTTCTACGAATGGTAATAACGTGGCTGGGTTAAGGGTGTTGCACTTTTGAATGTGCACATGACTTGCTAGCAAAGTCAGTTCGTACCCTGACAATCGAGCACTGGTTAAGTGCTGTGTCTTGGTTCTATTTAACAATGTGTCTACTGCATGTGGGACCATCACGACTAGTGTATTATTCATGACCAGGCCAGCAGACTGTCGAATAGAAACAGCTGCTGCCGCTGTGGCTCTTTGACAACTTGGCAATGCTCTAGCTACCGGGTCCAAAGTCGACGAAAAATACGCGCATGGACGTTGTTTGTCCCCAAATGACTGAGTCAGTACTGATAATGCGCAACCTTCCTTCTCGTGGACGTACAATGTAAAAGGCTTACTGTAGTTGGGGTTACCTAACACCGGAGCCGAACATAATGCTGTGCGTAATTCGGAAAAACTCGTTTGACACTCTTCAGACCAAGGGACGGGATTGGGTGTATCTTTACACGTTAACGCCACCAAAGGTTTGGCCAATAACGAAAAATTAGGGATCCATTGTCTACAATATGATGTAATGCCCAAGAAAGTACGTATTTCTCTCTGTGTTCTTGGCACACTCAATTTCGCTATTGCCTGAATTCTCTCTGGGGTCAGTTTCCTTCCCTCCTTCGATAAGAGATGACCTAGGTAGGTCACCTCTTGTCGGCAGTATTGAAGCTTGGAAAGTGACACCTTGTGATGGAGATCGCACAGATGGCGTAACAATGACATTGTTGCTTTCTTGCAAATTTCCTCAGTATCCGCAGCTGTAAGCAAATCGTCAACATACTGTACAAGAGTAGCACCTTTTGGCAAAACAATCGTATCAAGCTGTGTTTTTAGACCTTGACTGTATATTGACGGACTTTCACAGTAGCCCTGAGGAGCGCGTTTAAAACGGAAGCTTCGACCTCCTAAACTGAAGGAAAAAATATCCCTGCTCTCCTCGGCGATCGGGATGCTGAAGAAAGCATTCTTCAGGTCAATCACCGAAAACCAAGTGGCAGAAGCTGGAATCATAGTCAATAATGTAGTAATGTCTGGGACAACTGGAAATTGTGGCACCACAATCTTATTCACCTCTCTGAGATCGATCACAAATCTGTACACCGGTGGCTGAGATGGGTCAGTTCGTTTTAAAACAGGTAGAACAGGACTATTGCAAACGTTGCCTCTTGTCTCTTCAATCACATCTTTTTCAATTAACTCGTGAACGATCGCTAGCAAAGCTTTCTCGCCTTCACTAGAAATTCTATATTGGGGAATTCGTGGCATTTGAACATTGGTTTTCAATGTTACAACATATGGTGGAATTTCTAAAAGACCGACATCATTAGGACCAGTAGCCCAAAGAATGTCCGGAAGAAACGACAATTCTGCTGGAAGTGCATCTCTCGACAAATACATGGGAGAAACCACTTTCTTACCTAAAGTGGGTTGTACTCCCGAGGGAGAACAGTACAAAGTCGCATACAATCTTTTTAACAGATCCAATCCCAACAAATTTTCACCACAACCTGTTGTCAGAATAAGGGGTGCTTCTAATTCACGGGGACCAACAGAAAGAGTCAAAGGGTCAGAAATTGGATTTCTAACCGGGGCGCCAGAAAAACCTACTGATACATTCGTTTCGCCAGACAAAGGTGCGCCAGGGAGTTTTGAGTGCTTAATGGAACTCTTCGTAGCACCAGTATCCAACAGAAAAGGTTCTGACACACCTGATGTAATCACCTCAACGTATGGTCCACTCTGATCTACTGGAACTGAAACAACTCCCTCTCTTTGTCTATGACTGTCCTAGCAATCATTACTCTCCCAATTCTCACTTTCTGTATAGTAATCATTCGTATAGTACTGAGCTGTCCTACCAGATGTGTTATTCTGCTGATCAAACTTGTTCATGGAATTTTGAGGTGGAAGGGGACGTTCGTTCCGGGGGGCATTCCCGTGTCCTCTTCCTCTAGGCGCTTGCTGAGCACCTCGACCCCTTACACCAGAAGCGCCATTCGCGCGCTGTAGTAGGATAGGGCAACTATATTTAAAATGACCTTCCTCCTTGCAATACGAGCATTGGTTGGGACCTAAAGAAACACGTGGTTGACAATACTCGATCCTTTGCGAGTTCCTCTGATACTGTTGAGGCTGCTGCAAATTACTCTGGTAATTATTCTGACCGTTATTATTTTGACCGCCACCACCACGTGGTGGATATGCTTGCTGTAACAAGACCTTCGTTTTCAACTCTTTCGTTTTCTTTTCTACTTTATCTTTCTCGTCTTTGTCTCGATTTTCGTAATACTGTGCTGTAGCTAATATCTGTGCCGAAGACGAGACTGCCCAAGAACTTTCCGAGTCCTTTAACTTTTTGCACAACTCGGGAAGCAAATTGTGCACGAATTTATCGACGAACAGTCTCTGACCACCTTCTGTGCTCATATCTTGACCACTGTGGTCGACAAAAGTTTCTTCAAATCTGGTGAAGAAATCAGACACCGTTTCATCTTTCTTCTGTTTACATGCAGACAGTTTATCCCAATTCACGCGTATTTCAGGCATTATCTTTTTCATATAATCAATTATTTTACCAGGCAGTTCTGCTATCAAAGGTTCAGGCTTAGCGCCACCTACTTGTAGGGCATCTGTCGTAGTAATGTTAGCCCATGAGTCCCCTAATTCCTGATCATGATCCGTGTGGCGAATCTTTCCCCATAAAGGCTGTGGAACAACGTTCCCAAATAACATATCGATATCGGCTAAATTCATTACACATGACCCAGCAGTCTGCGACAACTCTTTGTAATATCCTGCAGGGTTTTTACGTGGATCAGGTAATGTCTGTTTAAGTGCTAAAACTTCAGCTCGCTTCCATGGGACATGTACCCACACACGCTGAAAGTGTGGCAGAATAGGTGGATTAGCCGTTGCGTCACCCTCTCTCCATTGAGGGGGAACTTCTCTCATGGGATACTGTCGCGCCTTTTTCCTAGGTGTATCGCGCTCAGATTGCGAACCAGAAGTGTTCCCTTTACTCCGATAAGACAACAATATCTCAACCGCTTTTTGGACATCGGGACCTACGATCATTCCTTCCCCAAACTTGAACCGTACACGACACAACTCCTGCGGGTTGCGTTCTAAATCATTGTCTTCCAAATCCTCACAGAGGAAAACACACATTTGTTCAAAAACATATCTCTGTGTCGGTGCTTCCCGCTGAAGGAAAACTTTCATGACAGATTCAACGTCATATTTTACAGTATCCGTAATCCATGTATGAGCTAAACGATTCAATACATCTCTCTCTTGGTAGTCAGGCAGTTGACTTCGCAACTGTCTTCGTTCCGTGTTAGGGGTCGTAGTGGGCGACCCTAAAAGAGGTGAGAAAATATTAGTTACAGTGCTGGCCATTCTCTGTCGAACGGAAGGAGAAACTGAAGGGAGAACGGGTGGAAAAACAGGGTGAGATAAGGCTGAAGTAGAGGCAATAGCAGAGGGAGCATTATGAGAAATCGATGGTGCACTAGGCAAAGTTGTAGAAGGCATAAGCGAAGTAGATGTAGTCGGTGTGCCTTGAGGAGGCTGCACCGGAGGAGCGGAAGCCAGCTGAAGAGCAGCTGGTGGGTGCTGTAGAGGAGCAGGCATAACAACCATGGGCGGCGCAACTAAGGGTTGCGGAGGCGCCGTGGCTGTTTGTGCATAGGGGGGTGGTGAACTTAACAAATGGCCCATTAACGGGTCTTCCTTAAGGTCTTTTGCTGCATCCTTCTTGGGACGCGGCAAAACTGGATAGCATTTATCTATCGCCATTTTACGTTGCCTGTGCAACTGCTCACTCATCTGTTCTTCTTCATTGTCTTTAAACTGCATAGCAGCTTTCATTACTGAAATATTCCCTTCTCTCTTATTTTTCTTCTCTAATTTAATTTCTTTTTGTCTGGCCTCCTTACGCCATAGGCGAAAAGAGTCCAACATTGCCGGCCGGGCTTTCTTCTTGAAAAGTTTAACTTCGAGGTTATCTAGAATTTCCGTGTCGAAGCTACCATGTTGGGGCCATTTTAAAACTCCATCTTTCCTGGTGTATTTAATCCACACTTCGTTGTATGTGATGGGGCCTACCCCATGTTTCACATATAACTCGTAGGTTGGAGTTCCAACCGGAGGAACCGGACATGAGTCCTCCAATCGGGAGTCCCTATTATTATAACCAAGACAAAACAAATTTCCAAGTCTAAGACTAGGCATCTCCGCTCTCTAGTCTAGTTCCAAACTTCAAAGGTTTATCGATTACGATATTTTCTCGTGAAAACACGAGTCCTTCGGTTTTGGTGCTTGCAAGTACCAACACAAAACTTTTTCCAAAGGATACCAAAACTAAGATCAACTAAGGACTGGGAGACGCTCCACTTATACTTAACTGAGATATCGATGACGTCACCAGAAGACTCGTCTCAGTGTTTCGCTCTACCAAACTTCAAGGGTCCAAATCAGGGCGATAGCCAGGGCAGCAGACCTTCGTAGCCGTCGGGAAGCGGAGAACCTCGCAGCAAAGACTTTCGGACCACGTCGACATGCAGGGGTCGATGAAGTGGCAGGCCTTCCTCCAGAATTTTCACACGAAGCTCCTCACGATCCTCTGACTGACTGGTACCACTGGAATCGCCCCAAACGTTGGGCACCAACTGAGGTACTGGGTTTTTCAGAACCGGTACTTAATCGGTAACCCAGCGGTGTCAGGGAATACACACCCAAAGACCTCGAGTCCTTTTCCTGATTCAGATCACAGAAACTCAGAGTCTTCTAGGTGAAGTCAAAGATTAGTTTATTGGCTGCAACCAAGGTAACAAGTGTCCTAGAAGTACAACACGGGGAAGTATATTCTCAGGAGACTGCTCAAATTTACAAAGTCAGGCTTCTCTTCTTATACACAATTTTAAGCTTCAGGCAAAATATTCTTGGTTGTAAAGTACATCGTTAACATATTTCCAATACAAAGAAAAAGCAGAGTCATGATGACATGTCCATATTTCACTTCGTGCTGCTTACAACAAATCATCCGGCAAGGCCCAACATTTCATCAGATATCGGTGGACCCCCAATAAAAACGGGCACCTCCCCACCATAAAGTAAGTGAAGCAAAAGAGTAGAGACAGATGTGAGCAAGATACGGCAGGTGTGCGCGCTGAAATGGTTTTATGGCTTGTTGAGCCTTGATGCTATCTTGCTCGGCCACTGGGAGGGGAACTGACCTAACGAGTTCGGCCTGGGGCAATGGTTCCAACTTGCACAGGTCATGGAAAAGTCGATCAAGGTGTATGTGTCCTTCTGGGGTCGAATCCAGCTGGTTTATAAGCCTATGTAAAGGGCAACTCACAAAATGGCTGCCATACACAAAATGGAAGCCGAGGGTTCTGAACGAGAGTCACGATTTCAAAGTGGAATCGTCACTTGAATATGCTGAAAATATATGTACATGATGTACTCGTCATTCTCGGTCTTTTGATACTAATTCGTCAATTTACGATGAAGTTTTATTCTCGAGTGCAGACACATTACATGAGTCCAGAATTTTCAGTACTACACTTTCCAGTTTGCTTGTAGCCAGGTCAGGCTTTGGGCTTGATGTGATCTTTCCGACCCGCTGCCATTCCGAAACTCGGAGGCATCGCCTAGGCTTCGGTCGTTCCTCCCCTTCCATAGACCGGGCCTTGTCAATACCCAGCGTCTCCAGCGCCTCTTCCAATGATCGGATCTGGAGTAGCTTTCCTTGATTCTTGAATATTAGGCAAAAAGGGTAACCCCAAGAGTAGGGGAAATTCTGTTCTCGGAGGTGGTTGGTTACCGGTTTAAAAGCTCTGCTCTTAACAAGCGCGGAGGCCGCTAGGTCCTGGAAAAGAGCTGGGTGGTGCGCGCTGAACTGCACGGAGTGTTGCTCATGGGCTTTCTGGAGGATGCGCTCCTTTAGTTGAAAGTCATGCACACATATACGAGAATGTCCGGATAGGGGGCTTTAGCGCCGTGGGGGAGGCCCACTCGGTGGACCCGGTCCATTTGGATGTCTGAACCCTCTTCCTCCCGAAGTATCTGTTGGAACAAGGCGCTGGCATAGGCTCGAAGATCTTCTCCTTCCTCTTTCCATGGAACAGCCCTGATCCTTATATTGTTCTGCCTGGAGCGGTTCTCCAGGTCCTCTGCGTGGGCCTGGAGATCAATATTCTGTTCCTGGAGGCGAATCATATCCTGTTGTAATTGGTGGAGCTCCTCTTCCCTGCCGACATCATGTTCCTCGAGGGTCACCACTCTCTCACCAAAGTCATTGACATCGCGTCAAATCTCTTTTACATTTGCAGTTAGTTGATAGCGGAGTTCCGGAATGTCCTCTTTATTAGCTTTGAAGAGTTCAACTATGAAAGCTTTGGTCGCTGGGGATTCATCGCCTTCCATCAGGCTTGCCCTTTTCTCGCTCTGAGTGTTTGATTGACTGGCTTGCTTCAGGAGGAGTTCTTTCAACGACTTCTCCTTCCGGGCCCTCACCGCTGCCATGATGGGTCTTCAGAACCGGCCACCTCACTGGCCCCTTGCACTGAGACAGACCCCTCGAGTCTCAGCTCAGGCCTGCGTGTTCCACTGCCAGGCGAGCGCCACCACCTTCTGCACCGCTTACTCTGTGTGCTACCCAGGGACCAGCCTTCTTCCGTCCCGCAGGGCCAAGACCACCGCGTGCACTGCTCCAACTCGCAACAACCAGTAGGATTCTACCCAGACTCTGACTGACCTCCGATCCGCGGACCAATTCGGACTACTGCTGGTCCTCACTCACTGCAGCGCCTCCCTTAATGCCGCCCCCTGACCAGGGTCTCAGCAGGGCGCGCACTGCACTGGGCTTCCGTATAGGCCCTTTGCCTCAGGCAATTCAAAGGACCTCTGAGCGCTGTTCCAGCCGGCGCGCCACCAGAACACAAGGAGGGCACCAGGGCTGTACAAACCACAACCCTCGTTGATGTAGCACAGGCACCGCCTCACATCACAGCGTTTCAACACCTTCCCGCAATCAAACCGTCATCCGGACGGGGGGGGGGGCGGGCAGCAGTTCCAACAAGCAGGCGGTCCTCTTACACATCTGGGAGACCTCTCGGGGAAACACATCTCTCACCACAGCACTCAGAGAATATAGACAGCTCAGGCCGTCACATGCACCGTCCGTGGACCGGGGGTGGCTTCACCAGGCCGCGCCTCGCGGACTAGGCCCCTTGCGCCTCACCTCCAGTCACTCGCGTTGCTGCTGCTTACTTTGGCCAGCCGCAGAGCCAGATCACAGTACCACCACCGCCCGCGGGCTCATCAGAGTCCACACCATGCGATGCTGCGAAGGTGCCGGGTCCAGACACTCCTGCCACTCTGTCTGGCCAGAGCCCTGCAGTCCGAAGACCCCGCTAGCCACCAGACCAGGCAGCTGCAGGGAAGCCCCAAGATGTTGCCGGGACGATCCCCTGCACCTCCACGACCTCACCGGCTGTCTCGCTGTCTCACCTTGCTTGGGCTTCGTGTGGTAGCGTGCCCCCGCAGATTGTGCCTCCGCTCTCAGCCACTGGGCAGCTCCCCAAGTCGTCCGTTACCGAAGCTTTGGCCGAGCCGCGCACAGCTCTAGGCCCGACAGGTCGCAACTTTACCACGACGCAAAATTCCGCTAATAGGCGGCTGCGGTCAATCAAAAGCGAGCCACGGGCACAGGGCCGACTGCAAGGGTCATTCCAACCGTCTGGACCCACGGATGGCCTCTGAGGTGAGTAATTTTAAAAGGTTTTAGGTTGGCGGCACCGGAGGGACAGGAACCCACGTCCTATCTCGCCGCCATCTTGGCCACGCCCCCTCTAATCGGTGGTTTTAAAAGGTTTATTAGGTTTAAAAGGTTTATTAGTGGGACATGGTCAGTTATTTTTGGAGGTCCTTAGAGTACCTGTATAGGAACATGGACATGCCTAGATCCAGCGCAGGGGTGTCCACAGTATTGCTGTCAATGTAAGAATGTTGATTTCCGAACTTGAGTTTTCAATGTGCGTCTTTGTCATTGTGCTTGCACACCCATTTGAGGAAATAATTAGAGTTGGCCTTGGAATGCACCTCTCACCCGAGTTGGGATATCAAGCAGGTATGTGTAATGAAAGCTTTGTCAACCTATCCTAGATTTCCTTCTATACTTAAGTGAATTTGTATTTAAAGCATACTACACAATGCAACATAACCATTAGTTCGGTAAGCATCTGGAAAAACACAGCAATATATGCAAAAAAAATTTACAAAAACTTTTTTCAAGTGTCAAACATAGTAACAACATGGGAGTTTAAGGGTCATGGTATTTTAAGAGGATGCTTACTGGTACTTTTAGTTGAGATAAAACGGGGCACCTTAAAGTCAAAGTTTTTTAGAACAGATGATAAGTTCCGTCTGTCTTCTCCAAGTATTTTATTTTGCATTACATGAATTGTCTACTCTTGTAACTCTGCATCCTACAACTAATTATCCAAGAGTGATTCCCCTCTAGCCCCCCTCTAAATTAACCATAAGCCGCCTTTTGTCAAATAAATGAAAGATTTGTTTTTTCTTCTGACACTCAAAATATGCTTTTCTAGGGGACTTGTCACTAGTGGGAGAGGTCAGGATGGTCCCATTTTTTTCAACAATAATACTGAATTAACAGGAACAGGTTTTTTCTGCATTTGAGTTGATCCCTATAATGAAACGTAGGCATTTTCAAATCTTTTGACACAAGACTGCCTATTTCATAGACACATTAAAAACGTGCCATTTACCACCTGGAAATCCCCCACCTCCATCACAACTACTTTTGCTAGTCTTACAAGAGAAGTGAAAAGGTGAGAGAGATGTGGGGAAGAGAATCGGGACCTGAGGAGACTGTAAGAAAGGCTATTCCATAGGAGGTTCTGCAAGTTTTGCTCCTAGTTTATACGTTTTTCCACATTCAAAACATGTTCCACACACCTATAGTAATTCTTTGGCCGAGTTTAGCTGTACTCGCGGGAACAATTCACAATGTGTTATTTCATTATGTACAAAACAAGCAAAAGGTGCAAAGAAACTCCGATTCATTTCTACCTGTAACGTTCTTGATCAATCCTGTGAGATTAGACCTTGCAATATTTGTAACTACTTTATACAATGTCATTACTTGATGTTAAAGTACAAAGGACTACAAGACCCATCATGTCTACAGGGCAGGGACTGCTGCCTACATAATAAAAAACTTAAAGAAGGACTAATATTATAGCTGCGACAAAGACGTTTGTTGCAGCAGCGTTTTTTTGTAACTCAAGCTCTTGGTAATATCGTCAAACAGAATCACCCACTGGTCGTATGGACCTCTGAATGTAGACTGAAGTGTTAAACAGGAGCGAACATCTGCAATGCATTTCAAGTTCAGTAAAATCCAATGTGGCTCCACAAAAAGGACAGAGAGGATGGTGTTCGATCTTTAATAGTTTTATTATCAAATGCATTCAGATTACAAAATACATAAATCAGTAGAATTGAAAGTAACATAAGTGCAAACATGTTCGAATGATCAAGCAGTCTAATTTTATAAATAATCAGAAACAAAATGCAAAATAGTATCACTTACAGCAAACAAAATAACACCCAAGCAGGGTCCATAAAGGAACCACCCTATTCTAAATAGAGCAAGTAGCAAGGGGAAATTCTTTGAGGAAGGTGGCAGGATTATATTAACCGGATATAAGGTTCGAAAGAGAGAGTCTGAGTATTCAAGCATGAAGCTTAACACTCGAACGGAAAAAATCAGCTGAGTTGAGAAGAGGTCAATGTCCGGAAAGGGTGTTGGCCCTCTGTTCTAAAAAGCCCACAATCAAAACGTGAAAGAAAAAAAAAAGGTTTCTAAAAGGCTTCTCTTTATCACTTTCCACCATGAGCCAATCATAAAAAGTGTTCCTGGGGAACAGGCACCCTCCCAATCATCTGGACGACCTTGAATGCAACATCAGTCCGGTCTGCCTGGTACAAGATGGCTTTCCCATTGCCTCAGTCTCCGCATCTGACGCCAACTTTTAATTAAAAGATCAGCCCTCCCTAACCTTGCAAGTTGAACAGAAGGCTGTTTTGACTTAACACGCTTTTGATAAGACACTTACGGAAAAGAGAAAAACATGACACTAAGAGAACATTTTGTTAAAATGTAACTTGTACACCTAAGTCTAGCTACAAGTGAGGCCACGTTTGGTACATAACAGGCTTAAATGGATAAAGAAGGCATACGTAATTATAGAAATGCAGTCAAGGAAGGCATACATTTCTTTTCTGGTAAATACATCATTGCAACTCAGCTAAGTATACAAGTGGCTTTCATTAACCCCTTCGCTGCGGGGGTTAATTCCCCCGCTGTGCTGGGGGGAAGGGGGGCGCGCACAGCGCCCGCATGCTCATGTCATGAGGCACGGCGCTCCTGTGCTCATGACGATCTCAGCTCGTCACAGGTGCATTACCTGCCGTGGAACGCTCAGCACAGCAGGAGAATTATCCCTGCATGCGAGCGTTCCACGGCGCATGACGAGCTGAGCTCGTCATGAGCACCGGAGCGCCGTGGCTCATGACGAGCTCAGCTCGTCATGAGCCTTGAAGAGGTTAGAATAAATATATAGCCACTTACTGCATGTACTAAATAAAATGCACACAACATAATACAAATAAACACCCGTTGTTGTTGCTGCAAATGTGGGGGGACTTTAACCCCCAGCATTCCTTGCGGCCCGAGTGCCGCCAATTTGACCGTCTTCCCGCGCTTAGAGGTGCCCAAAAGGGGTCAGGGCCTCCCGCAGCATGGGACCCCCCTGTTGTTGTTGCGAGTGGAGGGACTTCAACCTCCAGCATTCCTTGCGGCCCGAGTGCCGCCAGCATGACCGGCTGCCCTAGTCTGTAGGCGCTCAAAAGGGGCCATAGCCTCCCGTTGCATGGCATCCCGTTGTTGCTGCGAGTGGGGGGACATCAACCTCCAGCATTCTTTGCGACCCGAGTGCTGCCATCGTGACTGCCTTCCTGCGCCTGGAGGCGCTCATAAGGGGCCAGGACAGGAACCCATTGTTGTTGCTGAGAGTGGGGGGCTTCAACCCCCAGTATTTCTTGCTGCCCGAGTCCCGCCAACGTGACTGTCTGCCTGCACGTGGAGGCACTCAAAAGGGGCCAGGGTCTCATGCAGCACGGCAGCCCGTTGTTATTGCTGCGAATGGGGGATTTCAGCCCCCAGCATTTTTTGCGGCCCGAGTGCTGCGAACGTGACTGTTTGCTCATGCCTGGAGGTGCTCAAAAGGGACTAGGGCCTCCCGCAGTGCGGACGTGCCTGGCAAAGACCGGGCCAAGGGAGGGCCAGTCCACGCCTGGAGGAGGCTGGGCTAGCCCCCCCCCCCTCTAACGTCTGGCTGAAGCACGGTTCACAAGATGGTGAAAAAGAATGCTGAAAGTACGGGGAGGAGGAAATCATCCCACATGCCGATGGAGGAGGTAAACTTTACTTGTTTAGATACTTTCTTAGCAAAGGCCTCATCTGCGATAGCACTAGAGATTGACCGAGCAAAGAGGAGATTATCACTGGGTGCGGACATTGCCATAAACAAGGACATTCCATCTGGTTTGATCCATTAGGGTCAGACACCAAACTTACTGGGGACAAACTTTGGCGTAATAAGCCTCTCTATCCCACTTACTCCTACGATGAGCAGTTCTATTCTTTTATAAGAGGCACTAATTCCAGTGGAAGCAGGACCAGTGCAAAAAAGAAAAAAGGGCCCCGCCAGAAACCTTTCCAAAAACAACTCTAAGATGCCAAGAAAAAGTAAAATCGTTCCACAAAGTGTATCAGGTGGTAATATAGAGAAACTACAACAGTCGATAGTTGTCCCATCAAAGGCCATGAATGGGGATGATTTTCTGGAAAAATTCAAAGAGCTTCTAGCTCCTTTACCTTTGCGTTTAGAGTCCATCGTAAAGGCAATAAAGGAGATAGCACCATCAAGAAATATGCCATCTTGTGAGGGTGGGTTAGGGAGATCCCCCCAAGGGCAGCTGCAAAATCTTGTAGAAAGTGACCATAGTTATATGGTAGATAACAGTACAAACCCAGAGGGGGGCCTAATCTTTCACAAAGTTTAGATGAGGGGCTAAAGTTAGATCTCCCCCCAGCTGCATGTCCCTATGTAGTCATTTTGGCAAATATCCCAGCTTTAAAAAATGACCAAATAGAAACTACCGAGCTAACCCACTAAGCACATCACTGGATCTATAAAACCGCGAATGGACGGGTAGAGGGGCTCCGTAATATTTTAATGGCTCGCAGAGTCCCTTGGCTTGGGAAGCAAGCCAAATCTATTACAGGGGACTGTATGGTTTTAACTTTGAAATCTCCAGTCATGGCTGAAAAGCTATTACATCCATTACCCAATAACCCTTCATCATCAACACAAATATTTGCACTACCTCTCGGTTTCTTTTATAAACTGTTGATGCATCAGCAAGGTTTAGACGGGAAAAGGGCTCATGATTTTACTCTTTCCAGAGCGGAGACACATTCACACTTACACTACAGAGGAAATACTACCCCTTTACCACCAACCTCAAATCGCTTTATGACATTGACAGACCTGGATGCCTGTGAGTGACTGTGTACCAGGGAGGGATCTTAGAAGGTTGTACTGTACGAGTCTCGGGAGAGCTTGGCTGATGAAGTCCCTCTTGAAAGGACAGGGATACTTTTACAGCCATCACATGGACCATTGCAGGTCTGGGCAGAAATTGTTGGCCCCAGATTGGTCAAAATAGACCTCCACTTTTGACCTAGTATGCCTGCAAGAGACCTGGGTCCTATTAATATAGATTGCTATAGGTCATACTATACCCCTGCAATTGCCTCAACCACCAGTAGGGCGAGGGGTGGGATTGTGACATTTTTAAAGAGCACTCTGCCATTTGAAGTTTTATTATTTTACTATGAATATCAGTATTTTAATATGTTACATCCTAAAGGTCCAGAAGGCAACACCATATTATTGATTAATTTGTACAATAATTTATTTGGGGGTGAAAAGTACAAAGTTGTTTCTATAGTGGAGGAAAACATGAATAAGCTAATTAGTTCATGTAAAAATGATCTGACAGTGCTGTGGTTGGGCGATTTTAATGTGCGCCCATGCCCTTTTGCATTAACCTCACTTTGTAGTTTAACAGAGGAGGATGGAGAAGGTAATGTACACTTCTCCCTCAACCAATATGGTAATTCCTCAAATAAACTCACCATTTCAGAAGATTTGGAGATTATGAACCCCTTGTCGGAATCCACCGGCCTCCCGCTAGAAACCTTTCTCTCTACTGTTATACTCCATATAGGTACCCTATATAGGCGAAGGTAACATTGCAACCTTTCACCTATATTCTTCCCTTCATTACTTACCTAATGGTTCTTAGGGACTGACACTGCATTCAGAACGCAGGTTTTTCCCTAGTTTGAATCTCATACATTATGCATGAGTTTTCTTGGAAGCACAGCAGGACTTCCATCTCCTGTATAATATCTCTGTATAAAGTTCAGGCCTTATGTCATCCTTTAGGCTGACACAGTAAATCAGCAAGGTAGGAACTCTGGGGAGACCTATGGATATAAATACATCACATCTTGCTTAGAAGGACAGAGGAGACTGAGACTTCCCAGCCGACACACTGACCAGAGACGCTGAGATTCCTGCATGCAGACGCTCCAGCTCGCAGTGGTCTAACATGTGGTCTACAGGATGGAGTACTGTATTCTCTCATTCTCAGGTAATGGGGTTGACTAGATCCAAGAGGGATTCTTGACATAACACCTACACTGACGCTAGGTTCTTTAAGGTACATCTAGTTAGGGAGGTATCGTAGGACTACACACTTTTTATCATGTATTTTATATATTTCTATTTATTCATGATTACTGCAAAATGGTAGAACTATACCATCTTTTTACTTTCATAGTACTTCTGATCATATATCTCTGCTACTGTTTAATGGTTTTTGCAGCTCATCTATTCTACACTAAAATAACAACTGTCCAATAAATTCTTATTGACAAACCGCCCAGTATGTTTATTACATGTATCTCTGAGACAAACTAAGTGAGCACGAGTGACTGAGCGAAAGCTAATATATTGTTTCCACGATTCTGAGGGATCAGGTTTATCATGTTCTGAAGTTGCCAAGAACTATTCTCTCCCCATAGGAGGAGATTCTAGTGGCACTGTGTGCTAGCTGATACAGACAGGCTAACATACCCAGTGGGGGTGCACAGAATCAGTCAGCCACCATGGCCCCGCCAACGTTGGTTGGGTACTTATTTAACAGTAGAATCTGAGTAGTTCAGTTGTGCTATTCTCAGAGACCCCTACTCACAAAACATCAGAGACGTCTGGAGTGGGTGGGCACAACCTCAGCCACAGCTGAGTAGGCTAAGAAATCCTATTTATTGGCTGTTGGTTAATCAAGCTTGAAGGACACATTGTTCCTAAATTATGCATAAACACCTTATCCTAGTTTCCTTGGAAAACTTCTTCTTTACAAAATGACTGAGGACAGAGAACACGTAATAGTATAACTAAACCTCTCAGCTGGAGAAGAAGATGCAGATTCAATTCAAATTGTAGAAAAACTTAGAAATACAGTCACCCTGAAACTGCTAGAGCATCGTTTAACACCTTGGGGTGGTAGTAGTATTCATGATTGAGGCACAAGAATCGTACAGAACAGAGGTATTTCATTAGTGGGTTACATTCCGAGCAGCAAATGCAAGAACAAAAACATTTCACTCCTACACAGAAGGAGATGCACCTGCAGAATATTGTCAGTTTGAAGACATTGAGATTCCGCTCACGTACCAGGAACACTTGCACTGGTTTAAAGGCACCCTACCCCACATAAGAAGAAGAGTAAGACTCGGCCCACTCGGAAGAGAAGGGGCAACATGGCCGATATTAGCGACGTACACACCACATCCTGACATTAAAACAATGCCACCAGGAGACTTACTCACGCAACACAAAAAATTGATCCAAATCTTCATGAGAACACTTACAGTCTGACCAGCAATAGTTGCAACAAATGGAACTCAGGCTCAAGGTACAGCAACTAAAATCACACCACAAACATTACAAGCGGTGATGGGTAAAAATGCCCACAAAACGTGAACACATGCCATTCTGGGTAGCTCAGAAAACAACACATCTGGAGGCAGTGTTCACAAATACTACCCCGTATGAAAAACACAGAATGCTAACAATCTGCTTGCCCATGGGGATAACACCGCAAGTAGAAGATTGTACCACTTGGGGTACAGTCTTTGCTGCCATTTATACCAGGACTCATGGTATTCAGTCATTAGCAGTGATACCAGATGTATTAAGACAGATACAAAATGGGTACGGAGCAGAGCCTGCTCTGAACTTAGGGATGAAGTCACTAGGTAACTATGCCCACATATCAGCCTTATGGGAGGTCCACGAACTCGGGGTAGGACCGACGCACCAACGGACAGGGCGGGGTCTCTCAACACCTGAGTGGGTACCAGGTGAGGTGAGGTCAATACCTCGCACAGGACAGGACTGAAGCTCACCCTGCCTGTATGGAGGTATTTTTACGCATCACTGTACATTTATTTTGTCACTAATTGCAATAGCTTGAATTTGTTTTGGTCCTGAAGAAAGCCAGGGCAAGAGGCCCTTATTGGCTAAAAGTAGCAGACCGTAGTTAAAAACAACGGCATATTTGTTGAACGCCGTTTCTGCACTTTTTTAACCTGGTTTGGAAGTAATACTCAAATAAAGTTATCTGTTTACCTCCATATCCTTTTTAACCTGCACCCCACTTTTATTGCACTGCATTTTTTGTTATTAGTTGGCCTTTGTACATAGGATCGTAGGCATACGTTATTTTCTGGTTCCTGTTGTCTGTATACTATACTGCTCTTTGCACAGAGTCACCTGTTGGATTGATGAGGTGCTGTGACAGGAAAGATGGAATTCCAGATGATGACACTGGCCACGAAGGGCAGTTGATGGAAATCTATAAGCTACTTTCCTATGTGACAATAAGATTCATTTAATTGAACTGTTGTGGATGTAACATCTTTTATAGTGAGTTGTATGTTTTAGTGGTTGCATTTCCTCTTATCTCTTTCATTTTTTAGTCTTTTGAGTTGACCACCAGATTCCACTTGTGCTTTTGGACATGCAGACTTGAATTAATAGTTTCCAAAGTCCCTTTACGTGAAGCCCAGAGGTCCTTGGGAAAGCTAGAGGAACCACAGTATTTTGCTGTGAGGTGGAACCACGGGGTGGAACACGTGGCCAGTGTTGTGCAACGGCGCGAGGACCTCCCTAATCCAGTGGACGGTGGGATTCTGGCCAGAAGCAGTACTTAGTGGGTGAGCAAAAGTTGGACATTTACAATGCAAGGGAGGGCAGGTCAGCACCTATGCCACCGAAAAAGGGACCAGCTAAGGGGACCACCTACTTCCCTACAGAGGAGACAAAACAAGCGCAGGAGCAAGGGGCCCTTACGAAAGAAGAGCTCCTCTCCTGGCATCCCTCAGGGAGTTCAAATCAGAGCTCTGAGCAGTATTGAAAGTGGACATTAAGACTTCCCTGGACCAGCTGAAAGTGGACCTGACGGAGCAGATCACACCGCTCCAGCAAGATGTGGACTCAGTGGGGCACGCGTGTTCTGGAGGTGGATCTCAGGCCCTGGAGCTAGAAAAAAAGCGGAGGCCACGCAAGATAGCATACAGGACCTACAAGCACAGCTACAGGCGGCCCTTTTAAAGGCAGAAAACCTGGAAAACAGATCCCGACGAGATAACACTAGAATCGGGGACCTTGAAGAGGGTGCGGATGGATCAGACCTGGAGGCATTCATCTAGGGACTCTTTGCCGAGGTCCTAGGGTCTAACCAGATAAAGATCATGATTGAGAGAGTGCACTGTGTGGGGGCCCAGCAAGGAGGAGAACGGCGACACACTTGCAACATCCTTGTCAAAATACACTCTTTTAAAGCTAAAGAGGCAATTCTTCAAACTGCAAGAAAGAAAAATTAGGTCTCCTTCCAGCGATTTCGTTGTAGCCTCTTTCAGGATCTGGCTCCGGCGACCTTACCCAGACGACAGCAATTTAGGCCTATTACCACGAAATTAAGGAAAGATAAGATTAAATATAGGTGGCCATTTCCTTTCGGCCTGGCCTTTGAGCTGAGCAATAAAACAAAACAAAACATATCACAGACTTAAAAAATGGTCTGAGACTGCCGTGCCTGCCTCCCAGCGCAGAGGATTTAGGGGAGTCGGCCGCAAGAGGGAAAGACAGAGAGAACACTTCGCTATGGCACACAAGCACAAAGGGAAGACACGCCAAAGACTGAGTCTGTCTTGCAGGGAGAAATACGGCTATAATGGGTCCTTTTATTTAGTTGACTTGCATAAGGTCACAGGAATCGCTATTGAGTAAAGAAGCACTCCTGATTCTCCTTAACTAAGTGGTGGTTTTGTTTCTATTTGTCCACTCAAGTCCCCAAAGTGAACATTGCATCTGGCTGTCTTGAGGATGCAATGATTATATAGAAAAGACAGTGGGGGAAGCAGATCTGTGCTGTTCTCCCCATGTTAAGAACTTTCCCTTCCACGATGCTAAGGCCAGGAGAATTGGTGCGCACTGCCGAAGGTTGGGGTTATACAAATGTCTCTTTATTGTTGGGGGTAGGGGTTCCCGGGAGGCGGTATTTGCACTAGTAGATGCTTTGAATATAAACTGCTGACGACTCAGAAGTTGCACCAGTACTCTGTTCGGGCTGGGGGTTCTCCTGTGGTGGTCGGTATCGGTGGGAGTGAGTTAGGTGTAATTACAGAGTTACTGCAGAGGTGGGATGGTACTCCATTAACATGCCGATCTCCATAGCTTCTTTGATTGTAAAGGGGCTAAACTCGACACTCAAAAGACAGAAAGTCTGGAAATACCTATTAGATCATAGCTTTGACTTGGTAGCTTTAAAGGAAACACACCTAAAGAGAGCTGCATACAGATTCTCAGCGACCACCAAACATAGAGGGGTGGCTCCAATGTTTCACAACTCCCTGAAATTTCAACCTGAAGCTATTAAGCCCGATAAGGAAGGCAGGGTTATTATGGTGAAGGGGAAGGCAAAAGGGAAGCTTTGCACATTCATATCAGCATACGCGCCTAACACGGGTCAATCGACCTTTCTCACAGCCCTGTTCAACATAATTGGATGGTTTGCAGAAGGCCGGATGATACTGATGGGCGATTTTAACCTTACATGAGACGGGGATATGGATAGTACACACTCTCACAGGTCCCCCACAGGTAGCTTTCCAAGGAGCTTTAAAGAATCGGCACAAACATTAGGGTTGGTTGATGCATGGCGACACCTGTACCCGATGCTAAGGATTATGGGACAGATGTAGCAACATCCAGATTTGCGAATCTCAAATAGCCATTTTTTAGAAATCGCTATTTGAGATTAGCAAATTGGTATGTATGTAGAAATTCACATTTTTTTTGCGATTTCTTAAAATTCCTTAATTGCGATTAGCAAATTGGGAATCGCAATTAACCCCTTCCATGCTCATGACGAGCTGAGCTCGTCATGCAGTACACTGCTTGTGTGCTGATGACGAGCTGAGCTCGTCATGAATAATGGTAAATATGGATCTGCAGCACAGAGCATGAATTGCTGTAGCATTCATGTGGTTAAGGAATAATTTCCCATTCATTTCTATGGGCCAGGAGGCCCATAGGAATGAATGTGAAGTTATTTTCAATTTGTGATTCGCAATTTGAGAATCGCAAATTAAGAATAATTTCAAGGGTGCAAGGGTGTCATAAGGACACCCTGATGCACCCCTGAAATTCACATGTGTGCGTATATGGTGCACATACATGCCCTAAGGGCATGTATGTGCGCCACATGGCACCTTCACAAATGCAAAAAAGTGCTTTTGTGAAAGAAATTGCAAATTACCACCAACTTTAAGTTGGTGGTAATTTGCGATTTCTTAATGAGAAGTCGCACAACTTGGGTGCTTCATACATTGCATTTAAGGAATCGCAAAATTTGCGATTCCTTAAATGCAATCGCAAAATAAGGAATCGCAAATTTGCGAATCCTTATTTTGCACTCAAATTTGCTACATACATACCATTTAGCGAAAATGAGTTCGCAAACCCCGATATTCTGCGAATTTTGGCGTTTGCAAACTTATTTGAGCTTCATACATATGGCCCTATATGTTTTTTTCACACATCCGTCCATCAAACTTACTCGAGGCTTGATTATATCTTTACAAGTCAAAGTTTTTTAGGGTCTCTCCAGGAAGCAAAAATCTTCCCAATCTACATCTGAGATCACAGTTTGATTACGATTTGTCTTACCTGGGAAGGGGGCCCTTCTAAGATGCACAGATGGTACTTCCCGGTTGCCCTGACAAGAGATAGAGTACTAAGGGAGGAACTTCGAGGGGCCATCACGGAGTTCTTTCGATTAAACCTGCTTCAGGATACTTCGCCCCTGAATAATTGGGACAATTTTAAAGCGGCTATCAGGGGTACATGTACCGAACTCAACTCTACTTTAAAATAACAAAGGGCCAAGGAGAGGGAAGCATTAGAAACATCTTTGGGTGATATTGAAAAGGAACACAAAAATAACCCTTTCCTCACGGTTCAGTGCCAGTTGATAGCAATTAATGGGAAACTCCCAGCGATCTACTCTAACAGGAACATACTCTGCTCCGATTACGCCAGATCTCTTACGCGCAGTGCAATAAGATTGGATCACATCTAGCTAGACAACTACGGGAAAAGAGGGAGAAAGAATTCATTGGGGACAGAGTAAATGCAGCGGGCACACCTCCCATGAAGATGTTGCGAAGGCCAATGCTTTCGGGGCTTTTTACACAAGCCTTTACTCTGGAGACTACCTAGAACCTGCATCACAGCACCAGTATTTACAATCTCTAGTGCTCCAACAGATCCCACCAGACTGTAATAAGAGTCTAAACGCTCCCATTTCGGGGAAGAAATAGGGAGGGCAATCACGGCTCTCAAACCTAACAAGTCGCCCGGGCCAGATGGCTTGACCGTCCACTTTTACAAAACCTTTGCATCGGATATCACCCCTCACCTAACAATGCTTTTAAACGCGATCCTGGAAAACCAGACCGTCTCCCAATCAATGGCGTAGGCAGTTATCACGGTTTTCCAAAAACCTGGGAAAGATCCCGAGAGTGCGCCTCTTATAGGCCCATCGCGCTTATGAAGTTAGATGCCAAAGCGGTTAAAGGATCTGATGCCAAGCCTCATCCACCCTGATTAATCGGGCTTCATAAAAGGCAGACAGACCCACTATAACATTCGTAGAACCATTCACCTGATTGAGAAGGTGACCAAATTTAAGATTCCTGCAGTACTGGTGGGCATCTATGCTAAAAAGGCTTTTGCCAGGGTGGATTGGGCATTTTTTTTCAGCACCCTCGAACACTTTGGATTTGGAAAACCATTTATAGATATGATTAGAGCTAATTATGCACGCCCATGCTGTAGAGTGCAGGTTAACGGGACCAGCTCCACTCTCTTTCCCCTGGAGAGAGGCACAAGGCAGGCCTGCCTGCTTTCGCCACTGCTTTTCGCCTTTAGCACTGAGCCACTGGCCCTACGGATTCGTAAAGCAACAGGAATCCAGGGCATTCTATTTAGAGGTGAGGAGCATAACATGTCACTCTTCACCGATTACATGCTGTTTTCTCTTATTTCTCCCGACCAATCACTACAGGAACTGCAGGTGGAACTGAGGGCGTTTGAAGAAGTTTTGAGTTTCAAGGGGAATCTCATGAAATCTTTCACCTTGAATCTTATACTTCCCAGGGAGGTCGTGAATAGTTTGCGAGGCGCGACGCCACTCCAATAGGCCGAACACATACTCAAATACTTGGGAGTTAACTTGACTCCCACCCTAGAAGGTCTGTTTAGGGCTAACTATCCCCCACCATAGCTTCAAATCCAGCAAGACCTTAAAAGATTAAAGTCCCTTTTTATCTCGTGGTTGGGGCGCATTCACGCGAAAAAAATGACTGTGCTGCCAGAATTATTGTATTTATTCCAGGCCCTCCTGATAGGTCTGAACAGAGACTTTTTACCTAAATTGCGGTTTCTTTTTACATGATACATCTGGCAGAACAGTGGAGCGCGGCTTCCCTTTCACACTCTCCAGCGAGCAAGGAATGACGGAGGAGTGGCACTTCCAGGTCTCCACCTAGATTTTATAGCAGCCCAGCTCTGTATTCTGGACGAAAGGTCAAATAGAGAATCAGATAAACACTGGCTGCATAAGGATAGGGCGGTGGTGGTAAGAACGATATGGGATCTGATATGGAAATCCAAGCAAGATAGACAGCTAAATGCGTAGATTAGTACTTTCACACGCACCACACTTAAAGTCTGGGATGAGGTCTCCAAGGGGCTAGAGTGGTCTACTTTCCCTACACACCTATCCATTTCATCCCTGAATTCCCCCCAGCACTGCGACAGGGTCCCTTTGACTTATTGAGAGAGGGAGGTTGTCTGATACTATCAGACTTGTTTCATAATTACAATATGCTCACATTTGCCAACTGTTAAAGGGATTTCAAGGTTCCGTCCACGGAGCACTTCCACTATGTCCATCTCAAGCCGCCTTTAAGTGGATAAATTCCTTTTTGATGGACAGAACCCAAGCAGTGCATCTTGGGAACTATACTGCCCCTAATCTGTCCACTTCTTGCGGGGTTCCACAGGACTCCTCCCTTTCTCCACTTTTGTTCAACCTTTACATACGGCCTCTGATTCACTCACTTAAAGCCATGAGAACTACTGTCTTTAATTATGCTGATGACCTTCAGCTTGTCTTCTCTCTGGAGTCCCCCAATGCTGCCGTCGAATTTCAATCCACAATGCTTCATATCCAGCGTTGGATGGATCTGAATCAATTGAAGCTCAACCCAGGCTAGACAGAATTGGTGTTGCCTGGGAAGAGCTCCACGTGTTGGGGATCTCATTTTTGGGCAGGCGAATTAGGCCCACCCCAGTCCCTTCCTTATCAGTGAAAAGTCTTGGGGTGACTGTCGACTCAGATCTCTCACTGAGAGGGCACGTGGGCGCCGTTGTCTCCATCAGCCTTTTCCAGTTGCGAAAAATTAGGAAAATCGCACATCTGCTGTCCCATCCAGCTCTGGTTCAGGTGCTTATAGGTGCTTTAAGACAGGCTGCATAGTTTTGAAAACACTCTACTGCAGGAGCCCAACATTTCTTAATAGCCGGATCACCAAATATGCCCCTATGCGCAACCTTCGATCTGCTCACCTCCATCTTCTTACCACTCCCACCATCAAACTAAAAAGGCAGGGTGGACGTAGGTTCTCCTATCTGGCACCCAGGCTCTGGAACTCATTTCCACTCTCAGTCAGGAATTGTGACAACTTACTGGGCTTCAGAAAGGCCTTGAAAACATGGCTTTTCGGGCAACCCTATTAATCTGGTCCCTCGCAATAACATTCATTCGATTAGCGCCATGAAACCTTTGGTGACTGTGCGCTTTATAAATTCATCTTAAAATAACATAATATAACTGGGCTCTGCAGCCACAGGTCAGGGAGGCTGCGACTCGGGGGAAGGCGCCAAGGGAAAAATATGTGCAGAAGGTGGGGTCCATGTGAGGTGTGATCTCTTTTTTCTATAACCTGCTTCTTTCTACCTCACACATGCCGAGACCTCGGTACATGCAGACATGGGAACAGTGGTTAGAGAGAGAGGTCTCTGATACAGAATGAAAACATCTGTGGAGGGATACTGCCAAAGATAATCATTCCCTACATCTAAGGGAGGCGCACTACAAGATTCTCTTTGATTGGTAATTATACCCAACAAAACTCAAAAAGATCTTCCCGAAGTCTTCTGATTTGTATTGGAGAGGGTGTGGCCTCTTAGGGGACTCCAGTCATGTGGTGGGATTGCCCCTCAATCCGGCCCTTCTGGGAGGAAATATTGTCTCATGTGAAAGACATCTTGGGCTACCAAAGCGGACAGGGCAATCATGGAGGGGGGGTTATGGGGCGGCCAAAGTATCAATCGCAGCCACATGGAAGAAAAAGGCAGCGCTGGTGTTTTCCCAGTGGCATGCCCGCCTCTGGAAAATATTGTCGATGGAAAGGATGGCAAACATCTTTAGAGACGACTATAATTTTTTAAAATATAAATAGGGCCCTCTTGTCACCTACCTCAGAAGCGGCCTCCCCCTGGTGATATGCCCTCCCTCATTACGGGATATGCACCTGTTCCAGTTCTAGTTGGAGGACACTTGGTCATTGTAGTATTCTCTGTGTTGTGCCTCTTAGGCATCTGTAGTTGGAACCTTGTTTGCCTCATAGTTCCAGTTTCATCCTTGTCTCGGTATATTCGTCTATATCCTCTTCTGCGTTATTTCTAGTCAAGGGTGGCAAATGTTTATAGATCTCTCTCCCTTCAAAACCCAAAGAATGTAGCAAAAGACACTTCTTCCTCTCTGCGCGATATCTTGACGCGCCTATCGCACCTAAATAGGTCTCGAAGGCATCGAACCATTTTTTCCAACTAATGGGTGGATTTCCTGGCGTCTCCAGGAAAGGAGGTGGAGGAGACACAGACTGCATCTTTAAGTGAAATGTGGAACTCCTTTAAAATTCCACTGAAATATTTATTCGTTTTTTATTTATTTTTCCTTTTGTGCCCTGTCGCTGTCAATAAAATTGCTCATGTAGTGTTTAGGAGATAAAAAATATAATGATAATGTTTGAGTTGAACCGGACTGGATAACAAGCTGAGTCAATATGTATATCTATTGACACGAGGAAACACTGTTCAACGCATTCAGCGCATCCGTCTTAGCTGTGAAGAACAAGTTTTTTATTTTTTTGCTAAGACTGCTTCGTAGACGTGTTGCCAAGCGCGCCCTTTCTGAGACGCGAACACTACAGATGCCTAAGAGGCACAACACAGAGAATACTACATAATTTTTTTTTTTGTATTTTTTTTTTGTTTTTTTATTGTAATTAAAGTATTTATTGTGCTTGGAAGAAGCACAGCGACAGGGAGCAGTGACAGAAATCCAACTGTCAAAACACAGCGTTCTAAGACAAAGCCTGGAACTATGAGGCAAACAAGGTTCCAACTACAGATGCCTAAGAGGCACAACACAGAGAATACTACAGTCATCTTGTAAAATCAGCCTGAGAGCAGAGGTGTACATAATGACTACATTCAATCAGATCTAAATTCTCCAGTAGTAGTATTGATGAGGACCGCCTCTTGGTAGTCAAGTTCTTTTGTTGAAGGTGGGTTAGGGCAGGTAGGGAGAGGGGGGTTCTAAAAAGTTATAGGCCTCTTTTGGTGTATCAGTAGATTCAGACGAAATGTGTTGTAGAGAATGAAGGAGGGTGGTGTACTCCCCAGTTTCTAAAGAAACTGTAACTTCGTTAGGCAATCTGTCAGATGAAGGGGTCGCAGCGACATGTTCTTTTATGTAATGTACAAACATCTTGTGAAATGTGATGGTACCTAATAAAAAGAAGTTTGAAAAAAAATCTACAATCAATCCTGGGATTCCTACATTTTGGTAGAACATACGTCTTGAATTATGCAGAAAAAGTAAAACCTTTCTACGACTTAATAAAATCAGATTTTTGAGTAATACAATGGACACATGGACACACAGGTACACTTTCTTCCTTACAAGCTGAAGTGATATCTTCCAAGCACTTACAGACGCGCATTAAACGTACGCAACCTGGTGATCCGTATAATTGCGGGTCAATCTGGGTACACCTATCAAACATATATTGAAGGTGAAACAGTATCAATTGCATACAAATCACATTTGTACGCAAATGCTGAGATTCGCTTCGCATCTACAGAAAATATTCGAACAGCAGTACAGACTGCGTAGTGAGAGAAAGAGCACTGGCTCAGGGGAAATGAATAATAGTAGTGACTCTGGTTCCAGCCTTAGAGGCTGCGACAAAGGCAAGCGTTCCTAACGCTAAAACCTTACATCCGAGATGGATACAATGGGCTAATTCTCTCACTGCAACAGATGTGGAATACAGGTACAACCCAAATTTAAAGACACAAGCATTCCTGCAATACGAACAAGAATACCCTCTACCAAACAAAATAAAGCCTTTAGATCACTATGAATATATCATTTATACTCCCGGATCTACTCAACCGGCCATAGGAAGTAAGCAACATGTGCAATCGTTAAAGGTCGCATGCATGATGGAAAGTTCCATTCAAGATGCGCAAAAATGCAGTCTCTAGGAGACTGCACAGCACAGCTGGCAGAGTCAAAAGCCTTGATACTGGCACTTGTAAATACAGATCGAGAATTCCCCACACTAATTGTGTGCGTTTCCTTTTACTGTGTGCAGTCATAATGAATATTTGCAGCACTGGATTCAGAACGGGTTAAAAGATGCAAAAGGTGGCACAATTAAGCACAGAATGCTATGGGAATAGTAGTGGAGTTAAAAACCGAACTACCGAGGGCTCAGGTGATGCATACACTGAGTAATTAGCGTGATGACGTTCACATTGAAGGAAATTCATTGGCTGCAAGGGGGGGCTATAAGTGCGGCTTCTGTAGCTGCAATCACTCTGTGAAATTATGGTGGCTGTCATTGCTTCACTCAAAAACAGCAAAGCAGTACCAAAAAGACTTCCACTCAAGTACTCCTACAAGATCGATACCAATAACATTCCATTTGCTCAGATTCCTGGAGTGGGGGATAGAGTAATTCCAAACATGGATCGTAGGTTAGGTTTAATTTTAGCAGCACACGAAGGGATAGGCAGGAGTTATGGCAACTGTTTATTTATTGAAACAGCGCTATGGCCTGGATTAACGAAGCAGACTAAAGACTGTGTCTTGAAATGCGACGTCTGCCAGCAGACGATCGGTTCCACCGTAACCCGTCCAGCGCAGACACTATTATTAATATCTGGCAAACCACTAGCGTGTGTTTACTTGGACCACTGCGGCCCCTTACAAAGAGATGGGGCTTAGAGGGGTATCATGGTTGCAGTGTTCCTGCTCAAGATTCCTATGAGTGTGGCCCCAACGCTCGACTGACGCTCGGGGACATACGCAATTGGCACATTACATTCTAACCGGGGCCCTGCTTTTAGCTCTCTGGCTTACAAGAAGGCCATGCGACGATTGGGTGTAGCATTGCAGTACTCCTCTCCGTACCATCCCGAGGGAAATTCGGTTGTGGAGAGGAAAAAACAAGACTTGAAGCAGTCTTTAACAGCTAGAGTATTAGGCACGGTTGAGAGCTGGGTAAAATATCTGTATGGAGTGCAGTGAGCATTGAATAACATGCCAAGAGGTTCTCTAGGGGGCGTCACTCCATATGAGGTCCACTTTGGGACAAGAATGTGTGTGCCTGATCTTGATTGTGAAGGTGCAGTGGCAGATGAAAAACCTTTTGACATCCATGATCGTTTGGCTTTTTTTATAGGAGCCAAATGAATCCAGGACACAACAAAGCAATGTCCATCTGAAGCAGACCACCACTTCTGGATCCCAAAAGTCGGGGATCTGGTCAGAGAGAAAATTGCGGGAAAGAAAGAATTTGGGCCATTCTACAGAAAGCTTGTGCAGGTCCTAGCAGTCGAAGGAATAAGAACTGTACTTCTAACGCCTCTTGCCAGAAAAAAGGAGAAAAGATTTGTCTCAATTGACTTAATCAAACCACACTATGTGGCCTATACTGAGTAATAGGACCCTTGGACTCCAAAGTAGCAGATGCCCTCCTCTTGCTACAATTCTAGAAGTTCAAACGAAAAGACTCATCACGTTTGAAGAGTCCCCTGTACGGAATGAAGGACTATGCAATAATGCCATTGAAAGCGTTCCTCTTGAACTTGAACTTCAAATTCAGAATCAAAATGAAAGACAAATTTCAATTCAACCAAATACAAATGTCTACATCAATATGGCTCAACAAGAGCGAACTACAATTTCCACAAATCTTGATGCAATACCGACAATTGATCGAACTGCTTCTGGCTACTTCATAAACTTTGATACGTTTTCTTTAGATCCAAGTGAACCTGAAACGATGCCAGACAAACAATCACACAAGCAGCAAGTTAAAGACTTTCTGAACTTTCTTAAAAATACTTACCTGGTGTCATCTTGGGTAGAACTATGGGTAATCACTGGGATATTTTTCTTTCTTTTCTGGGTAGTAATAGTTTTTAGCATGCTTATCAATGGGAAATGCCTTCGACAAAGCTCTGCAGCCCAAAAGGTGAATTTAATTTTAAAACCACACCAATCACCGCACCGAGAACAAAGAGACTTGTCTTCAGTGAACATAACAGCAGTTCCTATAGCTGATGGTATAATTTGGGACAAAGTTGATTTCAATATATTTGGTCCGACCGAACTTTTAAGATTTCCTCATTTATTTAAAATATTGTTGAGTGATATCAGTACCTCAAGTATATTTTCCGATGATTGGGACTTGGAAACTGTAAACAACATGTTGTCTGATTTGGAAAAATCTGCTGCATTTTCTAATAGTGAAAGATTGGAAAGCGCACCAGATTTCGAAACAATGTATTGTTATCAACATTATGGTCATCACTTTCTGCAGAAATCTGCTTATCCTAGAAATGTGTTCACATACCACTAGTGGGAACATTGTCTAACACCGCCGAAAGGCAGTTTAAAAACATTTACACAAAAATTTCCATATTTTTCAGGGATTCATATGTCTGACCCAGTCTCATATTATTATAAGGTTGCACCAACATAAGTACAGAGAATATGTTAACAAACACCAAACAGATTTACTCTGCTTCCTTTATTGCCCAGTTGTCTGAACAAGGTTACGACTTATGGAAAGACACCATACACTTAAAATCAGTCTAGGGTATTAGAAAATGGCAAGCTCAGAGAACGGAAGCTTTGTTTAGAGCATGCTTTATCCCTCAACAGATCATGTTTTTGAACGAGACAGTGCAACAGATGTGTTGCCTTGGACTAGCCAAGAACAAAGACTTGAACACACCTCAGATGCCAACTCCATCACACACCGAGGGTAACATAATATCACAAAAAGAGGTTACAGTAGATGACATCATACAATACAATACAATAGAACAGACCTCGATTGGAAAAAATGGTTGATTTGGCCCACAGACACCAATAGTTGCCAGCCTAGATTTATGGGTAAAACTGAAGGGTTTGCTATCCATTGGCCAGAGCCACGTTATGTACAGAGAGAACCTCCAGGGGTAGTGACATCCTACAGTGTTAGGAAGTTGGAGGTGGAGAAGTGTGGCTCACCGGTTAGAGCGGAAGACCCTGAGGCAGAGGTCTGGCCGGGGCCAGGGTTCAATTCCCGATGCGGCAGGGTCTTGGGCTCAATGTCCACGGACTCGATAATTCCCTCGCCTCGGTGCCTACTCTAATAATGGGTCCCACTCTGCAACTCTCGGCAATAGCTTGCTTAATCTCCACAACGGCCCCGAAAGCGCTAGGATGCCTGGCTTCACCTTGGGGGTGCCCAGTAGGGGCATCTCACAGGGAAAGCCAGGAAGGGTTTCACAGCAGTATACAGCGCCAGGATGCCTGAAAAGTGATAGTGCACTTTACAAGTATACAAGTATACATACAGTTGTGCCTTGATTGGCTAAAAACCTCAACACTCACACAAGTGAAACAACAGTTATCCTTACTGTCACAGGATGTGGATCTTAGGGATTTTTTTACTAGGTCCCAGGAAGCCACGTCAGAAATGTTTCATTTATGCTGTCTACAAAGAAGTATGGAAAATATCCCAACAAGAGGCCGCAGAGAGACTACAGGAGATAGACCGTATAAATCTGGAAAAATCTTTAGCAGTGGTAGACAATGGGTTAACTGCATTGACCTCCAGGACATATTCCTTAGGCAACATTGTATCTTCTGCGATAGACATACTAGAACAAGATTTGGCCATATTTCAACTCTGGCAATCTCAATTACGTTCTATTATGTTGTTAAGCTGGACGCTGCAATCTTTGCGTGGAAGCTATGTGCCTTGGTGTTTTATTAACAGCACATCTTTGTTCTCTGAATACAGTCTAACAGATAAACAGATAGAAATGGCAGAAAGGGGAGCAAAATATACAATGCTGCGTATCAAAAAACTGGATAGATTGCCATTTACAGTGGCAGAATCACCGTCCACAGAATGGCTAATCCATGACCACATAAGTCTACCGGTCACTACTTTTCAGTTTCAGTATTGCCTTGAACAAAAGCAGGCAGGCAGATATGAAGAAATGGGTAAGGAATACTTCAAGGAATCATGGGAATTACCATACAGATTTCAATGCCGGAGTGGGGATCGAGAAGTGTTTCTAAGCAGTACTAACTTTGCAAACGCTTTAAGTGGATCACTCATATCTCAGGATATAATGCTGCACGAAGCTTGTAATGGTTCTGTAGCACACCTGTCCTGCCATTTGAGGGGTTCCCCAGCTGCAGTAATTACTCCAGCATTCGAGCTACTTTCAGATGGGAGTTACTTGATGCTGAACAGTCAAGGCTGCTGCAGAATGCTCCCTGGCATCGCATATCTGGTAACAGTGAGCTCCAGGGTTACTTGCTGTATGCAAGTATTGTTTCCCTCGTCACATACAGTCAAGGAGGCACCGTTATGGCCTTCACTGATTGTTTCTTTAGTACGGTTTGAATCTTTAAGCAGAATGAAAGCCATGCTTTTACAGAAGTCTGTGCCCTTAACACAAGGTCTTCGGCAGAGATACAGGCGCTTATCCATACAAACTGCCCTTTCCATTTTGCAGAAATGGTAAATCGTATCTTTAACATGTCTGATACGACATGCATAGTCCACCTGATTGTTTTCCACCTGCTACGCAATGGACGTCCCAGTCACCAAGGAGATGGAAAAAGCACTCCTGGAGCGTAAGTACCTTGACCACATAGTAAAACATCTAGGCACGCCTCACCTAAGAGAACTAAGTGCATCTTGGTTCTTGTCATTTTGACCAGTCTAGATGGACTGCATCTTACATGTCCTCCGATGCCTATTTTGCGGAGAAGAATGCGTGTTAGACCTTTGTTTGATACTCCCATCATGTGCGCAACCGGATGTGAATGCTCTACTGGACCCTATAACCGCCCATGTTCTGCAGTGTCCTCAGCGTATTCCAATGTTGATGGTGGCATTCCTTGAGCCACCGCAGGTAGTAACTGCACCTGTTGGTATGGACACCGACTCCTCCACTGACACCCAGGCTTTGGACGGCGCACAGACTGCCCCAGCACCGTCTGCGGACTGTGTGGAACATCATCTGTGCTCAATTGACATACGCTGCGAGGTCTACTACAGAAGCAAGCAACGGAAATGTTGCGTCTACCAGCCAGGACACATAAACAATTGACTGATTAGGCTTGTTGTGTGCTGGAAGAAATTCGCCCTTTTTTAAACAAGCTCAAATTTGGAACTCAAAAACAAAATTGACATTCCTTTCATTTATTGGGCATACATGGCTTTCTAATGCTTATAGTGGTTCGGACTTTAACTACAGACACTTTAGAGCTATGGCTTACAAACATTTTCTTTTAACATTTTTAAGTTTTTTAGATTCTTTTTTTTATAAGTTTTAAACATTTTAAGCAAAACAAATTGGACGGGTATGCCCAGACGTGGGTCCCGTGCTCTCCATGCCTCTGGAGTCTAGCTAAACAATGGATTTAGGCCTAGATCTCTGTACTGGGGTGAATGTATGACATTATTCTGCATTCTGTCCATCAATTGTTCTTTTTGCATTTGTCACCCGAGTGGGACGGGTATGCCCAGACATGGTTCTGGTTCTCTCCATGCCACTGGAGTCAAGGTATCCTGGCTGATGAGGGCTGAGAGCCCGAAATCGGTCCTAGGATGCTTGTTTCCAGTCCAGGGATGACCTGTCCTGGCGGTTGGGCTGGACTGTTCCCATTGGGCACAGTGTCAGCACTGACTTGCCTATGGCTGGGTCCAAACTAGAATGGTATGGTGAGGGAAAAAACAATGGATTTAGGCCTAGATCTCTGTACTGGGGTGAATGTATGACATTATTCTGCATTCTGTCCATCAATTGTTCTTTTTGCATTTGTCACCCGAGTGGGACGGGTATGCCCAGACATGATTCTGGTTCTCTCCATGCCACTGGAGTCAAGCTATCCTGGCTGATGAGGGCTGAGAGCCCGAAACCGGTCCTAGGATGCTTGTTTCCATTCCAGGGATGACCTTTCCTGGCAGTTGGGCTGGACTGTTCCCATTGGGCGCAGGGTCAAGAATGAGTTGCATATGGCTGGGTTCAAACTGGAATGGCATGGTGAGCAAAATAACCATGGATTTAGCCCAGATCTCTGTACTGGGGGGAATGTATGACATTGTTCTGCATTCTGTCCATCAATTGTTCTTTTTACATTTATGAACTTTGTGCATATATCTCTGCTACTGTCTAATGGTTAATTTATTTTACAATAGAATAACAACTGTTCAATAAATTCTTATTGACAAACCGGCCAGAATGTTTATTCTATGTATCTCTGACACAAACTAAGTGAGCACGAGTAACTGAGCGATAGGTAGTATATTGTTTCCACGATTCTGAGGGATTAGGGTTGTCCTGTTCTGAGGTTGCCAATAACTATTCTCTCCCTGATAAGAGAAGAATCTAGTGGCACTGTGAGCTAGGTGATACAGAGAGGCTAACATACCCAGTGGGTATGCACAGAATCAGTCTGCCACCAATCCCACAGTTTATGTTATTCAAACGCACAGATCATGTATAGGTTATATAGGAACTACACAACCCTACCTCATATAGCTCCCCAATTAATAGTTTCTCTGACAATGGGAGGAGCTCTTGGTAATAGGAAAGTTGAATTTCTGCTTTTTAGTGATCATGCGGCTGTAAATTGGCATATGAACTGGATAGGTTTAAATAATCCATTACAAACAATTTGAGGGCCTTCTGGTCAACAATTAATGCTCCATTTCTAAAAGCAAATTCTTATAGTTACTTGGACATGCATGTGGATGAGGTTTCATGGTTGGAGCATTGGGGTGATGGTCGAAGAGCCTGTTCCTTTATCTAATATCGCTCTTACTTTTAATAATGTGGAGATAGGTGTAGCTTTGGCACAATGCACTTGTAATAAGGCACCTGGTATAGATGGCACCCCAATAGATTTTTTCACAGATTCCCCTGATCTTTGGAGACCCTTGCTTACTAACATATTTAATGCCATAGCTAAAGAGGGACCTTCTGCTTCCTGGCATAAAGCAGTTTTAACACCAATTTACAAAAAAGGAGATGAACTAGACCACAGAAACTACAGGGCAATTTCCCCCTTCGATATCAAGGCAAAACTCATGGGCAGAGTGCAATTAAATAGATTGGAGGCATGGGCACTGACAAATAACATCCTGACCCCGCCACAGTATGGATTTAGAAAAGATAGAGGCACTCAAGACCAGTGCCTGAATCTGAGTCTGCTTATAGCGAAGTACACCCACGCTAAGCAAAGTAATCTATATTTGGCCCTCATGGATCTTAGCGCAGCCTTTGACTGTGTATCCCATTTCCATCTATGGAGGATCGTGAGGGAAATGGGAGTAGACCAGTAAATAATTACCTTTATAAGACAAATGTATTCGAAGGCCGAAGCGTGTGTAAGGATTGGCCAACAGGGTGAGCGCACCAGATGATTTTCAGTTACTAGAGGAGTTCACCAAGGGTGCGTTCTCGCCCCTTTTCTGTTTTCGTTATAAACTAATGTGCTAGAATCAGCCATAAATGTTCCTAGAACAAACAAGATGTGCATCCCAATTTTTTTGTATGCAAATGTTTTTTTTTTTTTTTTGGAGGATAGCAATGCTCTTGTTTCCTGTTTTTTGTTGTTGTTTTTTTAAGACACCTTTATTGTACACTCTTGAGAAAATACAGCATAAGGCCTGCAACCCCAGGGGCCGGCCGCGACATCTGCAGTTGCTTGTCAATATTTGCGGATTATAACACAGCCCTTTTGCCATCAACCCTGGGGTCCTGCGGCGCAGTATCAGTGAGCGTACCTGTTAGCAACAAGTTCATGTTTCGGATAAGTCATAGGTCTAACATTTATAAAAAAAAAAAAGTGTTTATTTTTTTTTAAAACAACTTGTAACTGCGTTCAAGATATCAAACTTCCACGCTGGTTGTCATTATGTCTATGGTGACGCACAGTGTAGATATGTACGTATATGAGGATAGAGATGTGAAGTACTCTGTGAAAAGCGGTATATCACAATGCTTTCTACTTAGATCATAAACCCCTCCATTCTCTTTCTAGTCTCCCTCCATCTCCTCATCTGAGCTAATACTATCCTCTTCTGGTAATGGGTCACATTGATCCCCTCTGTATGTATTCCAGGCTGACCATACTTTGTTCCATTTACGGGGGCATGCCCTATTCACATACACTGCCCGCTTCGTCAACATCAGGATGCCCATGTTTTTGCTCCAGTGTGACAATGTGGGTAGTTCTGATGCGCCCCATTTTTTAGCGATATCTCATTTTGCTACCATTATGGCTAGTGTGCCCCATATGTGTCCGTGTCTGGATAAGTCAGTCCAAATGTTTCAGTTTTAATGGTGTGCACGGGAAGGTCACTCCAGAAACTGCTGAATACTTAATGAAAAGCTTGGATCTTCATACAAACGAATCTAAGTAATTTGTTTTAATTGCAGGACAGAAGCTGAAACATCCTCCATCCTTTTTTATATCTATTCGTAAAGTGGTGCAGACAGAGTCATTTTCTTATCTAGGGGTGACTATTGATTATACATCATCCTGAATGCATATAGTGGTGAATCGTGGGATCATGCTTGTAAATAATACAAATGCCATTCATTTGTTTAAAAAAAAGTTGGAAACAAGAAATCCAGATATTTTAAGAAAGGTTTTCAGGGCCAAATCTAGTGCAGTAGCTGAGTATGGTGCCGGAGTGTGGGGCCATGTTAATGTAAATGGGATACAAACAATAGAGAATATCTTTTGGAAATCAATGATGAGCCTCCCTATTAGTTGTTCCAACTTTAAATTACATCGAGTTAAATATCCCCTCTATAACTGATCAGAATAACGTAACACCTATTCTCCTTTGGTATTCAATATGTTGCAGAGATACTGTGTCCCTTACCCAACAAATAATAATTGATTGCTTATCCCTAGCAGATACACAGAATATTCAGTGGTTAAAGTATGTAAAAAATACTCTACATGCTCTAGTTCTAGGGCGCTTATTTGAGTTACCAGTAACATGTATATCTGTCTCAAAAAAGTTGCTTTTAAAAGCATAGCATGCACAACCTCACAACCCTCTCACCCTCACCCTCGCTCTAACACACTCACCCTCACTCAAATATGAAGCACTCTTTACATTGTGAAAAGAGCAATAAACATCGTTGCCACGTGGGATGATAAAGTCGTGTGCATCGGCGAAATAATACAAAACTGCACAATACGACAAGGAACAGTGTAAACAAGCATTAGCAAACCAACCAATCAAGCGGAAAACGAAAGCCGTGGAAAACTAGATGTGCGGGCCGGCCAGCAGTGAATAATTAGGGGAGAGAGAGGGGAGGTGCTGGGGAACAGATGGCCATGAAGCAGGGGGGCACCCTTTGAAGCCACGGCCTGCGGCCGTGAATAAGTGACGGCGGGGGGCGGGGCAGCGGAAGCCTTTGATGAGGCAAATGCAGCTGGCACGGAAGCCTGTGGGGAAATGCAAGCTCGTGCACGAAGGAGCTTGTGGTCACGTGATTTCACGTTAACTTTTGAAAATACGGATCGGAAAAAGTGGATTGACGGCATTAGGTCTCTCTACGAGACCTAAAAATGGAGGCCTACTGGCCGAGGGGCTGCAGCCTTTCATGCATGCGACGGTGTGATGTGCCAAATTTAATTGGGGGAGGCACTAATCAAGAGGATCCAAGCCAGCAAATCAAATAACGAAACCCCCAAAAGTGCAGGAAAACACTCACATGGGGGTTTAAGTCAGAATCGGAGAAATAGTACACCCCAAATTTCTAAAGTGCGACGGTGCGTGCACGAACAACTAAAAGATTTGGTGTTGAAATGGTCGGAGCACACCCTGCCACCAAAGATTTTCGTTTTTCATGCACGCACTCTCCGACAAGGGGGCCAGACAGGAAGAAAAGACACCGGTGACTGGATATTATAAAAGCAATGCCTGTAGCCTGAGTTAATTGCTGTTGCGCTGCGTTGGTCGTTAACTTTTGAACTTACTCAGGCGAAATCAGTAGTATCATAATGCACACTTTACACTCCAGGGCACTCCAAGCATGCAATATAATAAACATATAATAACTCACAATAACTTATCTCTTTTTAAACTAGGGCGTTGGGTGCAGGTTTAACCTTGTCCAGTGCGATGTGTTTTTAACTGTGTGGACGGAATCAGTGCTCAGTGGTGTTTGTAAAGGGTACAAGGATGTCAGTGCTGATTAGAGGTGTGTTTGCACAGTCGTGGCCTGCATGACTCGGGGGAGTGGGGGGGGGGATGGGTACACGCGGGGAGGGACAGGGGTAGGGGGGGCATTTAATTGAATAAAATAAAAGCCAATACATTTTAAACTTACCAGGATGAGGCATCTCTTCCGCCGGTCCCGCTTCGCATCACGTCTCCGAGTCACAGACGTTGGAAAATTATAAGACAGGATGTGACTGGGGGCGGCTACATGGCTAGATCCTGCCATTTGACAGGGCATCGGGGGAATGTACGTCACCGCCCGACAGGATCCTATCTTTAGACTCCTGCATTACACTAGGCATGCGCAGCATACCTAATGTAATGTCAATGGAGTGGCCGTGCAGAAATGAAAAGCGCCCTCAGCTCACAGATGCGCAGTCGGAGTCTGCTGGACTCCTGCTGCTCTTGCCTGTGTGCCTGCGCTGTGCGTTTCACCATGACTCATGCGCACTTTACTTGAGGCTGTGAAGCACAGGCCGGAAATGTAAACAGACGAATTGCCGTCTGCTTACATTTCTTGCTGCCCGTGAGCAATTTTTCTGTTGTTGATTCTGCCTAGTGTTGCGCCGCCCCGGCACCCCTATGGACTAGCCGCCACTGACCTAGCCTCTACTGGGATTGTTCTAGAGGGTGCCATCACCTGAATGGCTGTTGATTAAGTTTGGTTCTTTTTTTACAAAAGAAAGTGGATAGGCTATTGCAGTGATTCTGCATTGCATGGTAGCCTATAGTAGTTTTAACTACTGTTTTTTTATGTATACCGTGGGACTCCCACTACAACGACGGGGATGATTTAAGCATGTGAATCTAGGAAAGATCCAATACTGGAGAAATGCTAGCTACATACATCTGGCCCTGAGAGTCTTTGAAGAGGTGAAGTTATGGAAACAGAGAACCTTATACCTTGCAGACCTCTGGATTGAATGAAAAAGCTACTGCCCACCATATATAAATCTATATATATTGATTCTAACTCGCCTCCAAAACAGAAGTGCTGCACGTCCAGGAACAAATCACAACCTTTTATTGCATTATGTGCAAAATCAGCAAAAGCTGCATAAAGAGAACATTCAAAGAAACATCAAAGCATTTCAATCTGAAAAGGTGGAGCAGCTTAATTTAATGCCCATCCCTTTTTTATGAAAAATATATATTCATTTCATGTATTACTTTATTCGATTAATGCAAAATTAATCATAAAAGTTCAAATATTTATCACAGATAAATACTCTAAAAAAACAGTCAATTCATATCAGCAAATGTGCAATTTCCTAGTTCTCAGAGAAAAACATAAAAAGAAAAACATAAAAAGGAGGCAACACTATTACAGGTTAGAGGGTCAGGCAACATTCATAAAAAGTATGGGGTTGGACGACAATGTCTAAAATTATGCTTACGTAAAAGTGGAATTAAAAAGCATTTCGAGTGATTACCATAAAATGTACAAAAAATGAAAAAGTGCAAATCAGTTTGACGTGAGAAATCATCACATGGACATCAAGGGAGATCATTAGTAGAGTAGATACCAGCAGGGTGGCCCAGCATACACGGAATGTAATTAAGGAGAAACCTTAACAGGATGAATCTGTTTCAAGGGTTTGTTACAAACTCCAAGTAGGAAGATATCCCCTCACCCTACAGTTGACCCTCAATGTATTCCCTGATAATCGGTTTACTGTGGTGTGCATTCATTCTAACATCATTAGCAATAGACAAAAAACAGGTTTTTAAAACTTTTTTGAGACAGATATACATGTTACTGGTAACTCAAATAAGCGCCCTAGAACTAGAGCATGTAGAGTATTTTTTACATACTTTAACCACTGAATATTCTGTGTATCTGCTAGGGATAAGCAATCAATTATTATTTGTTGGGTAAGGGACACAGTATCTCTGCACCATATTGAATACCAAAGGAGAATAGGTGTTACGTTATTCTGATCAGTTATAGAGGGGATATTTAACTCGATGTAATTTAAAGTTGGAACAACTAATAGGGAGGCTCATCATTGATTTCTAAAAGATATTCTCTATTGTTTGTATCCCATTTACATTAACATGGCCCCACACTCCGGCACCATACTCAGCTACTGCACTAGATTTGGGCCTATAAACCTTTCTTAAAATATCTGGATTTCTTGTTTCCAACTTTTTTTTAAACAAATGAATGGCATTTGTATTATTTACAAGCATGATCCCACGATTCACCACTATATGCATTCAGGATGATCTATAATCAATAGTCACCCCTAGATAAGAAAATGACTCTGTCTGCACCACTTTACGAATAGATATAAAAAAGGATGGAGGATGTTTCAGCTTCTGTCCTGCAATTAAAACAAATTACTTAGATTCGTTTGTATGAAGATCCAAGCTTTTCATTAAGTATTCAGCAGTTTCTGGAGTGACCTTCCCGTGCACACAATTAAAACTGAAACATTTGGACTGACTTATCCAGACACGGACACATATGGGGCACACTAGCCATAATGGTAGCAAAATGAGATATCGCTAAAAAATGGGGCGCATCAGAACTACCCACATTGTCACACTGGAGCAAAAACATGGACATGCTGATGTTGACGAAGCGGGCAGTGTATGTGAATAGGGCATGCCCCCGTAAATGGAACAAAGTATGGTCAGCCTTGAATACATACAGAGGGGATCAATGTGACCCATTACCAGAAGAGGATAGTATTAGCTCAGATGAGGAGATGGAGGGAGACTAGAAAGAGAATGGAGGGGTTTATGATCTAAGTAGAAAGCATTGTGATATACCGCTTTTCACAGAGTACTTCACATCTCTATCCTCATATACGTACATATCTACACTGTGCGTCACCATAGACATAATGACAACCAGCGTGGAAGTTTGATATCTTGAACGCAGTTACAAGTTGTTTTTAAAAAAAATAAACACTTTTTTTTTTTTTTAAATGTTAGACCTATGACTTATCCGAAACATGAACTTGTTGCTAACAGGTACGCTCACTGATACTGCGCCGCCGGACCCCAGGGTTGATGGCAAAAGGGCTGTGTTATAATCCGCAAATATTGACAAGCAACTGCAGATGTCGCGGCCGGCCCCTGGGGTTGCAGGCCTTATGCTGTATTTTCTCAAGAGTGTACAATAAAGGTGTCTTAAAAAAACAACAACAAAAAACAGGAAACAAGAGCATTGCTATCCTCCAAAAAAAAAAAAACTGAAACATTTGCATACAAAAAAATTGGGATGCACATCTTGTTTATTCTAGGAACATTTATGGCTGATTCTAGCACATTAGTTTATAACGAAAACAGAAAAGGGGCGAGAACGCACCCTTGGTGAACTCCTCTAGTAACTGAAAATCATCTGGTGCGCTCACCCTGTTGGCCAAACCTTACACACGCTTCGGCCTTCGAATACATTTGTCTTATAAAGGTAATTATTTCCTGGTCTACTCCCATTTCCCTCACGATCCTCCATAGATGGAAATGGGATACACAGTCAAAGGCTGCGCTAAGATCCATGAGGGCCAAATATAGATTACCTTACAAAACATAGAATAGCATACAGCATCACTCAGCACCACCACAGCATCACTCAGTGGCACCACAACATCACTGAGCTCCACCACAGCATCAATCTGTGCAACCATTCAACAACAACTGGTTCAAATAGGTTATCTCAATGTTTCAAGCTTTATTACAAATGTAACAAAAAGATGTTAATATTTGACATATGTTCTTGGGTTTTCGTCACAATAAAATACACTGAACATAATCTTCACAAATGTTATTTACAAAAGTTTAAGCTATTGCCATTATAAATTACAATAACTTTTATTTAAGTATTAATTATTAAAGAAAATTAAAAAACATTGTTATTTGTAATATCAATACATGTAAGTCACATAAATACAACACATATTGCATTACAAATGCTATAGGTGTTACATTTGCGAGAGTTATAACTATTGGCATTGTAAATGACAAAGCTATTAATTTTGCAATTTTCAAAAACAAAACCTAAATAAAAAATGTGTCATTTACAATACCAATAGCTCTAACTTTCCTAATACGAGACCTATTGCATTGCAAATGCTTGTTTTACTAATGGGTGGTGGCAGCGCATAACAAACGTACGGTTTGGTTCTGGTTGGTTGATGTGGTTGGAGAGCACTGAGGCATGGCAGGTCATGAGCTACATTAGGTGTGGCTTAAGTATTTCTGTAGTCAGTTCTAAAAAGTGCATGCATCTGTAAACTTAGTACGAATGGAAGTGGTGGTGCCTTTTTAAACACATTGGGATTGAAATCAGGATTTTTCGACAAAGATGTAAGCTATATGGACAACCTTCAAAATAAATTGATGAAAACATTCACACTCCAACTTTACATTTCCAGGAATGTGCTTGTCTGCGGCCGTACTTCATGAGTTGCAGAGGCAGTTTTCTTTTACATAGTTAATTTGCCCTCAGCAGTGCATAGGTTTAAAGGTGGTTTAGGAGACACTAGAGGTGGATTTGGAACAAAGCGCACCATTTTCTTTGATGTACATTAATGTTCCACACGCATGCTCAGCTTAAAGGATTTGGCTGCTGGAGCGAAGAGACAGGTTTCACCTGGAACAGTTGCCTGATTTCGGTTTCACTGAAAATATCAACTCAGTAGATAGCGCTGTTTTAAGTCACCATATTTCATCATAAGGTATACAGGAAACAGGCAGCGTCTCAGCCTGCACTATACCAACGGAACCTTCCGAGGTTGAAAAGTTGTGCATTATAAAGGTTGGTTTTGGGTTATATTTAAAGCGTCACGAAACAGCAGTGTGAGCGGTATTCGACAGTATATTAGAATGCTGTTTAAAAACAATACAGCTAACTTCATACTGCTGCTGTGCTTGGATACCGCCCTTCGGTGGTTTCATTTTGTAGCATTACATTGGCAGTTGTTTTAGGAATGAATGTGTAACGGATGTCCTCCATCGTACTCTGACATTGAAATTGTAGCTCAATATGAACTTTCTATTGGAATGCAAACAATTGCCTCTGTACTGGTAGGGTAGCCTGCATTGTAATGAAAATTTGAGATTGTGGCAGTGCGACAGTAATAAACTCGGGCCGTACCTGCGTCATTACCATATGAAATCTATTTATTGATGTCATAATTGCACTTTCACAATTTCCTTATTAACGTTATTGCTGTCTCAAATTTGCTTGAAAATGCACCATTTGCCCATTCTTTATTCAAAAAATGTTCCTGTCATGTCCTCGTCCACGACGCAGACTCTGCTACCATCGACGAAGCTGACGATGCTATATCCCACGCCTGGTCGTAAGCTTCCATCTACCCTACAGCTAACGCCTGTGTGTCCGTCGCCAACGTTCTCATCGATGACACCGTCGATGAGGCAACTTTTGCAAAATCCAGCACTAGTATTAGCTTTACCTCCTTCAACCTTTTTAGAGTAATCTGATGACGATGGGATGTTTGAACCTGCTGATAGTCATTCACAATTAGTGTCAAATATCAGGAGGAAGATGACAACGAATATGGGAGATACTACCAACAAGAATATCACCCTCCTCATGCAAAAATTCAGTATATGAAACCAGTTATTCAACCTATGGTCCACCTTCCAGTTACTTTGGTACAAGACCTTCAGGATTTATTACATGACTGTCGCACACACTTTCCATCAGCGCTTGTTCCTCCACCTCTACAGCCACCACCGCCTTCTGCTTCTCCACCACGTACCACTGTACTTCTATCTGTGTCCTCCCCTCTGGGAGATACTGTTGTGCCGCAACATCATCAGGATACTTATGATGAAGGAGAAATTGAGGACAATCAACCTCAAAAGGATGGGCAAACAGGAGATGAAAGGGAAGACTACGTCATATCAACACCTGCTACTCCCTTTCCGCAAATGGTAGTCTCCACCAGAGGATATCGGTGGCTTTCATGCGTTAATAGAGCAGAGTCTCGTTTCCAGCTGTCGTTAACGGTAAAGCAATCAGACTGCTTTCTCTACAATTTCAAAGCCCTATCTCGCAAATCTGTTAGGTCAATACCCCTTGTAGCCCACATATGGGAAGAAAGCTTAAAGGTAATAAGGACACCGTCCACAGTTATCCCTGTCTTACCCAGGATCGACAAAAAGTGTAAAGCTCCGGAGGATGCTCCAGCTTGTCTAGTAGGACCTCCTAAGCCTGACTCCTTTAATTGCAGGCCACTCAACGGAGATCGAGGAATCCTCTAGCGCCCATTACTGCTTCACCTAACAGATAAGGGAGGCGCTTTGATAACATCGGGAAAAGCTTCAAAAGGGTGCAACTGTTCGTGCTGCTAATGCTCTTGCGATTTTAGACTGGTACGATCTGCAGGTGTGGTCGGACATTGCTCATTTCTTAGATATCATTCCAGAGGATAAGTGAATGGAAGCAAGGAAAATCCTGCTTGATGGGGAAAGATCTGCATCCGAAATTATTGATGCTTCTATGGATATTGCTTCCTTAGCTTTTCGTCAGCTTGCTGGAGTTGCCGTCCTAAGGCGCCAGGGTTGGCTGAGAGCAACTATGTTCCACCCTGAGGTGCAAAGCAAAATTTTGGATATGCCATTTGATGGGTAAACACTTTTTGGCAAGCATATTAATGACGCTTTACAGACCATCAAAACAGACACAGCTAAGGCTCTGGGAACGCTCCAATATAGAAAGAACCATTTCGTGGAGCATGTGGCAGAGGAACTTATTCTTTTCAAGGAGGTTACCAAAGATACCAGCCTCAGACTTACACCTCTTACTGGCCTTCCTACCAACAGCAGCAACAATACCGTGCACCACCTCAGGCTGCCTACTCCAGACAACCTAGGCAAAAGCAACAAGTTCAGCCCAGAGATTTGGGCCGGAAACAGTGACGACGCTTCGCCACCTGCCGCTCTTCCTTTTTCTTTTTCACTGAGGAAACCCCCTCTCTCCCACTACATTAATGGCAAAAAATAACATCAGACAAATGAGTCCTGGATATAATAAAGTATGGCCGTACCCTAGAGTCCACCACAACGCCACCTCAACAATCACCTCAGAAATCAACGCCCCATCATCAATTGTTAAAGAAGGAGGCTTTACTAATGCTTAAAAAAGGAGCAATAGGATGTGTTCCACGCTTTCAGAGGGGAAAGGTTTCTACTCTCGCTTTTTCCTGATAAAAAAGAAGCAATTGGGGGAATGGCGTCCTATTCGAGACCTCAGGAAGCTCAACAAATATCTGTGGAAGAAATCCTTTTGCATGGTTACTCTCCAGAAAATACTGCAGCTTCTGAACCATTTGGATTGTTTAGCAAGCTTAGACTTGGAAGACGCTTACTTCCATATCCCTAGTCACCTCAAACATCGAACATTTCTATGTTTCTCTGTGGCAGTCACGCATTATCAAATCAAGGTCCTTCCCTTCAGCTTTCACCAAGTGCCTTGCTCCCGTGGCAGCATTCCTGCGGTTGAAAGGCCTACAGATCTTCTCATACCTCAAAGATTGGCTGGTGAACGCCCCTTCTCTTCACCAGGCTTCAGAAGACATCTCTTTCTGCCTACTGCTCTTCCGCTCTCCAGGGCTGCCAGTCAATCTTCGAAAATCCATTCTAGCTCCTTCTCATCGGTTAACGTTTCTAGGAGCAATACTAGACACTCTCCAAAGCAAGGCATTCTTATCAACAGAAACACTAAACGCATCCTATCTCTGGCTCACGATCTCTACAAAAGAAAGTGCGCTTCTGTTTGTCTCCTCAAATCCTTTCTCGGGATGATGTCTTCCGCCATTCTCATGGTACCTCACGCTTGTCTAAGGATGAGGCTATTTCAAGAGCAGTTGGACGCCCAATGGCTTCAAATAACAGTATCATATTGACAACATAATTCGAATTACTCCGATCATGAAGGATGCACTTCTTTGGTGGCAAACTCCCAGCATTCTCTATCTGGGACAGTCATTCCTTTCTCCTCTTCTGGAGTTCATTCTGACCACAGATGCATCTTTGGAAGGCGCATCTGCAAGACCTCCATATGAGCGGCAAATGGAGTCTCTCTCTCTCCAAAATGCATATCAATTTCTGGGAACTATGGGCAATTTTTCTAGCCCTCCAGTCATTCCTCCCAAGGATAAGAGCATCCTCAGTCCTCATGCACATGGACAACACCACCTGCATTCATTATCTAAACAAACAGGGAGGAACACGATCTTCAATCCTATCCTGAGAAGCTCAAAGGATATGGGAATGGACACTACAGCATCAAATAACTGTCAAAGCGCAGCATTTCCTAGGAGTAAAGAACAACCTAGCAGACACCTTGAGCAGGTTAAGTCAATCACATCACAAGTGGGAACTCAACCAACTGATTCTCAACCACATCTTTCAGAAATGGGGAACACCCAACTTGGACCTATTTGCATCTCAGGGGAACCAGAAATGCTGGTTCTTTGCCAGCAGGGGACCTCAGATAGGGTCATGGGGTAATGTGTTTTAGATAAGATGATCAGGAATCTTTGCATACTCTTTTCCCCCATATCCCCTAATCTCCAGGGTGCTGTTGAAAATGAAACAGGAACTGTGCCAACTCATCCTCATTGCTCCACGTTGGCCACGTTAGCACTGGTTCACAGAGATACTCCTGTTGTCGCAATCCAAACCCTTATCGCCTTCCTTTGTCAGTCACCCTGCTAACGATAAACAAAGGACAGATCCTGCATCCGCACTCAGCTTCTCTTCAATTGCATTCCTGGAACCTTAGTTCAATGAGTACAAGGATTTAGTTATCCCTCTTGATTGTAGCGATATGTTGTCCAGGGCAAGAGCTGAGTCTACTACTAAAACATATAGACTAAAATGGAAAAAATGTTGTTCTTGGTACCTTCGCAATGACTCTGTAAGGCTGTCCGAGTGTCCAGTGCAATAAGGGATGGGATCGTTAATAGTATTTCAAAGTACCTTTTTAATTACTCTTTTCTTTTTAGGTCTGCCTTGTACGAGGCGTATTTTACAAGAAAAACAAAGGAACACGTATAACACAAATAAGGATGAGAGTTTTGTTAGAGTGGAGCGTCTACTTCTCTTCCTGGCTTTTTCTATGGATCCACTGGTCCTGTGACTTCTCTCCCGGTCAGGCTCCACGGCAGGCAGAGGTGTAAAGAAAGAATGAGACCGTGGTTAATAAAACCTGTTTGTTAAGGACTATTTAGTGCTACCGTCACCATACGTAGTGAGAGAAAAAAGGGGAGGGTGTGCGGGAAGGAAGGCCGGCAATATCCGTGTGTCTACCCCTTGTAACCCCACCAGAATGCTCCCCGTAGTGGCACTTGCCTTGGGCCACGACCCGTCAACAGGGCCGCGGCGTCCGGACCCAAGGCATCCTCTCTCCACCTTGGGCCGCCGGGTTTGTGCGTCTTGTAGGCTCTGAGCTGACTACCTCCTCTGCTCGGCTCCTCCGGCAGCTGGTCTCCTCCTTCGCTCGGCTCCTCCGGCAGCTGGTCTCCTCCTTCACTCGGCTCCTCCGGCAGCTGGTCTTCTCCTTCGCTCGGCTCCTCGTCTCCCGCTGATCTCCCGGGCACGTCGTTACAACTCCGACGCCTTTCCACCATTAGCGTTTTACATTTATTGGTCTTCTCCTGATTCTGCGCGTTGACGTCACCATACAGAGCTAGACCGCTGGCAGCTTCCGGTCTGGCGTGGACGTCTTCACTCGTTTTTCTCCACTTCCGGTTTTCGTCTTCCTGGTCCTTCTCACAGACTCTCACCCTCTTCTCTCTTCCCCAGAAAAAATCTTGCCTTATTTCTTGTCTCTGGCAAGATCAGGTCTGGCATATGCTTCAGTGAGGGTCCACCTTGCGGCCCTCTCCCAAATATAGACGGACGTCCGAAGCCTCTTCTCTCTGCTCTTCTTGCATCATAAAACAGTTCATGAAGGGCCTTTCTCCAGTATTCAATCTTTCATAGATTCACATGCTGGTATCTTCCCCTTCGTCATGGTGGAGTCTCCCGGTAAAAGAATAACCATAGCAGTAGAAGAAAAAACTGCCTGGAAACCATAGAGTAGTGAAACAATAGGTAACGTCTCCTCCTCATTATGTGGCCCAAACTACAGCCAATCAGCTGCCAGCACCAGCCTACACCATTCCCAGCAGAGCCACCATACCTCAGATTTCCAACCGCCTTCGTGTGAGAAGGAGTCTCCCTGAGCTCAGCTCAGTTTTTTCTCTCTATTGAACTTTTGACCTTTCTACAGTTGGAAGTAAGGTACTGATTTTTGTCAAGATTATTTGATTCAAAATGTCTGAAGGCTCCAAGAAGAGACTTTTCAGAGCTTGCAGGTCCTGTGGCAAGGCCAGATTATTTTGTGAGGACCCACATAAGGAATGCTAGTACTGCTTGTACCCCAAGCATGTTCCTAAGGACTGCAAATATTGCCGCACCTTCTCTGCCAAAACTCTTAAAGATAGAGAAGCTCGTCTCTTGTTATGGCTTCAAAAGGAAAAAATCTACAGACTCTTGAGTCTGAGGGTGAAGCCAAAGGACATACCTCTAATAAACATAAGAGAGAGTCCTCTGAGGAAAAAGGAGATCTGAAGAGACAAAAGGCTGGTAAAATCAAGGAAGGTGAACCTTCTTCTTCTCTTCCTCCAACTCCTTTAAAGCCTACCTCAGAGAAGAAGGCTCCGTCGTCATTACCGTCGACGAAATCTGCTGATATTCCAGTCAGATCACCAATGAAGCCGTCGACAACGCCGGCGACAATCTCGACGACGACGACCATCTCGACGACGACAGCCTCGTCGACATCAATGACGACGACGACTCCGTCGACGGTGAGTTCCAGCCCTTCGTCGACGGCAAGATCTTCGTCGACGACCATCCTGTCGATGATACAATCAGTGTTCCTGTCGACGGCCCCGTCGACGACGAGAAAATCATTGACGATGCCTACAGTTGGATGTCCAACAATGATGACATCAACTTACATCTCCATTAAAAGGATTGCTCCGTCGACGGGCTCGTCGGCGACCAAAAAAGGAGAGTTTTCCACTCCAAATATTTCACCTCTGCTTCCATCTACCATACTGGATTGCCAGGAATCTGAGGAGGAAGGGCCTTATGGAGTTGCCTATAGTCCCTCGCTTCCTATTAAAAGTCAAGACTCGGAGGAGAAAGATTTTCAAGAGACTCAGGAACATTTCTCTTTTAAAGATCGTCCAGTAAGAGGCCCAAAGCGTTATCAGTCCTTCCATCAAGCTTATCACTATGAGGATGAAGAGGAAGTGAGTCCACCTGTTCAAGAGGAGGCTTTGTCAGTGCCTGTCTCTTTGATCTCGGACTTAAGACACATGATTGACAGTTATTACCGTCGCTTTCCGGACGGTAAGAGGCTCCAGCCTCTACTACTGCTCCTGTAAATGTTTCTCAACCTGTGAGAGAAACACCTCTGGTTCAGTCACCACCTCCAGTTCAACGTGCGGACGTTCCGAAAGTTATTACTATTCGGGATGATTTAACAGATTTGATCATGACGATCAAGCTGAGGAAGGAAAGATTCCCCAAGATGATGTGGTTGGGGATGAATGGGACCAATACATTGTTCCAACTTCTCCAGTGTCACCATTGCCTCAAGCAAGTTCTCCACCAGAGGATATAGCCAGCTTTCATGATCTAATTGAAAAAGCTGCTAAGAGATTTCAACTTTCTATGCCGGTAAAGGAAAGTGATTATTTTCTCTATGACTTCAAAGAGTCTTCTCGGAAAGTCCGTAAGAGCTATCCCGATTATCCAACATATCTGGGAGGAAGGAATAAAATTGATGAAGAATCCGGCATCAGTTCCAGTTTTAATACCTAAGCTGGATAAGAAATACCGCGGTCCAGAGACGGCTCCGGCATGTCTTATTGGTCATCCTCGTCCGGAGTTGGTTGTGACTCAAGCAGCACAAAGACGCTCCAAAAATCCAATGGCAACCTGCGTGGCATCTCCTGATAAAGAGGGCAAGAGAATGGATGGTATTGGCATGCGCTTTGTAGTCATAGCAGCAGCAACAATCAAAGCGGCTAATGCAATTGCATTTCTGAGTCGGTTTAATAGACCGATTTGGTCTGACATCCCGCCAATCCTGTCACATCTTCCGGATGATAAGAAAGAGGAAGCAAATACAATTTTGCAAGATAGAGCCAGAGCAGCATCTGAGTCAATAGACGTAGTGATGGACATAGCGTCTATAGCTTTCCGTCAGATGGCTGGAGCGGTAGCCCTACTGAGGCAAGGGTGGCTCAAGTCAACCTCCTTTAGGCCTGAAGTCCAGTCTAAAATCATGGACATGCCATTTGATGGCGAAAGCCTCTTTGGTAAACACATTGATGAGGCACTTCAAGGAATAAAAGCAGACACTGATACTGCTAGATCTTTGGGATCATTGCAGCAAGGCCGTTAAGTCATTTCGAGGCAGAGGATCGAAAAGACATTTTCAACAACGTTCCTCTTACCAATCAAATAGGTACCAACCATACAATCAGCAGGGTTACCGTCAATACTCCTCCAACCAACAGTATCGATCCTCGAATACATCTTTTCAGCAACAAGGAACGGGAAAATCTGCTGCCAGAGGAAAACAAGACTCTGGTCGCAGACAGTGATATTCTCCAGGCGCCTCCGACACCGTTTCATATCAATCAGTTCCATTACCTTTCTCAATTGCTACCACATTGGCATTCCATAACATCGGACAGATGGGTGTTAGACATCATTACACAGGGTCACACCCTAGAATTCTCACAAAAACATTGCAAATCGCCCACCTCTCTGCAGAGTTCAACAACATCTTGCACCACTCACTCAAAGCAGAAGTTTTATCCCTCATAATGAAAGGGGCGATAGAAGAAGTTCCATTGAACCAGCAAGGGACAGGCTTCTATTCACATTTTTTCCTAATAAAGACAATCTTCCAAATGGAGGCAATTAATGGACCTCAGAGATCTGAACAAATAATAAAGAAAATCTCATTCCGCATGTTGTCCTTACAGGAAATCCTTCTCTTGCTTCGCAAAGGAGACTACATGGTCTCTCTAGACCTGTTGGATGCATACTTCCATATTCCGATCCACAGAAAACACAAAAAGTATCTTCGATTCATGGTGGCGGGGCGTCATTACCAGTTCAAAGTTTTATCTTTCGGCCTGAAGTCTGCCCCAAGGGTTTTCACAAAATGCATGGCGCCGATAGCAGCACATCTAAGGAAGCAAGGTCTCCAAATTTTCCCTTATTTGGACGACTGGTTGATAAAAGGACCATCGTACCGAGCAACTCAGAAGTCTTTACAGATTTGTATGTATCTCTTTCAAAGATTAGGCCTTTGGATAAACAAAGAAAAATCCTTTCTTACTCCGACATGTTCACTGCAAATCCTCGGAGCAATATTAAAAACTCAGGAAGTGAAAGCGTTTCCATCAGAAGAACGCGTAACAAAAATTCTAAAACTGACAGCATCTTTAGCATCAAAAAAGTCCACTTCCATCAGGATCTTCAAATCTTTACTGGGAATGATGTCATCCTGTATCCCATTGATTCCCAACTGCCGTTTGCATATGAGACCGCGGCAAGAATCCCTAGACAAACAATGGGTTCAAGCACTAGGTTCCTTCGACGACAAGCTGGTCATAACCTGTCAGATCAAACGAGCAATGTCATGGTGGGGTATAACTTGACAAAGGGCCTGCTATTCGCACCACAATCTCCAAGTTACGTCATGACATCAGACGCTTCATTGCGAGGTTGGGGAGCACACCTACAAGACCTAGAGATTCAAGGTCTTTGGTCTCCTCAAGAGGCAAAACTTCACATCAATCTCTTGGAATTGAAAGCAGTTTTCCTGGGTCTTCAGGCATTTCTTCCCAGAATTCAGGGTTCATCGGTCTTAGTAAGGACCGACAGCACTACCACAATGTTTTACCTTCGAAAGCAGGGTGGCACAAGATCAAAGTTCCTATCTGCACAGGCGCAGAAAATTTGGACTTGGCTACTACGCCACAACATAGCTCTGCAAGTGGAGCATGTTCCAGGTTTAGACAATACAAGAGCGGATCTGTTAAGCAGATCTTCCGACATTTGCCACAAGTGGGAATTAAATCAAGACCAACTAAATCGGATATTCCATTTGTGGGGCAAACCAAGTTTGGACCTGTTTGCAACTCGGAACAACAAAAAATGCAAACATTATGCAAGCAGGTACCCACAGAAGGGTTTGTGAGGGAATGCTCTTCATCTCCGATGGACAGGGATGTTTGCTTATGCCTTTCCTCCCTTTCCTCTAATTCCGAGAATATTGAGAAAGATGAGATCGGAACCGTGCCAAATAATTCTAATAGCCCCAGCCTGGCCGAGGCAATTTTGGTACACAGAACTTCTCCAATTGTCAGTGGAGCCAAGGATACAGTTCCCAATAACCAAAACTCTGATTTCCATGAACAGAGGTCAAGTCCTTCACCCGCAATTGACCTCTCTAAAATTGTCAGCTTGGAACCTTTTGAGCACGAGTTCCAGTCACTAGATATCCCGCAAGAATGTTGTGAAATCTTGAAAAGTTCTACAGCACTGTCTACTAACAAGACATACACTGCAAAATTGAAATGATTCTGTAACTGGTGTCTTGCACATAAGGTTCATCCCTTTTCTTCTCCGCCTGAACAAATTCTTCCATATCTGCTGCAACTAGCCAGATCGGGACTTTCGCATTCGTCAATTAAAGTCCATTTAGCAGCAATATCCAGATACCGAAGATCTCCAGGATGTCCATCTCTTTGGTCCCAAAGGTTAATTAAAGAATTCTTAAAAGGGTTATTCAGGAAGTTTCTTCCAATTAAACGTCCTCCACCTCCTTGACAGCTTAACAGTCTTGTCGCAACTGATGTTGGCACCTTTTGAACCAATCCTCAAAGGCGAGTTGCAATTCCTTTCATGGAAAGTAGCATTACTCCTGGCACTCACATCAGCCAGGAGAGTTAGCGAAATTCAAGCCTTTTCAATACAAGATCCTTTCATGCAATTCAGATCGGATAAGGTGCTGCTAAGAACTAATCCCAAATTTGTTCCTAAAATACCTTCTTCTTTTCATCTAAATGAACCAGTGATTCTGCCTACATATTTCAAGAATCCTTCTACGGCGGCAGAAAAAGCTCTGCATACTTTGGACATTGGCAGATGTCTAAAATTCTACATTGAAAAGACAAAATCCTTTCGTAAATGAAACCAATTGTTTATTGCTTATTCAAGGCCTAGAAAAGGTTTGGTTCTTTCAAGATCCTCCATCTCTAGATGGATTGCATCCGCAATCGTCTTCTGTCAAGAGAAAGCAGGAAGACCTCTAGACACAAAAGTCCGTGCTCAAGATACACGGAAAATGGCAACGTCAACTGCATTACTAGCAGGCGTATCCCTTCCAGACATATGCAGAGCAGCAACTTGGTCAAATGTTCATACATTTACCAAACATTATTGTCTGGACACAGAATGGAACGCAGATGCAGCAGTGGGACAAGCAGTTCTACGACATCTTTTTAAATAAGGTACATGTTTATAAATTTACAGTTGTTTTCTGTAATGTTGTTTATGCACATACGTTTTTAATGACAAATGGTGTTTCATGCCTTTTGATTTTTAATGAGTCTTTAAAAAAAAAAAAATAGCGTATGGCACACAGCCCTGAGAAAAAATGGGGTCTAGCCTAGAAACGCTCTTGCTATCTATTCTGATACAAGCATGTGAATCTATGAAAGATTGAATACTGGAGAAAAAACTAGTTACTTACCTGTACACTATAGTTCTCCAGTATTATCTGTTATAGATTCACATGCGCCCGCCCACCTCCCCGTTTCTGCTAGGTAGACCACCTTTTATCTCTGGTTTCTTACAAAGCTCACTCTTGGGCTGTTGGAAATCTGAGGTATGGTGGCTCTGCTGGGAATGGTGTAGGCTGGTGCCAGGCAGTTTTTTCTTCTACTGCTATGGTTATTCTTTTACCGGGAGACTCCCACCATGACGACGGGGAAGATACAAGCATGTGAATCTATGAAAGATAATACTGGAGAACCATAGTGTACAGGTAAGTAACTAGTTTTTTTCAGGACGTTTCCCCCTATAAGGCCTCCTCCATAATGGCGCCTTAATGTGGCCCTGTCTTAGTTAATGAAACCACCTTTTGAGCCAATCCCCAAAATAGAGCTCAAGTTTCTCACATGGAAAGGGTCTTTGCTTCTCGCTCTTACATCTGCCAGAAGAGTACGCAAAATGCAATCCTTCACCATTAAAGATCCTTACTTGGGCTTCACAGAGGACTATGTGATATTAAGAACGAATCCTAGATTTATACCAAAGGTACCATCTCAGTTTCACCTTAATGAGCCTGTAATTCTATGCACTTTTTTCCCGCATCCTTCTTCGCCGGCGGAAAAATCTCGTCACTCTTTAGATGTAAAAGGTTTACTTACAGAGGATAAAGCAACTGCGCAGAACTGGGGTCTGCTGTTACAAAGAGAACTGTTGCTCGATGGATCGCTGCTACTATTCACTTGTATCATATTAAGGCGGGTGAACAGTTTACAACCAAGACCAGGGCGCCTTCTACAAGAGCAGTGTCCTCTTCTGCTGCTCTTTTTGCTGGTGTTCCACTAGACCAGATTTGCTATGTCGCTACCTGGAAGAATGCTCATACCTTCATACGGCACTATTGCCTGGACATGGCAACTTATACGAAGCAGCAATGGGACAGGCAGTCCTGCATCATCTATTTCAATAAGGTAAGCCTCTATTTTTAGAGGTATTTTTCCTTATATCTCTGTATATATATATATATATATATATATATATATATATATATGTATGTATGTGTGTATATATATATATATATATATATATGTATGTGTATATATATATATATATATATATATATATATATATATTTTCACTGAAAAAAACATAGGTTTCAGGCCTTATATAGTTAGGAATTAGCATTTAAAAAACCTTGCAAATTCACTGAAAAAACCATAGGTTTCAGGCCTTATATAGTTAGGAATTAGCTTTTAAAAAACTTTGAAATTCACTAAAAAACTATAGGTTTTAGGGGTGTTATAGTTAGCTGGACATTTCACTCATACAAAACCATTGAAATTGCTCCTATATAGTTAGTTGTACTAACTATATTTCGCGCAGCCGCAATCCACTGCTGATGATGTAGTGTGTTTTATCTAGGTACCTGAATCGATATTCCTATTCTTTGCCCTTGTGTGGTTATAAATCAATAATATCCCTACAACGGCATAGAAAGCACTTTTCATAATTCAGTCATAGCGCATGCTGTCACATTAAGCAAGCCTATTCCTCCAGCCCCCTAGAAAGCACACTGAGTTCTTAAACAAATCCAAGCCTCCAGCAACCTGGGAAATCCCCGCTGCTTTGTTTTGATTTTGTCCGAGAACTCCTGTAAAGCACTGTAAAGAACGACCAGTTCTTAGTGACATCTTTATTGACGTCTTATGTCCAGCCTTACGTCAAACCCGGCACCTTTTAGGTATAAATATACCAACGTTGCCTTAAGCAAACACACGGTGGTAATCCTGGAGCAGTGCAGCGATCTACTTCCGAAGAGCCCAGCTGATGCGAGAGCCCACGGACGCTGCTCCTCCCTTTTGACGCGCTGAGAAAGACGCTGTCTTTTCTCTTGCCGAGAAATCCAGCCTCCGGCGTTTCCAGCTTACCCTTGCGGGTGACTGGGATACCGAGTCCTGAGAGAGAGATACCAGCCCTCCTGCCTTCTAATACCCAGGTACTGAACTGACTAAACCCTTACAGAGAATTCTTGAGTCAGATTCTTGGCAAAACAAACTTAACTTAAACTGCTACTTACTTACTCCCTCCCACGTATTAGGCTTAGGTCAGGTACACCGGGGTAGGCGTAGTTAGAAGCACCAGTTGAGTACGATTAGTCAATGTATATATGTATGTATCTATTTTATCCATTTTAAAGCATCATATGGCTAAGAAACCATATCAATGCTTTTACAGTATTATTTCATAATCCTGCGTTTACTGTATGCACTTTACTTAACTATAAGTATTGCAATTGTAGCAATTCATTTCTCTTGTATGAGGAAAGAGACTGCTCAATAAATAACACCTTTTATTGAAAACGCCCGTCTCTCTTTTTCTCTGCAATCTGGTGAAACTAAGTACTTACCTTTGAGCTGTCTTTTGTTTTCACACAACTCTAGAGATATACTCTTATTCAGGGAGAGCAAAGTTGTCATGTTTTATGGTTGTCAGAAACTAAATCCCTTCTTGTCTATCCAGGGAGGTTAAACTCCTCCTCGCTTACTCGAGAAAGTTTCTAGTGAACTCTGAGCTAGCTGGCAAAAAACTTAAGTCTTATATCGTCAGTAGAGACCTAGTTAACCTCAGTCCTACGTCTACACTACTGAAGATATTATTCCAATGCGCAGAGCCTATTGGGACTATAGGAACTACACTACATGGCGCCCAACGTTTGGTAAGGCGATAAATCTAACGCAAGACGTTACAGTAACTCAGTCGTGCTTTTTCACACAGACCCTTTCTTCCGTAAATACTCCAAAGACGTCTGGAGTGGGTCAAAGGTTAAAATCCGCCGGAACTTAGTAGAAAGAGATTTCTATGTATAGTTTTTGGTTTATTCAACGTTGAAGGATACAGTGTTCCAACATATTGTGCACCTAATCTTTGTTTCCTTGAAAACTTGATCTGCAACAAAAAACCTTCCTGTCAGTAAAATGTCAGACGGTGAAGGAGATAGGGAGACAGCTAGAATAGCAGCTCAACTCCTAGCGGAAGACACAAGTCTCCTACAGCAAGACCCGGATGCAATACTCATCCCGGTCAGCATAAGAAAAACTATAACTCTTAAACTAATAGAAAATGGACTAACATCGAGAGGTGGTACAGTCATATTCGTAATTGAGGCACATGAATATCGGCAGACAGAGGTATTCTATTCATGGATAAACTTTCCAGCAGCAAACGCTGTCACACATGAGTTCCACTATTGCAAAATAGAGGAACCACCGGATGAGTACACCCCTTTCGAAGAGGTGGAAATCCCATTAAAATACCAAGAGCACCTGCTCTGGTTTAAAGGCGCCCTAAAACATAATAATCACATCACCAGGCTCGGTCCACTAGGTAGACCAGGAGCAACGTGGCCGGTTCTAGCCAGCTACACACCACATCCCGACATTGAAAAAATGTCAATACCAGAACTTTTAGCACAGCTAAAACAACTAATTAAAATACATAGACAATTAGTCCAATATGTAATGCGGACTTCAACAGTCCAACCAGCTATTAACATTCCACAGCTGACCCCTCATCAGGGGAATACAAATAAAATAACACCACAGAACATACAGTCATGTCTGGGTAAAGTACCCATAAAACGGGAACAAATTTCATTCTGGTTAGCACAAAAAATCACTCAAATTGAGGCAGTGTTTCCGGATACTAACCCTACTGACAAACACCAAATTCTGACTATCTGCCTTCCAATGGGGATCGCACCACATGTGGAGGACTGTGACACTTGGGGCACAGTCTTTGCTTCCATTTACACAAAAACACATGGTGTTCCGTCCATGGCGGTAATACCGGATGTGCTAAGACAGATTCAAAACGAATACGGTCCAGAACCTGCTTTAACTCTGGGTATGAAATTACTGAAAGACTTCAAGCAGGTCTCAGCTTTATTATTATCTAACATAAAAGGAGAAGCAGCATCTGTGGCGATCCGTCAGAAATTGAAAGAAACAGATATAGCAGAACAACCATTTGAGCTTGCCAGAATCATAGAAAAATCCTATGAAGAACTAGGAAGAGATAGTTTGAGTGGGAAACCAGTAAAACCCCAACTAACTGAAAATCCTGAAAAGATATTTATTAAAAATAATCTAAACACTCCAAAAAAGAGCTGGGATGGAAATAAACAATCCACTCCCAAAAGAAAAAAGATTCCAGTCCAGAGGAAAGTCCCCTCGGCGGAGAGAAAGATCTGCGGACCAAGGACACAAGTCTCCCCAGAGGGAGCCCTCTGAGAAAAGATACAACCTTAGAAATAGGGATAATTTGAAGAAACCTGATAGATATCAAGATATTGATACACGTCCCTCTCGATCTTTTCAGACTTCCTCGCAGAAATCGGAAAGAAGAGGACGGTCAGAACAGAGGGAAGAGCACGTCAAGTCCAAAGACAAGGAACCTGCTCATCAAAGTAAAAAATTACAATTTCCAAGAAAGAAGGTAGCCAGTATAAATGTAATCAAACATGCCGAGGATCCTGAGGACACAGCTGAAAATCGGAGAGTGGGCTCAGACAATGCCAGACAGCGCAGCAGAAGTGAGCATAGCTCGCAAGATCCTGATGAATCATCTGGAGACAGTGGACACGAATTAATACATTCAGGTGGAAACTGCAGATACCAGAGTTAGCAAACCTCATAAAATATACGAAATAACATTACGTATAGAGGGAGATAAGACTAGGAAAATAAGGAGTCTATTTTGGAATAATCTCTCCAAAGGCTATGACATCCTTTTAGTTGAAAAAGACTGGCCACCGGAGTTTGTCAGGGAGTGCCCTCATGGCGAAGAAATGATTATGCCTGCCTTCTCAAATCACATTCCAATACATAAAAAATATACACTTGCAAGAAAGTGGGCAGTAGCCCAAGCTCCTGCATTATATAAAAACCATGTTGGATGGGATGAGGACTCTCCTCCTCACAAAATCCAGTTAAAATGTCAACCAACTGCACAGAGGCAGTACCCAATTAAGCAAGAAGCTAAAAACAGCTCAGGGAGATCTTAGATCAACTTGAATACCAGGGGGTGATTGAAACATGCACCTCACAAATGAACAATCCTTTGTTTCCTGTCTCCAAGCCAGACGATTCATATCGTCTAGTTTTGGACTACAGACACCTTAACTCATGTTGCAAAACCTTTGCAGTACAAAACTCACATAGTGCAGCACTAATGAATAACATTGTGCGCAAAAAATACAAAACAACATTAGACAACTCTAATGGATTCTTTTGTCAAAATATAGCACCTGAAAGCAGGTATTTGACCGCTTTCTCAATAATGGGCTCGCAGGAACATTTCTGTCGACTCCCCCAGGGGTTCAAGAACAGCCCAGGATTATTCTCAGCAAGAGTAACAGAGTTACTACAAATGTATGATGATGAGGCATTATCTTATGTCGATGACATCTGTCTAACAGATGATGACTTGGATACTCACTTGAAAAGAGTGAACACCATAATACTTGGGTTCGCAGCAGAGGGTTACAAATTCAACTTTAAAAAGTCACGAATTGCCCATCTAACTGTCCTGTTTTTAGGATATGAATTATCAAGTGAAGGCAAAAGCCTGGCAGACAATTTCTTAGAGAAATGTGCTGTAATCCAAGCACCGAGAACGCTGAAAAACTTACAATCAATTCTAGGTTTCCTGAATTTCGGAAGAACTTACATTCTAAATTATGCAGAGAGGGTTAAACCTCTCTATGAACTAATAAAACCAGATTTTAAAACAATCAATTGGACTCAAAAACACACTGAAATTTTGAGATCATTGCAAACAGACATGTTAGCTAAAACAAAATTGTAAACACGCAACAACACACGCAACCTTGTGATCCAGGTCATCCCAGGAAGATGCGGATTCACATACCTGACCTCTAATGAGGGAGAAACGGTACCAATAGCATACAAATCACATTTGTACACAGAAGCTGAAAAAACATTCAGTGATAAGGAAAACATTGTACATGTGGTTCAAACAGCTGTAGCAAAAGAAAGAGACCAAGCCGAAGGCAGACGGATTACTGTTAGAACAGCAGAATCAGCCTTTGAGGCATTAACAAGCCCATGTAATTTACCTACTGTGGCATTAAATCCAAAATGGATACAATGGGAAAATTCTCTTGCTACAGACAAAGTGAAATACTATTTTGACCCGGAAATGAAAAAATTAAAAAATCTAGAATATGAAAGAGAATATCCTCTGCCAATCGACGTTCGGCCCATACAACAGTACGCCTGTGTAATATATACAGACGGACAAGCACAACCCTCAGTTTGGGGAAAACAAGCCTATAACGCCACATGCGAGATTGTTAAATACGTGTGGCGCGGAGGTAAATTGAGACCTCTGGTAACAAAATCACACTCAGTAGAAAATAATTCAGATAAACAAACTGAAGTAATGGCGTTAAAAATGGCGCTAGATAATGCGGATCGCGAATTCCCGACACTAATAGTGTGCGATTCATATTACTGCGTCAAATCATACAATAACGACTTGCAGAGATGGGTTGAAAACGGTTACAAAGATGACACAGGTGCCACAATAAAGCATAAATCGCTCTGGGAACAAGTAGTTCTTTTACAGAAAGAACTACCAAAGACTCACGTGATACATACACTGAGTCATGAACGTGATGGCTTACACGTTTCAGGGAATACATTGGCTGAGACAGCCACAGCGGAAGCAACTAAGCGGGCTTCCGTAGCTACAAAAAAGCGTTCAGGAAAATACGTAGACGGGGAAACGATGCTGGCGGTAAAAACGTCATCAAAAGGCGACTGTGCAGCGCTACCTGTCAACTATCCACTCAATTATACATACGTAATCGATGCACACTCCGTTCCTTTTGCTCAAATCCCTGGAGTGGGGGATAGAGTAATTCCAAACACGAACAGGAGAAATTTATTAGTGGCAGACGCACATATGGGTGAGGGTCTAAGACACCTTAAGATTAAGGAATCTCTGAAAGAATTACAATCAATATACTGGTGGCCAGGAATGAGCCTGCAAAACTACAAATTTGCATTTTACTGTCAAAACTGCAACAGAGACCGCAGTGGCGAAATGCCCGGAGTACTACCAATGCCCTTCTTTTAGAGATCACAAGGCTACCAATACAAAATACCCAGAAAAAATGCGTCCCATTAATATTATTTAAGACTAGTTTCACTTAAAATGTAGACCCCCAGCTCTCGGCTGACGTCTGAACTGTTATAAAAGATTTGCGAGTCTATAGCGGCATAGACGCAATTGGCATGCTACATTCTGACCAGGGTCCTGCTTTTAGCTCTCGAGCTTGTGAGGAGGACATGACCAGCATGGGCATTGCATTGCGGGAATCTTATCACTTCCTTCCTGAGGGAAATGGGATGGTGGAAAGAAAAAACCGAGACATAAAGCAATCTATAACGGCTAAGGTATGAGGTTCGGGGGTTGGGTGGGTCAAACATTTAATAAGTGTCCAACGTAGTCTTAACAATCTGCCAAGAAATTCCCTAAAAGGTTTCAGTCCGTACGAACTATTGTTCGGGACTAGAATGCATATCCAGGATCTCGATAGTCAAACTTCAGTGGTAGAAAGAAAATGCTTTGATATCAAAGATCGTTTGGCTATTTTACAGGACTTAAATGAAACAAGAAAAGACCTGAGCAACATAAAGTTGAAACAACAGCCAACAGCCATTGAAGAGAAACCACCTGTCCCAGCAGGCCTGTCTGGATTCCAAAGATTGGGGATCTGGTCAGAGAGAAAATCGCGGTGAAGAAGGAATTTGGGCCTTCTTACAGAAAAGCAGTACCTGTCTTAGCTGTTAACGGAACAAGATCAGTTGTACTACTGCCCCTTGCTGGTAAAAAGGAGAACCGAGTTGTATCCATCGACCTGGTTAAACCACAATCATGTGGCCAATAATAAGTAGTAGGCCAAGTGGACTCCAAAGAAATAGCAGAACACCAAAGTTTGCTACAAATCAAGAGGTTCAAACTGAGAGACTAATCACATTTGATAAACCTACAGTGAATCAACAAGGACTGTGCAACAAAGCCATGGAACTTGTGCCTCTTGAAACCCAAATTGCAACAATTCGTCAAGAAACACCTGTCTACAACGATGTAGCCACAGACTATACTAATGAAACAAAGAAAAATCCAGAAGCAATTCCAATAATTGACAGAACTGCATCAGGCTACTTCATCAACTTCGATGACTTTTCTGAGGATCCGAGCGAACCTGAGGAACAGCCAACAAAAACAAAAATTCTTAAAGACAAAACTAAGGAACTCTCATCAACTACAAGAGACCTATCTGATTTCCCCATGGATTGAATTTTGGGTGGTGCTAGGTGTACTTTTCCTCCTGCTTTGGCTCATCATGGTGCTATGCTTGGGACACACTTATTGAGGGAAAATATGTTACAATGGACACAGCAAGCCAGAATATCAACCTGGTCCTAAAGCCACACAAGTCTTCACACATCAAAAAAAGGGAACTTTCTTCAGTAAACTTCACAGCCAATCCAATACCCGGTGGGGTAGCATGGGACAAAACAGATTACGATATATATGGCCCGGTCGAGCTCTTGAAGTATCCTCATCAATTTAAGGTTTCATTAAGTGACTTTGTAAAACCGAGTACATTCTCTGATGTTTGGGATTTTGAAAGTATTAATGATATGATGTCAGACTTAGTTATGTCAGCAAAATTTACAGAACATGATTATTTACAAGGTTCATCGAATTATGATCAGATGTACTGCTACAACCACTATGGTAACCATTATTTGCATAAATCTGCTCAACCTAGAAATGTTTTAAATTATAATCAATGGGAACATTGTGCAACTCCACCTAAAGGTAGTTCAAAAACATTCTATAAGAAATTCCCATACTACTCAGGGTTTAACACAAATGACGCAGAAACATTTTATTTCAAACTGTTAAATAAGACAGGAATGAAAACCATGCTAACAAATACAAAATTAATCTATTCAGAATCTTTTTTTGAAAAAATGAATACATTTGGTTTTGATTTTTGGAAAAATAACATTGAAACAAAAACGATCTGGGGTACCAGAGACTGGCAAGTCCAAGGTATAGAATCATTATTCAGAGCCTGCATTATCCCAGAACAAATTATATTTTTGAATGACACAATTCAACAAACAACCTGTCTTGGCCTAGCCAAAATTAAAGACTTAAACAAACTGTCTATTCCAAAGCCAACACCTGACAGTAATAGCACTACAGATGTTAAGATAGACGTATCCCATATTTTAAACCAAAACAGAACACATCCTGATTGGAAAAAATGGTTGATCTGGCCCACAGACACAAATAACTGTCAAGATAGATTCCTGAACAAAATACAGGGGTTCAAATTGACCAGGCCAGACCCTAGATATTCACAGAGACAACATCCAGGGATAGTAACAACATACAGTGTAGGAAAACTCTGCCTTGAATGGCTACATACATCCACACTGGCAGAAATTAAGCAACACTTAACTTTACTTAAAGAAGGTGCTGACTTGCGTGACTTCATTATGGGACCACGCAAACAGCGTCAAAAACGTTTCATAGCGGCCTCTATATATGCAGCTTATAACAAAGTTTGGAAAGAAACTCAAATTAAAACAGCAGAGAAAATACGGGAAATTGACCGTATTAATTTGGAAAAATCACTTTCTGTTGTGGACAATGGGTTAATGACTCTGTCTTCCAGAATATATTCACTGGACAGTATTGTATCATCTGCAATTGATATAATAGAGCAGGACATGCTAATGTTACAACATGGTCAGTCCCAATTGCGTTCTATTGTACAGCTTGGCTGGACGTTACAAAATCTGCGTTCAGGCTACGTGCCTTGGCGTTTAATCAACACAACGTCACTATTCTCTATCTTTAACCTTACTGATATACAAATCAGCTTGGCACAAAAGGGAGCAGAATATACAATTCTGAGCATTGAAAAACTTGAGAGATTACCATTGACAATGTCAGAACGACCTGTCATTGAATGGATAATACACGGGATAATAACGATTCCGATAACAACTTTCCAATTTCAATACTGCCAAAAGTATATACAGGCAGGCCAGTATGAAAGGTTGGGTAAAGGATACATCAAGTCATCATGGAAATTACCTTACACTCACACGTGTTATAGTGAAAAAGGACAGAATGTATTTCTTAGTGGTGATAATTGTGAAAAATCACTAAGTGGTACACTTCTGTGTCAGGGTATAAATCTACATGGGGCCTGTGAGGGGACTTCAAATAACCTTTCATGTCACCAGCTTGGCACACCTGCAACTCGAATAGAGCCTTCTTTAGACGGCTTTCGAACGGGAGCTACATTCTAATAGTGGACCACAGATGTTGTGGCCTGGTGCCAGGAAAAGCTTATCTGGTAAGCGAAACGTCCAGGGTCACTTGCTGTATGCAAGTATTGTATCCGAACGACACTCCAGACAGGGAGGGAAAAATTTGGCCCAGTTTCAAAATCTCTTCTATTCGAATTGATACTTTAAGCAAAATGAAGTCTGTTCTTCTATAGACGCCAGTGCACTTGACGTCATCTAAAGAAACGTATGATCTCCAAGTTGCAAGGACAACGGCAGAGATACATAACCTTTTATCAACAAATTGCCCCCTACACTTCGCAGAAATACTAAACGAAATCTTAAACATTTCTGATACGAATGGTATCGCGAGTGTATTTAAGACAATTTTTTCGGGACTGTTGACACCTTTCAAAGCAGTCCTGGGCATCTTTCCTAATTTTGTCCATTCACTCTTTGGCGGCCTCCCACCCCTGTTGGGACTCGTAGCAGGCATTTTATTTTTGATACTGCTGCTTCGTTATGGCAAGCCACGTCACAGACAAGACTCCAGCAACAATGGAAGAAACGATCCTAGCTATACGCCATCGGGACCGCATAACTAAAGTCCTTGGATTAGCCCGGCTAAGAGATCTAAATATGACCTGGTTTCTTTCATTCAGACCCATCTGGCAGAATTGTATCTTACCTGTGTTAAGATGTATGCTGTGCGGAGAAGAATGCGTGTTAGACGTCTGTCTCACACTACAATCAGAAGTACCATTGGATACAGATACTTTGCTAAGTCCAGTAAAGGCTCATGCATCGTGTTGTCCCCAGCGGTTACCCTTCCTGATGACGGCATTCGTTGAGACTTCACCACTACGATTGAAGGGTAGTGAAGTGCAAGATGAGAGCAGCATCAACCAGGTACGACCCTCTGTGAGCACTGCTGATCCTGTCATCGATGACAGCAATCATTCTCACGACTGCACAGTTGTGGCATTTTCCAACTTGGTCGAACTTTCACCTGAAGTGGTAAACTGCTTTTTTGAAAATCTGTCTGAAATGATGTTCTCCCCCGAACAGAAAGAATAAACTTTTAAGCAAACGAGCACCCAGAGTTCCCTGAACTCTGAATTTGGCCTTCAGCTTTGAAAAACAAAAGCTTCTGAAAATATTTGGAACTGTTTTGACTCCCTTGAAAAACGAAATTATTTTTTCCCGATTCCAAAATATTTACCTTTTTTTTTTGGCACTCATACTCTGCTTAAAGTAGAACTATTCTTAGAGAACAGAGCTTTTATTTTTAGGAACTCTAGAGACAATATATTACCTCAGCCTCTAGCATATTTACAAATAACTGTATTCATATGTGATGGAATGGTCTCGCACTTTTCTTTTCTGTATTAAGAGCCATTTCATGTGTAATTTTCGCAAATCATTCATGCTGATATATATATGTGCATCCTTTTAATGAATGATTACACTGCTTGAAAGCGTACAGTACCTATACTCATTTTTCGTGTATTTCGCATATGCCATTTCAGATGCAAAATAATGTATTTCGGGGTAATCCGGTATACACATGCACCATTAGATATGTTTACTATTGCTTAGTTTAGTAATTATGGACATGAATTCGTGGAGTGGGTGTAGTGTGTTTTATCTAGGTACCTGAATCGATATTCCTATTCATTGCCCTTGTGTGGTTATAAATCAATAATATCCCTACAACGGCATAGAAAGCACTTTTCATAATTCAGTCGTAGCACATGGTGTTACATTAAGCAAGCCTATTCCTCCAGCCTCCTAGAAAGCACACCGAGTTCTTAAACAAATCCAAGCCTCCAGCAACCTGGGAAATCCCCGCTGCTTTGTTTTGATTTTGTCCGAGAACTCCTGTAAAGCACTGTAAAGAACCACCAGTTCTTAGTGACATCTTTATTGACGTCTTATGTCCAGCCTTATGTCAAACCCGGCACCTTGCAGGTATAAATATACCAACGTTTCCTTAAGTAAACACACGGTGGTAATCCTGGAGCAGTGTAGCTATCTACTTCCGAAGAGCCCAGCTGATGCGAGAGCCCACGGACGCTGCCCCTCCCTTTTGACGCGCGGAGAAAGACGCTGTCTTTTCTCTTGCCGAGAAATCCAGCCTCCGGCGTTTCCAGCTTACCCTTGCGGGTGACTGGGATACCGAGTCCTGAGAGAGAGATACCAGCCCTCCTGCCTTCTAATACCCAGGTACTGAACTGACTAAACCCTTACAGAGAATTCTTGAGTCAGATTCTTGGCAAAACAAACTTAACTTAAACTGCTACTTACTTACTCCCTCCCACGTATTAGGCTTAGGTCAGGTACACCGGGGAAGGCGTAGTTAGAAGCACCAGTAGAGTACGATTAGTCAATGTATATATGTATGTATCCATTCTATCCATTTTAAAGCATCATATGGCTAAGAAACCATATCAATGCTTTTACAGTATTATTTCATAATCCTGCTTTTACTGTATGCACTTTACTTAACTATAAGTATTGCAATTGTAGCAATTCATTTCTCTTGTATGAGGAAAGAGACTGCTCAATAAATAACACCTTTTATTGAAAACGCCCGTCTCTCTTTTTCTCTGCAATCTGGTGAAACTAAGTACGCACCTTTGACTGAGTGAAATAGCTGTCTTTTGTTTTCACACGACTCTAGAGATATACTCTTATTCAGGGAGAGCAAAGTTGTCATGTTTTATGGTTGTCAGAAACTAAATCCCTTCTTGTGTATCCAGGGAGGTTAAACTCCTCCTCGCTTACTCGAGAAAGTTTCTAGTGAACTCTGAGCTAGCTGGCAAAAAACGTAAGTCTTATATCGTCAGTAGAGACCTAGTTAACCTCAGTCCTACGTCTACACTACTGAAGATATTATTCCAATGCGCAGAGCCTATTGGGACTATAGGAACTACACTACAATGATGTCACATATTAGATCATTCATGACATGGTCAGTTACATCACTGATGACATCTCAAATGACATCACTGATGACATCACTGATGACATCATCCAGTGAATGTGGTTTGCTTCGTTATTTAAATATGCATTAAATCTATAGCAATTTGCATTGAAGAATGAGTGGATATATATAAATCAATATTTGGATGGAGGATTTAGTAGCAGTGTAATTGACTGTTTACTTGACCAATTTATAATGTCTCACTAAATATAGTGGATAGTGACTAAACTGTGTGAATATCTGTATCACTTTGTCAGTTGTTGTGTAAACTGATTCTACAGTTGGTTACTAGCTATGTGAAAGTCTATATTAGTTATTGATTAGTTAACTGAGTATTTGTATGGGAGTGTGAAAGTGTGTGTGGTTCGGTGGGGGGGGTGTGACTGTCCAAAGATGTGTGAATAGTTGATTCAGTAGATATATGAAGTTAAAACTACATGTTCTAACAGTTTGGGTGAGTGAATCTCTTTATGGGTGTGGTGATGAGCAAATATATTTCTCAATGGTACAGGTCCAACAAACTAGAAAATAAAAGGCTGTGTATGTGTCAGTTGTTGTATATAAATAAGTATACATAAGACTCAATGATTGTGTGAGTGACTGTGTGGATAACTGTATACTTGTAATAATGATTTTATAATTCACTAAGTATGACTTACTATCTAAATGAATAGATGAAGTGGTGTTTGTGTAAGTGTTTTGCTAAGTAAATATGTAAGTATGATCCATTGTTTGCATAAGTGAGTAGGATGACTTCATATGTGAATAGGATGTGTGCTGTAATGTCGATATAGGTGTATAAGTATTTTTGATAGTGTTCTATTGTTCATTGACCGCATGTATGAGTGGTAAGTGATTAGATGTGTGTATACATCTATGAATCACTGAGTGGATTTTTAGATACTTGTATAGCTGTGACAATGGATTCAAATATGATACTCTGTATTTTACGAAGAGTGATGAAAAATTGTAATAGTGTATAAAAAGGTGTATGTGATTGTCACGTGGATGATGTCATCAGTGATGTCATTTGAGATGTCATCACTGATGTCACTGACCATGTCATGAATGATGTAATATGTGACATCATCAGCAGTGGATTGCGGGTGCGCGAAATATAGTTAGTACAACTAACTATATAGGAGCAATTTCAATGGTTTTGTATGAGTGAAATGTCCAGCTAAGTATAACACCCCTAAAACTTATAGTTTTTTGAGTGAATTTCAAAGGTTTTTTAAAAGCTAATTCCTAACTATATAAGGCCTGAAACCTTTGGTTTTTTCAGTGAATTTGCAAGGTTTTTTAAATGCTAATTCCTAACTATATAAGGCCTGAAACCTATGGTTTTTTCAGTGAATTTGCAAGGTTTTTTAAATGCTAATTCCTAACTATATATGGCCTGAAACCTATGGTTTTTTCATTGAATTTCGAAGGTTTTTAAATGACAATTTTTAAATGTATTAATTGTTATTTTTTATACTGATTTAGCTACATTTTTGCAGGCAGGTGTTCAGAGGGTACGCCCCCTTTTTACAACATTCTGCAGCGCAACCCCTGGCGCTTTTGCAGAGGAGGAACTAATTCTCCTTGCATACTGGGGGTCCCTGGGGGGCAACTAGCCCACCTGGAACCTGCAGTATGCGCCAGGGGGCTGCATTGCAGAGAGGTGTAATGAGGCCACACCCTTTTTTACAACTCTCTGCAGCGCAACCCCTGCGTGTTTGCAGAATAGGAACTAATTCCCCTTGCATACTGGGGGTCCCTGGGGGCCAAGTAGCCCACCAGGAGCCTCCAGTATGCGCTAAGGGGCTGCGTTGCTTTGCCCCGGGGGCGGCGGTCCCCGGGGCAGTGTGGGGGGGATTGTGGAACCCCCACACTTCTTTATCACTATGCCGCCGTGATTTGGTCCCCCCGGGGGGTAATTTTTGAAAAAAAAAGACCAGGTTTAAAAAAAAAAAAAATGTGGGCCTTTTTTGTCCTTGTGGGACCACCTGGGCAGGCCTAGGGGGTCAGGGTGTATCTACCCTGCCCCCTTTTTGTCTTTTTCACGTTTGTTTTTCTGCTTTCTTGTGCCTCGGTCTATCTACACGCACACATATACACATATATATATATATGCATATATATGCATTTATATATATGTATGTATGTATATATATATATATATATATATACATACATATATAAACATATATAATCTGCATATCTATATAAATACAAATATAAATGCATGCATACATATGCATGTTATTTACATGAAAGTTTGAAAAACACTATTAAAAGCAAAGCTAAAAAGCCACCTCATTACAAACAGAATGGCTTCAACTTAAACGATGGCGAGATCTATTGCATTTTCAATGCTTGTTTACTTTGGTTCCATCAAGAAGGCATTCAGATGTGTCACACATTTGCCATAAATTCTGAATGTTAGCACTCTAGTTGCTCATTATATCACTGTAGTAAAGCTACTGCTAACCAGGGAAGTCTGCTGCTGGTATTCAAAGGGCTTGTTTCAGTCTGCATGTCAGAATTTTTTTAATTAAATAAAAGAGGATTTGAGAAGTCACTCAAAATGTGCCCTAATTTTTCTTTCTGAAGCACTAATCATACTTTCCATGGCAAAATGAACCCCCTCATTTTGTTCCTTTTTAAATGGAATGTTTTCAGACTTACCACTTCATTCCAATCAAAATGGCTTCTGGTGTGCCATACTTGTGTCATAAGTAAGACTGTTAGCGCTCTAGTTGTTCTTTAGAACACTCTGGGACATTCTGTCATTGGGCTATACTTGGGCTACATCTGGGTGATATTTGGGCTACATTTGGGCTCTTTTGTCTCTGGTGGCCATCTTGGGAGACTGCATGTCAGAATTTTTTAATGAAATAGAATATGATTTGAGAAGTCACTCAAAATGTGCCCTAATTTTTCTTTCTGCAGCACTAAACATACTTTCTATGGCAAAATGAACCCCCTCATTTTGTTCCTTTTTAAATTAAATGTTTTCAGACTTACCACTTCATTCCAATCAAGATGGCTTCTGCTGTGCCATACTTTTGTCATAAGTAAGACTGTTAGCGCTCTAGTTGTTCTTTAGAACACTCTGGGAAGCTGCAGTAGAACACAAAGGAATCAACTGACAGTCGCTGCCCTTGTTGGATGTACATGTTTTACTGAGAATGTCAGACTTCATTCTCACATGACTGAGAAAGATAATGTGAATTTACAGAATTAAATATGCTTTCAGTTTAGCTTAGAGATCCCCTTCCAAACCACTGTGGGAAAAGCATGAGATAATAGTTTTCTTTCAAACATGATTCATGATATCTCAGCAGAAGGCTTTTTCACATGGTAAAATCACCTTAGAACACACCACAATTCCTAAAATGAGTATGGCACCATCAACAAATGATTTATAATGTAACTAAAGTCCTAAAACCTTCTATTAACTGCAATGCTTTTTAATGAGGTGCTATCATGTATATCGGTCCCAAGATGGCTGCCAACACTTCTTGGATGAAGAATTTGTGTTTTGAAAACATTTTTTTTGCCTTGGGGGTCCTTGTGGGACCCCCTGAGCGTGCCTAGGGGGTCAGGGTGCTTCTACCCTGCCCCCTTTTTGAGTTCTACACGTTTGTTTTTCTGCTTTCCTGTGCCTCAGTCTACCGAGGCACAAGATGGCTGAAAACACTTTCTGGTTTGGAGTGTTGACAGACATTGGCAGCCAATCAGAGTGCAGCTCGTGCTCGAAAGGTAAGCTTACAGTAAGCTTACACGTAAGCTGCAATAGATATATATTTTTTTTCTCTTTTGATTTTCTCATGAACTACTGGAGGGATTTTCACCAAATGTAGCAAAGGCACATCTGCGTACCAGTCCCTACAATTTTGCAAAGTTTGGCTTAATTCCGTTCAGCGGTTCGGGCTGTAGACTTGTCAGAACGTCCTATGGAAATTAACATGGGGAAAACACGTTTTGGGACCCCCCTTTTTTCTCAGCCCCCACTTCACGAATCCCCCCGAATCTGTCAGTGAAGGAGCGCAGCGGAGCTGGCCAAAATTTTGGAAAATTACACGCAAATTCCTCAACCGGCGCCAAAGTTATTCTCAATAGAATGTTGCAGATTTCCTATGGTAGCCAATCCTAACTATATATACCTACTGACTATCGCCAGTAGGTAATATATATATATATATATATATATATATATATATATATATATATATATATATATATATATATACATATATATATACATATATACATATATATATATATACATATATTTAGTTGATATCTTGCTATGTAGTATCTCACTGATGTTTCTGTATTGGCATGCATGTATAACCCACCAACCTCTAAGGGTCAACAGGTATATATTACAGTATTTTTATACATGCATGTTTACGAAACAGCTAGCTACTCTGATTCAAGCATGTGAATTTATGAAAGATCCAATACTGGAGAAGAAAATTAGTTACTTACCTGTAACTACGGATCTCCAGTATTGGAATCTTTCATAGATTCACATGCGACCCACCCTCCTCCCTTATTCCTCAAGGTTTATGGTTTACAAAACGAAAAATGAAAAGTTTTCTTTTTATTTTTTAGGAGAAGGCAGTGGTCTGTGAGACCACTGTCTTCTCTTAAAAATAGTGTTGCAAACATTCACAAAGGGGACCACTTCCCATTTGCAAATGGGTTACCACCTACTTGAATTAGGTGGTAAAATGTTAATGTTTTGCAACCGCAATTGCGGTCACAAAACATTAATGCATACTGATGCGATCCGGTATTAGGAAGGGACACCCTAAACACGCCCCTCTTAACATTGAATAACAAACCCTTCTCTTCTAGGGGATACTCATCAATAGTCATAAGCAGTGAATTATCTGCGTGCGGGATCCTTGATCATATAGCTATATATACACATTCACATATACACACACACACATACACACACACACACACACGCACACACACACACACACACACACACACACACGCACACACACACATACACATCATAAAGTATATGGAACTTTCAAACCCATACACCTACATATGTATGCATGCATACTTTCATGTAAATATGCAGCCCCAACAACAATCTAAAAAACAGGGCAAACAGCCGCCAAGATTACATCAGTTTTTCTTGTATGACAGTTAGTCTCTCAAGACTCCTTGTAATAGAGACCATACACTGTAATGTTTTCATACAGGAATCCTTTATTTTCCAAAACAAGGAAGAACATGTAATTGCAGGCAGTTTGGTCCATAGGCTGCATAAAAATAAGTGTCTTAGTACAGAAAAGAGAACTGGCACCTTGCCTTTAAGGCTTCCAAGATTCTAAGCACTTTGCCTTTAAGAACTCCAGAGAACACTCTGCTCCCAGCTTGCCCCACAGTTGACAGTTATGTCAGTTCTTTTTGTAAAGGCGTACTAAACTACTTTAAACCATCTCAAATCCACACTCTGTGTATATCGCCTGTCTTCCTTCCAGTCACAAGATAGACTCTTGTTACCATTGGACTCTTCGCAACAGAGAGAGGATTCGCCTTCAAGCTGTGCTTGAGAGAGAAACAGCCCGGTTGGAAAGTGGCCTTGCGTGTCAAGAGCCCTCCTCTCATCAGGAACATCGATGCCAGCATCATTCTGCCTCTTCAACATCGAAGATAGGCAGATTCCAGACTGGTCGACGTCATTACCGCCGTCGAAGAAGAGGCCTACACAGTCTCCAACGTCGAGACGGCATGAGTCTCTGTCGTTGAGAAAGGCCTCGATGTCGAAGCATACTACCTCGGGCTCGGGGTATGTTCAGGATCAGCTTCTAAACACCCATCGACGTCTAAACACCAATCGACGTCGAGGCACTCTCCGTCGCCTCACCGTAGGTCGACGTCGAGACGTTTGCTGACGGCAAAGGGGTCTCGAGACCAGTCGACGTCGAGAGCATTGAAGTCAACGTCAAGGAGATGAGAGCCGTCGAAGTCACCACAACACCATAGATGGTCGAGGTCTCCTTTGAGGAAGGTGAGGTCACCATTGAGGACAGCAAGGTCCCGAACTCCTTCCATGCATCGCCCCACGTCAAGGAAGAAGCAAAGGTTGACATTGAGGGAGAGGCACAGGAAGACGTCGAGGCCATCGACGTCGAGAGACAAAGAGCCTGCTGTTGCCTCGGAGGAGGTTGGATCTGCATCTCGTTCACCCTCTAGTTCTGGATCGTCTCCAGGACTACATATTGTCCAGGTCTCCCCGGTGGGCTCTCTGGTGGTTGGTGAGTAGATGCGGTGTAGGAATTCTAAGGCCCTCAGTAGCCGGGTTCGGACTTTTCCTGTACCTATTCTCCTTCACGTCTGTCAAGAGATTCTCCATCACATACTGAGGCTCCAAGAAGAACACCATGAAGATCAAGATCAACGACTGTGGTTTCTTCCTGAAGGAGAAGTCCGCGCAGATCGCGCTCTCCACATGCCCGCCATGTGTGATCAAGGGACAGATCTCACTCCTATCATTCTTCTCCAAAGAGAAGGCGACAGAGGTCTCCCACCTGGTGTTTTTCCTCCAGGTTCTCGATCAGAGATTATTCTCCAACATTTACGTCTATACCGTCATCCAGAGTGTCACCAATTGATGATCTCACCACAATCAATGAGATTCTATGTAGAGGAGCGAATAAGTTGAACATCACTATGTTGGTCCCGACTGTTTCCTCCTCAGTGATTTTCGAGACTCTCCATCACTGCTCTTCAGTCCGACCTTTGCTTCGCCTTGTCCCTGGCATTATCGAACGTGCTACACAGACTTTTTTGACACCAGCAACGGTGGGTTCTGTGCCCTCCTGGATAGCGAAGAAATACAAGGCCCCTGACCAAGATCCGTTATTTCTTAGATCTGATCCTCCTCCAGATTCCATCATTGTGGCGGTGCTAGGAAGAAGCATCATCTATGTCTTCCTCCTCTCCACTTCAGCATCTTTCATGAAGGTCGCCAGTACCTCCGCTCAACAGAGGAGATTTGATAGATCCTTGTGGGATTCTCTGGGCCATTTTGCAGATAAACTCCCAACAGAAGATCAGCAGGATTTTCGAGAAATATTGCAAGAGGGAGGTTTAGTGGCAAATCAGGTTATAAGTGCTTCCGCTGATTCGGCTCTTCTGGCTGCCCACGGGTACTCCCATGGTATCTGTTCGAGGCATTCTGCTTGGTTACGTTTGACTGGCCTTAAGCCCAAGGTTCAACAGAAGATCACCAATCTACCTTTCAACGGGTCTTCTCTCTTTGGTCCGCATGCGGACGAAGAAATGGCAAAGATGAAAGCAGAATTGGACACAGTGAAAGCTGTGGGGCTTGAGAAACGGAAGGAATTTCGCAGGAGCTTTCGCTTCTACGATAAACGCCCATTCCAGCAGAGGGGTCAAACCCCTCAGTGGTTGTCGCAGAGTCACCAGAAGTAGCAGAGGTCTCACTTTCATCAACGGAGACCAGGTAGAGGAAGAGGGAACAATAAACAGCAGACCTCTACCTCAAAGCAGCCATCGAAGCAATGAGAGAGTGCTTCCTCTAAACCAGTTGTTCACTCTGTAGGATGAAGTATCGCACGTCATCTGGAGGAGTGGAGACAGATAACCGATGACAAATGGGTGTTTAATATCGTCAAGAAGGGATATTTGCTCCTGTTCAAGACCTCAACACCATCGGTTCCTCCAAGAGGAGGACTCCACTTGTGTCATCCCATTTTGCACGAGGAAGTAAACAGTCTTCTGCAGAAGAAAGCCATAGAGTACGTTCATGTTCATCAGAGGCACCAGGGGATATACTCTCGATATTTCCTGGTTGAAAAAAAGAGGTCCTTCAGTGGAGTACAGACCAATTCTGGACCTACGCATCTTGAACAAATATATCAGCAAAGAAAAGTTTTGGATACTTGTCTTGCACCAGATCTTCCCTCATTTACATCAAGGAGACTGCATGTGCACCATAGCTCTGCAGGACGCCTATTTTCAAATTCCAGTGTCCAGGAAACATCGAAAATTTCTACGTTTTCAAATTCCTCTACGCCATTTTCAGTTCCGAGTTCTACCATGTGGTCTCAAGTCAGCCCCAGGGACTTTTTCAAAGTGCATTGCAGTGGTGGGGGCATTTCTCTGTCTGCAGGCAAAGAATATTAATTTATCCATACCTGGACGACTGGCTTCTAAAGAGTTCCACTCCATCCCTACTTCAGTCGCATCTCTCCTACAGTCTCCAATTACTAAACAAGTTGGGTCTACAAGTCAATTTAAAAAAATTGGTTCTCAACCCGACTCAGAGCATTCACTACCTAGGGTCGTCGCTGGACACCGTGGAGGCAAGCGTGTGTCTTTCGGCGGAGAGATTTTCATCGATCAGGATCAAATGTCAAGAACTCCTGCAGTCACACCACCCGACGGTCAGACAAGTGTTCTCTCCCCTGGGGTCCATGGCTTCCTGCATCTTCATCGTCCCCAATGCCAGATTGCACATGCGTCCCCTGCAGCAGGCGCTGGAAGACCAGTGGGTGCAAGCGTCAGGCAGTTGGGAGGATCGGATTACTGTTCCCCAATCTGCCAGGGACTCCATCATGTGGTGGACAAAGCGGTCATATCTAATGAAAGGTGTTCCCTTCCATCAAGAGACTCAGACCATAGTTACGGACGCCTCCCTACAAGATTGGGGTGCTCATATGGATCACCTTCAAGTACAAGGTCTATGGTCGGACACAGAGAGGTGTGGGGCATGCTGGGAGTAGAGTGTTTCCCGGAGTTCTTAAAGGCATAGTGCTTAGAATCTCGGAAGCCTTAAAGGCACGGTGCCAGTTCTCTTTTCCGTACTCTGGGCCAGATGTAAGTAATTCCATTTTACCAACTCTAAAATACCGAATCATACCGATTCAGTATTTTAAATTCGGAAAATGGTATGCAGGTTAAAAATTGACTGGAAGCCCATAGAAATGAATGTCAATTACCGAATCGGTAAATACCGATTCGGTAAAAGGGGGAAAACATTGAAGGGTGGCAGGGTGTCACTTTGACACCCTGTTGCACCCCTCAATTGTGTATGGGTTGACATGTTGCAGACATACATGTCCTAAGGGCATGTATGTCTGCAACAGTGCACTGGTGGAAAAGCAAAAAAAATGCATTTTCAAAGGTTTTCATTATTTACCACCAACTTGTAGTTGGTGGTAAATAACGAATCCTAAAATGGGAAAATCACTCATTTGAGTGCTCCCTACATATCAGGATTCGGTAATTTACTGAATCGGTATTTAAGAATTCGGTAATTTACCGATTCCTTAAATTACCGTTTCGGTAAATTTACCGAATCTGTAAAATATTGGCCCCTACATCTCGAAAACCAATTAACAGTCGGTAACGGCCGAAATCGGCCGTTACCGACCGGTAATTGGCGACCTACATCTGGCCCCAAATCCTTAATTTAGGCCCCTACATATGAAAAGCCTAATTCCGGTCGGTAACGGCCGAAATCCAGTAATTTCGGCCGTTACTGACCGGAATTAGGCTTCCTACATCTGGCCCTAAGACACTTATTCTTATGCAGCCCATGGTCCAAACTGCCTACAATTACCTGTTCTTCCTTGTTTTGGAAAATAAAGGATTCCTGTATGAATCCATCACAGTGTATGGTCTCTATTCAAGGAGTCTTGAGAGACTTACTGTCATAAAAGTAAAACTGATGTAATCTTGGCTGTTTGCCCTGTTTTTTAGATTGTTGTTGGGGCTGCATATTTACATATATGTATGTACGCATACATATGTAGCTTTATGGGTTTGAAAGTTCTATATACACTCTATGATCTGGGCATACACCTGTATATGTATGTACATATATGTACATATAGCTATATATATATATATATATATATATATATATATCTGTATGCTCCGGGATCCCGCATGTGGGCGGGGATAATTCACTGCTTATGACTTTGATGAGTATACCTCTGGAAGAGAACTAGGATTACAGGTAAGTAACTTATCCATTTTGTGATTCGGTAACAGGTTACCGAATCGCAAAGAAGGATTTTTTTCTGCGTTCGCAAGCAGCCGATTTCGGCCGTTTGCGAAGACAAAAAATGTTTGATACATCTGGCCCTCAGTTCCTACACTTTGTACATAATTTGATTGTTGTGATTTCATAACTTACATTTTCAAATGGAATGTTGTTTTATAGTTTAAAAAAAAAACTTTAATAGACTTGTTTGTAAATTCTTTGTTTGTAATTACTGTACTATATATTTTAAAGGAACAGTGATGTCACGACCCCATAAGGGCACTGGCACTACAATGGGGGGAGGTGCCTCTGGCTATGTTCTCCATCCAGGATGCAGAAGGAAAGCTCGGCAACGATCTGATGTAGATAACGAAACTTGCAATGCAAGTGACACCTTCTCAGATTCTTTTTAAAACGTCTTGGAAATGTAAGGCATTGGAGTGTCCTGTGGTACAGAAAAAAATGTACCAGGGAGTTAGCCTCTTTAAACCTGATATGATTTGATGAATTTGGCCTGTAAAAGACTGTTATTAAAGAACATGATTAAGATGCGTGCCTTTAACTTTTTATTTATATACCGTACCTTTTCTGTATGCCATACCTATATATCATAGGTGATGATTAATTTGTCTTTTTTATCCACAGAATTTTCCATTCATTATTAAACTTGAAGAGGGTGACTGTTGACTCTGCCCACTTTCTAATTTTGAAAAATAAGGAAGACTACAGTCACAATCCATCATCTCCTTTTCTTAGTATGGTATGTTTCTTATATGCATGCTTGACTAACTTACTTTGCATATTTAAAAATGAAAGAACTCTCAGACTACCTTTGCCTTAAAAAAAAAAAACATTCCCCAAAATGTGGTCTTTTTGGCAAAAGATTACCATCCTCCGAAAACGTTGCTTTAGAACTTGATACTGGATGAACTATCTATACCTAAATGGACACATACAAGGAATACATTATGAACTCTCTCAGCAGAAACACAGTTCTCTTCCAGGGGATCCTCATCAATAGTCATCAGCATTAGAATATTCCCGCCCATGCGCGGGACCCCGGAAACACTATATAATATGTGCCCCACATATATATACTCATATATATATATATATTACCTACTGGCGGTCGCCAGTAGGTATATATAGTTAGGATTTTTTCTCTATGGGATTTTTGAAAATTCTATGTCTAATAACTTTGGCGTTTGTGGACGGAAGTGGCTGAAATTTTCAGGAAAATGGCACATTTTGTTTCTGAGCAGCCCTTGAAAATTTGGGGGGGGTTCGTCAAGGGGGGGCCGAGAAAAAAGGGGGGTCCCAAAACGTGTTTTTAACATTGAGTTTTCCATAGGGCGGTTGGCCTCACTTTTAGCCCGAACGGCTGAATGGATTTGCACGAAACTTGGCAAAATTGTAGGGACTGGTAGCCCGATGTGCCTTTTGTAGGTCTCAATATATGTGCTCCAGTGGATTTTGAGAAATTAACGTTTAAAAAAAGATATATATCTGTAACAGCGGACCGGGCAGCGCTCCAGTACGCGTACTTTTCGCGCAACGGAGCTTTGTGAAGCGAAGCTGATTGGTTCTCCGGCGTCTGTAAACATTCCAAACAGTCCGTAGCGGCCGCCATCTTGTCTCTCGGTAGGATCGAGAGACAAGCGGAGGCCAAACCGAAGGGGCAAATGACCATAAGGGGGCATAGTAGATCCTCCCTGACCGTTTAGGTTTGATGTGGAGGTTTTAAAAGGGCCCCGCGGGGCAAAAAAAAAATAAAATAATAATAATCGAACAGCTGAATGGATTTCCACGAAACTTGGCAAAATTGTAGGGACTGGTAGCCCGATGTGCCTTTGCTAGATCTCAATATATGTGCTCCAGTGGATTTTGAGAAATTAACGTTCAAAAAAAGATATATATCTGTAACAGCGCACCGCTTCGCGTACTTTTCGCGTTACGGAGCTTTGCGAAGCGAAGCTGATTGTCTCTCCGGTGTCTGTAAACATTCCAAACAGTCCGTAGCGGCCGCCATCTTGTCTCTCGGTAGGATCGAGAGACAAGAGGAGGCCGAAGCAAAGGGGCAAATGACCATAAGGGGGCATAGTAGATCCTCGCTGACCCCCTAGGTTTGATGTGGAGGTTTTAAAAGGGCCCCGCGGGGCAAAACAAGATATATATCTGTAACAGCGCTCCGCTTCGCGGAGATAAAATTATATCTGTATTACCTAGCTGTTGCTAACACCAGTTAGCGACGGCTAGTAGGAGATAGCGACCATCTTGGGCCCCACTTTGCATGTGAGTGATATTTATCACTAATGACATGCAAAGTGGGCATGCCAAGATGTTAGCGACTGGAAACAGTCGCTAACATCGCTATCTCCTATTATCAACTTTTGGAAATATTCGAGATAAGCGCGAATATCTCCAAAAGCTAGCACCTGCCCTGAGCAGTTCTTAGCCATGTTATCCAATGGGAGGTGGATAACATGGCTAAGAGCATTAGCTCGGTAATGCATGAATATCGCTGAGTTTTCAGCGATATTAATGCATTGCGGTCGTTTTTTATCGTATTTGCGATAAACCTTGATAATAGCAAGGTTTATCTGCGATAATTTCTGACGGTAAAAAAATCGTTGCTAAGCATCGTTAGGGATAAATATCGCTTAACTTTGGTAATATGCCCCAACGTCTGTTAACGTTCGATTCGAAGGAAATCAGGAAGTGTTGAAAAACATTGTCTGCGCCATCTTGTCTTTTTTCAAATGCCACACTTTTGTCGTGCACGGCAGCCATTTTAGATGCCTTGACCAGACCCACTCTGTGCACGCTGTCGATCCTTAGCATGGCTCCCCAGCCTCGCAAGCATCTCCCCCAGGCAGTGGTCACCCCCGCTCTCTGTCTTATGCATGGGTAATAACCCTCCCCCCATCTGCGCTGCTCTTCCCTGAGAATCACACCCTGTGCCCGCCCGACACCTCCCTTTCGCCCTATTCACTACCGCACCCTCTGACACTCCTTTTCCTCTGTGTCCGATTGTCCAGGCTGGTCCTAGGGTATCAGCTAGCCCTGCAGATGTAGTTTATGGCCACAGCTGTAAAGAATCACCCCTCTTCAAAGGAGTTATAGTAGATCAAGGCCCACACTCGATGAGATCCGTCACAGCAGAAGCGTTGCTATTATCTGAAAACCATCCTGTATTGTGATTGGGGAGGGGACCGAGCCTGAAGCAAAAGATTCCAGGGATGACTCTTTGTACATCAAAGTTTTTACAATTATGTGTCACATTAAAAATATATAGCACTCCGACAAAGTAGTAAGATTATAAAACTTTAATAATTTATAAATATATACAAGAAAACAAAAATAGTAATAACATATAAACATTTTTAGTATTAAATCTTTTTATTGGGCAGAAAATAATCACACTGCACCTCACAGAAAGCGTCAGTACCGACCCCGAGGGGAGGCAGTCTAGACCGGTGGCACGGTGTACGCCCCACCTGGTGATACCAGATAGTCTTAATTAACACAGCAAGCCGCCTACAACCCATCCGGGCCGGCCGCGTCAAAGAGGTGCTCAAGAGGTGCCAGCGGAGCCAGTGAGAATGCAAAAGGGAACATGAGTTCAACATGAAACAAAACTTTCCCCAGACCCCCCCCTCCCCACTCCCCCCTCTCCTTGTCCAATAGTTAAACATAGAGTGATACATCAGCACTGCCTATTTCACCGATCAGTCGGAGCCTTACCTGCCGGGCCCCTGCGTTTGTGTGAGCGTGTCGTGGGCTCCGGCAGTGGGGTATCAGCGAGGCGTAGCAGGCGCAAATACCTGGGGCAACTCACCTCCCGGAATTCCCCGGTCAACAGGGAGAGGAAGGGTTGCCACAAAGCTGCAAAGTCAGACCCCCTCCCTGCCGCGGTCAGCGAGAGCTTCTCCATGCCCAGGATCGCCCACAGCCTATGTAGCCAGCCTAGCTGCAACGGAGCCTGGACCGCCCTCCAATGAGCCACTATATTCTGTACCGCCGACCCCAATGCCAATGCGATCAGTCTGCCTCTCCAGGACTTCAGAGGGTACATAAGGGCGTTGGAGGCCTAGTAGGATGTAGGCTGGGAAACGGGGCAGCTGTGTATCTAGGTGGGAGTCAATTAAGTCCAAAATGGGGGTCCAGTACGGACGGAGCTTGTCGCAGCTCCACAGCAAATGCTCCAGTGTCCCCAGTTCCCCACAGCCCCGCCAGCAGCGATCGCTCACCCGGGGGTCCCACTGATGCAGCTTCTCGGGGGTGTGATACCAATATGTGGCAATTTTGGTCATCGTCTCGGTGAGACCGGCATGGTGGGCTGAGTGTCTGGCCCTGTAATAGATCCCCTCCCACTCCGTCCGTGTGAGTTGGCGCCCCTAGTCTCTCTTCCATCTGACCCTACCCGTGTTATATGTGTATGTGTTGGTGAGGAGCAACTGTTGGTAGAGATCTGATATCAACTTCTTGTCAGACGTGCGGGTCAACAGCCATCTCTCATAATGTGTGAGATGTCGTTGGGCGCCGGGCATGATGGAAGGGTGAAGGACCCAGTGCCGCACCTGCAGGTATCGTAGGCGGTCCGCCTCGGCGACACCATAGTCCTGCTTCACCTGGTGGAATGGAAGTATGCCCTTGAGGTCAAACATGTGGCCCACAGCCCTGCAGGGAGTTGCCCGCCAAGCCGCAAATGCCCGTGTATCATGTCCCGGTGTGAAGTCAGGGTTGTCAAAGATCGGTGTCATCGGCGAGGGAAAGGAGGTCAACTCTTTCGTCACGGACACCCTGTCCCAGATCCTAAGGACAGTGCTCGTGATGTCCGAGGCGTACAAATTGGGAGGTCTGTGGCGCCGCGGGAGGAATGGGACTCCCTGCAATGGGCGACCAGCCACTGCCTGGTCCTGAAAGAGCCAGTGCTTGCCTGACTCTGGCTGGTGCCACTCCACCAGTGTGCGCAGTTGTGTCGCTTGAAAGTAGAGCGTGAGGTCGGGTATCCCCACTCCCCCGTGCTCCGGCGGCAGGGTCGCAATGGTATGTTTGAGTCGCGGGCGTCGACCATTCCAGATAAACCGGGGCCTGGAGTGACCGCAGCAGAGGTGGAGTGCTGGAGTGCGGCGTGGCCAGTCGCCGACTCGTAATCCCTGTTTTTTCTGCCCAGACTGCGGCGGCCGTTGAGGCCTGTGACGAGCGGAGAGGGGGAAGCGAGGCCGTGGTGGGCGGAGCCCGGACGCCGCCTCGGAAGCACCCGAAGCCGGCGGCGGTAGCAACGGCAGGCCCGGCCCGCGCTGTGGAGCGCGAGGCCCCCTGGGATCCCTGGACGGGGGCTTCTGCGGGCCTGCCACGTCTCCTGATCGCCTGCGCTGCACATCCTGGGACGCCCGCAGGCGCTGCCGGACCCGGCCGGTGGGGCGTGTGGAGGTGCCTGGCGGCCGACTCCAAGGCCTGAAGGTGAGGAGCGGGAGTGAGCGGGCGGCCCCCCCGGCGCAGTGAAGCAACGCCGACGGAGCGGGGAGCTCAGAGCGCAATCGGCGCCCATACCGAGCCCCTCACGGGCTGAGTGGCGGCTCCCCCGCCATAGAGCCTGGTGACACCGGGGGACAACAGACGGGCGCCATTTTATGACTCTGTTCGCCCTGCCTGGCCCTAGCCTTGCGGTCTCCCCCAGTTGCTGGCCCTCCTCTGTGGCTCTGCCCTACCACCAGGAGCCCAACGGACTCGGGCTGGACGCTGATTTGTGGGGGCAGCGAGGGGTGGCGGAGGATTGGTGGCATAGCGGACACCTGCTGGTTGGCGGACATATAAACATTTTTAGGGAAAAACAACGAAGTAGCGGTCGGCTGTGCGAATAGTCCCAACGCAGCACAACGTCCAGATTTCCGGCGTGGGGCGTCGCGGGGGGTGGGTCATCAGTAGCAAACTGTTGTGCGAATAGTTCCAAGGCAGCAGAACGCGTTGAAATCTAGATGACACGAAAGTGATGTCTAGTAAGTTGCCACCCAGCAAATAACGGCGTGGGGCGTCGCGGGGGGTGGGTCATCAGTAGCAAACTGTTGTGCGAATAGTTCCAAGGCAGCAGAACGATGGCACCAAGGTGATGTCCAGTAAGTTGCCGCACTGGTTTTGGTATCCTACAATGCTGCTCCGAATAACGGCGTGGGGCGCCCCGGGGGAGGCGGCGTGAACGGGCCTCTCCAGGTGGAGTGTCATCTGTTGTAGTGGGGCGCCCCTTTACCGTTTCAGTTGCCATTCCGTCCGTTTTTGGTCCACTGTGTCAAAAGCCGCAATTCAGCTGAGTTGCGCCCACTCTTGCGGTGCAGCGATAGGCGGCTGTCACAGGACTCTCAAAATGGCGGCAGGCTGTTTCCTTTTTGGGCCTGGTCCACTGAAATGGCCCTGGGACACCTTGGAAATCGGACGCTTGTCTGCTAGGTCTTGGACCCCATTCTCGAAAGCGTCCCCTCCGCCATGAGAATTCATCAAAAGTTTTGGGAGCCCCGACTCCTGCAGGCTTCTGGTGGGGAGCGGCTGCCATGATTGCTCGCGGAATGACCACGACGGAGCTACGAGATGGTGGTGCTCTCATGCTGACGCCAGCTTCAGTCTGAAACATCCAGAAACAAGGTGGGGCTTTCATCGTTTGGGGAAAAAAAAAAAGTTTTCATCCAATGAAAAGTGTTGTTTTTAGGTCATATGATCAAGCCTTCCATCATTAGGAAACCAAAAGTAAAATGAACCAATGAAAAGTTTTATAAACAAGTCACATGACCTGTTATGCGGCATAGGGTATAAAATGCGGAGAAAATACGTTGGCACGTGAGGCGGCGTCAGTAGCGGACCGATGTGCGAATAGGCCGAAGGCAATACAACGCGCCAAGATCCGGATGGCACCGAGGTGGTGTCCAGCAAGTTACAGCACTGGTGTGGCCATCCTACAATGCTGAAAGTCGGCGTGGGGCGCCCCGTTGGCCTGTGAGTTTGCGTCAGTAGCGGACCGATGTGCGAATAGGCCGAAGGCAGCACAACGCGCCAAGATCCGGATGGCACCGAGGTGGTGTCTAGTAAGTTGCCGCACTGGTGTGGCCATCCAACAATGCTGAAAGTCGGCGTGGGGCGCCCCGTTGGCCTGTGAGTTTGCGTCAGTAGCGGACCGATGTGCGAATAGGCCGAAGGCAGCACAACGCGCCAAGATCCGGATGGCACCGAGGTGGTGTCTAGTAAGTTGCCGCACTGGTGTGGCCATCCTACAATGCTGAAAGTCGGCGTGGGGCGCCCCGTTGGCCTGTGAGATGGCGTCAGTAGCGGACCGATGTGCGAATGGGGCCAAAGGCAGCGCAACAATAGTTTCTGACTGACACCACAAGGCGCTGAGATGCCAAGATCCGGATGGCACCGAGGTGGTGTCATAGTTGAGAGTTCTGAGCAGCGGTTGTAACACTGTCTGAAGCTTATTTGCAGCTGCTGCAGCTTCACTACGCGTCAAGATCCGGATGGCACCGAGGTGGTGTCTAGTAAGGTGCACTGGTGTGGCCATCCTACAATGCTGAAAGTCGGCGTGGGGCGCCCCGTTGGCCTGTGAGTTTGCGTCAGTAGCGGACCGATGTGCGAATAGGCCGAAGGCAGCACAATGCGCCAAGATCCGGATGGCACCGAGGTGGTGTCTAGTAAGTTGTCGCACTTCTGTGGCCATCCTACAATGTTGAAAGTCGGCGTGGGGCGCCCCGTTGGCCTGTGAGATGGCGTCAGTAGCGGACCGATGTGCGAATGGGGCCAAAGGCAGCGCAACAATATTTTCTGATTTGAAGACACCACAAGGCGCTGAGATGCCAAGATCCGGATGGCACCGAGGTGGTGTCTAGCAAGTTGTGGCACTGGTGTGGCCATCGTACAATGGTAAAAGTCGGCGTGGGGCGCCCTGTTGGCCTGTGAGATGGTGTCAGTAGCGGACTGATGTGCGAATGGGGCCAAAGGCAGCGCAACAATATTTTCTGACTGACACCACAAGGCGCTGAGATGCCAAGATCCGGATGGCACCGAGGTGATGTCTAAGTTGCGGACTGATGTGCGAATGGGGCCAAAGGCAGCGTAACAATATTTTTTGTATGGAAGATACCACTAGGCGTTGAGATGCCAAGATTCGGATGGCACCGAGGTGATGTCTAGCAAGTTGCTGTACTGGTGTGGTCATCCTACAATGCTGAAACTCGGCGTGGGTCGCCCCATTAGCCTGTGAGATGGCGTCAGTAGCGGACCGATGTGCGAATAGGCCGAAGGCAGCACAACGCGCCAAGATCCGGATGTCACCGTGGTGGTTTCATAGTTGAGAGGCACTTCATCTGCAGTGGGGCGCCGAGATCCGGATGGCACCGAGGTGATGTCTAGCAAGTTGCTGTACTGGTGTGGTTATCCTACAATGCTGAAAGTCGGCGTGGGGCGCCCCATTAGCCTGTGAGATGGCGTCAGTAGCGGACTGATGTGCGAATGGGGCCAAAGGCAGCGCAACAATATTTTCTGAAGAGAAGACACCAAAAGGCGCTGAGATTCCAAGATCCGGATGGCACCGAGGTGGTGTCTAGCAAGCTATGCAGTTGAGTTGTGTGCGCACTTGCGGCGAATAGGTCGAAGGCAGCATAACAATGTTTTCTGAATAGAAGACACCACAAGGCGTTGAGATTCGGTTACCACCGAGGTGATGTCTAGCAAGTTGCCGCACTGGTGTGGCCATCCTACAATACTGCTCCGAATAACGGCGTGGGGTGCCCGAAGGGGGGGGGGGAGCCGGCGTGAATGGGCCTTCCTAGGTGGAGGCTCGTCTGCTGTAGTGGGGCGCCCCTTTACCGTTTCAGTTGCCATTCAGCTGAGTTTCGGCTGCTCTTGATGCTACAGCGACAGGCGGCTGCAAGAGGACTCTCAAAATGGCGGCCTGTTCTTTGGATTTGGGCCTGGTCCACTAAAATGGCCCTGGGACACCTTAGAACTCGGACGCTCGATTTTTTTTTCCTTTCCTGTACATGCAAAAAAAGGTAAATGCCCGGTACGTTACACGCTTCATCTGCCACGATGAACTCTCCAGAGGAACCGAAAAAAAATATAGTTGTGGTAACTATACCATGCATCGTCATATGGAGAGGTGGCACCAATTAATTATAGTGCTGCATAAAAGAGAGATTTGGAGGAGAACCCCTGACCTGCTAGTACATTCATCAAAGAAGTGGCACTGAGAGCTTCAGAGGCAAGGGAAACGGTCCCAAATATTTAGAAGAACTTTGGAAAGATTAAAATGACATGTTTAGATTGTGGCAAATTAATTTCATGTGGACAGATGAGTGTTACTCTAATAAATACAGCATATGAACATCATCATAGTCGATGGTTGGTAGAGACATTTTGACTATATCCTGGACCTGCCCGTCCTCGCCCAAAATGGCGCCGGAATAAATGGGACTCGTAACTCCTTGTTGTGTACTGGTTGCAGAACCTTGAAATCACGAGATACGTATGCAGTTTTGAAGCACATGGCGGGCGGGGACGAGAATTGATTGAATATTTCGACATCCCTATTGATATTAAGTTCTGATGTGTTATTGATTATTGTACTGTTGAAAGTTCGAATTAACGTCACCCATGGTACTTGCCCGCAAATGTATATCTAGATAATTTTATTGTAACTGGCCCTGTCGTATTTTAATTATAAAATGTACGTCCACCGATTCCGTAACTGTTAGACACCTTAGTTCTTGCAACCTAATGGCCCGCCCGTTACGTTCCTCTACAGTGTAAATGTCTATTCATCATATACGATTACAGTTTGCTCCGTGGCAGGCCCACGTGGTTATAGGCTCGTATTTGTATAATGAAATTTTCACAATAAAGGTTTTTAAAAGAAAACATGGTAGTAGTATATACATTGGTAAAGTTTTTAATAATAGTCACTGTTTTAGAATCATTAAAAGGCAAGTGAAATAAAGCAGACCAATTACATGAAGGGTAAAAGGTATAATACGAAGGAACGCAGTAAAGATAAATGGTCAAGGGCTGTTGTGTTTTCTATTCCTGCAACATAAAGTGATCGATAAGAATCTCATATTCAGGCGTATCGGCGACTAAGACAGCAGGTCGACCCTCTTTTGCTCAACGGCTCCGTCATGGGACGAAGAAACGCTCTTTTTCTCGAAAAAAGAATATATTTTACTTGCAGGACAGTTGTAAAATTTCCGGGAAAGTACATTAGCCTGGAACATTTTAACATATATATAAGAAAAAATAATGTTCGGAAGTAATGAAAAGCGTAATTTTTAGGTCATATGACCAAGCCTTTCATCATTACAATAAGAAAAGTAAAATGAACCAATGAAAAGTTTTATTAACAAGTCACATGACTTGTTATGCTTACGTTACGCGCTGCGCGCCCCGGATGACTTCCGGATGCGCTAACGCGGCGCGTCATATGACGCATTACGCGACAACGCAGGTCCAGAATATAGTCAAAATGTCTCCACCAACCAGCGGTCGGAACACAACCCCTTTCAGCAGGCTAAATAGTTCTGTTAAATGACAACAGAAGGGACAGGCAACAAGAACCATCAGTCAAAGAGGGGAGGGCTAGTTCTTCTCTACCGGGTTACATTGGGGCGCTACCGGAACTGATCGAATTGGTAGTCTACAGTGTTTCTGGATGTTTCAGACTGAAGCTGGGGTTAGCATGAGAGCAGCACCATTTCGTAGCTCCGTCGTGGCCATTCCGCAACCAATCATGGCAGCCGCTCTTTATCGTTATTTTGGGCGGGGTGGGTGGCGGAGCCGAGCTGTTTTGCAGCCATCATTGTGTGGAGTTCAGTTCATCTCACTAGTTTTGTATTTGTCATGAGGGGTTGTTCCTAATGTTTCTATTTTAGCGAGGTCAAAAAGAGATCCCATTAGTGGCCTACTGATTTTGCTCGATTCCTTTTCTTTTTTTTTACACGATTTTTCGTTATCTGCAAAGACTAAACAGAGTATTGCGACTCTGTGTTTGTTTGTAAATAGAGAATGAACCAAAGAGAACTAATTCTAAAACAGTAAATACTTGGATAACAATCAATCAAATGGAGAGAGAAGCAGGCACGACGGATTACAACGGGGGCAAAGGCCTGCGTTAACTACCTTTCACTATCTGCAAAGAGAGAGTACTCCTAATAGAAATGAGGGGGGGGGGCACCATTCAAAGCAGATCAGTGTGCATAAACACGAAAATGTTTTCACTTACCACGTACTTGACATTCGACAGCTTATGATATTTGCTATTAAAAAACCATTGAAATTCACTGAAAAAACCATAGGTTATAGACCATATATAGTTAGGAATTAGCATTTACAAAACCTTGAAAATTCACTGAAAAAACCATAGGTTATAGACCATATATAGTTAGGAATTAGCATTTAAAAAACCTTATTTTACTCACACAAAACCATTGAAATTCCATATATAGTTAGTTGCACTAACTATATATCGCGCACCCGCAATCCACTGCTGTTCATGTCACATATTACATCATTCATGACATGGTCAGTGACATCACTGATGACATCACTGATGACATCTCAAATGACATCACTGATGACATCTCATTTGACATTACTGATCACATCACTGATGATATCATTCATGTGATAATACGATGAACCTCTTCAGACTCTAATATAACCTTAGATACACTCAGTGTAAACAGACACTCATAGACTGTCACTCATCCATGGAGTTACTCAGACACTTAGTCAGTCATGCAAAGAATCAATCACACCTCCATTTCCTCAACTATACAGTTATACACACCTTACTTATTCAAACATATACTAAAACATATTTACTCACTTATACAATCCTGGATACAAGTTCACAATGATCCATACAGCCACTCACACATTCACTGGCTCTTATGCACAGTTATTTATATATGTCAACTCTCACATGTACTGTGTTTTACATATGTACTTACTTTGACATGTAGCACTGAGATATCCATTCACTCACCAATACACTCATGCACACAGTCAACCGCCCATACAGCTGTTTCCACATGCACTTTTGAACCCATACATCTAGTCAATCAACTGCTCACACATCTATGCAGAGAGTCATACACCTCCCAGCCACCCAGACACACACTCAGTCTCCCATACAAATGCTTGGGCAACCAATCAATAACCCATACAGTTAATCATATAGCTAATGATCAACACATGCAGCAGTTTACAGAACAACAGACATAATGATGCACAAATTAAGACAGTTTAGTCACTAACCCATGCACTCAGTGAGACACATTTAATCAGTCACTCATACAGTCAGCCATGCCCCTACTAAATCCTTCATCAAGACACTTATACATCCACTCATTCTTCAATATGTAAGACATATTTTAACTTTACAGAATTATACAGTCACTGGATGTAGTCATCAGTGATGTCATTTGAGATGTCATCAGTGATGTCATCAGTGATGTCACTGACCATGTCATGAATGATGTAATATGTGACATGATCAGCAGTGGATTGCGGGTGCGCGATATATAGTTAGTGCAACTAACTATATATGGAATTTCAATGGTTTTGTGTGAGTAAAATAAGGTTTTTTAAATGCTAATTCCTAACTATATATGGTCTATAACCTATGGTTTTTTCAGTGAATATATATATATATATATATACTCATACATATATATATATATATATATACATATATATAAAAAAACATGCAATAGCAGCCAAATCACATCAGAGCTGGAATATGCTGTGAAGAATTTCCACCATACATGAATAATATGCATTAGAAACATGAGAAACAACACAAAAGATTGTTTTAGAACTGTTTTAATGCTTAGACAGCAGTAGAAATTCTTATAATACCCTGAAAGCATAGAAAGCTCTCAGGCTGCATTGCAAACACACAGTCTAAAACACGGGTACTCATAGTACGGCCCGCGGGCCAGTGGCGGCCCGGCAAGCCTTCCGTGGCGGCCCGCGGACCATGAGACATAGTACCCGTGTTTACAAAGACTGTCTGCAAACACTCTGCTGCTCTGTGGGGGCCGGGCAATTTATTCCGGCGAAGCCAGAGTGGAGCTGCAGGGGCGCCAAGAGGGTGTGAAATACAGCAATGCCCCATTCACAAGCAAATGGTCTTTTTGAAGACCTGTGAAATGCTCGGGTGGGGCTGTGTGTCTGTGCACGCTGGGGAAGCTGTCTCAGCCCGGGTGACACAGGCAGGGTGGGGTGACAGAGGGAGGTAGAGGGACAGAGACAGAAGGAGGGAGGGAAATGGAGAGACAGAGAAAGGGAGACAGACAGAGGGAGAAAGGCGATAGAGGGATGAGGGTGACAGAGGGATGAGGGCGATGGAGTGCGGGAGGCACAGTGAGGGAAGGGAGTGAGGGAAGGGGGGATTGAGGGAAGGGGAATGAGGGAGGGAGTGAGGGAAGGAAATGAGGGAAGGAAATGAGGGAAGGGAATGAGGGAAGGGAGTGAGGGAAGGGGAGTAAGGAAAGGGAGTGAGGGAAGGGGAGTGAGTGAGGGAGGGAGGGTTGAGGGAGGGGGTGAGTGAAGGGGAGGGAGTGAGGGAAGGGGAGTGAGGGAAGGGGAGTGAGGGAAGGGGAGGGAGTGAGGGAGGGAGGGTTGAGGGAGGGGGTGAGTGAAGGGGAGGGGATGAGGGAAGGGGAGTGAGGGAAGGGAGTGAGGGAAGGAAATGAGGGAAGGGAATGAGGGAAGGGAGTGAGGGAAGGGGAGTAAGGAAAGGGAGTGAGGGAAGGGGAGTGAGTGAGGGAGGGAGGGTTGAGGGAGGGGGTGAGTGAAGGGGAGGGAGTGAGGGAAGGGGAGTGAGGGAAGGGGAGTGAGGGAAGGGAGTGAGGGAAGGGAGTGAGGGAAGGGAGTGAGGGAAGGGAGTGAGGGAAGGGAGTGAGGGAAGGGAGTGAGGGACGGGAGTGAGGGAAGGGAGTGAGGGAAGGGAGTGAGGGACGTGAGGGAGGGAGCGAGGGAAGTAGAGCGAGGGAAGAGAGTAAGGGGCGGGAGTGAGGGAGGGGTGATGGAGGGGGTGAGGGAAGGGGAGGGAGTGAGGGACGGGAGTGAGGGACGGGAGTGAGGGAAGGGAGTGAGGGAAGGGAGTGTGGGAAGGGAAGGGGAGTGAGGGAAGGGGAGTGAGGGAAGGGGAGTGAGGGTAGGGAGTGAGGCGAGGGAGTGAGGCGAGGGAGTTGGGGAGGGAGGGAGGGAGGGATGGAAGGGGAGTGAGGGAGTGAGGGAAAGGGAGTGAGGGAGGGAGGGAAGGGGAGTGGGGGGGTGAGGGAAGGGTATTGAGGGAGGGAGGGAAGGGGAGTGAGGCAGAGAGGGGAGTGAGGGAGGGACTGAGGGACGGGAGTGAGGGAAGGGGAGTGAGGGAGGGAGGGAAGGGGAGTGAGGGAGGGAGGGAAGGGGAGGGAGGGAAGGGGTGAGGGAGGGAGTGAGGGAAGGGGAGTGAGGGAAGGGAAGTGAGGGAAGGGGGGTGAGGGAAGGGAGTGAGGGAAAGGGAGTGAGGGAAGGGAGTGAGGGAAAGGGAGTGAGGGAAGGGGGAGTGAGGGAAGGGGAATGAGAGAGGGAGTGAGGGAGTGAGGGAAGGGGAGTGAGGAAGGGGAGTGAGGGAAGGGAGTGAGGGAAGGGGAATGAGGGAGGGAGTGAGGGAAGGGGAGTGAGGGAGTGAGGGAAGGGGAGTGAGGGAGTGAGGGAAGGGGAGTGAGGGAAGGGAAGTGAGGGAAGGGGAGTGAGGGAAGGGAGTGAGGGAAAGGGAGTGAGGGAAGGGGGAGTGAGGGAAGGGGAATGAGAGAGGGAGTGAGGGAGTGAGGGAAGGGGAGTGAGGAAGGGGAGTGAGGGAAGGGAGTGAGGGAAGGGAGTGAGGTAAGGGGAATGAGGGAGGGAGTGAGGGAAGGGGAGTGAGGGAGTGAGGGAAGGGGAGTGAGGGAAGAGGAGTGAGGGAAGGGAGTGAGGGAAGGGGAGTGAGGGAAGGGGAGTGAGGGAGTGAGGGAAGGGGAGTGAGGGAGTGAGGGAAGGGGAGTGAGGGAAGGGGAGTGAGGGAAGGGGAGTGAGGGAGGGAGTGAGGGAAGGAAATGAGGGAAGGAAATGAGGGAAGGGAATGAGGGAAGGGAGTGAGGGAAGGGGAGTAAGGAAAGGGAGTGAGGGAAGGGGAGTGAGTGAGGGAGGGTTGAGGGAGGGGGTGAGTGAAGGGGAGGGAGTGAGGGAAGGGGAGTGAGGGAAGGGGAGTGAGGGAAGGGGAGGGAGTGAGGGAGGGAGGGTTGAGGGAGGGGGTGAGTGAAGGGGAGGGAATGAGGGAAGGGGAGTGAGGGAAGGGAGTGAGGGAAGGAAATGAGGGAAGGAAATGAGGGAAGGGAATGAGGGAAGGGAGTGAGGGAAGGGGAGTAAGGAAAGGGAGTGAGGGAAGGAGAGTGAGGGAGGGAGGGGGTGAGTGAAGGGGAGGGAGTGAGGGAAGGGGAGTGAGGGAAGGGGAGTGAGGGTAGGGAGTGAGGCGAGGGAGTGAGGCGAGGGAGTGAGGCGAGGGAGTTGGGGAGGGAGGGAGGGAGGGATGGAAGGGGAGTGAGGGAGTGAGGGAAAGGGAGTGAGGGAGGGAGGGAAGGGGAGTGGGGGGGTGAGGGAAGGGTATTGAGGGAGGGAGGGAAGGGGAGTGAGGGAGAGAGGGGAGTGAGGGAGGGACTGAGGGACGGGAGTGAGGGAAGGGGAGTGAGGGAGGGAGGGAAGGGGAGTGAGGGAGGGAGGGAAGGGGAGGGAGGGAAGGGGTGAGGGAGGGAGTGAGGG